>NC_139405.1:4937500-5657500 GCF_905368555.1 Meleagris gallopavo | reverse complement strand
TAGTGAGACAAGATGTGAAATCTGCTGGATTGCTTGTATGGATGCAGGTTTGCTGTTCTACATCTGATTTGACGAATTGAAAAGAATTCTAGATCACATGGGGAGAACAAAGGGAGTCCATAGAGTCCTTCAAATGGTTATTTTGAGTTATAAGTCTGATTGGAAAGATATAAAGGTTTTTATGAATACATTATTACTCTCTGCGAAAAAACAACAACAAAAAATACTGGTTTTAGAGAAAGCTAATGTGGAAAACAGGAGAGCATAAAGGAAAGAAAAGATCCAGAACAGTTTATACTTGAAATAGAACCTAAATGAGATCCAAATACTGACAGGGGACAGCTAATGCTTATTCAGAACCAACAGTTAATATTATACGGTGTACAACATCCAGTACCCAAACAAAGAATATCTCCAGATTATACAGAACCCAACTGAGGACCCATCAGCATTTTATATGAGGTTATTTGAGACAGCTAGCATATTGTCTCATTTGGAAGGGGAAGATAAAAAAACTATGTTTAATATGTTGTTCAGTGGACAGTCAGCTCCTGATATCCAAAAGAAGTTGCAGAAAGTTGACAGGATTTCAGGGATGTCTATTTCACAGCTGACTGAAATCACTTGTAAGTTATACAACAATAGGGACTAAATAAGAAAGGGAAGAAAAAAAAGAAGAAGATGATAAAACAAAAGGATAAACAAAAGAGATATAAAATGCAGGTATGTTTCCTGGCATAGTTCAAACCACAAATTGAAGAGGAACATTTAGAGCAGGATCTTGGGAGTTAAAATAAACTTGTGTGGCGTGACTAGCATAGCTGGCAAGAAGGGAGATTAGCCCTACCTTTAACTGACTAATTGTAAGCCAAAGGCTGCATCAGGGTAGTGGCCAAGTGATAAGAATACGTATAAAAAAGTGTCACAAATATCCCAGGGTGTGTTAGATTTGTGGGAGACCACCTAGCACCCACACTTGTGCAACTTTGCAACAGAACAGTATCTCATCTCTGTGTGTGAGACTGACTTACTGCACTCCAGATAATGATATCACCAGTTGGACAACATTACTTCCACCAGTTCCAACAGTAAAGTATTTTTAAACCATTCCTCTACCACTCTTTGGGAAACACTCGGGGTACATCCACACTGGCTTTTTGGTTTGAAGCAGAAGCCTACTTTCTAGCCACACTTTTCCTCCACTAGCACTTAGGGTGCAATACGGAACAACCTATTTGCACATGTGCTGTGTTCTCCAAGGACTCAATGCAACTAGAAGTTGAATGCCAGGAACGCATCTGATACGTTTCATTGTCAGTGATGGTTAGTCATAGAACAAGTCTATCCTCTGAGGATCACAAACAGGTCAAATTTTCATCAGAAAGACATTTTCTTTCAACACCCAGCTCTAGTAACAAAGAGCACAAGTCATCAGATAATTCAAGTGACAAAACAACTCCTCATCCTCTCTTAGACCTGCATCTGCCTCACCTGCCAGCCTGGCCTCTTCTTCCAACCTGTCTTCATAGCCCCTGTCTTCTGCTCTCTCTCTGTCAAGGTGGGGATGTAGCTTTGCCTTCCTTTGCTGATGCTGTAGACCATGTGCAGAAAGGGACTTGAGGGTAACATCACCATGCTGTGGGTGTGGGCATCTCACACACTGCCTCTGCCATAGGGCCAGCTGTACTTCAGGAACACACAGCACTAGGGTCATCAGAGTGCAGTGGCATGATGAAGTTGTGATTGCAAGAACACACTTTCTGTGGGGGAAAAAAAAACACATTGTGGGAAAGCCCTTAATGAACTTACCATCTGTCACAAACCCTGAGGCAGGTTAGTCGTTAGCAGAATAGATAATAAGATGCTTACAGCAGCGTATATAATTAGAAAATCTCCAGTGTAAAATGTTAGTGCCATCACAAATAAGGTTTCAATCCTTCATACAATGAGTCACCCTTATTATTACCAACAAGCCACATCAGAAACCTCGTCTGCTGCCATTTAATTTGAGCATGTTCTGCATCTCACTGAGAGCCAATGAGGTGGGCAGGGGGGACCAACATGTAAACCAGGCAGGCAGCACCGCTAGATGTCAGCCCGAGCTCACGGAACAGCAGCACCCTCACTGTACAGCAGCATCAAACCCCCAGCCCAAATCCCCGAGGCTTTCCTAATTACAAGTTTTCTATTTCAGACAGTTACGTATGGTGTCACACTTCTCCAAAACCAACTCTGCTGAAAAAAAAATATATACTACAGTTTAGTTTCAAGGCTTCTGAATTTCCACCCAAATGGATAGCATGAGATTACAAGTTAAGAATGCAGTTTGAGGCCACCTTAAGAGTTGAAAACAACGTTGTTTAAACACAAAACTTAAAACAAGCTATGAGTTTGCTTCCCCTATGCTGGGATACAATGAAGGGAAATAGACTATAAAGTCCTGTCAGACAAATAACACACCTGACATGTCAGATGTTTTTTTACTTATTACTAAAGCAGTAGTAGTGAAACTGCTGTGATTTCAATAAGGAAACTGCAAGTATAATAATCATTGTAGGGGAAAAAGAAAGATACTGGAAAATCAAATGCATCCTCCACTCCCTGCTAGCATAATATCGATCCTCCTCTCCTTCTCCTGTAAGTCAGCTCCTGTTTATTTCAGCCAGGTACACTGCAGCATGAACACTAAGGGGTCTGAATGGCAAGCTGTGTTGTTCTGAAACAAGCTTCACCTAAGAACGTGCAATGCAGAAAGCAGATCCATGTTCAGTGTCAAAACTATTGATTTTTAGCTGTCAGCTCTACACTAATAGTGCTGCCAATTGCAAGCACTCCAAAGTTTTCTACAGACGTCTTGTGCTCCCTTGCCATTTCTTCCTCCCTGCTCCAGATCTCAGACAAGTCTGGGATCATTTGGTTTACTTTTTGTGCTAGAATTGTTAAGATTATGGTTGTCACACTTCCTTACGTTTCTAAGGGTAGAAACTTGGACTTCGCTCCAAAAATGAGAGAGACCTTCAAGTAATAATCAGGCTTCAACAATGGGAATTTCAAATTAATCAAACTTTGTGACACTTGCAATAAAATGATGAAAAGCGGCATACTGAAAATAGAACCAAGCACCGATTAAGAGAATGAGCAGAAATGGAAAACATCCCTTGTAGAGGGAGAGTGTCAGACTGCAATACCTCTGCCCTTCTGAGCAGAGACACCATCTCTTGCAAAGTGCACACCCAGCATGCTTTCTTTGCTCTGCTCAGCATTCACACAGTGAAGAGACTGCCCTCAGAAAGAGCAGCCTAAAGATCAGGAATGGCTGCATTTGTTATATCACATCCCTGGTGACTACTGAATGAAGTCACAAGTCTCCTTTGGACAGTTTAAAAGAGGATCCTGCCAATATGTTACATGATGAAGCTATAAACTGATCAAACCTGTCATACCAGAGTTCAGATTGCAGCATAGGCCACCAGTGCTTGTGAGATGACAGTTTTACACAATGTCACCATATAAAACAAGTACCTATGACACCAGGCAGACAGAGTGCTGTAAAGCTTCATTAAATTGGAAGCCACCCGACAGTTGTACATCAGAGACTGAACTCAGCAGACAAGTAGCTTCACCAACACAATGCTTTACCACAGCCAGATGCTTAACGAAGACCACACAGTGGTTCACAAACTGAACCCTTATCTTACTTTCCTTGAAATCAGGTTGTCAAGCAGACTCTGATGCCCCCTAAAAGCCCGCTGAGTTGTTTTCTGCACAGAAGAGATGACCAACCAGAGTGCGGACTCTGAAGAGAGCTAGAAAAAGGCAAAAAGAAATACATGCTGTCCACATGCTGCCACGATGGCCCCAAGCTCAGTGTAACTGCTGAGGAAGTCATAGCAGGATGTTTTTCACTGATAGGCCAAATGTTGTCCTTTACGCACGTTCAGAAAGGGTACAGGTGTGTGTGTGTGCATAGACCCTGCTGTATGCATCCTGAAGCATTCTGTGTCCCAGCTGCTGCACCTGTCTTAAGGCATCTGTAGTTCACCTCAGGTGGCTGAAGAGCAAAAAGGAGCTGAAAGCAGCTATTTGTGCAAGCTTTGTTTGCAGGGACATGCATTAAAGGTTATGCACGGTGTCAAGGACTGTAGGCACCAGTCTCATACCACAGCAGTCCACTCTGTCCTGGACTTTTTTTGTGGCATTTTTGTGGAGAAACTTAAATCTTCATATCCGTTTACATAACTAACGTGCCCAGTTCTAACTGTAAGCAACTGAGATGAAGCCTTGCAGGAAAAACTTGTGTTTTCCAATAACAATTGCTAGAACTCACCACTTGCATTCCTGATATCCACTGTGCAATTTAATCTGCTTCGTCTGCTGTTTGCAAACACTGACTGCTGTGTGTACTCTTCACATACTGGTAACTTCAACCACACCCATGGGCGGGATGCATTTCCAACGCTCATCTTGGAAATCTGCTTTGAAAAGAACTCAAAAATTCGATATACGCAGCAAAAATGTCATTTAACACTGGTGTGCGACACAATCTGCCTGTCCCGCGGGACAGCGATCCCGACCTTCTGGAAGGTTCTCTCTTGGCAGAGGCGGAGCGCCCCGCGCTGAGGTGCGGCTGTCCGGCCGCCAGAGGGCGCTCCGAGCCACACTTACGTATTGCACCTGAGGCAGGGCGCGTTCCTACGGATCTGCCCGTTAACCGTGTCCTGCAGAGCCACATCTCCACATCTGAACACCTCCAGGGACACGGATTGCACCACCTCCCCGGGCAGCCCGTTCCAAAATGGTAGAATTGATGCGCCTAATTTTTACCCCTTGCTCCCTATCTTCCCCCATATTGCCAGCACAGGGAATGAATTAGCTTCAGAGGACAGCACACTGACCATTCATTCGTACAGTGCTTCCCCCCCCTAGAAAACAAAATCGCAGAATGGCCTGAGTTGAAAAGGACCACAGTGATCATCCAGTTTCAACCCCCTGCTATGTGCAGGGTTGCCAACCACCAGACCAGGCTGCCCAGAGCCACATCCAGCCTGGCCTTGAATGCCTCCAGGGATGGGGCAGCCACAACCTCCTTGGGCAACCTGTTGCACTGAAAATAAACCAGTATTTGCAGAAATGTGAACAACAACAACATGAGGTATTCAGTGCACTCTGCACAGCCCTCCCACATGTGGCAGCACAGAGATGCTTCAGCTTGAGCACATCCCATAACTGTCAGCATTGAGGGCAGGGATTGCGCCTTACACAAAATAATGCTCATGGTTTTCTTTCTGCCAGTTTCTCCATTGCAGCATAATTCTTGCAAGACAAATGATTTAAATCAGCAAGTCACACATTGAAAAAGCCCTTCTTTTGTTGAGCAATGTTTATTTAATAATTAGATAAGGTTATGGAAGGAAAATGCAGATCAAGATGGCACATCTAATTCTACATATAATCTGCACTACTCAAAATAACGCAAAGGCTTATAGAAGCATTCACAGGTAGATGCAGGTAAATAATTTCTAAAGAATAAATCCCATATAAGACTATTTTCCCCACCCCAAATCACAGCCTTTAAATCAACTTTTGCACTTGAAAGACAGCTTATTTTACAATTAGGTATTTAAAAAAAAAAAAAAAAAGCTGGTGTTCGGTGAAGGGTTCCAAGTTTCTTTGTCAGCATTTCTTGATAGCACCCTGGAGATTACCTAGCCATCTTCAGCACTACTCACAGAAGAAATCAATGTCCTGAAAGAGAGTTGAAAGGAAAGATGGTTTGAGATTACTGAAGGATTAACATTCCTTTATTATCCCCCAAAGGTAGATAAGTAGATGCAAGCACTGAATACACTAATATATTCACAGAATTCTGGAAAAGAAAGCTTTTATTTCTTTCAACTCCTTTCATGTGGTTGGGATGATTTGTTCCTGACAGAAATCTTTAAAGTGAGTTGGGCAATGCCATGTTCTTTCTTTTTTTCAAACAATTCCTTTATCTTTCTGTTTTGTTTCCCTACATCCACGCTTGGATTTGAGTTGTGTGTAACCCCTTATTCTTAAACTATTCCTAACCAGAGATGAAAAGGATGCCTTAATTTGACTGAGGCTGTGATTCACTTGTTACAGAGAAACCTGACTAGAAAAAAAAAAAAAAAAAAAAAGCGCTTGCATTTTGCTTGAAAACTTCTAGCAAGGGATACATTTTCATAGCATATGCTTTCATCTAGCTTTCTGCTAGTATTTTATCTGGCTACATAGCTCTCATCTTGATTATACTGCAAGGAATTAACAACTTGTATGCTCAAACTCAGCAACATTTACATTAGACCAGCCTATCACACATAGCTGTCCACTGGAAGCTGGTTCAGAGCAAAGGCTTACTCGTATTAAAGGTACTCTCATTTTAGTCAGCAAATGACCAATTTAAAATCACTGAAGGATGGCAAGCAATCCAACACCACTCAGTAGTACACAGCCTATTGTAAGGAGTCTACTGTATTCAGTGTGACTCAGAAGTAGCAGCACTGGGAAGAAAATATTGTATAAGGTTTATCACCTGGAACAGCACCGATAGGTATGGATTGCCTGGTGTTGCAAAAAGGATGCTGAGAGAAGTTCGCAAGCACTAGAATTTATTAAGAGGGCCTGCTGCTGATGACATACGTTGACTGCAGTTCTGACATTTACTATGGGGAAAAACGAAGGAGACAGAGGCCCCCTGTTCTAATGTCCTCTTTCTTGCTCCTCTTTAGTGCAGCAGGTCCCCCCATCAAGATACCTGTCAAGTTGCCAACTCAGTCCTTTCAATGGAACTGCACGCTGCTTGATCATTAAGCTTTGGGCATCACCAGTTCCCATAGCATAAATGAAATAATAAATGAAAGGTTAGGGAAAAGGGCAATTGGAGAGGGTGGTTCTCACACCAGTGGCAACAACAACAACAGACTTAACTGGTTTGAGGCCAAGAAAGCAAGGTGCAAGCATCACCAGCAGCTAAAAGGAAGGGTAGCAGAAGCGCAAACATAAGACCAGCTACAACGTTGCAAATGGCAGGCTGGTAGCATTACAGGCACACAAGACTGTGCAACAATCGCTCTTGTGTAAAGCAGTACCCTTTAAAGGATACTTCTGGATGAATCAATATGGTCAGGTAGAGATCCATTAAGACTTGCTGTAAATACTTTCAAATGCAAACTTGAAGTCAGATCCTTCAAGCTCACATTTGCAACACATAAAAGAGAACAGAGGAACAGGAATCCATCTGTCCCACCATCAGGTTCTGGGAAACTCTTGCGTAGCAAGAACGTGAACTAAGGGTGAAACAACCGTGAAACTCCCTGTGTGATTAATTTTGCAAAAAGGTTTGCTGCAGAATTTCTACTTGCTAATTAAAGTTCTGCAGTGTAGCCTGGCAATAGCAATGGCCCATTCTGGACCCACAGCCAGCCTGCAGACTAAGACAGGACTTTAACCTACCTCTGCTTCCAGCTCAGCTAGCCATTCACCATAATGGCTCAACATTGTTGAGAAAAGAGCTTAGAGTCACAGAACATGAAAGAATGACTAATTGCTACAGTGCTCCTGGTCAAATTCAGAATAACATAACAAAGTGTCAAGAACAGCAATCACTTGTTTCAAGATTTGCATTTCCTCACATAAAATTTGTCTGACATTAAAACACAAATCCTAGCAACTATTAAACTTCATTTCAATTATTTCTCGTTTTAATGAAACCTACCTAATAATCAAGAGCTGGGATGAAGTGTCCATATACAATTTCCAGGCTATGAGCAATGTGTTTTAGGCATAAATATAAGCTACCAGTAACAGCCAAGCCATACCATCCTCTTCCACTTCTCTGTGAAGCATATTTCAGATCTTTAAGTAATGTTAAGATCTGCCTGGTGTATGACTACTACTCTACATGATTGGGAAGAACCCTCCTTTTAGAAATGCAGCTTATTTAAAAACATGCTTCCAATAACTTTGCAATTCCACCTTTTGATAGATGTACTAACAACTATGAGACAGCAAGCATACTTTTCTCACACAGTATTCTGAGAACTAAGATGATGATGATGATGATGATGATTATTATTATTTTAATTCCTCCAATATTTTAACCCAAGTGATGCTGCTACTGTAGAAACAACTCAAGAATACTCTGTATTTCTAGAGGAACAGTGGAAAAGTGAGTTTTCACATTCAATTGCCAGGGACCTGCTTTCACTGAAGCATGAGAAGGGTGTTCAGGAGTGTAAAACAGAAGTACTCTATGACAATGTCAATCTATTTAGACCATTAATAGAAGGGGTTTGTACATATTACTGAAACATGCAGCACAACATTCAGTCTCCAAAAAAGAAAACCATTTGCAACACATTGCAAGAAGTTTGGGTCAGACTCTTAGGGGGCCTCCAAGCAGGGCTATTCCAATCAATAGGAACAATAATAGGATCAAGGCCTCAACTCAGCATCTGTGAAATCTACAATATCAGAGCTTATGTTAGGATTTTATTGAGAACATTTGCCTGCATAAAGGCCCAGAGATAGCATCCCTAAGCATCTGTGATATGCTACAATCAAGTGCCACAATTATGATTTGTTTTTACGGGAAATTAGCATTACACAGCCAAGGATAATTATATACAGCTGGGGTTCTGTAAATTCCTTACCGTTGTAGGAACAGTCTTATTTGCTTCTTGATAGACATGTTGTTCTGAGACTAAACTGCGAGGGAAATAACCGACCGTCCCCATATGGTCTTCATACTCTTCTCCATAAACCTTCAAGCAAGGAGATGTATAATTAGGTGCATTACAACAGTCTTCATTCGCTTTAAGCTAATTCATAATTTAGCCAAAAGCAGCTACTTAGCAGCGTTCAGAACTCTGATTCTGGATCTCCTAGTTCCCCAGTTAACCAGCACATAAAATGAACTAGGTATTTATTTTCTGGAATAAAATAACAGTTCAGTTGCTATTTATTTATTTTTTTAATGAATTCAGTTAATATTAGTGTTTGCTTCCTTTATATTTAAGTTTCACGAGCAACTGTAATGAAAGCCTTTCTCCTGCAGTTTCAGCAAGCAGCCGCAGAAAAGAACTGCTGAGCCTTTTTACTTAGGTTAAATTCATAATTACTGAATAGTTAATGAAGAAACTTTAACTTCACTACAAAAACCAGAAGAAAAAAAAAAAAAAGACCCTTTAGACTCCTCAATCAGTTTTAACACTCAATCTGAAAACTAAGTTGCTGCTTTAAAACCCACAGTAGCTCAACATCAACACATTTTTGTCAAGAAATAAATGCTACTCTACTTCTGGTTTGCTCATATACACAGGAATCTCATCTTACACTTCCAGCCCAGAATTCTCCAGATTCTTTTTCTTTCACTAGTTTTGAGTAAACATAAATCAACTGCCCTTTTTTAATATTAATGAATCTGCAGTCTGGAGCATTATAATCCTCTTCTGCTCTGACAAGGGAAATGGTGTCTAGGAAAAAGAAATAAAAATCAAGAATGAGAAGGATGAATTTTAAGACATGCTTTTATAAAGAAAAATATGGAAGTGTGTGGATGCACACATGTAAAACCATTTCTACAGGCAAAAGTAGGTTATTCTGAAATTAATGTCTGCCAATAATTTGTTCTGCTTGTTTCTCCATCTCCAGTAAGCAGAATAACAGCTTCAGAATGCATCATTTAATCCTAATGTAAGTTGCAATCCTTCGACTCTTCTCTACTCTTACCTTTCTCTCATGAGAAGGGTCCCTTAGAAAAGCCTTTCTGCAGTAAAACAGGATTTGATGCTCCACATTCATCTTCCCACTCTATTTTAAGTTGACAGACCAGTTTAAAGATGAGATAAGCAAGCAGAGTAGTTTTCTGTCACACTACAGCTTCCAAGCCCCACAACTGTTTTTGGGAACGTATTCTAGTTAAAATTAAAACAAAATTACTCACAGAGACAGTCGTCATCAGCACACAGCTTCTTGCTGGCAAGCTTGTCCATAAAAATTCCAGTTGCAAATGGATTCATTAATCCAAGACACAAAAATAAGATAATCAAATAAACACGCTGTGTCATTTTTCTTTGCCGTGGCA
The DNA here is from genome assembly GCF_905368555.1 of Meleagris gallopavo. Lineage (NCBI taxonomy): Eukaryota > Metazoa > Chordata > Aves > Galliformes > Phasianidae > Meleagris > Meleagris gallopavo. The sequence continues at coordinate 5,647,395 of NC_139405.1, read as the reverse complement.
CTTCCCAAATGCACACCGTGCCCAGGGATCTCTATCTTTTATGGAACAGCCAAACATCTGGACAAACACCCCTGGCCAATGGGAAGGGATCAGGGTGACATTCCACTGCAACAAGAGTTGCTGCCGGCAAGAGGGAAACCTCAGGTTGCACTTATGCAACAGAATCCTTTCCCAAACCCATTCTGGAGCAACTGTATTACTTAAAATTTTAAGCTTTCCTCTAGTCATACGCGGTCTCAATCTTACCTCAAGCAAAATTTGTTTGAGAATGAAAAATTAAGGCAGACCCCAACAAACAGGGAAGAAAATTATATCCTTCAAATCCTTAAGTCCCTTATTCTCACAATCACACTAACATATATCATCATCCCCCTGGACCATAAACCCTCCAAGGCAGCAACCTCCTCATGAGAGTCTGTAGCAATGCCCTACCACAACACTAAACATGGATGCAAATATAACTCAATAAAAAAAGCTTTTCAACTCAGCAATTTAAGTTTGAAATCTAGAATTCAAGCGGTGCTACTTGTCTGGGTAAGATTTCTTTTACACAGGTGAACACAGAAAGAGCAGAATACACAGGTTAAGCAAAGACGGTGACCATCTCACGTTTATTCGTGTAGCCAAACTCAGCTGAGAGTTCACAGACGTGACACTGAATGGTACCATAAGCTGACTTAAGAGGTACTTGTTATGTCTTAAAGGACACGTAGCATTCATCTAACCTCCCAAAATATTTTCATAGCATATGAGAAAGAGTACTAATTAAAATAGATGCATACACCCAAAAGGAAAAATCTAAGTTATTATATACACTGTAAGCTGTTCACACCACAGTTGTCATGCTTCAAAGAATCTGATCTTAAAACCAGTCCTTAAAAATGACCAAGAGCAATGCTGCAGTTCCCCAAACAGCAGTTAATCAGTGCTAACTGCATGAGATAAAGTTCATGACAAAAAACACTCACTTTTATTCTTTACAGGTGCGCAACAAATTTTCACTTCCAAGTGTTCTAAACTTGTGAATTTACTAAAAAGAATGGAAAATGCATATATAGAAATACAGAATTAACACAGCTGTGGAAGGGCATCATCTTGCAATGTAACCTGAGTGTAGAAGATGAATTTGTTTTCACTGCATCTGAAACTGCTCCATAAAACTGCTTTTCTACACAATATCTGTGAAACAGAGTTTTTATGAAAATCAATCATGCTTTCCTGGATGCAAAACATTTTGTCTAAATAACAGTCTTAAATCAGACCTCAATCACCTCACAACACACTTGGAAAAACACATGCTCTGCAGCTCCAAGCTCACACAGCACAGGTAGGGAATACACCAAGCTGCAGCAATAGAGGGAAAGCTACAGACTTCAATCTACTTCCTCATTTTCCAACTGATTTACTTTGGAAACAAAAAAGCCTCAACACTCACAAGGCAGCTACTGTGCTCATCTGAACATTCTTCCTTGTAGTACCCAGTCTTAACACCGGCTGTTTGTCTGAACCACATCTGAAAGAAGTCACACTAACTTCATCTGTTACGTCCTTGAAATGGTTGTTAGAGGACTCAGACACAGCAATAAAGAACAGAGGAATGATGCAACGTGACAAACACGTGTGAACACCACAATATCATTTCTAAAACACAAATCCCCAAGAGCCTGACTGCAATTCTCCTACAAAACCATGGAAAATCCAGGAAGTTTCACCAAAAATATAGTTTAGGTTTCATTATTCTCTAAAGCTAAAATATCTTTCTATCTTTTGAAGTGATTTTTCCCAATACTAAATTGGATTACTTCACTGCATTTAGTGTATTTCTTGTCAACAAAACCCTTAAATGGTTTCAACAAAGAAGGGAAAAAAAAAACAAAACCACAGAAATACTAGAACATGCATTTTGTAAAGCCTGCCTAAAAAAGTCTGTCAAACTTACCAGCAGTGTCTTTGGAATGAGCTAGAAAATTCTTCCTAAACTATTTATTAAAATCACTGCTAAAGATCAGACAATTGGAAAATCAAAACCAACCAACACAAACCATGTTTGTCTGTGCCCTCTGTACAATGACTTCTACTACCAGCCATCACTGTACAACAAAACCAAAAAGTTGAACAGAGCTCTCAAATTTTAACCAATTTCTACCAACCCCTGCAAAAATTAAAACAAAACAAAACAATGATCTATCTTCCTTACGTGACAAAACTATTCTCAGTGAAAAGCAGCTGTCCCTTTGGTAGTGAGGCTGAAGACTGAGTGTTGCATTTATTCTGAACACGCTGACATTAAACATTCCCACTCACGCTTTTTGCTCTGAAGACACACATAATTTTCCAGCACTCACTTCTAAGAAATGAAAGTCACCTTAAAAGTAGTTAAATCAGTATTAAGAATTAGCCCCCCGTGCAGCAATGGAAGGCGATATAATGCCTTCTACTAGGACACGAGCACGCTTATAAAGGTACTCATTAAGATTTAGTTTAGAAAACAATAAAGAAGTCAGCTCACCCTGTCCATGACATCTCGAGAAGAGCATGATTTCTAAAGAGATGCTGCTCCCTCAGCAGCTAAACCTTAAATGAGAGTGAGGAGGGAGGACCCAAGCAAAGTGCATTGCTTGCACCTGACCTCTGTCCTTTTCACCTGATGCTCAATCACTGGTTCAGGCCATGACCTAGCAATTCTCATCTGCCACGCAAGCCTAAGAGATTAATAAGACAGATTCAATGAAAAACACAGTTTGAGAACAGCATAAGCTGAATTTATTTTATAAAAATTAGTATTCTAGCACAAAAAGTTACTATTCAGTAGATCCACACAAGTCTTGCAACCGTGCTGACAGCTGCAGCCATTTCACACAACAGTCTTATCTTTTCTGCACAGAACAGAAAACATGCTGTACTCATATTAAAAAAGGAAAAAAAAAAAAATTCAATACAAAGAATTCCAAAGAGTGTCTGGTTATTTCTTAGCATAAGTGATTTTCATGGCATGAGATGGAGTTATCTTGAATCCTTGGAGAGCATCTCGAGCAGCTCCTGCTTGACATTCATTTTCAAACTCCACAAATGCAATGTCGTGACGCCCTGGCACTAAACGTACTTCTTTGAATCCAGGAAACCTTTGAAATAAATTTAAGAAGAGTCAGATAGTGTTTTCTAGATTGATAATTTACCCCCCTTCAGTACCCAGAAGACCCTCCATAAGCTTCTACTAGAATAACAGTTTCTACTAACAAGAGATTTGATTGAAGAATTTTCATATTTCCAGTCCTTACAACTTTGCCTCTCTTAAGTATCATTCTGCTGAAGTAATTTAATCAGTAATGCACATCTGCAGAAGCAATTAAAGCTGTTTTTAAATCTGTTTCTGATGTCTTTAACATTAGTCACCAGCTTAATGCACTGCAGATTGATAACAGATAACTTCTACAATCAAAATCAGTTTAAAAAAAAAAAGTAGTCAGATTTGCATTCTGCACCCAATCATTTGTAAAGTTGGCAGTAACACAGAGAACTGAAATACCTTCAAAACCTCTCATTTTAATAATCAACTAGCCAACCAAAAATAAGAAAACAAAACCATAAAGGTAATGAAAGGAATCAGAGGAAAATTTTCTCTACTCAAAACTTACTGATTGAATAACATGGACAGCATCATCTCATTTGTTTCCTCAGGCAGGTTATTAAGGAAAAGAATATAGTTTGGTGGGTTATCAGGCACCTGTAGCAAGAGAAGAGCAAAATTCAGCAGACTATCCACAGCTGTCTGCCCCTCTAAATCTGTCTGCATTGTTATTTGAATGAAGAATCACAAATCCCTCGTTTTGGCTGTAACACCAGAAGCTGGGCTTTAGGATACCTTCATGCCTTCAGATCTTGGTGGTTTTGTTTTTCTGCTTAGCAGCTGATACTGCAGTACTCCACCATACAAGATCTCAGCACTGCCACAGTTAGGACAAAGTGTAGTGCCACGTTAGATTTCACAGGCCATCCAAGACATCTGTGTGAGGACATCAGCTTGGAAAAAAGCCTTCCACATCTTCTCTGGTGAAGTAGCTGGAGGCCATGGTAAACACCCTGTTCATCTACAGCAGAACTGAACTACTGTTATCTTTAGGGCAATTGAAACCCATTGAAAACACACCGTTTTACTACAGCATACTATTAAAATGTATTGGTTACAAACTCCATTAGATGGTAAGCTTTAGAATCTCTAAAAGATTTGGTCACAAAAACAAGCATTACCTGCTGATTCTGAGGTGAAGTCCCAGGGGCACTGGTTGAATTTTGTGTTGCTCCCTATTAAGTAAGAGCAAAGTAGTTTTTAAAAGATATTTGGTTAGAGATAAACACACATCACCATATTTGTGTACAGCTCAAGTAGTGTATGAAAGATGGCTTGGCTTTTTTATTTTTATTTAAGCTGCAACCCAAGGAACATTTATTTATGAAATACTTGCCCTAGGGAAACAACAAATGCGGACTGCATTGAATCCCCAAACCAGACAATCAAAGAATAAAAATTGAACTAATGGCTGAGTCAGCAGATACAGCAAATCACTACTCATCCATCATTAAATTCAGTTTAATTAGACAGGAAGTAGCTTTTGAAAATGAAGACCTACACAAGACATGATAGACACAACAAGAAAAAAATTACATGCTTCCATTGAGAACTCCAGTTTGGCAAGCATAACTAAAGCTATTAGCATTATAAATAAAAACAATTACTTTGAGAAAATCAGTACAGAAGAATTGATTTTGAATAAATCCTGAGGAAACTGAATTTTCTATGCAGAAAAAGTTATTCTTACGATCACATCTCTCTCCTTGACAACAAACTGTGTCTTTGCAGAAACAATAATTAAGTAAGACAATATTCAAACTCTGCGCCTTGATCTTTTCTTCTGTCTTTGCAAATAAATTGCTAAATGTTGCTAGCCTTGGTCAGGCCAAGCATTACAGGAGATATATTCCACGCCAACTCCTTCTCATCTAATCGTAAATGGATCACATTGTTCCCTTCTACCCATCTGGCATTCTACATATATGTACATACACACTATAATGTTTTCTACACCGGTTTATTGTACCTTTGCTCTATACCTTAGTTTTCATCTTACAATAGGAATGAGGGGAAAAAAAAAAAAGAAATAAAAAGCATTAAAAAATAAAAACAAAGTAAAATGCATTAAGGACTACATAATCATATCCCCTCCTGCAGCTTTAATGGGTGCTAAAGAGCAGTACAAATCAACAGACAATTCAAAGAACTTAAAGTACCAAAATACTTAGTCCTTTAACGATAAAACATGACATTAACAAAAAAAATGGACATATTGTTTGAAATTTTTTCCCCTTCTTTCTTTAGATACAGAAGCTGCTTACCTGAATTATCTTTTTATTTGCTGCATTAGCTGATTGCTCCAGAGACTTGGCCTTCTTCTTTTCCTTCCTCTTCTCCTTGTCAGCAAAAGTACCACGCATTTTAGAGATGATATCAGAATCTGTCTTGGCATACTGAATGCGCTTTTAAAAGGTAAAAAAACAAAAAAAAAACAAAAAAAAAAAAACCACATCAATAAAGCACTGTTTATTATACTGAAGATCTCACACCGACTTCATTAAACGCATTCTCTCTCATTCACACAGTGTTTGTAGAAAGTTGTATTAAAAATACTGTTTTAAATTATAGATATGTTTACAGAGTATGTAACACTCATAATTAATTCTGATCACAACTAAAGAACTTTTTAAAAACTGAGATAGACCTCTCACGAGAAGAATTTACTAATTTTACGACATTCATTGGAATCAGAACTATAGTCAGCAAACAGTACCATGCCTGTCAAAGTAGCAGATGTACGAAGCTATACAACATCAATTAACAAAATTGGCACCAGCTGCTACTAAAAAAAAATAGGGGGGTAAAGCATTTAGGGGTTGGGTGAGGTGATAAGGTTCCAGCGATCTCAGATCTCTGCAGAAAACTGAGTTCAGTAAAACTTGGAATAAACGCTTGCCTTAATTCCACCCAGATTGCATAGGTTGTATCAGCAGCACCACTATGCTGTTCTTCTGACAAAAGCTTCCCAGTGCCCAAATGAGAGAGATAAATGATGTAGCTATGAGTATATGAGTTGCATCCATCCCCAACCCCGCCATGGGCTGGCTGCCCCCCACCAGCTAAGGCTCACAGGGCCCATCCAACCTGGCTTTGGGCACCTCCAGGATGGGGCACCCACAGCTCTCTGGGCAGCACTGCCAGGGCCTCATCACTCTCCAAGTAAAGAATCTCCTCTCTTTCAGTTTAAAGCTATCCCCCCTTGTCCTATCACTATCTGCCCAAGTTGGTCTCATTGCTGTTAATAAGCTCCCTTTAAGAACTGGTAGACCACAATGAGGTTTTTCCAGAGCCTTCTCTTCTCCAAACTGAACAAGCCCAGCTCCTTGAGCCTTTCTTCATAGGAGGGGTACTCCAGCCCTCTGAGCGTCTTTGTGGGAAGAGTAGAGAGGGACAGTTCTCTCCCTCGCCCTGCTGCCATCCCTCTGTTGATGCAGCCAAGGATAGCTGGCCTTCTGGGCTACACCTCATGTTAAGTTTTTCATCTACCAGGACCCCCAAGTGCTTCTCCCCAGGGCTGCTCTCAGTGAGTTCTTCTCTCAGACTGTACACATATCTGAGATTGCCTCCACCCAACTGCAACAAGTTGCACTTGGCCTTGTTGATCCTATGTCCACAAGGGCCTGCTTCTCAAGCAGTTCCTCTGGATGGCATCCCTTCCTTCTGTTGCAGCTACTGCACCACCCCAGAATCACAGAATGGCCTGGGTTGGAAGGGACCTCAAGGATCATGAACCTCCAACCCACCTGCCACATGCAGGGCCACCAACCTCCCCATTTAATGCTAGACCAGGCTGCCCAGGGCCCCATCCAACCTGGCTTTGAACACCTCCATGGACGGGCATCCACAACCTCTCTGTGTAAAGAACTTCCCCCTAACATTCGACCTAAATCTTCCCTCCTTCAACCAACCACTCAGCTTAGTGACACCAGCAAATTTGCTGAAGGTACACTCAACCCCTCTGTCTATATCTAAGCTGAAAGCATTTCAGATCTTGACAACCTTTACCTCACTGCAGCGGAACATAAAGCCAACATTTAGGAAACCAAAGTACCAACTTCAGCTTCACTTGTGTTCTATTTAGAGTCTCTCCAGTGCCCCTCAAGCTCGCATAAATATATTTGTCAAGACAGGACATCACTGAGTAGCAGCACAATTGCAAGCAAGTCTGATAGTTAATTCACAAGGCAGAAGTACCAAAGCACTGCAACACACCCTTGTAATTTTATTTCAACAGAGAAGGAAGAAAATAACTTACCATTGGCTTCCCATAAAATGGAAAGCCTTGCAGCTGTCTCAGAGCATTGGTAGACGATCCTAGTTCTTTAAATATAACAAAAGCCTGTCCTCTCATTTTCATAGTCTTCAAAGCCACGATGTCAACCACATGACCAAACTGTGAGAATAATGCGTATAAGGACCTCTTCAATTCTGTTAAGAATATAAAAAAGACTGTAAAAGTTTGCATGCAAATATCTGCATCTACAGAGAGTATATTGTCCCTCAGGTTGACCTTTAGGCAGGTAGGGGTACTGGCTTCACAACACGAGCCTTCAGCTAGAGAAAAAACTGTATTAACTTTGTATTAACTTCTTAAGAGCAAGAACTGCTCAGCTATGTAGGAGCAGCTGCTGACACCCAGCACTACCAGCCTGGTAACGCCTGCAGGCTACGAAGGCCATTTGAAGTTCCGTAGTTAAAAGTTACGATAAGAAACGGTTATTGATGGAGACTCGTCAGGCGCAGGGCCAAACGGACGCCTCAGCACCAGGCGCCGAGCCGCGGCCTCTCAACGGAGACGCGAGCGGCAGCTCGGCACGGAACAGCAGCGCGCGGATCGCCTGAGGAAAACGCGCTCCGCGACCCCCCGTACCTTCTTTCTTAATCTTGTCATTGATGTTGTTGATGTAAATGGTGTGGTTAGGCCTGATATCCATGCTCTACGCCGGCCGCAGACCTGCCTAGAGACAGAGCGCACGCGCATCCACGCCGCAGAGCCGCTCCTGGAGCGATCGATGCGCCGGAATCGTGATGGCGGGCGGCGCATGCGCGGTGCGGGGACAGGCGCCATGTTGGCCGGGCCCCGAAGGGCAGGGGGGTGAAAGGGGGCTTGCTGTGAGGCGTTGGGAAAGCGCTCGCTTGAATGCTCGGGTCGGCTCTGCGCCCAGGATGAAGCATTGTGCTTCTGTGTGAAATAAAGCTGTGTTTGTGTATCTATGGTTACCGTGTGTGCTGTAATAAGGAAGAGAAACAGCACCTTGGGGGACACCTGTTGTAAAATGTGCGTCCGCGTTTGTTTTTAGTTTTGATATCTGAAAGGCAGTGCATCTGAGCATTTCATAATAGGAGGAAGTTTTTCACTCAGAGGGTGGTGATGCACTGGAACAGGTTGCCCAAGGAGGTTGTGGATGCCCCATCCCTGGAGGCATTCAAGGCCAGGCTGGATGTGGCTCTGGGCAGCCTGGTCTGCTGGTTGGAGGCCCTGCACATAGCAGGGGGTTGGAACTGGATGATCACTGTGGTCCTTTTCAACCCAGGCCATTCTATGGTTCTATTATTCTATGATTTCTTGAGGGCCCTGCGGTGGTGGCAGCTCAGGGTAAATAAACAGAGGAGAACTGGGGCTGCAGCCTTGGAATTTTTGGAATAATTCCACATGCTGCATACCTTCATTTCTGTGAGTGAGCAATTATGCTGCCTTCCAGAAGCAATTTTTAGTTGCAGAAGTTCAATCTGGTTGCATATGAAGAAAATACTGCAAAAAGTTTTACTCCATAAGAAAATTCTTGCTTAGATTTAATTTTGGGCAAGTTCACACTGAAAATCATTTCTTTGTGAAGAGCTGTTCCTTCAGCTGCAGTGCATAAAAAAAGGAAAACCATCCTTCTGGATTCTGGAGTTTTCATGAGCAAAAGAAAAATCTGTTATTTAGCAAGACTCTGAGCACCTGATAGAGCTGTAGGTGTCCCAGCTCACAGAATCACAGAATCACAGAATCACAGAATCACAGAATCACAGAATGGCCTGGGTTGGAAGGGACCTCAAGGATCATGAATCTCCAACCCACCTGCCACATGCAGGGCCACCAACCTCCACATTTAGTACTAGACAGGCTGCCCAGGGCCCCATCCAACCTGGCCTTGAACACCTCCATGGATGGGGCATCCACAACCTCTCTGGGCAGCTGTTCCAGCACCTCACCACTCTCTCTGTACAGAACTTCAAGCTCATTGCACGGCAGTTGGACTGGATGGCCTTTAAAAGTCCCTTCCAACTCAAACAATTCCATGATTCTATAAAGAACAATATAGATTAAAGTGAGTTGAATACAAAAGCAAAAACAAAATAAAAATAAATAATAAATAAATAAATGAGAACCCAAAAGCTGTTGATAGAGCTGTTGATGTTACTTACTGGTAGAGGAAAACAATTTTATCTTCAGTTGTATAAGGAATATGGGAAATGGTGTGCCAAGACAAAGCTACGTGCAGAGTATACACACCACAAGTCTAAATGGTGTTAGACAGCAGTTCTAGGCACTTTTCTCTGTTTATTGTCTTATAAGTAGCTAACATAAAGCATGTCTTTGAAATCCAGGCATGAACAACGTATTAAAATGTTTTTTAGAAAGGTATGTGTTGTTTTATGTGTTGATCGGCAACACAGTCCACATAACTCATAATTTAGTTACAAAGTTCGAAACTACTTACTTGTTATTAAATCAGGGTAGCTAAGGGAATTTGATTGTCTTCTGGAGTGAAAAATATTGACATAATATGAATGACTTTATTTGAAAGTCTTTAAGCTGCTCATAGAGAGGAAACTAATGAAAACATACACACAAAAAACCTTAACCTGACAGAAAGTAAGGAAGAATTCATGGCTTCTATAATTCTTCAGTGCCACACTTGTACTCGCTCAGAGTCACTTTAAGCACTGCTGATTTATTCTTGAAGAATTTGAATGCAATAAAGCAGAAAGCCGTCCTTTCCTGCTCCTCAGGTGGGATTTCAGTCTGACTGCTGGTTCAATAGAAGCAACATTCATTCCTCAGGCTTCCCCCACGATTTATTTAGATTACTTTTGTTTTCTTAATCCCCAGAGAGGTACAGTACTCTTCTATTCACTAAAGCAGTTATTTGTTTAAAAGTCCATGAAAGCTTGAATAATTGTAAAAACTATTCCAAGTTTCTTAGCAAGAATGCCTGTGGCAACTTAGTAAGCAGTTATAATATATCACCAATATAATGCTTGCAACTAACAGGTAGCTGATTTCCAGAGACTCTAAGCAGTGTTGGAGAAGCAAAGCAGAGAAGACAATTTTTTAACATTGCTTTGTAGCCACTTCTCTATTCCAGCTCCTTGCTCAAGGTCAAGGATATTTGGCATTGCTTTATTATTGCTGTTGTTTGTGATAAGATTCATTTTTTTTTCTTCTAAAAGCAGCTTTCTGCATTAAAGTAAGATAATAATCAAGAGCAGCGTATAGTGAAAGTTTTGGTCCTGGTTTCATAGCATCGTGCAATCTTCATAGCTTTGATTGGGTCCGCATGCACATAATAATGCTTCAGACTTTTCACAGTAATTATCCTGCAGTATTAAGATTGTGGTACTGTTAAATTCACCCAGATCTATCTGTATAGAAATGTTTTAATGTCAACAGTGCAGGGAGGAATCACATGCTAGTAAGAAGCATGTGTGTGACATAGGTGGATTTGTCTTCTGTAGTTTGGTTCCACCCTTTCACTGATCTGTTCTGCTGTGTCAAGCATGATAATACAGCGCATCAGTAAACAGTGGGAAATGCACAGAAACAATTGACAAAATGACAGGTAATACAGAAATTCCCTAGCAAGTGCATGTTAGTGGTGCGAGCAGCTGCAAAGTTAAAGTGCATAAAACCTCACATTTTAGTCAGAAAAGGCTTTTTGAAGGTTGAGCAACTTACAGATCTATATTCATTTGGAAGGTGCAAAACAGAAAGTATCGTGTCCTATAAATCCGTGGTTGCTGGTCAGTTATCCTGTCTGCCATCCACAAGTGCAAATTGCCAGAAGGAGCTGAGGAGGATGCGGTGATTTACAGACTGTTGTTCAAAGGCTTAGGCTACACAGTCTGTCAACTAACAAAGCAAAGTGAATGGACAGTGTGGTGGCAGAAGAAATTTAGTATTGATGAGTATGTGGCAAGGCACTCAGAAAAGAATCACCTGAAGTACACATAGTGGAGTTCTGAATTAACTATAAGCACTCAGGAAGAAGACCTGCGTGACCCTGTCTGGAGGACAATAAAACACCCAGTGGTAGGAAAAGATGCAAACAAAAACACCATACTGACTGGAAAAGAAAAACAAATGTACTGCATGAGGTGTTTCATAATCCCTAAACAGATGGTTGAATGTATTACTGTTTGCTCTAAATCAAACAAAACCACACAGTCCTCTGACATTTATTGTTGGCAGTTTATGCTTTTAATGATTAAATACACTACCTGATTGACCTTTCAGTTAGTCTGTGCAAGTCAGTCAAGGAAGCTTCACCGACTGAGAGAAGAGCACACCATCACAACCAATTATTTGGAGAGAAAAATTGCTCTGGCATGGTTATAATATGCTGTTTGATTCTTCTCTTGGCCAAATCAGACTTTCACCATATCAAGCACACAGGAGAAAAAGAAGCAAACTAACAAAAGAAAACGGCAGCACAATTTCTTTTGGCATACTTCTGGTTTACAACAACATGAAACAGTTGCATTGCTTTAAAAACAACAACTGATTACCATGGTTAAATGAACCAGAACTAAATTTTAGATACTTGCTATTCATTGTTAATTAGTTGTATCCAGCATAAGCTGCGAAAGGAGTACATTTTGTCTCTTCGTGTTTTATCAACCGTGCTGGAAAGAATAAAAATCAATAGAACTTTGAGGTGGACAACAACAGGTCACGCAATGAAGTCCTTCAACAGAGCCCATGCGAGTTCACCGACGAACGTTTCCCATCTTGGCTTGATTTCTTCAATTTTAGTGTTGAACAGATGACAGTAACTCTTAACTGCTCTATTCATACCTAAACGTTTCAATTAACTCTGGGGCTGCTGGAAGCCAGCAACAGATCCCTCCCAGTTCCCCCCCCACCCACTCCAAATAATGAAAACCAGAAATGCAGGGCCTGCACCTCTGGGAACATAATGAAACCCTTAGTAGATCCTTAGCTCTGTTTCCTCTGTGGTCATGTTCTTTTTCTGAGTTGTCCTTTCCTTTATCAGAGAGCTTTTCCCATTCTCCTATCAGTTGCTCCTACTGACAACTAAAGGGCTTTGCATCTTTTATGTTACGCTGCTACATCAATTCCTCCAGGCAAAAAATCATCAGAAATTGCAGGTATACTAAGCACCACCCCAACAGAACAGAGAATTCCTCACATTTATTAGATTTAGCATTACAGTAATTCCTAATTTGTTTGAGTGTGCTAATATACTGAAAAAGATGAAATGTGGGTTGTGCTTTTAATTTCGTACAGATGGTTCCAAATTAGTTCAGGATGCTTGGGTTTCCCCTTTATTAGTATTGATTGGTGGTGGTACCATCTGTCCTCACTAACTTTTTGCTGGGAAAAACAGCAGCACGCTGATTTGATTTATTATTCTTGAAGAAGGCGTGAATTCCTTTCAGTTTGGGTTAATTTTTTTAGTTCTACTGGAATTGACATGCTGGTATAGTGTAAGTGAAGTGACTTACATTACTTTGGGCGTTTTGAATTAAATACTTTTGAATCCTAGTACATATGAAACATCATAGAGTAATGAAATCAAGTCTGAACTGCTTAGTCATATGAACTTGCCTTGTTGCCTCTTTTTTTCTTTCTCTCCTTAATTTCACAAACAGTTCTGTGTTGCGAAGGTCTTCATCCGTGTCAGTACAAACTAGAAAAGTTTTACCTGCAGCAGAGTGGTAATGAGGACACAGTCCCAGTGCACCTGAACAAAAAGAGAAGATCCTGCGATGGTAGCTGGGTTGGCTGCTACGTGCTGACCAGACAAAAACACAGGTCTAATATCAAGCCTGCAGGTTTGGATCTACAAAGCACCCAGCCAGATCTCAAATAGGGACCAAAGACAGCCTGAGCACAAACAGCTGGGAGGGACGTGGTGAGGGCAGTGATGCAGACTGCAAATACCTGAGAGATTGCTGATGGTAGGGCCCAAAGCTTTATATGCTGATGGTTGCTGAGATCATTGTCTGCTCTATGACAAAGAAGTGAATGAGAACTTCACTCTGCTTTAAGCAGTGCTGTTGGGCTGAAATCTAGGGCAGGGAGTGGGCACAGCTAAGCAGTTGGTGGCACCCCTCTGAAGCTGAAGAAACTCCTAGAGATGGGGAGGGAGAGCACAACCTGCACTGAGCAAAAAGGGAAATTCCCACCTGAAGGAACATGTTTACAAGGCAACTGAGATAAGTTCTATCAGGAGGACCTTGAAAGCTGATTATTTTTCACACCAATCCCACCTGAGCAGGGAGGGTTTCCACGGCATTTAATGGCAGCTTGCCCTCAGTATCAATGTGGGGCTTCGTGGGCCATAAGATCCCATAAAGAAGCTCTCAGATTTCCAGAGCTTCTTTCTCAAGCCAGCTCAGCCTTGAAATTGCTAAGGCCCATGCCAGCTTCAAGCCAGGAAGCCATAAATAAGCTTGCGATTAAAAGTCTCATTCTAAATGATTACTGCAGTTGGGACAAGCAACAGTAAGCTTCACTAACAAAGTCTGCCTAGATCCGGGCTGAGGCTCTGCCTGTTCTCGGTATGGATACCAAGAAGGCTTCAGGGTTATTTTGATTGTCTCATTCTTTCAAACGTTTATCAACCTAAATCGTTTAGTTCTCGCTCCCAGCAGATGCTGGGGAGCTGATGGTAAATCATACCATCTCTCGTAGACTCAAGCTGGCTGTAAATTGTTTTTGTGTTCCTACAGCTTGGCTGGCTGAGGAAAAGACTGCTTGTGATGTGCTGCCTTGTTTGCAGCCGTGCTGGAATGCAGACAGCCTCTCAGCACCTATTTCTCATGTAGTCCTAGTGTGGTATAGCCCCTTTCAAGTGTTAAGGTTCTTGTCTGCCACATCCTCTTTAAAGAAAAAATAAAAACGTTGTAGGTCAAGAGGAGCGTCAAATGGGACTTCAATCTTCTCTCCATCAGAATTCCACCCTGGAGCAGCTCTGTGAGTGTTAGCTTCCTAAAATACTCCGTTCCAGCTATGATTTACACTGCTTTGCCTTCAGTAATGTAAAAATAAATCTCAGCTCCGTGAGATGAGATCTTAGCTCTGAGAAGGAATAAATTTTTTTCACCTACACAGAGTGAAATGAGAACAGGTGCTTGGATATATATATATATATGGATGTATGAGTCTGCTGGCTTAAAAATAAGCATGCAGGAGGATTAAGACAATCCTCTCCACTGCATTTCTGGTTACAAAGTAAGACTATACAATATTCAGCAGCCAGCATCCTACATCAATTAAAGTTTCCTGGTTTTTGGATTGAGAAGCAATTATTCCACACATAGCTGTTATAATCTTTCAAGAGAAAAGTAGCAGTGACAGAAAACATTTTACTTCAGAATATTTTATAAACTGTATTAAACTTCTCATGCGAGGTTTTTGTTTTTCATAAAACTGATCAACATTTTTGAAGACTGAAAAGTTCTATTGAAAAGTATCTTCTTTTCTTGCAAGACACAGGAACTAAGGAGTTCTCTCAGCAGTCCTCCTTCTGCCTCCTGAATTTCTTCCAAGGCGACTGTATATACTGCAGAATCCCATTCAACTGATGCTGCTTCATTACTTTGAGGCTAGCAGCCTTTCAGATAAATGTGGAATTGTGGACTGTGTTGCCACCAAAGGAGTGACTTCCTGCACAGAGATGTTTCGGTTCTTACAGTAATCCAGCTAGCTCCTGTAGTAATTAATAGCAGCAAGTAATGAAAGCACAGAAAGATGACGTCTGCAAAAGCAGTGTTGATTTTGGATGCTTGGAGAACACTGATCTCTCCTTTTTCTTCCTGTATGCTCAGTTCAGGAATGCTGGAGAACTGTATCCAGAAAGCAAGCAAGAGCAGTGGTAATGGAGTCACTTGCTGAGCCTCGTTTGAACAGGCTGCCATCTCCTTCTGGCCATTTTCTTCCTCATTGGCTACAGCTTTTCACTTTGTTCCACTTCAGCACTGCGGCTGTGTCCCTTCTGCCCTTCCAACCACATTTCAGGCTGCTATGGTTACTTTTTCACATGTTTCCGTCACTACATTTGTGAGCAGGCTTTTTGCTGCAATGGACACCGCAGGCCCTGCAGAGCCCATGTGGGCATCTCAGAAGCTGGAGCTGAGCTATTCATTTGAACTTCTCAGTGAAGGGGCACCTAGTGGTGGCATTGCCTTAAAATAGTGCCTTTTTCTGTGCTCCACTCTCCCAAACCTGATATCAAGTGTTAGAAATATAACTTTTGTCCGCACCATATAAAATCTCTTGGCTAAAACTGTAGAGTAGGTGCAGTCGTCTTCTATTTGCTAGCTGTGAAATATTTTGGTTTCCTTTTGGTCTGTATTTTAACTAGTCCATCAGTAACCGAATACTTTGTTATCCCTAACATTGCATTGGAAATCAGCATTAATCATTCACAAGTGAGGACAAATCCAAACCTGATCTGCAGAAACTGCAATTTCCTCTCTTTCACAGAAAATGCAGTCCTGTGTACTGTTGTGAAGTAAAGCACAAATCCACCTCTGCTCCCACCCTCCCATATCAGACGTGGGCTCCTGGGGCTGTTTCCCTCTGACATGCAGTCTATCCAAGCAGCAGATGCTGGTTGCAAACAGCCCCATGAGGGACGGAGCTTCTCAGCTCTGGCAGATCTGCCTCTAAGCTTTTGGAAACAAGGGCTGTGAGAGGGAACTGGTGTCCAGACCACATCTGAGAGAGTAATCAGTTGCACCTGGACTTTATCATGCTGCGTCCTTGCCTGCACTTTATAGCTAAGCAGCAAGTAAGGCTTGGGACTGTCATTGCCTTTTCAGACTTCATCAGACTTTGAGCTCTCAATTTCAAATGGTCTCACAATGGAGAAATCCATACCCCGGGGAGGGAGTGGTGTGTCCTTGAGCTGGAATGGGTCTATCAACGAGGAGAAGATGAATATTGCTCTGACGTGCACAGAGCTCACATCTCTGTGCCCTCTGTGACTTTCCCCAGTCCACGGTGGCTGTAATGGGCTCACCTCTTGCCCCTGTGTAGCAAGGCACAGCAGCAGTGAAGTGTGTCACATGTCAGGGCTTGGCTTCCCATTCTTTGGGGAGTCCTTTGAAAGTTTTTCTTTTACTGTGGGACATCGGCTTATATGCAGGAAATATCCTCACCAAACCTGCTCTGCAGCCACTGCCTTTGAGAAGTCAGCTAAGGATGCTGTCACCTGAAGAAATACCGCCTGGCAGCCAGATTATATGCCATGAACCGTTTCTGCAGGGAATCCATCTTAAACTCATTTTAGGCTAACGCAGTCAGAGCCATATATTACGTAAGGGGCCGCTAACCCTTTATATCTGCTAAGTGTGATTGAAACGCATTACTCACAGGCTTCCTCACTACCTGGACAGTTTTATCTGAGAAAACAATCATTGGGGGAAAAACTCCCTGTGCAGATGGCCATAGAACACCGTTAATGATCCCAAAGGTTTCTTTACCTTGGCTTTAAACAAGAGCCAGCTGCCAAAGGGAAAAGCACAGAAAATCATTCTGATCAAGGGCACGCTCAGATTCTTCTCCAAGATAAACAAATTTTGCCTTAGGACTTTAAAGTATTAACAATATTGGCAGCATCAATACAGAACTCTGTTTCTCTTCTTTGTCAATAAAGTGTTTTTTTTTCTTGATAATGAGACCATGCAATGCATGTTCTTTGTATCTGCCTGCTGTAAAATGGGCAGCATTTAGACATGAGCAAGCTTTTGGGGAAGGCACAGTGCTTAGGAGTGTGTTCATTTGATAAATGAGCGCTGCAGTGTTAACTAAAACTTCACCAGGGCTGGGGAGGAAGGCTGTAAGGAGAGGGGACAAAGCTGTCCTCCTGGGGCAGAGAGCTGCAGATACTCTGCATTATCTGATTTAACCAACGTGATCAAAATGCTGGCAGAAGTTCTCCCTAAACAAGAATAGAGTAGTAGTCTTTTCCCTTCTTTTGCACAGAATTAGAGAATCATTGACTCATTAAGGTTGGAAAGACTACTAAGATCATCCAGTCCGACCCCAACCCATCCCCACAATGCCTGCTGACCATGTCCCTCTCTACCACATCTCCACAATCATCTTTCATTGTGCATTCCCCACAGTATGAAATGCAAGAAGTATCTCTGTCTACTTTTCTGCTTTAGTTTCATGCCGGGAAGGCTCAAGAGTAGCATCATTCAGACAGGTGAAAGTAATGGCTTGGTTCTTTCTCTTTAGTCTTAGTGTTAATGAAATGATCTTTCTGCTCAAAAATGAAAATACGTATTATTTTCCTTTCTAAAATAAAGGTTTTTTTTTATCCCCTATACTATATTTCTTCCATTACCACACATTTTTTCTGTAAGCTGGAGGAAAAAAACCCAAACATCAAAGTACCCTACGGATACAGTCAAACCTGCTGATAAAATCAGGCTTATTCTACACAATAGGTGCAGAAATTGTATTGTTATATTTTTGTGTGTAATAATATGGTATGATTCAAAAAATATATATGTCCAGAAAGAAATAGAAGTGATTTTTCGATAAAATCACATTAATAACGCTTTCCCTGTGCAGGAAAAAAAGCCCACATGATTTGTGTTTGAGTCTGATATTCCAGGAGCTGATAACACTGATAGGCTCATTCATTTCTGCAAAGCTCTCAGGAAATGTCTAGAGGCTGTATGAATGAGAATTGTTAGCATTCATGAAAGTGCCTGGGTGCTTTGTTGCCAGGAGACCGTAATGAAAGTACAGCAATGCCAGCCCGATGATAGGGATAGGGCTGCTGCATTAATCCCACCTTCTGCAGACACGAGATCTCTATCATTTGCAAACATGAATGCCTGAGCAAGGCGGCAGGAATTCCGGGAGGTCATTCTGCTAGAAATGTAGAACTTTAAAAAGCCTCCAGTCAACAACAGCATGGCGCTGGAGGTCTGGAATATGTCCTCCCTTCCTTCAAATGCAGTTGTATGGGATGCCATGCGTGCACATAAAGTGTCCGTGCTGTTCGCTTCATCAACGTGGAGAGCCTAACTGAGGTGACAAGGACTGGCAGCCCTCTGACGTTATATAATTAATATGATGCTCGTACTTTTACAACAAAAAGGCAAAGGAGGAACATGGTAAATTAAGACAGGGCTTTTCTAGATAGGCTTTCCTGTGAGCAGAATTAATAAAGGAGTCACAGGGATGGAGATGTAGCATTTAGGACTTAGCCTGCATTTGGAGGCTTTTTGTTGTACTCGTGTGCTATTCCTATTGCTTGCACAGTAGGGAAGACATAAGGTTCATGTTTGTGCATTCATAAAATGGTAAATTTTGTTGATGGTTTGTCCCATACAGGGCACTTTGTGTTGTCCTGCTGACTTTCAAAGGGATTAACATCACTTCCCAGTAAGAGTAATGAAATCTAGCAGAGTTTTGTGAGCACAGTTCTTGGCCTTTGCCCCTCATTCAGAGTCATTTGTTTGAATGTGTAACAGGAATATATCGAACTATTAGCAAAGACTTCAGAGAAGTCAGAAATATATATATATATTTAAGCAACAGCTATTTTTCACTCTAATCTTTCTTCACTAGGCCGGGATGTTCAAGGTGGGGAAAAGCCCTGTGAAACAGAGAGAAAAATGTCAGCATCCTTGAGCGCTGCTGGAATCTCCTGCAGGAGACTTCGGGTCGGTTCAGAGGGTCGATTATAATGGAAGTCCAAAGCCTGCTCTCAGTCTTTCTCTTCTTTAATCTTCAAGAAAAGCAGTTTTGGTGAATGGCTCTTCTAAAATGACTCCATATGTCTCTTACAAAGACTCAGTGGAAAGCACAGTTTGGCTGAAGCGATGATGAGGCTGAGGATGTGGGCATCAGTGGGAGCTGTGAGTCCCCATGCTGTGAGCATTGCCCATTGCCCTGCAAAGCTGCCTCTTCTCTCAAAAGCTGGACTGCCATATGTATGCCTTCAGTTGCAATCGTTTTGAAAGCAGCAAACCTACATCTTGGTCTTAATTATTCAAATAGCAGCTTTTCAGCAATGTTCAAATAAATACTGAGGCTGACAAAGCAGCACAGAACTCGTGAATGCTGCAGTGAAAGGGAGCTCTGGGGTAGCATACAGAGAGGCTATTTGTACCAGCTCTTTGGAAATTAGATACAGTGAGATGACATTTCCTTATAGCAATCTTGGGAAGCTCATCTGGAGCTGATAGCAATCACCTCCAAAGAAAAAAGTGTGCTAACCTCTGGTAAATATATCTCTTGAGAGAAGCAAAAATAATCTTGTGAGAGGTACTGCCTGCCTTCAAGGGAAGGAGCCTCAGCAAATGTGCCTGGTGTTTTGGCCTTTCCAGCCAGCAAGGCATGAAAACAGGGAGATGAAAGAGGCAGAGCTTGCCTGTCAGATAGGAGCTGCTAGAGGGGAACCAAACTGACCCAAAGAGATGTGTTTGCCCTTGTGTTAGAGGTCTGATCTAAACAGATTCAGGAGGAAACTGAGAAGTGAGATGGTTCCCTGACACTGTGGAACATGTTAGAGATGTAGCTGCTGCCTCTCTCTCAGGGCAAGCGCTTTCTTGCTGTGCCTCTCCATTTCATGCTATGGGGCAGATGTCTTTCCTCAGGGAGATAACTCCAGTCTTGCACTGACTTTGTAGCAAGTGGAAGATGTCTGTGATGGAGAAGCCAAGCCAACTACCATTAGTCAAAGAGACATCTGATAACCAACAGGTAATTTAGGGCTACATTAGAAGCAAAATGTCTGAATATTTGATCCTTCTTTAGCTTGCAAGAGCTATCACTGTCCAGAGCTTCCCTGACATCTGCTAGGCTGCTAAGGATCCTGACTTTAGGTTCAAATCCCTCCTTTCTTTAATTGGCTCTATGAGCCATACTAAAACTTGTTAGAAAGTCCTGCTCCAGGAGGAGTACATTTACCTTGATTTGTAGAAGACCGCTGACTGTGCTGAATTCTATGGTATGACAGGCCATGCACAGACTGCCTGCTACAGAGTTGCCCAGCCACCCTTTTCCTCATCTTTCTCTCTCCATTCTCTGTGTTCACTTTGAACTTGGCCCTTCAGTTACGTCATCCTGTTTTGCTATGGCTTCCAGGAGCGCAGCATCACCACAGAGGGGTGTTTAGATCTGGATTGGAGCAGTTTGCTTCTCCTTGGCTACCAGCATGCAGAAGCATCCTGATTACTGCGGCTTTTCCATGTGGGATTAGCGACGTGTCTTCCAACTACATGTTGTTACAAGGTGTTTCATTTCAGCCTTTAAATGGTAAGTACACCTTAAAATTGCACTGACTTAAATTTCAGTACTTTACTGGTTTACTGGAATCAATTTCATACACGAGCAGGCAGCTTTTTGTTCAGAGGGAGGACAAGTTTCTCTGTAGTATGCCAGACTGGGCAGGTACGTGAGCCAGATGCATGTGTGCTGTGGTACTGTCAGCCTTTTGCTCTTCTTTAGCCAGGAGAGGGATGAGATGAGATGGGGGGCAGCAGGGGAATGCTCCTTGGCTTTCCACCATGCCAAGCACTTGTTTTTCTCCTTGTGATCACACCATGTGACCTGGGTGTTCAGCTGCAAGCACGTTTGTGAAACCTCTGTTCTTATGTGCTTGTTGCCCTCTGCTCTTACTCATCTTCACCATCCTTCCCTACCTGGGCTGTGAATTCCTTGCACAGAAGGAGCTATGCTGCAACACCGCTACTGCAATGGGCTTTCTGTCTTGTGTGAGTGGGTGCTGTGGACGTTTTATGTGGCAGCAAAAATTGTTATTGCCCATAATAATATTACCATATTTATCCCAAGGCGAGCAGGAGAAACATAATTTCTCGATGGCAATACTTATCATCTGAAAGTATGTGTACAGCAACATCCCATGTAAATTTTCTAAATATACCTTCATCATTGTAGCAGCAATGACACTTCTCATAGCCAACACAAATGCTGTCACAGTGGTTTTTAGTACAGGCAAGTATTATCACAATACTCTGGTAGTGTTTTATTGTTTATGCACAATTTTTGCCACTCAAGAAAGTGATATTACTTTAAATAATGGTAGCACTCCTTATCCCTCATATCAAACATAGGAAACCAAAGCAATTGAAATACTTAGAGAAAATCAGTTTGTATCTTAAGTTTTTCTTCTGTTTGGAACTCTAGTGAAGAATGGTGACTCTTTAATGTAATCATTATATGGCAACTGGAAATGTTTTCAGAGCTTCCTTGCTGGATCCACAGTTCAGAGAGTTGAAATGCAGCTGGCCTCTCTCCAACAAAATCATTTTGGCTGTGGTTTTAAAATGGATGATTCTTGGTGGAGCTCATGCATGAGAATGTGAGATGTCAGTGCGCTGGCAGTGACCAGCGATGGTACATCAGTCAGTGAGGCACTAAGCAGAGGAGTAGGATCAGCAGGCTAAGAGCAGTTTTAGCCATTCTTTGCTCTTTTTTTTTTTTTTTTTTTTTTTTTTTTCCCTTAGAAGGGAAACATTGGCCACTAGAGGGAGAATAGATTATGCATTTGTTCTGGATGTGCGTGCTTCTCATTCATGTTTAAGACATCGTCTGTATGCAATTACTGACACACAAAGCCTGTTTTTCGTGTTCTGCTTTGTGTGATCCTAATCTAATTTTATCACATTGAAGAAACACAATGAAGTAAAAATTACAAGCTGCAGTTTCATTAGAATACTTCATTTGACTTGATTTGAGTGCAGATTACAGCAGGCATTGCCTAATGTCCTTTGCAGATATTATTAAAAAATAATTCATGTGCAAGTTGAAGAATTGATTGATAACTAAGCAGTTCCTTCTTAGTAAAGGCTATTTCTAAAAGGAACTAGGACCAGATAACACTGGCAACCTGGAAGGAAAAACTTTTTCTGGTGTTCTGGTATTTAGCTTCTTGCTATTTTCTCTTCAAAATACTTTCTTGTGTGTGTGTGTGTGTTTATAAATATACACCATTCTTAAATATGTTCTTTCTGGGAGATCTGTTCCATTAATATGTCTGCAGATCTTCATTTCTGCTCATGGACGGTGTATGAAATCTCTTTTGCATGGCTGAATGAGGAGGAGTCATCGACTGTCACCTCTAAGGGCTATTGCAGGCTTGGCACCTTGGCACATCATAGAATCATTAAAGTTGGAAAAGACCTCTAAGAATTATGTAGTCCCAAGCCCAACCCAACTCCACCATGCCCACTGACAACATCCCTCAGAGTCACATCCCCATGGCTCTGGAACACCTCCAGGGACAGTGTTCCCACCAGTCCCTGGGCAGCCTGTGTTTCCTAACAGCCAACCTGAACCTCCCCTGGCACAATGTGAGGCCATTCGCTATGGCTGTTCCCTGGGAGCAGAGGCCGACCCTGCCTCACACAGCCTCCTTTCAGGTCGTTGCAGAGAGCAGTGATGTCTCCCCTGAGCCTCCTCTCCTCCAGACTGAACAGCCCCGGTTCCCTCAGCCGCTCCCCATCACACTTGTGCCCCAGACCCCTCACAGCTCCACTGCCCTTCTCTGGACACACTCCAGAGCTTCATGAAGGCCTGCACTTTGTGAGGATCTGTCTGCAGCTGAAGCAACTCAAACAGGGATTCTGGAGAACGCACCAAACTCCACCTATCTGGCCGTCCTTCAAAAGAGGCCATGTCCTGCAGTCCTTCCTTCTTACTCAGGCAAATCCGGCCTTTGAAGCCATTGGCATGATTAAGTTTATTTTATCTTATAGAGAAAAAAAAACAGAGTCAGTTCTATACATCTCCAGAGGCCCAACAGGAACTGCAGGTCTGGATGCAAGCAATGGGCTGCTTATGATGTGCCCCTGGTGGGCTCAATCCCCCCTGTCCACCCCACACAGGAACACAGCTTGTATTCATCAGGCCATGGCTCTTCTCGCACCAGCGCTTCCAATGTGTTCCTTTCTTCAGAAAGAGACCGCCTGACCTTCCCGGCTCCATGTAGCAATCTGTCATCACACGCCCGCCTCTGTTTGCTATTTATGTTTTTGCCTTCTCTTTTGCCCCTTGAAATTCTCAGCGTGACTCTCCTGCTCTCCCACTGGGCAGCAGACTTGGCTTGCTAATGCTTGCGCTGAGCCTTATTAGAAAGCCGGTTATGTTTATTTTTCATGAGCAAGTATCAGGAAAATGGCTTTTCCAGAGTGCCTAAATATTTCATTCCAATTGAGCGGAATCTGTAGATCCTTTGAAGATGTATGTGTTGTCTTTGAAGTACCTCCTGAAACAGTTTTCTTATGAATATTAGCATATTCAGCAGTTCAGGCCTGCTCCGGCTCTCTCCCTGGGGGTTGCAGATAAGGCCTTATCTTCTTCTGAAGGCTGACCTGGACTCAGTCTATTTTTCCATTGATCCTAATCTTAACACTAAATACAACAAGACTTCACATAGAATAGCATATTAAGAAATAAATGTGCTCTATACTAACAAGAGCAATCTGTTTCTCAGCAAAGTTGGCTTATCCAAATCCTCACAGTGTTTTCTCAGGGAACATTATTCCGAGAATACATTTGTCTGTCTGCCCCTGTTGATTAAAATTGTACTGAAGTCAATACAAGATTGCTCAATGATTTAGAGTTTTACTTCAGGCCTCATATCCATTTATATTTTCCTAAGTTCTGTTGTTGCTGTTGTTGTTTGGCTATAATAGTAACTTTAATTTCCACTGGAATTCCAGTATCTGATAAAGATGAGGGAGCCAATGGAGAGTGAGATTCATGCAGCTGTACTTTGTGTGCAGACTCAAGTGCCATTCATCATCAGTTCTCCTCAATTCACAGTAGAAGTTGCTCATTAATTCACATCCCAAGCTGTTGAAAAGGGAAGGAGAGCTTCTGCCATGAGAAGGAACAGAAATAGCATCAGGAATACAGAATGAAAGCTTAATTATTACTTTCTGTATGACATCAGCCAACCCTTCTCTGGCCTCCAGGAGAGCTTCTCATGCGTTTAGTTTCTTCCACACATCTGCAGCCTGTTGCTCCCCAGGGCTGGGACATGATGGACCCTCTCTTGCCCTATACCTGGACACTGAGCAGCACAGTGCCCCTTGCAGCTTCTCTCTCCTGCTGATGAGGTAAAATGGAGACAAGTGGAAGAATTTATCCTATTTAGAAATGCTATTTCACAGTTGTTGTTTTTGCAGTCTCCATAAGGAAAGCTGTGAGGTGTGCAGCTGTTTCTGACACCAAGCAGTGACACTTCCTAATCTCAGCAGCACCATCCAGAGACAGTTTGTGTGTTAATGTGCCGTGTAAATCCCGGAGTGCCAGCGAGAGAACATCTCAGAACACAGCATTGTGATAATTCATTAGAAGTTATTAGTGCTTTCTGTGGCTTGCTTGCTTATCAAGTGCTGTCGTGTTACCTTTTTGACATAACAGATTGTCTCTGTGTTAATTGAGTGATATAACAGAAAATGCAGCAAAGGAAAGAGCTCAGAGGCTGCCACTGTACATGAGCTGTAAATAATAAGAAGTTGTTAAGGACAAATTATCAGAACATCTCCCTATTATACTTAATAAAGAAACAACAAATTGCTGGATGGCTGGGAAAAATAATGGATTGAACAATAGACAGTCTCATTTCTCTTTCCAACTGTGCAGAAATTAAATGTCAACTACAACCACTTATTCTTCATTTCTGCTTCTATGTACCATACTTTTTCTTGTCAGGCTCCTTAACTGAAAGTGAAACAAGAGGAGACAAAACCAACCTCATTTCAGAGAAGCCGACAATACATTTGAAATGCTGCAATGTACCCTGTGAAACTCATGAGTGCTCTTCGTAATGAGAAAAGTTTCTGGGTAGGACAGACTTTTCCTGTTGTGCAAGAACATCTCCCCTTTGTGTTATAAAATAGAAATTAAGTGCTTTTGTTTTCGTGGTTATGACTTGAGGTGATTGTACGGCACAGGCTGAAGTGGTCTCCTATTAAATATATCTGGATATAAGCAGCGCATTTGTTTCTCTGCGTTTGTGTACCTTATTTGATTATTCCAGCATGAAGTATGTTTAAAATGCTTTGAAACTAAAGATAGGTGGAAAATGCAGCAGCAGGAAAATCAATTCACAGAAGCACTAATGAAGCAATTAGCAGTAGATCGAAGAAGCAGGGAGGCAGACCCGTAGCTTCTTGGTTCAGCTCAGCTTTGACTGACAATGGCACTGTGTATCCAGCAGTCTGAATGGGTGCTTCAGCCAGGTTTGATTAATTCCCCCAGATGACGAAACTCAAAAGTTATCTACAAATTGTTCCTTCTTTTGTGCAGTCCAGAAGAGGGTTTGCTCTCGATGCTCAATGTGGGAAACCAAAGGAAGGAATCTCTGCTCCAGGAACACAAACTCCCAGTGCAAATGCATCTTGGTGCAGCCCCCAACACCAGTGATGGGCATGGGGTTCTCAGGAAGGGACAACACAGGAGGGAGTATGGCATTAGCCACATACATCCAGTTGCTGGGTGAGCCATGAGCAGGTTCTTGGTGGAGGTTTGCTACATGCGAGAGGAGTTCTGTTCTGCTCTGTTATCATTATTGCAAACACAGAGGTCAGCATGAGGGCTGGAGGCAAATGAAGAAGACTTGAGAGGAATGGACCCGCTGAGTGAAAGCTGTACACGGTTCCCCGTTGGTGACAAGGACAGGATTCCACCTGGACACAGCCACCAATGGCACCAGGTGCTGCCATTGTCCTCTGCTCTCTTGAGTTGCTGCAGCTCTGTGTGACCATCCCAGGCTGTCTCCCAAATGCACTGCTCTGAGCTGAGCCACCAGCAGCACCATGCTGGAAGGACTGGCTGAACGACTGATGTCCCTGCTCCCAGCATTTCATTGAAAACTCAAAGGCAACCACTGAAAGGAGCAAGGCGGAAGATGCCAAAATCCAGCACTGGCAATAATTCATTAAAACCCACAGCTCCAAAGAAGAATTTCAAGCTGACAGCTTGATACTTATTTACTTGAAATTGCCTGCTGAGTCCTGCTGGAAATTGGATAATTCTACTTGTTTAGTGTGAATGCGTGCAACACTTGATTTAATTTTTAATATAAAAAATCCTTTCATTTTCAGCCATTGGAGGGCTCCACTTGGATGCTCCATCAGGATGACCTGAGCAAGTTTTTGCATCCTCTATGTGAGCAGAGGGATAGCCACTGCCTGTTGAAGTTGGCCAGGACACGTGTGTGCCCAAATGTGATGTTGGCTTGGGCACAGCTACAGAAAAACCAAAGCAGCAAGGAACCATGTGCCCACTGCAAATCTGGCAGAGGACATGTGCTACTTGCTTTTGTTTCTGCTTAGAGTGGGATCAGAGTGAGTTCAAAGCAGAGATGTGTGGGCACGTGTTTTGTGCCAAGTGAGTATGAAGGCAGTCCTGAAACTTAGCTAGTGAGCACTGAGCTTTCTGCTGCAAAGTAAAACATGAAGGCTCTGAGTGCACAGCTGAGTGGGGCTCCTAGAGATGGCTGTCTGATTAATTAAACTGGCCAAGAGTAAGAAGGAAGCACAGAAGGCTGTGGTCAGGACTTAGATGAAGCCCAGTTTGTCTCCTCTGGAGGCTCACAGGAACACCAAAGATCCCATCTCTGTGTCCAAGCCTAATTT
Source organism: Meleagris gallopavo (assembly GCF_905368555.1). Taxonomy (NCBI): domain Eukaryota; kingdom Metazoa; phylum Chordata; class Aves; order Galliformes; family Phasianidae; genus Meleagris; species Meleagris gallopavo. The sequence continues at coordinate 5,620,391 of NC_139405.1, read as the reverse complement.
CTACAGCAGGTGGAACAGGTTCTCCAAACCAAGAGTGAAAGGTAGCAAAGAGACTTTGTTATAATGCAAGGAAAAGCACTGATTTAATATGCTTCACTGACCAGATCTGAGTGATGCATTTACTTCTAAAGACTTTTTGCTAAGGAAGTAGAGAAATATTTTAGAATGTGTTCTTTGGGTTTAGTTCCAATTTTGTTTTACAGACTTTGCCACCTGTTTCTGAGTGTAAAATACTTAGTACTTAGAAACTGACAGCTGTGTTTTCCAGTGGGCTTTTAAGAAACGGAGGTTGATGCACTTCTGTGGGATGTATGTGTGCCTTTACATTTGCTTTTTCTTTGTTGATATCTACAAACTGTAACTTATGCATGGAGGTCTCAAAAATATTTAATTCTGGCTAGTTTTGTAAGAATCAGACTGTGAATAGACTGACTTTCCTAAACACTCAGACTCCCTCAAACATCCACCAAACTGCTTAATTACAGGACATGTCCATAAAGAAAGCAGGCTTCTTCCTGGATCCCTTCTCGTACAACTAACTTTATGACTTTGCAAAAGGCATTACATAATTGGCGTGAGAATGTGTCACTTACAGGATACTAATTTCAAGTCAACTATTAACTCACTGCTGTACAAAGGGACAATGCCATCAGAAGAGAGAAAGCCATAGACAGAAATGAGTCCAAGGAGCAAAACTGTCCTCCATATGAATGGTGGTTAAAGCCAGGCAAGTAGTGCAGATGCTGAGCGTCCCTAACCAGAACAATATTTAACTGAGTTCTGCTTAGTTTTATGGAGTGGATTAATCTATCCCACATTTTCTGCTATTTTGCTGGCTATAATTTGTATTGTACTGAAATACAATTCAGTGCTTCTCTGTAGCTTCCAGCCTCTTGATGCCACTTACAGCCCCCATGTGAGGTGTAATGAGGCCTGCTGACAAAACCAAACCTGGCACTGCTGTCAGTAGACTGGTGCTCGCATTCATACCTCAGCCTGGTAGGAGAAATACATTTCTGAAGTAGTGAAGGTGGACAGAGAAGTCCTGAGAGCCTGGGGAGGTCTTGCTTCTATACGCTGGCCATGATGTATGTGCATCAGCTTCTCCAGCTTCCATCTGTAACGGAAATTGCTTATAGGAAACAGAATGTATTTCCATTTCACAGGAAGATCTGTCCTATGTGCAGCCATGCTGGGTTTTGGTAACTCAGCACAGCATTGGCGGCCTACCTGGGGCTGCTCCTGTTCAGCTCTGCAGACAACAGGAGTGGCAAAAGTACAGTTAGAAATGTATACAGGTGTATGGGTGTGGGTGTGTGGATCTAGTTGACATGCTAGAAGGAAGGGATGCCATCCAGAGAGACCTGGACAGGCTTGAGAGGTGGGCCTATGCCAACCTCATGGAATTCAACAAGGCCAAGTGCAAGGTCCTGCACCTGGGTTGGGGCAATCCCAAGCACGGAACAGGCTGGGCAGAGAATGGCTTGAGAGCAGCTCTAAGGAGAAGGATGTGGGGGGGTGTTGATAAAAGATTCAACATGAGCTGGCAATGTGTGCTTGCAGCCCAGAAAATCAACAATGTCCTGGGTTGCATCAAGAAAAATATGTCCAGCAGGTCGAGGGAGGTGATTTTGCCCCTCTACTCTGCTCTTGTGGGACCCCACCTGGAATACTGCGTCCAGTTCTGGGACACCAACACAGGAAGGACATGGAGCTGTTGCAGTGGTCCTGAGGAGGGCCACGAAGATGATGAGAGGGCTGGAGCACCTCCCCTGACAGGCTGAGAAGGCTCTAAGGAGACCTTGTAGCAACCTTGCAGTACCTGAAGGGGCCTACAGGAAAGTTTTTATAAGGGCAGGTAGTGATAGTATGAGTGGAAATGGCTTTAAACTGGAAGAGGGCAGAATTAGGCTAGATATTAGGAATCAATTCTGTACTGTGAGGGTGGTGAGACACTGGAACATTTGCGAGGTTATGGATGTCCCCTCCATGGAGGTGCTCAGTGCCAGGCTGGGTGGGCTGTGAGCAGCCTGCTCTCTGGGGAGATGTCCATGCCTATCGCGAGGAGTTGGAACTGAATGGTCTTAAAGGTCCCTTCCAAACTAAACCATTCTGTGATTCTATTAACTACTGATCAGTACAGATCTCCCTCTAGATACCGTGGATGTGTGACAGAGACAGATATCGACAGACATCAGCACCGATGCCAGCACTGGAACATGCTGTATACACAGATACTGCAGATACCTATCTAGATAAAACACAGATAGCCATAGATAACGCAGAGGTTTGCACGGCAGCGACGACACACTGCTATCGCTGTCTATGCGGACAGGGAGAGGCAGACGCCTATCTCCGTAGCTGCGTACAGCCACCCCCACGAGCACCGCCGTCCCGGGGCCGCCATCCGGCAGAGCGGAGCCACCCGGGGGCGGGGCAGAGCCGGGACCGGGCCGGGCGGAGCAGCGCCTCGCGCCGTTGTTTGTCCCTGCGCTGCCCCCATAGCGGCCGGGGCAGGGCGGCGCGGGGGCGGGTCGCCATAGCGACATGGCCTAGGCCGGGCTCTGCGCTCGGCCCCGGCGGGACGAGGCCGGGCCGGGCCTCGCCATGGCCTCGGTGAAGGTGGCCGTACGGGTGCGGCCCATGAACCGCCGGTGAGTGCCGAGCGGGCGCGGCGGGGCTGCCGGTAGCGGTGTGGGCTGGGCGGGCGGTGCGAAGAACTTTGGGGCGCTTCTCGGCGGGCGGCTGCAACTTCGGGAGGGGAAGCGGCTGGGCGGGCCGGAGTGCCGCGGGGCTCCAGTCGGCGGGGTCCGATCGCGTGAGAGACGAGCGTTGTGTCGGGCAGCCGGAGCACAGCGGCTGAGCTGTGCGGGTCAGCGTGTGATCTTGTCATCGACACCCCTCGTTGTTAAACGTGGTTCTGATCTGTCTTTAACGCTGTCCTGCTTATCAATCTCTAACGTTACCCCTGGGCTCAGGTCGCACCAGAGGGGGGTTCGGGTTGGATAGCAGGAAGAATTCCTTCTCTGGAGAAGCGGGTGAGGCCGTGGCACAGGCTGCACGTGGAGCATGGTCACTGTCCATGGGCAGTTTCAGTTCCAGAAACACGTAGGTGTGGTGCTGAGGGACATGGCTCAGTGGGGAACACTTGGACTAATGGGCTTGGAGTTCTTTTCCAGCCTTGGTGATCACAGAATCGCAGAATCACCAAGGTTGGAAAAGACCTTCAAGATTATCCAGTCCAACCATCTACCTATCACCAATAGTACTCACTAAATCCTCACTAGATCCTATGATTCTGTATGCATTTCAGCCTCCAACAACGGGCAGCGTAGGACTTCACAGTGTTGGTAAGCATGGAGAGGTTTGTGCTGGAGCTGTGATGTGCTCAGAGGCAGAAAAGAAAGGAGAGTGCGTGGCAGCAAACAGGGTGGCTGTGGCAGGGGGTGGAAACAACTAATAAACCACAAGTGGAAGTCACCTAGCTAAAGGTCATCTAGTCCAACTCCCTTGCAGTGATCGGGGACGCCTACAGCTAGATCATGTGCTGCTGTAAGCTGAGGATCCCCCTGTTCTTCCTTCTGCAGTATTGCAAACCGTAAGGACCAGTAGTCTTATTTTTCCTTATACTGGTCTCCCTTGCGTGTGTCTTCTCTTAGCCATGCTTATCTCTATGGGTTGTTGCTGTGAGTGCTGCAGTATTTTTTAGACAGAGGGCCTTTTTATGAGCAGAAAGGAACTTCCCAGTTGGGTGTTCATTCTGCAGCGCTTGTTGCCAAAGTTTTTAATGTGATGCTGTGGAGAGTTAAGTTTAATCTCATGTGTGCCTGCAGATGTGCTTTGGTTTGTTCTGAGCTTATTCATACAATGCAACTTATTTCATGAGTCATTTTTAATTAGAGAAGACAGTGTTAATGAATAGTTATTGGGAAACTCCTGCATTAGGGAGCAGTTACGCTGTATGGTGTAATAGTACTGCTAATGGTGTAATAAGTCATGAACACAGGCCTTGGAATGAATCGTGTGACAGGGAGGGGTTTGTTTTCAGTTTGCGTGCTGTGCCATTGCTTAGATGACAGGCTTTGGTTTTGATATTTCTTTTTTTCTCTCCCTTCTGCTGTGACTTCGTTTTGCTGTTCTTTTTTACGGGCTTGATTTGGAAGGAGTTTGTTCATTTCAGTGCTATTGTCAAAGCCCTCAACTATTCTTCTAGAAGTTAACATCCCAAATCCATTGTGCAGAGGCTATACCAGCATATATCTCTGGATAACATAATAAAAGTGATATCTAATGACTTTATAGTTACTATTTTGAAATCAGTTGTGAGCATGAGCTTGAAGGTTTAATTCTGTAGTAATTGTCTATTTACTCTTTGCTTTTCCTAATTCAATACAAAACTGCAATGACATTTGTCTTTATATTTGTAAAATGGCTAAAAACCTGTCAGCTGGCAGAAGAGTAGGTATTCTTCATAGGGTAGAAGTTTGCATGGAGCTCAATTTAGGTGGTTGATGCATTTTTGCTCTCGTTAGTTTTGATTACTGTTAATCGAAAGGTTCATTTTCTAAAACAATCATTAGAAATGTTAAACTATTGACTTACAATTTTGAGGGCTTGACTGGAGGATCCCATACGTTTCCTCTCAGAACACAGTTTCTTGTCAAGATCCTTTCAGAATGGCCTTTAGCTGGACAGAATGATGAGGTTATAGAGAGATGTGCTAGTCTTCAAGGCACGTTGCTGCCGGCGTACAGAGCTGCCTTTGTTGGGCTGCTGGTGTCTACTCACTGCTGAATGGCTGGGCCTTGGGGTCCTGTTAAGTTGAGCCCAATTTCAGCTCTCGTTATGTACCGTATCTGCACAGTTTGAATAAATATGTAGCTTTCATTCATCTATTCAGAGTCTTTTAAGAAGAATGAGGCGATAATCTCTTCTTAATTCAATTTTACATCAACTTGTCTTTGCATGAAAACAAAGATCAAATTAGTATTCAGGAAAACCTTTTTATCCTTCCCTCTACCCCCCAGTTAAATAAACTCATCTAGAATATGCTAAGAGAAAATGTTTTGATATGCAGTAAAGAAAATAACATCAGGAAGAATCCACTTGCTTCTTCTAATTATTATTCCTCCTTCATTTCCTACTCTGATAACTCTATTTGGTTTTAGTTCAAGAAGTCATAGAGGAACTCAAGATCTTTATGATTTTGAACCTTTTACTTCTGTTTCTTGTATTTGTATTCAATGTATTCCATTTTGTTATTGAATGTAATTAGTTGAATATACTAGGGGAGGTTCATACGCAGTCTTTACCTGCAGAAGGTGCAGCTGACATCAAAATATGCATTTGCCCTGCAGTAAATTCTTGCTATGTGCTTACCAATTGCTCTTCTTATTTTAAATCTTGATCAGCACCTTGGGAAATCTAGGACCAACATTATGCTGTCTTTTAAAAAAACTACTTGCACAATCCATGCCTTAGTATCCGTAGCAGAGTTTTCAACAGCTCAAATCAATCTAGCAATGCAAATGGCAGAGGTATAAAATAAGCTGCTTCGTTTTACATGAAACTTGTGACTGGAGTGTTTTTAGTTCCAGCTGCAATAAACAAGGGGACAGTGAAGAGCCAGCTGGAACCTTCATTTCCTTGATGTTTACAAGTGATCCACACAGGAGATGATGGGGCGTATGAAACTTCTTTGCTATCTATGCTTGTTTGAGTTGAAATGCAAAAGATGGAATGTTTTGACAAAATATGTGCTATCAATATGACATAGGGGGAGTGAGACAAGGTGAAGCGATCATGAGGGAGGACACCAAGTTGAAAGACCTGTGAGGGTAGGTAAGGCTGTGGTGTGCCCAGGGAGGCTGTACTCTGTCTCACCTCATTCTTTATAAGGGGAGAGTCCAAATTCAATATAAATCTACTTGGATGCTGACTTGGAAAGATAAACTAACTGTTCTGAATGTGACTTTTTCACTCTGCCATTTTTCACGTCCAAAACCTTGAACCCATTTAATGACCCTTTAGCAGATTTTTCCTTTGGGAAAACTGTCAGATTAGATGCGCTTTTTCTCCCATAAAATAAGCTCTGTATGTGTGTGTGTATGTATAAGTGCATATGTACATTATCATCAGTATGCTGTTTCCAATGTTAGTGTTGGATCAGTGCATGAAGATGTAGGCTCAGATCTGCATTCTTGGATCATGTGAAGTTGATACTAGGAGGAATGGAGCTTCAAAATAACAGGTCTTGGTTTTGTGTGGTATGCGAATTGATGGTTTTTTTATTTTCTATTTGCTATTTCTTCTTTTCAAGAGATGCAACCAGTAGAAAGAGCTTTATTCTGCAACTTGGTTACACTCAAGTTTCCTGAATTGTAATGAGTGAAAGAGGGAAATGAGCATCAGCATGACAGTGTACACATCGTCTGTTCTTAATCGCTACCCTTTAGCTGACTCAGATGAAGATGCACTTAGCAGATGGTTATGGTTGGCAATGACATCATGATACCCTGTGGGAGTGGCCAGCTTCCTACTTAAGGTTAACGTGGTGGGAAGGTGTCACTATCTAGCAATTGCTGAAGAAGACGAGCATCTGTAATTATGTAAGAATGCCATGAAAGATTGTAAAGGCCTCAGCGATGGTAGTTTGGGACGGTTACTGCAGTCTGTAGTTTTGGAATGTTGAGCTAACCATGTGAGCTGGGAAACAGAGGTGCTGAGTTTTGTGAGCCCTTTCAGATGTCATGTAAAGGAGTCACGTCTGAGGAAGGGATGCAGTAAGATGTGTCAGAAGGCTGCAAGCAAACCATGGGAAAACTGAGGAAAGGCTGGAGGACTTGCTGTTAAAGCAAATGAAGTAGAAACCACAATAGAGCACAGTGGGCTGACAGAGAAGTCTAGGTTATCTGTGACATGAATGAGGTGACAGAATTCTTATGATCAGTGTAGTAGCATGGGGTGTGGTTGTATTTTCAGGTTGTATTTTCTTGCTGAAGGCAAGTAAGTATTAGATATTTGGTCTAGTACCATATCTGGAGGTTGATGGCCCTGCCTGTGGCAGAGGAGTTGGAACTTGATGATCTCTGGGGTGCCTACCAACCCAAGCCGTTCTATGATTCTATAATATGGAGTCCAGCCCTGTCTGGGTAGGAATGAAAGAAGCAGTGGCCATGGTTGTGGAAAGCTGGTGCCAAAGTTATCTTCACAGTATGGTGAGAACTTTGCAAGCCTAAAACTGAAGATCTCTTTTCAATGATTTAAATGACAAATGGTTGAGTGATGTCAAAGGAGTGGTAAAGTGGCTATGTGAAGGAGTGGGCTCTGATGAGTCCATGGCTTTAGCTAAGGTAGGAAGTTAATGCCAAGGAGAGAAGTGAACACCAGGGATGATTGTTGGCTGGGAACTGGGATGCCGCAGGTCAAGATATTCTAGAAAAACTAGTTGGACTCTCTTAAGGCTTTTCCACAATAGAAAACGTCAGCAGTGCTGAAGCAAACCAAAGCTTTGGTGTTCAAGCAGTAAAGACTGTCAGTGTTCTCCGGTGTTGTTTCTTCAAAACTTCTCACCTGTATTTAAGTACATAGTTTTTGAACATCAGTGGCTTGTGCCTTGTTTCTCTCTTTAATTTCTTCACCTTTTTCCTCTGTGGTTAATATTTGAAGTTTTTCAGCTTAGAGGAGATGAATTTGAGCTTATGAGTGTGGTGTGATCACAGCTCGGCTCCTGCTCGCAAATACATCACACAGCCAAACACAGCCTTCTGTGCTTCCCCTGGTGAGCCCCCGTGTCAGTAGCTTTTTAAGCTCTGCTCATGGAACCTCATTATCTGAATATGCTTGGGAAAGATCAACAAAAATGATTGGAATCATTAATTCAAAAAATATCCAGCTATATGTGTACTTCATATTATGACTGCTGGAATAGATTACGAGATGCAAATCTAGGCTTAAATATTGAAAAGGAGAATTAAATATTTAGTTATGGCTCCTTCCTAGTGTCTTGGGAATAATGGAATTAAGCTAGTAATGCATCAGCTTAAACTGTATCTAAGGAATTACTGCTAATGAGATAGTTTAGGTGGTGGAAGAGCCAGTCTCCCATGGGGAATGAAAGCCCAGGCTGCTGGGAAGAGCTAATTCCTTTGAAGAAAGTCATTATAGGATGTGATCTCATGTGAATAGGAAGGTGAGATGAGACCTGGCTGACTTAAGTAGCTCCTGTGTTTGCCGTTTTGCCTCTGGCCTCCTTTGTGGAGTTTTTTGCATGGCCTCGTGTGCAGAACCAAAACTAAATTGTGTACATGGTCTCTGAAACAGTATCTTGCGATTTTCATGGCCAAAGCAAGATATTTCAGAGAGGACGAGTCCCACATGCCGACCTTTATCCTCACTTTGGTGAGTGGCAAAACTGGAGGTGACCTGACTGCTTCGAAGGAGCTCTGAGTGTTTGAGCACCATGCTGTGATCCCATTAGTGAAGAGTTAATTCCTGGGGCTGGCACCTTAGCTTGCATGAACCACCAGAGAACAGGAAGCCCACATATAGCTCATTTTTCTGACCTTTTCAGTGCTTAATACAAATGCCTTAAAGTTTTCCAAGCCTGTGGGATTTTCACAATCACCTCCCTGTTTCTTCTGTTGCCTTCCTTAGCACCAAAGGACAAAAACCTCCCAGCACTGACGTGGCTGGAACACAGCAGCAGCGTGGGCACGTGCAGCAATGTGGCTAAGTGCTCTCATTTACAACGTGAACCTCCAAATCTTTATGAGCTTAGGCATTTTCAACTCCAAAAGCTGGTTTTAGAATAGCATTTCCTTGTTCATTTATTTCAGTATTACCAAATGCGTTATTATCAGGTTACATCCGTGTCATGTCACTAAAATGACAAACAATAAAATATTTTCTGGCTCTGTTTTTTGTTGAAGGTGGGTATTGCTGGGGTGAACAGCAGGCTGAATTGAAGAGCAAAGTCCTCTCTCGCAGCAGCTGCAGATACAAAGCCAAGGTTATTTGTTGAGGGAGGGATTATTAGAGTTATCTAACAGGAGAGCATACATGGCAATAGTATCTTAATTGCTGATGGACTAAAGGTCTTACTGTTGGACACTCAGGCACTTCAAGTATTGGATTTATGAATGCTTCGTAAATATGAGCAACATAGTGAGATACAGAAACATTTAGTGTACCAGTATGTTTCTGTTTGCTTATATTTGAAAGGTATTTGTGCTTAGATAACTGAAGACATTTATTGTTCAACCCGGATTGCTTGTGTGCATCTCAGTTAAGGGAAGGAGTAACCAAAGAACAGCCCTATGGCTTACCTGGGAGGCCTTGGATGGGTGAGGTCAGGCACAATTTTTTACTTCAACATTTCTACTTAGAGGACCTCTTTCCCCAAAAACCAAGGACAGCCAATGAAAGGAAGCAGTCTGATTTCTTTGAATCAAGCCTTGCTGTGTGCAGGAGGTTGATACTGTTTGACTTGGAATAGCAAGAGTAACAGCAGGACTAATCAGGAGAAACAGGATATTGAAAGCAAAATGCAATGCAGACTAAAATCCAAGAGTCCTAGAGAAACTTTCATAAAATTACAACAGAATTCCAGGATGTCATTCAAATGATCTTGGTTGCATTTGAGGTTGTGTGCAGAACTTACAGCTCACAGCTATGGAGGACCACAAGAGAATAAGGCCATTCATTGCCAAGCCTGGTTTGGCACTCCATCTGTGCAGGCAAACCAGACAGATAGCCATCAAGATGCTTGCTAATATTATTAGGGTTATTATGTGATCATTGACCTCAGATATGTGGAAACAGTAACTTTTTTTCTTTTTTAAACAAGCTGTTACTAATGATTCAAAATTTGCATGTGTAGATACTGACTAGGCCTGAGTTGGTGGGAGGTCAGTTCTACCTGTAACACAGTTAAAAAGACACACTTAAAAAGCAGGTCAGGTACATGATTGAATGCAGTGACCAGACTGTATTACCATGAGCATGCATAATGTTCCAAGAAAAGCTGGTTATCATTTGACATAAGACAGCACAAGGACACCGTGCGTTCATTTCCAGGAGAGCCTTACTGCTGGAGATTAAACTGCTGCATTTCAGTATTGTTGGTGAAATTTATTGTTATGACTAAAAGCCTTTAATCTACATTGTCCTTCATATAAGAAGTGAAACGTGTGTACTGGTCTGTAAACTGAGGGACCAGTTCTGTTTCAGGAGATGTATGGTATTTTCCCTGTTTCCACGTTCTCTGTCACTAAGTTTACTATTCTGGTTTCCCCTGCTTTGTGAAACAACATTTGGAGTGGCAGAACTCTCATTTAGTGATTTGCATAGTTTGCTGACTTCTTATCAACTGCTACCAAAGAAGGGAATGAGCCTATCACTTTAAGCCAGCACTCCACGCTAGCAAAGTATAAAGATTACATTGATCACACAACAAGTGGGCAGATAGAACTTTTCTTTTGAAGCCTCAGATATGTGCACCATGTCCTTCTCTTCCTGAGACTCAATCACAATCATGCCACAGGAGGCTATTTCTTCTTACCTGAAATCTTGGGATTGAATCCGATTGACTGACTTGCTCAGATTTTAATTCTCAACAAACTCATTGAGAATTTTTAAATTGATGGTTGGGGGAAAATGTCTTTGACCCAAGTAGTGCTGAAGGTGTTTTGTCTGTGAGCTATTTTTCTTTATTTTTAATGCGAACCTGTATGTGTTAAAAAAAAAATAAACTGCCTTTTAAAGATGCACCTTGTAAGAATGTTTCAATAAGCACTGAAGAAGTTAGTAACAGAAAACCCCAGAGAGCAGAAAGAAAATCAGTTTTGTGGCATTTTTGATACCATGAACTTTACTTTTCTTGTGGTTTGAGAGAGTAGCAAAACCATCCTTGTGTAGTGGGGGTTTTGGTTTGACATTTTAAAGCATGGGGTTGAATCGAATGTTTCTGTTTTAGGAGCCACTCAAACGAGGGGAAGTGCTTTTGGGCTGATTCAATGAGACATGAGGGCACGCAAGGTACAGTTAGTGTTACCAAGCTGACAAGAAGAAGCCAAGTTCTTTTTGTGACACATTGTGTTTGTATTTTTTTTATTTAGTTAAATCTACCTTGAATTCTCCTGGTCATTAAGCAGCCCTCGTGCTTTCACATTGTGACCCCAGAAATACACCTGCATAGTGAACAGGAGTGAGAAAATAGGAAATCCATAACATTGTGGCCAAAGTGTAAATATAAGGAAAAAAGGAAAGAAGAACCACTGAGCGTGGTTGAGTTGTGTATGGGGCTGCTGAATCACGGCCTGAACCTGAGGCGAGCAATAAGTCAGCCATGGGAGCACAAGTGAAGGCAGTTCACCTGTGCTGCAGGAAGGGGTGGAGCCTGACTGCACCTCTCCTAGACCCATTTAAGAGCTGACTGCCAGTGGGGAAGGATCTCTCTGGAGATCTGCTCCACTGGAGTCCATCTTGCGAGCCCAGGATAGGGTGAATGACTTTCTTTCCTTACTCTAATATAACAATTACATTAGTCAAGCTCCTGGATATACCATATTGTCTCTATATCCATTGATTATACAAGTTGCTTTAACAAGTTCTCAGACTGTGTTTTTCAATAGTTGAAAAACAAAATCACGCATCTGCTCTTCAGTAAAACCCTTTTCAACAGGTAGTCCATTAGATGTCTACAGTGAATTTCCAAGAGTGTATTCTTTTGGGCCTCTTTTCATTTTGTCGTAGAGATGCTCAGTAGCAGTTTGGGAAGTACCTGCATCCATACAGAGTTGGAGGTGTGCTGAAGTGGTCTTTGGAAACACTGTATTTGGGAAAATTGCTGGCACTTCTGGTTCTGTGTTTTTTGGTTTTTCCCTCTTGCCCCATGGCTGAAATGCATTGTGTTTTTTTTCTGTTCTTTTCCTCAGAGTCACCTCTGGCAGATGCTATGGTAACCAGAGCAGATTAGTGTGGTATCAATATCATGATTTTCTGATGAGATAAGCTGTAATAAATGCTCTAATGTCTGAATAGTGCAGAGCAGACTAATAAAAACTTCAATTGGAGAACCTTAAAGATGAACTTGGAAGAAGACCAAACACGTTTTGCTTCTTTGTAATACTTCCCTTCTTCATTTATATACAAGATAACAGTGCTTTTCCACATTCCACTCCTTTCTTTCCATGGGAGGATCTTCAGGAAGCCTTGTGGAGGACAAGATAAATAATGTAAAGCAAGGAGGTCATTGAAAGTTGCCTCAAAATGTGGAGACACTTTTTACTTGGATTAGATATGCACGGAGGTGCAAAACTTCTTGTGTCTTTGCTCTGACAGTAGGTAGGGAATATAAGGGAAGGAGAGAGAAAGTTGACTTGGAGGTATCTACATTATGTTTTCTTTTCAAGAAATAATTAGTCATCTCTCAGACATCTTGGGGTGGTTCTGTTTGTAACCAGGAGTTAGACTCTAAGGGTTCCTTCTTACTTGGGATATTCTCTGATTCTTCCATGAAACTACTGCAGAATCACCTTTTGAGGTGAGGCAGTTCTTACTCATTTGCATCCTCTTGGATGAAGTTTAGTAACTTCTCTTTAGTACAGATTATCAGATTATCCAGCTATAAGAGAAGTATCCTAGTACTTTTAAGCATATCTTGGTACTGGTGTTTAGCAGTAGCAGAGTGTTCGTGTAACGCTGGGCTGATGAATTTCCTGGTATTTATGCCAAGGAACTTGCCTGCTGGATCACATTGCGGTTTGGTTGGAAGCCAAGGGATCATGGGTTATAAATTTAATGCCCTTGTGATCCTGGCAGTCCACGTGGTGCATGAAACAACAGCAAAGAAAGCCTGCGGGCTACCCTGAAGCAGGTCAGGTTTCAGGGGAATCAAATTCTCTTAAACTGTCAAAGCATTAATTGTGAACTGATTTTGGCAGCCGGCCCCTTGTTGTGGCCCGGTAAAGGAGAGGATGCACTTTTTGGGGCAGTGTTCTTGCTTTGTGGCTGGCATCTCCAGGCTGAGCTGGCTGCAGGTGGGGTTTTCCAGCCCTGTGTCCTTTTGGGAGGGTGTCTAGAACTGAAATACAGCTGCTTGCAGTCCAAACCTTTAATGGTGATAGAACTTGCAGTCACAACTTTCTGAAGAGAGTTGAGTTCCCTTGTGAACTGCATAAAATGATTGCCTGGAAGTGACTGCCTTTGTGCAAGCAATTGTTTTTTTTATGGGATCCTCTCAAGCTCTTTATGTGCACAATAAACTGTACTCATCCATCTGATATGAAAGTGAAGCTTTAGTATCTGACTTTAATGCTTTCTTCTGTCAGTTCTTCCTTCTTCTTTCAGGTTGCCCCATTGATTCTGATCAGAGTATTCCTGTTTCATATTGTTCCTGCTTTCCACCTTCCCCTACAAAAATGAAAATCCTAACACGTTTTTTTCCTTTTTAAATTCTTTTTGTTGTCTGGTCCTTTCTGACATGCTTTTTTCTTTGCTTTGGAACCCTTAGTTTTTAAAAACATTTAGTGGTACTATCAGTGTTCATGATTCGAGGCTTCTCAGAAGGTCAGGCTGTCCATGGGTAGGTATTAGCCTTTAAACACTTGATACCACTTTTTCACTAGTAGCATTGGTAGGATTGGGTTTTGTACTGTGGAGAGCTGGCTGGGTCCAGGACGGAAAGCAGAAACCCCATTTATTCTTTCCCCTTGTCTAAAGCATGAAGGAACTTGGATAGGAAGCAGTGTTTTAGGCACAAACTTCTTCTTCCCACGTGGAGTTCTTCCAAATTTCCTACAGGAACATGCTTACAAAGTTATTTGAAGCGTTTTCATAAGCTGGGCCATTTAATTGGGCTAAGTTGCTTATTACACCTTCTGTAAGCAATTAGTGACAAGTAGAAGCTGTTCAGTGAGTGGGGTGAGTAGTATCTATGCACAGGCTGCATTGCTGCTGTAATAAAGAAGGCTATTTCCTATTAAAAATACCATTGGAAGCTCCTTTCCCTATTACCTGTGGTGGTATTTGATTCTCTTAACTATAGACTTAGTAAAAGATACTGAGGTTGACATGGAAATGACTAAGGCATCACTAAGGGCATGCCTCTGATGTTTTTCTGTGGTAGATCTAAATTCACTTGTGTAATTATAGCTGCAATTATTACAATTATATATTTTATTAGCTTAGAAAATAACTTAATGTGTTGATATTTAAGTAAGCACTTTTATTCGCTTAATATTTATTCATGAATGTAGATTTTAAAAATGGCTTTTGCTTTTCTTAAGAATTTCTGCTGGAAAACTATTTGTGGGTACAGGTGTTTGTGGGTACGGTGTGACTGTGCAGTCAGCTGATAGATGTAGGAGAATCAGGTGGTCTGGTGGCAAGGAAAATATCACAACAAAAGGCTTCAGCTCACGGAGGTGATTGTCCCCCTCTACTCGGCTCTTGTGAGGCCCCATCTGCAGCGCTGCGTCCAGGCCTGGGGCCCCAGCACAAGAAAGACACAGAGCTCTTGTATTGGGTCCAGAGGAGGGCCACTAGGATGATAAGAGGGCTGGAGCACCTCTCCTGTGAGGAAAGGTTAAGGGAACTGGGCTTGTCCAGCTCGGAGAAGAGAAGGCTCCAGGGAGACCTCATTGTGGCCTTCCAGTACTTGAAGGGAGCCTATAAACAGGAGGGGGAATGGCTGTTTATGAGGGTGGATAGTGATAGGACAAGGGGGAATGGTTTTAAACTGAGATAGGGGAGGTTTGGTTTAGATATTAGGAGGAAGTTTTTCCACCCAGAGGGTGGTGAGGCACTGGAACAGCTTGCCCAAGGAGGTTGTGGATGCCCCATCCCTGGAGGCATTCAAGGCCAGGCTGGATGTGGCTCTGGGCAGCCTGGGCTGCTGGTTGGTGACCTGCACATAGCAGGGGGTTGGAACTGGATGATCATTGTGGTCCTTTTCAGCCCAAGCCATTCTGTGATTGTATGATTTCCGTTTCATTTGGTGTAGATGTGTATCCAGTAGTTTCTGAAGTACCGTGCAGTATGGTAAAGCTCACGTTAGTGCTTTAAGGCCCGCTGCTTCCTTTTGTACCAGTCAGCCCTATGGATTTGTCAGGTGATGCTGGAGTAGGAGTGTCTGTTAGCATTTCAAGAGTCAGGTTGTGCATGACATGATACATAGCGGTCTTTCACTTTTTGTTCCTGCTCTTTTTGTGTGTGTGCAGGAAATATGCTCAAGGCTATCATTCAAGAGCAGCCTGTGCTGCTACTTTGGTTAGATATGAGAAAATCCCATCTCTAGCAAGCAAATGGAGACGTGCAGGTGTTAGATGCTGAGCTAACATTTCTTACGATTCTTTTGAAAACAAACACTTGTGACACACGTGTGCATGCATGACAACACTGCTGTGGAAATGGGCTGTTTTTCTTTCTGGGATCATTGTGTTCTGGGAGGCAGCAATCTCATGCAGCAAACACTTGGTAGCAGAGCCTCTCACCTGTGCTGCCAAGCATCACATTCCCAAAACACCTTGGGTACCCTACTTCTAAGTGAGCTTAAAACATGAGCGTGTTGTGGGTGTAAGACTGAGTCCCTGTTACCTAGGCCATATGGATGGGCACTGCTACTAATAGGGGGGTGGTTACAGCTAAGGTTTGTCTTACAGTGTTCTGTTTTGAAACTCTTTAGAGCCACTTAATTGACTTCACTGGGCTTTGGATCTTCGAATTAAGAACCCACCACTTAGCTGACTTGCAGAGTCAAACTTCTGAAGCAGTTTTCCCCAAGCTGCCTCTCTGCTTCTAGATGAAGGGATCTGGATTTGGAGGCAAGCCCGAGTACTAAAAATATATCCCACAGCAATAAATAAACATTTCTCACAGCAATTAAAAATGGATTCACTTGATTAATTGACTGTGGCAAGTAACTTATTGAATGAAAATGTGACTGTGGATGATCATGATATGTTTTCTTTAATGTACTCAAGCTTCGCTTGTATTTTCAGGGAGAAAGATCTCAATGCTAAGTTTATTATTTCAATGGAGAAAAATAAAACGACAATCACAAACTTGAAGGTGAGTAAGCAATTTAAAGTAGAAAATATTAACCAAATAGCTGCCGAAAGATGACTGCATGAAACAGTGGTGCTTACTACATTATGGAGAACAGCCCTTCGTTTTTAAATTTTGAAGTAATCCTTAGGGGTCAATGTATGACTTGCTGTACTGCAGTTTTTTGATAGCCAGTCTGCAGGCTGTATCTCTTAGGTTTATTGCCATGAGTGTTACTTAGCTGAAAGATGAAAACCTAAAGTAGAAGAAAATTACATGCCCGGTAGCTATTAAACCTTCAATTTATCTGTAGAAGCAGTCTCCTGGAATTCCCATGCAAACGAACTAAACACAAAGTACCCATCGCTTGCTATAATATTTTGATTTTATATTTTAACATTTCTCTTGCCAAGAGAAATCGTGCAAAACAAATAGAGTTTTGCAAGTTAGTTTCCAATGACAAATAAGCAAAAGGGAATTTCAGTGCAGTTTGTTGAGACAGATGGATTCAGGTGGCAGTGATTCTTGCTGAAGTGCATCACTAACTGTCATGTCTTGAGAAAATGATAGTGTAAGCAACAGGTATGTAGTGCTGTTTTAATGAGGGCTCTGTTCTGAAATGCTGATTGTGGTGCAAAGGTCTCTGGCTCCTATTACTTATAAGTGTTCGAAGATCCCTTAGTATAATCTGGCTAAGCATAAGAATTGTGACAGGAATATACTGTTATGAGCAGTAAGCTAAAGCTAAAATCCAAAGGATTGCTGCTACGCTGTCATGTAATGTGACAGTCCTTCTGAGCTGTGTACGTTTTTTCACTGTTGTTAGAATAATAGGCTAGCCTTCATCGCAGATGTCTTGTGTAGCCTGAAGTTGCATTTGCATTCAGATTAGTTGTTAAAAAATATTTTTAATTATGTCATCAGCATGTATTGTACCAGTTCATTTTCTTTTCTTTTATAGATACCAGAGGGCGGTACTGGCGATACAGGAAGAGAAAGAACTAAGACCTTTACCTATGATTTTTCCTATTTCTCTGCAGACAGTAAAAGTCCCAGCTTTGTTTGTCAAGAAACGGTAAGATTTCTAGTTGTTAAAAAGAAGTTGGTTTCTTCTTCCCTCCCACACCCTACTCTGTCTCTGTGGTAAAAGCATTATTGAAACTTCTTTCCACTGAAAGTGCTTCCCTCGTAATTTAGAAATTCCCTAAGTGCCTGGGAGTTTGAATGTTTTCTTATCCTTTCTTTTCTTTTTTCTTTTTTCTTTTTCTTTTTGTTTTTCCTTTTTTTTTTTTTTTAACTTATTTAACATGGTTAAATGCTATGTTTTCTAATACGGCAGGCTAAATGCCTTCTCTTGTCTGGTTTGTCTTGTAAGGTCAAGCTAGACAGCTTCTCTGAGCTCCTTTGTGAAAGGAAGCGTTAGGTTTGTTTTGAAAAAGCTTTTTGAAAAAAATCACTTTAGAGGAGCAAGCATATATCTTTAATTCAGTTAGACAGAAACATTCTTTGCTAGTTGAAATGTTCTTTTTTTTTTCCCGAAAAGATTTGGTACACACTGAAGGACCTCTTGTCATAGTTTCTTCCTGCTCGTCCGTTGAGTATTATTCAGCTTAGGAAGAGACAAAAATGCCTTTTTTCCTCCACATACAGAATAGAAAATCTAACTTTGAACGATAGAAGGTTAGAAGAACAGGTTAGAAGAACAGGTTGGCCCGCCATGACCTAGCATTTCACATGGATATAGAACCTCTCTACTATTTCACATTCCCAAATAAACTTATTCAGTGACTTTCAAGTGTTTGGTTATATTCTCTTTTGGCTTGTGGAATGTGGGGATTATAAGCTGAAAATCTGAGTCTTTCTTTCCCCATAAGGTAATGTAAGGGTTTGCTGCTGAATATGCTGTAAGTCAGATGACTACATACTTTTTGGTTTGTGTCTTATCTATTCTGTAAATCCCAAATTCAGGGTTATCGGTGTGGCTAATCCTAAAAGGCCTCAGAATAGAACTAAGAAGAGGAAACAAAGTTGAAGCCAATTTAAAATATTTAAAAGAACAGTGACTAAACTGCTTGATTAGGAATTTATACTTGACATTTCTCTTCAGGCATTAGCATAAGCAGGAGATGATCATATTTCCAGAATCTTCTTTATTTCATAAAGTTGTAAACTCAGTGGTGCATGATCTGGATGTTTGAACACTTTCCTAAACTTCATTAAGTAACACAGTTTTTGCTATATTCTCTGAAATATCAAGAAGAATTTACTTGAAATTGATGTAAAAGTATCTTAATTGCTTTAGCGCTGCTGGACATTTGAGAGACATGTTTGAATGCGATGACTGGAATTCAAGTTTGTAATGGGAAGTTTAGTAACTTAAGGAAAAATTTACCTATGTAGGGATAGTTGCAGCAGCCTTGAGCAATGATTATTTTAAAGTCTGTGGGCTTTATGGTGCAGAGCAGTAGGATGCTAAAATAAATCCTAAACACAGCCTAGATGTCCACGTTCAGTATTCTGCTGTTACAGTGTGTCCCACGATGCCAGGCTCTGCCTCCTTGGTCCTTACTGGCAAGGATAACTTCTGTTATTCAGTCTCAAAGAAGTTGTCATCCTATATCAAGCACGGTAATTATAATGTGTGAAAACAAAAGGAATGTTTGAACAATGGAAGTGCATTTTTTTTTAAAACAAAAGCTGCACAAGCTATTGTTTTGGTTGTGTGATTCATTCCACATTTAATTGGAAGGCTTTGTAGTTAAGCTCTTATCGAGTTGCTGCAGAGTTTCCAGTTTACTGCACCAGTGGCATAGAAGAAGGGCGCTTTCGTTCACGTTCGTTTTGCCTGGAATAAAATTGATCTTGACTGTCAGTAGTGTGCTTTGTTTGTGACTGTTGTGTTTTTCCATTTGAACGGCAGAGAAATAATACATGAAATTCTGTCTAATATGACATGCTCCATTAATATGCCTTGTAGATGTAAAGTACATTTTCATATTCAAAAATTAGAGTGGGAGTGGCGATCTGCCATCCAGCCACTTAGTTTGTATTCACATGGGAGGAACAGATAGAATTTTGATGAGCTTACTGACCTTTTGTGACAAAACACTATTGCACTCATTTGTCCTGAAGAAATTAAATCCTAACGGTGTATTTCCTTCTAACCTGTGTGTTAAGTCTGTGTTCAGACCATGCTGCCTGTAACTGTCTGCCCTATATACTGCCCCAAGTTGTTGAGCAGGGTATACACAGTTTCTTAACAGGGAAAATACATAAAGCTGAGCAGACACATGTGGCTCCCATTTAATGTCATCTAGAATGATGAGAGAGAAGAAAACTCAAGTTATGGCCTCAAGCTGGACCAGGGGAGATTCAGGTCAGATGTTAGGAAAAAATTCTTCTCTGGAAGAATGGTCAGGTGCTGGAATGGGCTGCCCAGTGAGATGGTGGAGTCACCATCAGTTGAGGTGTTCAAGGAATGTGTAGATGTTGCACTAAGGGACATGGTTTAGTGGAGAACATTGGTGGTAGATGGACGGTGATTCTATGATTGTACTGGAAACCTTTTTCTGGGTAGACATGGATAAGAATAGTGCAATACATCTTTATGAAGCTGGTGTTGAGGAAAGCCCACAAACATCATGAACGGGGAAAGAAATAAAAACCATTTGAATTTTTGCTGTGAGTAAAAGATGTATAGGGAGAACTATTCTGTGGGAATAATGATCTTATGCTTTTGTGACCACAGGAAGACAGTTAATGGTAGCCTGTGCACCCTGGAGGGCTTATGGCTCAGTCCTGAAATGGCTGCAGGATGTAAATGCAGGTGGGAATTTCAGCAGAGCTGCAGTCAAAACAGCAATGCGTAAAGGCTTAATCCAGCTGGTGAGGAAAAAATGGCTATAGAGAAAGGGATGAAAGGGAAAAATCAATGTAGCATGTGCACAGGAGAGAGAACTGTACTGAGCTGCTGCTTCTCAGATGGCAAGAGAAAGGGAAATTGTGCTTTGGCTGATCCCTGTGCTCTTCCTATTAGACAAGTATTACTGATTACAACATTGTAGCTTCTTTGCTCATGGAAAGATCAAGTTAAGTGTTACATAGGCTGGCTTGCAATTCAGCATCAATGATTAAGGAATAATTCAGTGCTCCTCCATGAGGAGTGACATGATTACAGTGAAGGTATGTGCATGTGCCATTCAGTGTTAATAGTGACTTGTACACCTTGATTAATTCAAACCACGTATATGGAGGAGTGACAGCCAAATCATATGAAACATCTGTGAGATTTTTCTGAAATTCATTTATGGATTGGGAGACCCGTATAAATGTTTTCATTGAGAGAAAAATTGCACCATGTGTTACTTGGGCCAGTGAGGGTATGGGTGGAAGTGAAGGGCAATGTTAATGAGTGGTCAGGAACCTGGGGGGAGAAAGCTGAAGGCAGTGCTGCAGAAAAAGGTGTTGAAGGCACTTGGTGAGAGCTGAATTAGCAGATGAAAGTGGACCACCTTATTATGTGATGTGATAGAACCATAGAATCCATAGAATGGCCTGGGTTGAAAAGGACCTCAATGATCATCTAGTTTCAACCCCCTGCTATGTGCGGGGTTGCCAACCGCCAGACCAGGCTGCCCAGAGCCACATCCAGTTTCTGAGGCAAATGTTTGTATTAAAAGGGAAGGGGCTATCAGAGAAAAGAGGATCACTTAACATTGTAGAAAACGTGGCCTTGTTTGCCTAGGAAGTAATAATTCTTAAAAGCTACTTTTAGAATAACAGGGCCATTTTCTTTATAGACTTGGTTAAATTGTGCCAAAAAACCCACCGTGGAGAAGTGCTAACAGGATTGATAAACACCTCTTTTTGAGACCAAGGCAATATTTGCAGAGCACAGAGAGTTGGCAGAGATGCAAAAAATAAATAGATATTAACAGTAAGGAAGAATGAAAGGCATATCTGAGATGAGCTGAAAACAAAGAGAGCTGCAGAAAGAACAGTGTTCATTTTTTTGTACTTCTGCAAGTCATATAGATCTCTGAGAGGAAAAGAAGTAGGAAATACAGTGCTGCATGGCTGTAAACTAAATACAGTAGTACCATTTAGCAGTTTGATTAGAAGTACTTCTTTTCTGTCATAGAGTAAATATTGTTGGTTGGTGCCAACGGCTTATTACATGGTAGCTTACTGTGATTGTTTAATATTTGCTGTGCTGGACTGACAACAAAAAAAATTCTTTGTTTTTAGGTTTTCAAAAATCTTGGTACAGACGTGCTTAAGTCTGCTTTTGAAGGTTATAATGCTTGTGTTTTTGCATATGGACAGACTGGATCTGGGAAGTCCTACACCATGATGGGAAATGCGGTATGTAGTATTTTGCAAATGTGCGTTTTTGTTCTGTGCATTGAAGATATGCATGTGTTTGTTAGTGCTGTCACCTAGCCTCTCTGTATATTATTGATTTCCCTTGCATCACAACTTCTAGTAGTAGTAAGAGGTTTTAGAAGCTCTTGTTTCTTCTCCAGGTAAATATTTACCCCTGCAAGAAGTGTCTTTAAGGGATGCTCTGTTACACTGAACAGGAAGCAATCATTTTCACTGTGTAACAGAACTAAACGTTTCAAATTTTATCACTGATTTTCCATGTTAAACTTGAAGCAAAAAAAGAAGATGCATTTTAAGTACATAAGTACAATTTTTTTCTGAAGAAATCTCATTTTTAGACTACTTTTGAAGGGTTAGAAGATTGAAACAGATCCTTGACCCCTGCTCAGAAAAGGCTATCAAGTGTGGAGTAAGAGTAGCTAAATGTGAGTTTCAATAGGCAGATAATGCTGACTTTAAGGATTCCAGCTTTCTTAGCACTGCAGCGAAGACCCTGAAACAGAGGGCAGGTGTGGTAGGAAGTGCAGATGGCAATCTGTGAGTGAGGAGCAAGAGTAGTTTCTTGCAGCTACCTCCACAATGGCT
Source organism: Meleagris gallopavo (assembly GCF_905368555.1). Classification (NCBI taxonomy): domain Eukaryota; kingdom Metazoa; phylum Chordata; class Aves; order Galliformes; family Phasianidae; genus Meleagris; species Meleagris gallopavo. The sequence continues at coordinate 5,598,374 of NC_139405.1, read as the reverse complement.
CAAGGACAAGGACAGAAAGCCTTGGCAAAGCTGTTGGGAATGGAGCAGTGTGAAGGGCTGATGAACCCTGTTTGCAAGGTAGCCTTTAGAAGTTTAATTCCCCTTTAATCCTTGGGAAAAAATACTTTTGCTCCCAGCAGAATTGAAAAGGGGAATATTGCCACTTGTCCTTCATTAGCTCACTCTTTGGAAATGCCACCTTGCATCTCCTTGAGTTTAGGAGAGTAAATTAGCTTTAAATCTTTTTCTTTCAATTGTCAAAGAATAAGTGGCTTCACAATGGTAAGCAAAATAGGCTTTTGTAACCAGAAAAGATCTTATGACCTAGATGTGGATTTCTATTTTGGAAATTTATATGTGACATTTTTATGAGACTGCCTGACTATATGTAATGACCATAATCATCAAGACATGTTGCAAATGAATAGGTGCTGAAGTTTGTTTGACACTATTCGATAATAAAGGTCTAATCTTCTTGCCATGATACATAAATACTTTAATCTGGTTTTTACAGTGTGTGTATAAAATACACTCAGCTGCCAAGTTAAATGCTTTAAAATTGATGGCCCTGTCAGAGACGCTGTGGTGCTGTAAGAAAACTTGAATTAGAAATAAATTTTCTTTTTCCCACTTCTCCTTAACGAATATGAATTCTAGTCTCCTTTTTCTTTAAATGTATGCTGTTCTTGGCTTTGGAAGGCTGCTTCTTTAGCAGTGTGTGCCTCAACTATTTCAAGAAGTCCATGGAGCAATCTTGAGCAGGGATACTGAAGTGGTTGGAGGTCTATAAAATATGTTCTATCAGGAAAGTCTGAGCTGCGTATGCTGAGAAAGGAAGACTGTGGAGAGCAACAAAAGTCTTCCAAAATGTGAAAGGCTGCTGCAGAAAGGAAGGGAATCATTTTTTTTATTTTTTCCCCTATTAGGTAGATGGACAAGCAGCAGAATGTTTAAATTACAGTAAAGAGGTTTCTGGTTAGATAACACAGAAGGAAAACAAGCTTTTAATGAGAAAATTAAGTTCTGCAGTGGACTACTTATTTTGGTTCTATAAACTTGAATGATGAGAAATTCTATAACCCTCCCCCCCCCAAAAAAAAAGATAGAGATGATAAGATATACTTGATCCTACTTTGGAGCAGTAAGGGATGAAAAGGGAGGAAATGTTTAATTTTAGTTTCTAATAAAGAATGTATGTTCTGTAAGATGTACATTTTAGTGACAAAGTGTACCGGGGAGTGTGTGCTCTTACTTCCTCATCACTATCCTGCCATAGTTGAAGTTATTCAATTAGAGTAATATTTTCTATTTAAAGACTCTCCTTGCAACTACTGAATTGTGTCAGTAACTAATGGCTTGCCTAAAGCCTTATGATGGATCTTTCATGTTTTGTTTTTTTTTTTCCTTAAACTGTAATTAAAACTATTCAGTTGTTTCCAAGCATGAGATGAAAGAAAGTTCTTTTAATTTCCTCCGTATTCTTAAAAAAAAAAAAAAAAAAAAAAAAAAAAAAAAAAAAAAAAGTGGTGGGAAATTCTAACGCTGGGCTCTGGAAAATAATGGAAAAAGATGCTCCTGTGTTACCAAAGGCAACCCTCAAAATAAGCATTATTAACTTGTAAGTTTCTCCCTTTATCTGAAGGCTGTTTTATTCTGATTTGGTTGTTACAAACCAAGGTACAGTCAGGGGAAGGTCTAGATATGCTTGAAAGAGAGAGTAGATAATTATTTGGAAGAATGAAGCCCAGCTTAGGAAGGACAAACTGGCTGTCATTTAAAATCTTGGAGAAGGAAGCTAGGAAGAGGAGAAAATGGAGGGGGAGAGCATGCAGGTGTGCAGTGATCTAAAATAACAGCATTGGGACTGAGTGAAGAACCAGGTAGGAATACTGTCTGCACCAAGGAAATGAGGTGAGGAGCTCTGTGATAGCATCTGGGAGAAAACTGTCAGAACAGAGAAGCTGAAGAATGAGAAAAGATGGGAGAAGTGTGGAAGCAGGCTGGAGTGACCTTGGAATGGGGGCAGAACAGAAGAGAAATCTTTGCCTGTGCAGTGCCTGTCTTGCCAGAGTCTGGTACAGATGAGTCTCCTGTGGGTGTTTTCTGCAGTCAGATATCTCTAGAATCCCACTAGGAAAATTTTCTTGGATGCCTGGAGTGCCTGGGCTGTTTTCACACTGGATGTTTGTTCTAATTTGTCCTGATTTGCCTTCTTTTTAATTACAAGGCTACTAACTCTAATGAAGATCATTTCTTGCCTTGGCAGTACACAGAATTAGAATTAGTCCATTGCATCAAGTCTATGCTTTTTTGGACTGGAGGCAAATTGTAGCTGACAGACTGTTTTGTAAGCTATTCTGCTTTAGCAGCTCTGAGCCCAAAGCTCATCTGTATGCGTGTCCTCTGCCTTTGTTCACTCATTTCAGCTCTGGAGGAGTGTTAGCCTCTGCCTTTGTGGCAGGGAGGTGGGGAGCTCAGCAGGTAGGTAGGTGCTGATGTACCTGCCGAAACCAGCTTTCCGTGGGAGCGTGGCAGCTGGGATCAGAGCTGTGTGGTTCTCCTTCACCCCTCTGCTGCTGGTGAAGCCTTGGCTTTGGTTGGGAAAGACTGCGGATGTCTGCCAAGTCCATAGTGAAATGAGGTAGATGGAGGAATTAGACAGTTCTTATGTTGCTCTAGGGAGCCAGTTCTGCCTTAAGTTGCTGGGGCCATTGAAACTAAGTGAGAGAGGTGACACATAACCCAACAGTAAAGAATTGGAGCTAGGTTATACATTCCTACATACATAAGAATTAAAGTGGCAAAGTGAATGCAGTAAAATGAGGGGCAGGAGAAGGTTTGATTCCTCCCATTGCTGTCTATGGGTGTGAAACAATTGATTCAAGATTTTATTTTTCAAAATGTATTTCACACACATGTAGCCTTGGGAATAAGAAGTGTTGTTGTTGCAGGGTGATGCTGGCTTAATACCTCGGATTTGTGAAGGGCTGTTCAGCAAAATAAGTGAAAAAACAAAACGGAATGAGGCGTCCTTTCGAACAGAAGTCAGGTAGGTCTTGGTATCTAGTAGTTTGCTATTTTATCATACTTGTTTCAGTTCCTGCAACCCTGCAAATAAGTTTCACTTATTTCTGAGAAAGACCAGTTGTTAAGATAACTTTCCATGCTTGGCCTCAGTCCTGTAATTGATTTTTGTTGGCAGTCACAGTCAAAATGTGCAATACTTCTAAATTTGATCCGACAACTCTGTATTGTGCTTTATTTACCTAATGATGAAAATGAAGGCATCTTTCTTATTTTACTATTTATTTAAGGCTGACATTAGGCGCTCTTGATCTTGCTAATGTCTGCTCCCTTTTGATTTCTTGTTTTTTTCCTCAAGGACGCAATTACTATCTTAAGCCAACTTTGGTTTTGCTTCCCCAGGCATTTCATCTTTTAAACTGTCTGAATATGCCTTTCATTTTCTTATTGAATCTTCACTCAGTCAGTGGTTTTTCTGCCCTTTACTTTCAGCTATTTGGAAATTTATAATGAACGTGTGAGAGATCTTCTCAGGAGGAAGTCATCAAAAACGAATAATTTACGAATCCGAGAGCATCCAAAAGAAGGACCATATGTTGAAGGTAGAATGACTTTAAACATTTTGCATTGGATATTTTATTACCTTTGTATATTTTAAAGTGTTAGATCTAATTGCTTGGATTTTTTTTTTTTCCTTTGAAATAAAGATGATGGTGGATATAGAACTTTCATTTGCTATAAAAGCACTAAATGTGAATAGCCTCATTTTCTAGTTCTACTTGCTTTCTCAGTTCTAAGATTACTACGCTTAAATACAGTTTATCTGTTAAGTGAAACAAATTTCAAGTAATATTAAGAGGTGCAATTGGTTTTAGGAATTCATTGAATATGATTTATAAATCCATAATGTTTCAGATGGAATGAAGTAATCCAGTTGGCTTAATCCATCTTCTGCCACTGGAAGTTCCTGTCTCTTGAGAGATTATGCTTATGCACCAAATACTTCAATAAGAATGTGTATTTTCTCTTAATTTACTGTAAACATGTGAGTTTGCAGTTATTCACAGGAGATCTCATTCTTTTCCTTAAGAGTAATAAAAAAAGCACAGCAATAAACACTGTAATTGCAGCATCTCTTTGACGTGATGGTAATTTGAGTCCTTTTGTTGGGGAAAAAAAATAAATCATGTGCATGTATGGGCGTATTGAAACACTGTACCTTTCTTTAGATTTGTCTAAACATTTAGTGCAAAATTATGGTGATGTAGAAGAACTTATGGATGCAGGAAATATAAACAGGACTACGGCTGCAACTGGAATGAATGATGTCAGCAGCAGGTCTCATGCCATTTTCACAATCAATTTCACTCAGGTAAAAATAACCTTATATTAATGTATCTGCATTCAATAACTCATATGATAATAATAAAATATACTTCTCAAATCAGCGAGTATGGGTAAATAGTGACTATATGTTGTTGTCTTCTGATAAGGAAAGATAGAAGTATGAAAGTAGCATTTTGGCAACTGGAAATACCTTTATCAGTAATCGCATTCCTTAAAATTAACAGTATAATATGATTATTTAGAATGACACTTAATAGATTTTGAGGAAATTCAGGTTGGAAATCTGAGCTAAATCAGTTTAAAAACAAAACAACAGAACATCTCTGTGGCCCAAATTATGGGGTAGAAATGTTGTCTGAGTGTTTTGTTACTGACTTTTCCTTTCTTACTCTAAGACACTTATTTATATTTCTTCTTTTACTGGTGGAAAGATTGAACTTGTTTTTTCAGAGCATAGTAATCTTTTAATTTATTATTATTATTTTTTTAATATGCCGTAAACTCCTAATTGCTACTTCCTTAAACTTGGAGATGGAAGGAGAACATGAGTGTAGGTGTCTGTGTGTGGAAGCTGTAACTGTGAATGTTAGTTGAAAGGCTAATAATATGAACGAAGCACGTATTCGCAGTACAGCAGGTAAATGCCAACTCACAGTTTTTGGTACACGTGCATAAATGGCTTGCAATTGCAAATGCTACAATTTCACAAAGTAACTACTTCTGTAGGAATTAGAAAAAAAGTCACAATAAATGCCTTTCTTTGACAACCCTGATATACCTGTCGTCTGATGCTCTGCTATTGTGGGTAAAATTCAATGACATGAATGAGGCGATTAAATTGAATTCAGTAAGATTTCAGAATTTTGTAGCTTAATACTTTTTTTTTATTATTATTATTTTTAGGCTAAATTTGATTCTGAAATGCCTTGTGAGACTGTTAGCAAGATTCACTTGGTAGATCTTGCTGGAAGTGAGAGAGCAGATGCCACTGGTGCCACAGGGGTTAGATTAAAGGAAGGCGGGAATATTAACAAATCCCTCGTTACTCTGGGAAATGTCATTTCTGCCTTAGGTAAGTTACTACATTTTGTGCTTTATGCTGTTGTGGATTTGTTAATTGTTAAATGCCGTTTTGCTACTTTACAGTTTTTATTTACACAAGTACTGGAGTTAGGAACTAAATGATCTTTAAAGTCTCTTCCAACCAAAGCCACACTGATTCTATGACATGGTAACTTAGAATATATTCTGTGTTTGAAAATGAATGAAAATGTATAACTGCTATTTTTTTTCTGTCTTCATATCACAGCTGATTTATCTCAGGATGCAACAAATCCTCTTTCAAAGAAGAAACAAGTATTTGTGCCTTACAGAGACTCTGTGTTGACTTGGCTGTTAAAAGATAGCCTAGGAGGAAACTCTAAAACTATAATGATTGCCAGTAAGTGCTTTTAAATGCCTTTTTTTGCATCCAGAACTATTCATGCTTAATAGGATTAGCTGTAAATATTTAGATTCCAGATGCTTCATTCAGGCAGAGCATTATTTACACATTTTAATTTTTTTCTTTCTTTGACTTTTCTAGTAACACTCTTGTCTATACCTGCACTCTTACAGAACATCTCTTGCAGCAGTACAACTGTACGTGGTCTCATTATGTACATGGGAACTGTCTAATTTGTTCAGTAATGTCGTGAACAATGGCAGTTGTGTCTCCAGAATCTAAGAATTTCATTTTTATGTTCAGATCTTTAAGGATTCTATGACTCTGTGATCTCTTTCTGGATGCATTATGGTTGGTCACAAACATAACAAGGTTTTCAGATTGTATATGTACAGTCATTACACATACACAAGGGTCATCCAAATGTATGTGCCTAATTGTCTGCATCTGCTCTGACACTGAGCTCAGTGCTGTGTTAGTCTGTAACACACACACAGTGTAATGATAAGCTAATCTCACCAGTTAATCTTCAAATAATATCTCCTGTTTGTTCTTGTGATTCATTTGCATTCAGGACAGCTCTGATATTTGTGATAAATGCACAAGCCTGGATCTAGATGAAGTCTTGTAATTCTCTATTCACACCTTTCTTCCACAGGTTGCAGTCTTTCATCCTCAGTTTTGTTTTGTTTCAAAGAAGGGTTTTGTGAATCTAGTCAATATTAATGTGTAAATCAGTTTACTTTTCCAAAACATTCTTAGAGTTAGTGGCAGAAACAGCCTGGTCTCTTTTGACATTCGGTGGGTAAGAATGTCATTTTTTGTTAACTTACTTTTTGAGATTTAATTATTCATTATCAGTCAACCTACAAACTTCTCTTATAGCTTTCTTTTTACCTATAGGAAACACTATAAGGATCACTTGATTTAAAAACCGTGTATGGCATGTATTGCAGGTTTTTCAACAGATTGGGATGGGAATCTCATTAAAAAACAACCATTTAAACTAATAAAAAATAGTATTTGAGAGGAGGGAAGAATTTGGGATGTCAGAGGTGTAGGTGTGAAGAAATTTCTCCCCTATTCAACTGTGATGCGGTTTAATTGATGAACTCCTCTTCTGAGAAATGGCTGGGCAGGGAAGTCGAGATTGTAAAATGCATTGAACCAAATTCTGGTTCTTCAGCTGCTTTGCTATGGTTGGATTTTCTGAGTTCTCACACCGCAAGATTTTGGGGGATATTTCTGGTGTTGGTGCCATTTCCTTTCCTAAGACTGCTCACGGTATCAAAAGACGATCGTGGGCCAGATGCTGGCTTTGTTCTTCTGGCTGTTCAACTAACGCTGTGCTAACATCTTCCTTGATGCTTTCTTACAGTTACATGGTTAAGTAACTCAGTGTATTCTGTGATGGGGTGGTGAGGAGGCTTTAAAAACACAGTGAGCTTTCAGTGCCTAATGATTATAGTGCACAGCTGCTTTTTCAGCTACTTTTCCATCTATTAACGATGCATCTGCTCGGCACAGCCCTGATGGTTGATCTCTTCTCCGGCAGTAACTCTACTGATAATGTGGCTGAATTGCCTAACAGAGCCTGACAGGCTGTCCAGATACGTTTGGCATGCCTTTTCTATAACTAAACACTCACGCAACAAAGCAGGAAGATCATCTGAAGCTCTAGGAAAGGTTCTTATAAAAATATGTCTGATTCTGATATGTCATGTTTCTATAAAATATTGTGGCATCTGTCCAGAAAGAGAATAATTGAGTAGTGGGAGGGAGGCAGTAAATAAAGTAGAAAAGTGAGTAGTGTGAGCTAGAGGAAGTATAGACTGGTGAGCATCTCCCCTAATTCAGACAATCTCTATCGTTAAAGGAATATTTAGTATTGTTCAGGGAATGTGGAAGGCCAGAAAATTATGGTTGCTTAATTATTTTTTTCAGGAGTTTTCATTGTCTGGTTCCTTGCGTTTCTTGTTCGTTTGCATCATTAAGAAGACTTCTGGTCCCTCGTTTCCAAATGATGGTCTCTTTTTAATTTAGACATCTTACAAATTGTTAGGAAAATTAGCTGAAACATTGCATCAGCACTTTGAGTAAAAATCCATTGCGTCTCCTTGTTGAATTGCCTGTAACAACAGTACTTATTTGTCTTGCTGCCTCAGATAAGGAATATTCTGCTTGCTGCCAGGCACCTGCAGCTCAGCAGAACAGATAGTTTTGTAAATGGGTGATAGAAGCTCTTCTTTTGGTTTGTTTTTCACATCTATCTTTTACTTTAATGGTATTTAAGTTACTTTCAAAACTTGGAGCAAAAGTACCATGTTTCTACCTGAAATGACTTTTCCATTGGATCATTACATTGATCCTCTATAAAATAGTTGGTGATTTTTTCCACTGTTCATGTGGAAATTCCCAGGAGCCTGTGAAGTATTTATACAGGATATTTATGCTTACCAATGAGTTGTAAATGTTACATACGTTGACTGAAAGATTGCTTTACAACTCTTGATTGCTGGACCTAATTATTTAAATCACTTAAACACAATTATAGTGCCACGAAGGCAGTAGAACAGAAGGAAGTACTCAACAAATTGTTGTTGTAGTGGGTATGTATTTCTGTCTCTTCATCCATGTTAACTTTATCAGACTTCAAATATAAACTAGCTTTACTAAATAAAACACATGGTGCTGGATAAACTGTTTCTGATTTCATCTCCTCAGCTATTTCACCTGCTGATGTCAATTATGGAGAAACTTTAAGTACACTTCGCTATGCAAATAGAGCCAAAAACATCATCAACAAGCCTACTATTAATGAAGATCCTAACGTCAAACTGATCCGTGAGCTGAGAGCTGAAATAGCCCGATTAAAAGCCCTGCTTGCTCAAGGGAATCAGGTTAGCTTTACTTGAAATTTATGTGTAATTTTCCTTGAGCTATAACATCTATTTCTAGAACGTAATGAGATAATTATCTTTCATTATATTGATTTGAGTAAACAAGCTCTATGAGGCTATGAATGAATATTATTTTACTGATTGAATCAGTTTCCATATGGCCAGTAGATTACCTCTTTTAACAGGAGGGGGAAAAATTATCAATCTCAAGCTTTTAGCTTTCTCTTAATGTAATCAGGCCTTGATTGCAGTTTGCTGGGGATCAGGTACTCAACTCAGCACAGGGAGACTGAACAGAACATATTTGCTGGGTCTAGCCTGATGGACTGCAGAAGTACATTAGCTGGTCTCTCAAAAGTAGCAGAAGGCATAAAGTACTTAAGATGACCATGTTCCTGTGTTTTTATATTGAGGTGGGTTTGGGTAACATGGGTTTTTTTGTGTTGATCTACACAGTATGTTAGAAGCATGTTGTGTGCTGAACATGCGAAAGTACTTTCAGTTGTGATGGAAGAAAAGGTTTATATTTTTTACTGGCACAGACTGAAAGCTCTCCTACTTAGATTTATGTCTCAGACAGGGGAACTGCTGAGAGGCCCTGCCTCTTTGAGTTGGTAATTCTGTTCTTCCAGAAAATATCAGCTTCTGCCAATGTGTAAATATAATAGGGAGCAAAGAAAATGGGAACGATATATCAATAATCCAAAAGTAATAAAAGCACAAATCTTAGATATTTCTGAGTTTTCTGATTTGGATTTGTAAAACTTGCAAAGTTTGATACTGACTGCTTGCTTAACTTTACTGTTTCTATGGCAACAGATGATGGTTATGGTGGTGGTGATTGTGAGCACACATGCCATAACTACACCTCTTAGACACAGGAGGTTAAAATGGCCAAGTTAGGCCACTGTGGAAAACTATATGGCTTTTGTGTGTCTTTTACTCTGAGAAGGGTTTCTCAACTAGATTGTCTGAACAACTGTTGTTTCTTCCTAAAGTATGCTAGTTAGGCTTGCACTTCTGGAGTTGGGTCACCAGACTACTTGATTTGAAATGTCAGAGAACTAAGGAACTGGGACTGATCAGAGTGGAAGACTTCGTAACAGTAGGAGTGATTGCCAGAACCACCCTGCCCAGTGCAAAGCTTCTGCAGACTGGAGAGAATAATCCAGTATATTTGATTTTCTTATGGGGCTGTACAGAACGAAGCATAGTTTCTTTGGAAGTGTTTTATTTTAATTATACAGAATGCTGGGTTGCTTTAAAAAAAAAACACAAAAAACACACCTTTTGTTGTGTCCTCTCCCTCTCCACCTGTATCGACTTGCAGAATTTCTCTTCTGCTCAGTGCTATTTTTCTGTCTTTTCTCAGTATTGGCTACTCTAAACATTTGCTGCACAGGCTCGGTTAAGCTTAATTTCTCCTCTGTTTCCAGGATGATGAAACTGAGCTAACAATAAGGAATGTACAATTGCTCAAGCCATACATCTCTTCTAAATAATGCCACTTGGGGCTGCTAGATTTAATGCCTGAGCAAATATGATTTGAGGAGACAACTGAATGGATACTCTATGATTCTATGATTCTCTAGATTTATCTCTAGAACTACCTAAGTTTATTTTAGATAGACTGTGCAGTGTGAAATGTCAGTGCAGCACAGACCTTTTATTTATGTAAGTTTAGTACTTCAGCTAGATTTCACGCTATAAAACATTTGCTGAAAAAGGGAATGGGACCATAGTATGAAGCTGTAATAGGTATTGTGGATGATTGAAGCTGAGCTCTGCTCTGCTACGAACAATTAGAAAACTCCTCTTGGGGCTGAATTATTGTTATATTCTTATACTTCTTTTGTATTCTTAAGCAGAGAAAAATGAATGTTTCTTCCCTAGCTAGATCACTTTTAGTTTTTAAATATGTTAGCAAGGTAGATATAGCACAGACCCCTTTGAAGGTGTAATGCTTTGTCCTAATTCCAATTTGTAAAACAGTGGATATCACAAAATAAATCTGGTTTGGCTGTAGGATGTGATAGATGGCTGTATGGCAGACAATAGACAATTTGCTTAAGTTAATTGAATTTGTGGTGGTTGGTAAAACAGCAAGTGGTGTTATGTATGCACAATAGAATACAAATCCCTTCATAATTTCTTCTTTGATCTTCCTTTATATTCCCAGAATACTGTATTGCAAATGCTTCTGTAGATCACTGAAGATACTGGCTACTGAAATGCAGTGCTGGATTCAGTGTGGGAGGTCATATAACAATGAGTACTGCTTCTGTGTCTGTAGTTTCCTTTTCTAATGCCTGTTAACTTATATACAGTTTTTAATTATAGATAGGCAACACAGATATGTCATACGGCAAAGCTGTTAAGTATTGATGCATAATAGCTTTTCGTGTTTAACAGGAATGTAGAGTTAAATCTGGGGAATCGTGTGTTGTAATCTTGTCTGGTTTCTGTGTGGGCATGTTTGTGACAACATGTATTCAGAGGGAATGAAATAATGCTCCCAAACTGATGATTTGGATTGAGAATATCTGCTTTGACAACACGTTGATTACTTGGAGAGTTTACAGTATTTTAAGGTCAAATGGCATATGTTAGAGTGTGAAGTATTTCATACTAAATATCAAAGAAGGTGAGCAGGTAATTTCTTTCAGCTGATTTTGCCAGAATTGTATTTTTTTCATCTTTTATTAACTTGATGCTATTTATTTTTTTACAATTATAGATTGCTCTCCTGGATTCCCCAACAGCTTTAAGTATGGAAGAAAAGCTTCAGCAGAATGAAGCAAGGGTGAGTTATTTCATAAATCAACTTAAAAACAAAGAAATGAAGTAAAAGGGCCTTGGTGCAACTGATAGCCATTTATTTTTATAAACATGACCATTAAACCATTAAAAAACAAGGTATATTAGTATGAGCCATATCTACAGGTACACTTTGGATTTATCCATGGGCCACATTTCTGCTAGGAATGCATTTTACAGCTCTGTGGTACACACAGGGATCCCTATCGTGTTGTGCTGTATATTCTAAGTGGAACCTGCAAAGCAGTGATATGAACCTTCAGTTGTAAATGTATTTCTCATATTCAGACAAGGCTTTTAAAACATTTGAAATGTAATTTTATTTTAGTGCACAAACAGAGCTTTTATCTAGGTGTAGTGAGCAATAAGAGCTGCTGTATACACACTAATTAAAGTATGTTATTTGTACTCTGGCAATAATAGCTGCTTGTCCTGCTCAGGAGTATTGCCCTCTGCATGGAAAGCATACTGAGCATGTTTTATCTTTTCTCAACCTCATTAGAAGGTCACTTGATTACTGTTTAACCTAATTCCTGCAGACATGATTACTGAAAAATCTAAGTAGGTATTGCAGTGGTTGTAGCTTTTTCTAATACTTGAATGGGTGCAATAATAACGCTTATACAGATGTAAAGACTTTATTGCCATATTTAAATGGTGTGACACATACATGGTAGCTTTAATGAATTGGCTTGTCCTTATGTAAGAACGATTTTTGAACAGTGATGTGGTGAATAGACTTACGGGCATTCTTAATAGTTCTTTTCAGTCTTTTCAGGTTTTTTTCCCTTCTTTAACATTCTGACCACCAACACTGATGGTGCACTGAAAAATGTATTTACTTTTCTCTGGATTTTTGAGATAGAGGTAGAAATGAGATAAATACATTTATTTCTTCTTGATTCATTTGCATTTCAACTGCAAAGACAGCTAGGGTGTAGGCTGCTGCTTGTGGGAGGTCTTTGTGGGAACTGTGAGGACCTTTTTTTTACTTGCAGCAAATTTTTATAAGGATGTAGCCGTAGTGATTTTCATCATTCTGCACTTTGAAGTGGATTTAAATAATAAACGATTGTGTACGTTTTTAAGTTACTGAATTTAATTCCTGTGCAGAAGTCTGCTGATATCAAAAACTGAAGTGTGTGTATGCATGTGTGTGTACATACATATGTGATAATGATTCCAAGTCAGCCCCAGCTTTTAGGTCAGTCTGCCCGAATTGCTTTCTATACATTGCTTTCTAAAAAGCCAGAAGGGATTTGTAATGAAAAGAGCCTTTTCTGGTGCATATAAGTTGCCCTTTGAGATGGTAATTAGGAAAGGCAGGACAACACTTCTGTGCTGATGTGCAGTGCTCTGCCCCTGTTAGTAACGCATTTGCAAGCAGACCCTGACTTCAGTGCTGATTTCAGCTGAGTGATTTCTGTGTTGCAGCAATCTTAGCTCTGATTCTCTCATGATGGCTGCCTGCTGCTGCTTCTTCTGCGTGCCCTGCTCTGTGATTTCTGGAGTTTGTTTTGACCAGAATGTGTCTAGCTCAGATTAAGTGTTCTGTCATGGTTTAGTCTCTTAGTGAAGGACCAGTAGCTCTCATTTAAACATTTAAGTCCTAAACTTTACATAAAGAGTTGCACAAATATCTCATACTTGTCTAAGAATTAATTTGGACTTTGGAAGAGATGTGATTTTTCAGACATTTGTTCTCTTTACAGGTACAAGAACTGACCAAAGAATGGACAAACAAGTGGAATGAAACCCAAAATATTCTGAAAGTAAGACAAATACTTTTTCAATTTGAACTAGTCTTAGAGTTTTTCCTTCTTACAAATCTTTACCATATTGAATGTTTCCATTTTACTGCAAAGAAAGACAGCTTGGGGCAAGAGCAAGAGGCTCCCTCATCCCCTTGGTGTTTGTATAGCATCCATAACTGCAAATAACCACCTTTTATGCTGTATTGGATATCTCAGTAAATGCGTTGCATAGAGGATATGGGTTTTTGCATTGGTCTTCAGATTTGTTTCAGTCAGAAGTAGTTCTTAAAGTTGGAGTAACAGCTTTCAGTTGAGTATCCTCCAGTAGGTCTCCATCAAACAGGACAGATGGATCTAAGCTGAGTCCCCAAGCACTGGGATTTTTGCAGCTCATTCATGTAAGCTGGCTTGAGTGCAGTTGTTATATGACTCCAGAATACTTCTGAAGCAGTTAAATCCACACAGTACTCTCTTGCATTTAGTAGTTTTAGTGCAGATCCCAGAGGGCAACTTGGTGATTTCCATGCTGTGTTTTTTGAATGATGTAGACTGATATACTTGTCTTATCTACATATATTCTTGCCTCTCTACTGTCCAGTTGTTCTAGTAGGATTTTATGTTGGCATGTGGCTCTTGAAGATGGTATTTTTAGGTGATGTTCTAATGGGCTACTTCCTTATGAGTGCACCCAGAAGAGCAATTCCCACAGTTTGGTTTCCATGGAATGCACTGATGTTTTTGCCAAATGTTTTAACTATTCTGTTAAATAAAAATTTGGAAAACAAACTCTAAGCTTTCATGACTTGCAGTATATGCTGAGAAGACACTTATTCAGAGTGTGATTCAAGCAAGCATGTAGTATTTAAAAAAATTCTCCTTAGCACTGAACTGAGACTTGTTTTTGTAGTTGATTTTTGCTGTGTATCACTTTTTAATTGTGTTAATTTTTATTTTAAGTTCATCTCTGTGTCTTTTATCTGACTTGCAAGTAAGTCAAATGACTCTGTGCTTAAAAATAAAGCACAAAGAGCTTAGAGAACAGAGCAGGACTGGAAACTGCCTAGCAGATGGCATGACAGAATGGGCTGTTTAATGTCTGTCCAGACACTGAACTGGGAATTACCATTTGCATATTCCTCAGATAATTTAGGTCCAGTTTTACATTATTCCTCTGTTTTGTTATTCTGAAGCATCTGTACAGATACACTTTTATATAGAGCTATTTCTTTTTACTCAGGTGTGGACTGGGGAGTTACATGAGAATTGTTGAGTTCAGTGTAGAGAATTGGTAAATTCTAGTCTGCAAAGTGAACACGATGTGGAAAGTCTTCTTAGCTTAATGTTGGAAATACACTGCTTCTTCCATAGGTATTGCAGGGCTGTACGAAGCATTGATCTATTGATGGAACAACTCAAAGAAACAAGGGAGAGCCTTGTTTGTTAAATAGCCAAACATAAAAGCTTTCAAAACAGAGAAGCTGTAATTCTGCCCTTCTGGTAGAGCTTTTGTTAGTTAATTCATCCAGCTTCTGTATTTTGCACTTCTACATGTTGCCATTTGAGCATATTATTTTAGCATGTTTCACTTCTGGGTTAAAAGCAATGGAAACTTTCTCGGCCCTGAAAAAAACCTGAAAATCTGCAAAAGAATTCCTGATTTTACTGCTTTATTTTACAGCATTTTACTGAGGCTATCTGTAGTTTTATTCCACTTCTTGTTTAACAAATCTGGAGATCACTGCCAGCATCTGGATGGGAAAGGGCTATATGGAGGCTTGCCAGGCTGCATAGGGAAAGCAGGTTTTAAACCAGAGAAAGCAATATTTCTTGTAACGGACTCCTTCCCTTTATATATATAGATACCACTTCTTGCATGCACAGGTCATACAGATTGCTTCTGAAACTTGAAGGTCTTGGTGCCCTTTTAGAAATAATACTGTGCTCACATCACTGCAATCACAGCTGCAACTTTTCCATGCTGTTCACCAGTAGCTTTCAGAACATTCTTCATTAAGGACCTTAGGCCGTCATCTTTGTCTTTACAAACTGCTTCTCTTTACCTTCTTCCCCCTGAGTAAATAAGTGTGGTTTGCAGGAGATTGATGCTGGCTGTGTGGAGGAGTTTGGTAATTTCTTGACTGTGCGTAGTTCCTTGGCTGTGTGATTTGAGTTGGTTAAATGGTAATTCTATCTGGGATCTGTTTATTGAAAGATTGTTTGAACTCAGCTTGAGCAGGTTAGTCTTGTTTGTGCTCATTCAGTTAAAATTTTTAAGTATTTAACTTTTTTTCCCCCCCCGGAGCTACACTAGGACAGACTAATGCTGAATTCATTCTTTTCTAGTCTCGTTGTGATCATTCAGAAGTTGAAAAGATTGTTGAAATTCTTCCAACTTGTTCACACTTCAGAGTTACTTTGAACCTTGCTTTATGTGTTACCAGCAACAACTAAATGCTAAATAATAAAGCAGGATGGAAAATTCTGCCAGATAGGAAGAAAGAATACCGTGTGAAGGCAAGTTTTTGATTTAAAGAATACTTGGCAGCTTGAATGATTTCAGTCAGTACTGTGTCCCAGGTACAGCTAACATGCACATCCCAGCGTTCTTCCTTATTTCTGCCTGTAGCTTTTAACATGCTTATTCCTCTTTTGCCATTTTTTCCCTATGACCCTAAGTTACAGTTGCCATCACAGGGTGCATCATCAGTTTGAGGATGTTTAACTGTTCTTCTGTCTGTAAATGTTGTCAATTCTGAGTGCTGGATCTGTATGACTGAATGCTTGTATTGACTGTGATCTGTTTATGAACCATATGTCCTGCTGCCTGACTGGACACATCCTGGAGCAGTGGTGGTAGTGGTGATAGTGTACTCTTCCTTCCATGCATTCGGAAGGACCCCTTTTGTAGGGAGACTGAGTTCGTATGGAGTCTGAACTACTGCCAAGTCACATCTAAAGCCAAAAAAAATCTTCCCACTATCATAATGCAAAGATTAAGATACTGCATACATTTTTAAAATGGGTTTTAAAAGGGGTTTTAAACTTATGGTAAGTCTCATGAAGTATCTGTTACGGTAGCACGGCAGCTGCTCAGAGTTGTTATATGTCTGAAGGGACAAGCATTGTTTTTGACAGTGATGTTTATCTTCATTCTTGACCTCCTCACTGTAATACAATATGACACTCTAACCTTACTAACCTAGTAGTAGATTCTGTCCTCTATCCCTTTTTTTAATTGAATGGAGGATATTGTTGTGAGTAGTAAGGAAGGAGAATGATGCTTAGCATTCATTAAAATACTGCATTGAAAAGCTAAGTGATGGTGTTGATTTAAAGCCTGTAGGCTTTGGGCTGTTTCCTAAATGTCATCTGCTCTCACAAGAATTGCACTGCACAAAACAACACTGCTGTACATCACTTCTCTGCCTTCAGGTGTCTTGCAGCCTCAGCACTTACTTAACTCCACAATTTTGATTCTTTTCTTGCTGTCATTGAATCTCTTTGCTCTTTGTTTTTCTTTTTCCCTTCTGTTAATGTTTTTCTATGTAAATCCCTGAAAAAGAGGAGTAGGGAAGAAAACCTACTTGCTCTTTGGAGTAGACCTTTTTGTATTCTGTGTAGTATCAGTCCTGGGGTCTGTAATCCTCTTGGAAGGTGTCTAAGATGTTGAGGTAGCCTATCTGACTTTCAATTTTTCTTTCTTTGAGGTTTTATTTGGTGCAAAATTTCTTTACATGTGGCTGTTCTGACTATGTGTTATCATAGAATCACAGAATTGCTCAGGTTGGAAAAGACCTTAAAGATCATCAAGTCCAACCACAAGCTAACCACTCTACTCTAACTCTAATAACCTCTGCTAAATCGTGTCCCTGAGCACCACGTCCAAACGGATTTTAAACGCATCCAGGGATGGTGACTTAACCACCTCCTGGGGAGCCTATTCCAGTGCTTAACAACTCTTTCTGTAAAGAAGTTTTTTCTGATATCCAACCTAAACTTTCACCCTGGCACAACTTGAGGCCATTTCCCCTCATCCCACCACCTGTCATCAGTGGAAAGAGACCAATCCCATCATTTACTGGCATCGTTTTGCCAGTGTTCCAATTTGTGCATATTCCAATTGCTTTCTGTAACCTTCAGCAGCCTTTGTATTAATTTTTAAATGTACACTCCTTTATATAAATCTCTACTGCTCTTTCCCCTCTGTCTTTTTAATTTCTTCTCCCTCTTACTGTTTGTGGAGAGATTGCTATAGTACATTAGTAGTGATACAGTAGAGATTATGTAGCATTGTTAGCTTTTTCCTTTTTGGTGCATACTATTCTTACCTAGTGTTGTTCAGATGCTCTTCTGCATGTTTGTGTGTATGTGTTACAGTGGATTTAGAGTTGTGTTTTATCTCATTATACTGTTATTTGGTTCTGATGGTGTCATTAGTGCTGTATAGGAGAGCTCAGCTGATGTCAGAGAATGCAGAGATTGGTCTTCCCAGAGTCTGAAAGAACAGAGGTCTCCCTGTGTGTGTGTGTGTGTGTGTGTGTGTCTAATTCTCATGATCAATATTTTAAGTAGTAGCTGCTGCTTCTGGCTTTGTCCAGTTGGACTGATTGGCACAGCCCTACTTCTATCAGTGACACTAATTCTGCTGCAGTCCTTGACTGCCCTGTGTAAATATGTCATTGATTGCTGCTTATTTGACCTTTTTCTTTTTCACACCCTTTGGTTGTGTATTAGTTAGTAGTACATTTTCATGGCTTTAACAATTGGTTTTCCTATCTAAGTAAGGAAACTGTTGCTAATAATGTCCATTTCCAAGCGTTAACATCTACTGTTCTTTATGGGTTTTTACTTAGTTAAAATAAAGATTAAAAAGAAAATAATTGTACATACCTCTTTCTGAAGGAGGTAAAGAACTGTTGCATTGCCATGATGAGAGAGTACAGACTAACATAAACACTGTGGTAGATGTGTTCATCTAAACAGGGGCTCTTTAAGAATTGTAGCTACATCCAGCGAGGACACTGGGAAACCAAAACTGAAAGAAATTGTGTCCCTCTGGATAAAGTGCGGATTAGGGTGGCAGAAGCTAATAGATTTTGACTTTAATCATTTCCTATCCATGCTGGATTACATACTGAAGTAAACTCTGTCAAGAGCAGTCCATTGTGCTCTATATAAATTCTGCATTAGTGGCACTTACTTGCACCTTCACATAATATATATATTTGTAACCCACGCTGCTGGGTGATATTTAAGCACATTTATCTCCATTCTCTCGCCTATAAGGCTAAACATACATCACCATTTCCTGTTTTATGCCACTTTGTTAGTTTATATTAACCTTGACTGTTTGAGGTCCTTTTCCTCTTCTCACTTGTTTTGTATTCTTCTTCAGCACTTTGCCCTTTCAGCGTTTGTTTTCTGCATTCTTTCCTTTTTCCTTGAATTGGCCTCCAATAACTCCATAGCTTATTTCTGTGCTTTACTCACTTCAGCAATTTAGTCGTGTTAACCTAAATCTTGTCTGTTCTGACTTAATACGTCTGCTCATCTTTATCCTCACTGACATCTTTCTCAGCTCCATCTTTCTCTGCAGCGACTCTTACAAGGAGAGATGCAGCAGGAGGGCATAAAACAGATTGAAGGACTTCTCCCTTGTTTGAACATGCTCAATTCTCAAGTGCAAAGGGCTCTCAATTAATATCTGTAACTTTCACATGAAATCCTCCTGTCTGTTAAATGCACATGGTTACAAAGCAGAGATGTGTAAGTTTTGGGTTCTTGAAGGACAAAATCTAGATTTTTATTTATTTTCCTAAAGTTTTTAACATCATTGGTTAATGATAGTTCATGTCTCATAGTGTGCTTCAGTAGTTACAACACTTATCCCATGAATTACTTTTGCAACCAGTAAAACCAACGTTAGGAACATAATGTATAATATATTGTCCTAGATAACTAATGAGTAGCTGAATATATACTGAATATTTATTCATTACACACACATGTGAGTATGTAAAAATGATGACAAAAACAACAGATATTTGCAATCATTCAAATCACCTCAATTATTTTACTAGTAGGTCCTGGGAGATGGCATGTAATGCAAGTTTTCACAAAAGACACAAGTATAAGATTTAATCCTGCCCTCAGAATGTGAACGTGACTGGGACTTCTTGGCTGTGTGCCTCTCAAACACAGGCCCTAAAATGATTCTGTTGTAGGCCAATGGAAAAAAAAGTTACAGGAATGGTGTGTATTTATGTACAAACCGATGTATGCATGATACTGTATTTAAGCTGTTCATTTTCAGCTTTGGCATATGTGTTTATTTGTGTGTTTGGCAGGAATAACACTTGTTAAAGATTTTTCACATAGCAGTAAGTGAATAATTTTTGTAAAATTGTTGCTAGTTAGACATATTGGTGTTGCATTTTGGTTAGAATGTGTAATTTTGGCTGTGCCTAAAGTGGAACTGTATAGTTTCAATGACACTTAAACCTGTACTTTATTTAAGCAATTTTTAGTTATTACTGTATAACTTCTATTTATCATCTGTACTATTCTCAGCATGCTTTCAGTTTTTGTTTCATTTTTACAAGCTATGTCCCCTGCATGTGGATTTTAAAGATGAGGCTTTAGGATCACTGCAAAATTAAAACAGGATCGAATGCCTATGAAGTGTTTAAGGCATGCTATTCCTGAATTTCCTTTCTGTTTTTGATAAGCTGATGGAGCAAGTGGGATTCCAGCTCTAATTCTGAGGTTGGTTGTTTGCTCGGAGCATCCTCTCTACCCAGCACTTACATGATGTATGCACATACCTCAAACTGGTTTTGCATGGAAAGGTACGAATGCACATTGCATTAACTGGCCTCTTACATTTCGCTTGATGTGGTTCCCTTCAGCTGGTCTGTGAAGGCTATGAAGAAGACAAGATACTAAGAAGGGTTTAAAAGAGTTGATGTTAATTTTTCATGTCTGTCTTTGTCAGTCAGAAATCATGCGATAGATGATAGATCTAAACGATAGATTCTTTTCCTTCAGAAGCCTGTTAGATGCGGTACCTGTTTCTTGCACTAGATGTCGCTACAGATACAAAAATCAACTGCTTCTGGATGCGTAATTCAGGCTTAATTCCGATTTAATTCAGATATTTTAAAGCAAAATGATTTGCAGTATCTTGACTTTCATTGCTGAAATACTAAAATAAGATTGTTAGAATGCCAAAACACCGGGTTAGGCGCAGGTCCTGAAGAACTTGAGAAACTGTTTTGACAGAAATGTTTCTGAACAACAATTCACAGGTGGGATGATGTGTAAAGTGATTGTGCACATTCAAGATTATCACAGTTATTTGTCAGTATCTTTTTCAAATTACTGTATATCTGAAATGTTTGACAAATTACTTCAGTTAAAGCCTTAAAAATATATTTATTTTCTCAACTTGAAAGCTCTGATATTTTAGGGATATTGAAGAGCAGGTCCTGGGAGAGATGTGTCTCTTGTTTGACCAGGTAATATACTGTAGACATAGATGCAGGGCATTTTATTTCTGCTTTTTTAAGGAAGTTGTTTGGGTAACAAGGAAATGTTTATAGTTCTCAGTCCTTTTCTCAGTCCTTGTATGACATTTAAGCACAACTCCTCCTGGATTCATGATATCTAATATCTAGTTTAGCTGTCACTTTGACCAGCATTTATTTTTTGATACCTAGCCCAGTGCTTTGTTTTTGTTTACGTATTTCTGAAATGTGGCTGGCAGTAGTTGTAGTCATACAAGCTTTTTGTTCTCTGGGGCTTGGTTCACAGAAGCACACAGGAAAGAAAACATACTTCTTATTTTCTCTCAGTGTGATAAAATGAATATATTTACCTGGCAGGATCTTAATGCTGTTATCAGCACACAGATTTCTGCTTTGGTATTTCAGTTTGGACAGTGATCATCCAAATTTTTTTTTTTCCAGCCTTTAATAGATGTTGTTTTTGATACTATATTTCTAATCAGATGCCATTATTGAATGATGATTACTGCTTTACTTGATCACCTCCCTTCCTTAAGTGTAGCATAGTATAAACTAAGAGAGAAGAAAATAGAAAATTCTATAAAAGCTAACAAAGAAAAACTTTAACATTGCTTTTTCTTTAAGATAATAGCTTTCATTGCTCACCAGTGATTTATTTTTTTGTTTTTCCTACTTTGCCCACAACAACATTGACTTGCTGTTGTAAAAGAAAGGGGAAAAAATACTAAATTGGGAACTGGTGCTACTGATCTACTGTAGCTCTTTTCCTAATAGAAACACTATTGAAAATGTCCCAGCCACCTGGGGAACACTGAGTGCAGCAGTCAAAAGTAGATTTCAAAAGAAATAGATGTCTGATTTCAAGTCTGTGTCTGCCACCTGTGTTCATCTTATTGAGAAACCTCCCCTCTCTCTTGTAGGCTCTATAGCTGCTTGCTATGCCTCTGCGGTGGTCTGACCACTTTGAAATTTCAGTTTCAACTAGAAAGATGCAATCAAGGGATGCCTAATACTACTGATTGTTTTTTTTTATTTCAGTTTTAAGCCATTTCTTCCCACTTGAAACCACCTGGACCATCAGAGAAGCACAGTTGGGGGCTGTAGATTCTGAGCTCACCAGCCGTGGATTAAGACAGGATTGAATGGTTTGGTTGATCCTGGCTGTGCATTCCAATAGAGGCCCTCTGGTTTCTAGGAATAACCATACTCCCAAGTATTTTGCTTCCATCCTTCTCCATACAACTGAGGCCCTGCATGTGTAGATTATCCAGGCCACATTTAGCTTTAATCCATCCCTAGGGCTTGTAGGCAGCTTTCAAATGAGAGGGAGTCAGACAGAAAGGGTTGCTTTTGAAATTCTTTCTGTAGCTCAGATGCCACTTGTTCAACAATTCCTCCTGGGCATTTGGTCTGCTTTTCTATTAATTTTCCTTTGGCAGAAAGGAAAGCTAAACTGAAAGCAGAGGTAGCTCCTGATTTAGCCTGTACAAAAAAGACAAGAAGAAATAAACTCTGAAAGCTGTTTCTTCTAAAGGATCAGCAAAGAGCTAACAAGCAGCAATGACAGAATGTGAAGTCCTTGTTGGGCTTGGTTATGGGAGGCTAAAGAAACATTCTCACATCTTGATCTTAGAAGAAAAAAGCAAGTTTGTCTGAGACTTTCACAGAAGAACTGTTTCAAATAGTTGTATGGAAATGTGCATTTGATACGAAATACAAGAAGCGTTTCATTCTGCTCGTGATTTTTTTTGTATTTAGGAGCTTATTACTACACAATTCTGATAGCTTTGAATGCATAGTACTGTTGTGCACCCAGCTTAATGTCTTAATTGGCTACTGAGCATAGTGTTGATTCATGCAGTCCTACTGTTGTAGAAGTGCCATTAGTGTGATGTTCATTCTTTGTTCTTCACAACTATGGAGACAGTATTTTAATCCACTAAGGTGGCTCAATCTGCTGCTGTTGCAGTCTGACCTTCTTCTCAAAGGAGGAATAGGTTCATTTCTCTGCCACGCACCTCTTCAGTTTCATGTATTCTGTACTTCAGTGGCTGGGTTGTGTGGGATGAGAACGACCTGGCAACCAAGCTGCTGCTTCTGCAAAAGATGTTGCCATTGCATTGCTAGTCCAGAAGCCTGTTTTTAATCCTTGGTAGTTAATGGATATTATTCTGCATAGTCCTACTCTTCAGTTTTTTTTCAGCAGAGAGTGGGACATTTTAGCTGTGGTACAGCACTGACAGATTTAAAGTAATCTGTGGAAGTAAAGATGATCTTCTAGGTAGATAAACAAAACAGAATTCCAGAGAAGTGTAACACTTCATTAATTTTCTCATCTCTCAAGAAACACAGTCAACAAAATAGTTTTTAACAGGAATAAGTGCATTTGCTACAAGACTAGTCTTTTTCCCTTTACAATTCCAGGACTCATTCATCATCCAGCGTGAGCAACAAATGAATTAGAAGTCCTGTGGATACAAGTCTGGTTCCCTGCATTCTTTTGATTCATTCCCAGAGTACAATCTGTAGAATGAATTATTCACAGATCCTGTAGACAATATATGATCGTGTAATTAAAGACTGTAGACTAATGCATATGGGAGAAGAGGATGAATTAAGATCACCTGTTTCTTTCTATTCCAGCCAGGCCCTTTCCCTTTTTCAGATACCAGCACAGAGAATACTGAGGGCAGAGTTGCTGTCTCTTAGCTGGAAGGTACAATACCTCCTGCTAGGAAGGATCACCAATGGCAAAAAAGAAAGCCTTGTTCTCTGCTGTTAATGTCAGTGTTGAAAGTTGTAGATTTATTTTTCTTTTGAGAATAATATATGCTTAGTGCAGTCACAGATAGAAGGTTGTGAAGAGGTGGAACCCCGCTGCAGACATAGCTTACCTGCAAAATACTCCGTGTGCCTCATTTGTTGAAATAGAAGAATAGTTTTCCCTTAAACTCAAGCTGGTGAGGGCACAAACCAGCCTGCAGCAGATGTTCCAGCGTGGAAAGTGGCAGCTTTGATGGCTGAAGTTTTATAAGCCACTGGAAAACAGGATTTTACAGACGAACGTCCAGGAAGCTTAAGCAGCCAAGCAGGCATCTATACTTAGAATTAGCCAAATCCTGCAATTCTATTCAGAGATTTTTTTTTTCTCTCATGTCAATAGCAGTTCTGTCTGTGCTAGGTTTAAAGTGTCGGGGAGCAGAGATTTCAACCTGTTAAGTTTGTCCTTGTAGTTCCAGGAATGAAGGCCAAGTTTCCTGAAAAATTACTTTGAATCTGCCAAGGCTTCTAATGGAAACGCATTTAAACATAGTGTTGCATTTGGGCACTACTACAATAATAGGGTGTCTGTATATTAATAGAAAGCTGCATTTCCATGGTGAGCACATGATTGGGGAAAAAAATCAATGAAGAGCAGAAAGGGTACGATGGCCTTAGGAGACCGATAACTGCTCGTGTTATCAGTCTTACAAATCTCTTTCTCTTTATGGAAAACTAATGAAGCTATTGCTTTAATTTTAGCTTCCCTGTGTTAGCAGTTGCTCATTTAAGCAGTTCTGCATCCTGCATCTGCATTTTTAATTGATATTTAGACAGCTCTCGATGCCTGCGTGGGCTGCTGCTGGAGCACCTGCACTTTAACAGTAAGCTGCTTGCAACAGAACTCCAATTTTCTGATCTCGGTTCTTACAGATTCTTAAAGGTTTTCTTGGTTGACGAGGGTGGTGTGGCCTAAAACTGTAGGAGACAGTCAAAAATCTGATTAGAAAGTTTCCTCTTAGTTGTGGTTTTCTTTGTGGCTTTGGGTAGTAGAAGTTTCTTCCTCTTTTAAGACTGAAGTGTCTGAGTTATGTTAATTGTTTGTAACTGACTCTAGTAGCCAGTGTGATGGTGCTATATTTTTTGTCATGTTGACTAGAACAACCATGTTTGGTGAGAATTTCTGCCTTACCGACCATGGGTATGAGTGAAGGAACCTTTCATAATTCATGATTATATCAATAACTAATCTCTTGCTTTTAAATGAAGGAGTATGCCCTTCCCTTCCTTCATTTTATTGAAGTTATATGATAGTGCAAGACGTATTTAGATCCCTCCACATCAGTGGTACCTCATCAAAGACTGTACTGTCCATGTTTCCTCATCTCTTCCCTTGGCCTTCAAATAGCATCTACTTTTATGGCAGGGGATTAGTATTTATTTATTTTTATTCCAGAAGCTGAATCTGCATCATGCTGAATGTAGTATAAACACAAGAGAGACGTTTGATATTATATATACAACTCTGTGGAATAAAGAAGCTCGCTTACCAGACACCCACTAATGAGTCAAACAATTTCAGTCATACAATACAAAAAAAAACATCTTTTCCTAATTATTGTGTGGGATGTCACTTTATTAGGAATCTCAAATCTTTCAGTTGTTCTTTTGATACAGATTTTTATTTATTTTTTAGCCCATAGCGTTTTGCATTGACTGAACTTTGTGGCAAGTGTTTTGGAAGGGAGCCAGACTGCTGAGCAAGAAGAGTGTCTGTAAACAGTTCCAATCTAAAACTTAAGTGAAATGGTCAGGTCTGCTTCTTCTCCTGTCTTTTTAGGAATTACTTCTAGTACTCCCAAATCAGCTTTCACAGTGTCTTGAAATCGTTTCTTCTCCCTCCTTTTGTTTGCTCCTCTCATCTTAGGATCGTAGAATCATTGAGGTAGAAAAGACCGCTAAGGTCATCTAATCCAACCATCAGTCCATTGCCACAGTGCTCCCTAAACCATGTCACTCAATGTGACACCTATCCTTTTCTGGATCACCTCTAGGGACAGTGGCTCCACCACCACCCTGGGCAGCCATTTCCAGTGCCTCACTGCTCTTCTACATCTCGAATTTTTACTCTTAGGTAAATTCAAAAGAAATACTTAAGAGTAATCGGTCTCCGACAAGCCACTTAAGAGCTCAATCTGTTTTAAACATACCAACTTCTGTAGAGCTTCCTATTAAATGTAAATATTTAACTTCTTGAGAAATCTAGTTTGCAGCATTTGGGCAAACTGTTGCTGAAGGATTTATTCTGAAGGATTTCATTCCAGCTTTGCTTTTTCCATCAGCACATTTTTGCTAAAAGGAATGTATCCATAAGAGCTAAAAATCATTAGTTATTAAAGTTTGTACAGTTATTTTGTTCTGATAAGGTAATGTTAGGCAAAGAAGGATGCTGACACAGCTCAAGAAGATGTAATCTTGGAAAAAGCAGTGATTGGTCTTTGCTGTTTTTCAGTTGGAGGTTGGGATGTTTATTTTGAAGATGAATGGATTCAGGGTAACAATTCATACTTTTATATCTTAGCCATGATTGGAAGCTTGATTGCTTTAAAGAGTAAGTTAAGCTGTCCTGAAGCTTTAAAAAAAAAAATAAATCAGGATATCTAATTGTGGATTATGTTTTGCATGAAGGGATGATGTCCTTAGTTGCTTTTTTTTTTCCCCAGTGGGATCCACCTGTCACTTGTGCTTCTGCAGCTGCTGTAGTGGCAGCTCTTTAATGGGAACTCTGAGAAAACTGGGGTTTAGAATACTGATATGGCTATTCTTCTGCAGTGTTAATTAATTGACTGACTGTGTGTGCAGGGATGCTCAAAATATTTTTTGGGGAAAAAATAAGTATGCTTAGGCAGAGTGATCGTTGTATAACAAAGAATTAACTGTACTAAGAAGAGTAAGAAAAAGAGAGTATGGTTCCAGTTTTCTGGTGTTCCTTTGATTTGTTAGTATGCTCCTATAGGAAAAGTACACATCCATATGCCTTTTTGTTTACATAAACCTACTTAATATTGACTTTTTTCATTGCCAAATGCAACTGATAATGTGGTAAATACAATGTTACACATTTCAGCTGTCCAAATGTGTATGTTTAATCTGCAGTTACCTCTCCCCACCCTCTACCTCTATTTACACAGTCTTTACATTATCACATCAGAAATTTCCCAGTATTTCTTTCTCTGGTTCACTGACTGGTTTCAGTCAGTGAAGACATGGTTCTCTAATCCAAACAAATATTTCAAACACCTCTTTTTGTATAAATGGTTAATTAATCAAGGAGGTCTGATTTAATTTCTGAAAATATGAATGTCTTAGTGCCTGGGCTATCTCAAAGTTTGAGGCTTATGCAGTAGACTTACCCTATATTCCTTGTGGACTGGAGAACCTCCCCTATGAAGACAGGCTGAGGGAGCTGGGATTGTTCGGCCTGGACAAAAGAAGGCTGCGGGGTGACCTCATTGCAGCCTTTCAGTACCTAAAGGGAGCCTACAAACAGGAGGGGAATCAACTCTTTGAAAGGGTAGGTAACAGCAAGACAAGGGGAGATGGTTTTAAGTTGAGGGAGGGAAGATTAAGGTTGGATGTCAGGGGGAAGTTCTTTACTATGAGAGTGGTGAGGTGCTGGAACAGCTGCCCAGAGAGGCTGTGGATGCCTCGTCCATCCTTGGAGGTGTTCAAGGCCAGGTTGGATGGGGCCCTGGGCAGCCTGGTCTGGTATTAAATGTGGAGGTTGGTGGCCCTGCATGTGGCAGGGGGTTGGAGATTCATGATCCTTGAGGTCCTTTCCAACCCTGGCCATTCTGTGATTCTGTGATTTACTTGCCAGTCATTAAAGTTACTGAAAAGTGCTACACTGTATTCCATACCAGTGCATAATCTTTTATTTTGAGCTCATTTACATAGCATGAATTACCTCCCAGTAGATGTATGATTTTTGAGGTGCAGCTGACAGAAGTCACTGAGAATTCACGTGAGAAGCAAAGCTACCACAGTATGCAGTATTTGTGCACTGATGTTTGGAAACCTCAGTACGGGTATAAAAATAACAGAAAGTTCTGCTACTGTAGAAGACTAGCTCTATTTATTACAGTGTGTGAATGTAGCTAATGTCATGCCTCCTTTGGTGAACATGTCTGTTTTCTTTATTATTTCATGTTAATTGGCAAAAAGTAGGCCCCATGGAGGTTTTCCTGAGACTGCAAGGAAGATGACAGTAATGGAGATCCTTATACTGTGTTTACGTTTGAAGTATTTGGTGTCCTCTCATGCTGTTCCCTTAAAAGCAGTTACATGACTATATTAGGTTATTGCAAACTGGAATAAGTAATTCATATATGTTTGGTTCTTAAAATCTTGAAACAAACTGCAGTTTCTTTAACTGTGATTAATGGGCATAGGCATTTCCTGTGGCCCGTCTCTTCTGGCATTCTGTAGTTGTGTGATCAATTCCATTGGCATATATATGAATACAGTTTATGTATATTTATATGTTCATATACAGGTCTTAGTATGCTTTCAGTGGTAGAATGTGTATCCTCGTTTAGTTATTAAGAAAAGTTTATTTCTCCCAAATGACTTCACCAGATTTTCAGAAGAAGAGTATCAACAATCATAGTCATTTTATGATGTGCAAATAATTATTAATTACATTTGTCAGCTTAAAGTACTAATTATTTTATGCTTAAGGTACACAGAATAAAATTGGTAATTTTTAAAGGGCACTTTATTCTGTCTTTTTGTAGCATCCTCAAACATTTGACTTGAGATCAAAGGGAATATATATTTTGCAATTTCTGACTTTTTAATAGTCCTTTAATTTGCACTAAAAACTTCACATAAAGTGACAACTTGTATTTGCTGTCACTGACCTAGTAAAAACCAGCATATTATTTCTGGAAAAAAAAGTAAGGTGATAATACCTTCATCAACCACTAGAAAAGTCATTATAAATTCTGTTCTCAAAATGGAATGAAAGGAAAAGTCTGTTAAAGTGCTACCTATTGGAGCTAAACATTCAGAGCTAAATCAGATGTTAAATTCAGAGCTGCTGCTCTGACCTACATTCATTATGCTGAAGTAAATTGTGGAGGGACTCAAATCCTTGACTAATGTTACTTCCTAAATGGGTTACATTGGCAAGGTTAGTGAGGAGACTAATTTCAAGGAATGCCTTTTTTAATGAAAACGTCTTTAAAACTGAATACTTAACTCTGCCGCATGTCTAGTTAGAACAAGCATAACTGTAAATCTATTGTTTCTAAAACAACAATTTTTTAAAGAATTGTTTCCTTTTTAGTTAATACTTACAATGTTGTCTATGGACCTGCGGTCAGTTCCAGAGCTTGTTGTTAGTGCTTTGCCCCGTTGGTGTGTGCTGAAGTCTGTCCGTGTTCTGGTCCGTCAGCGATCCATGCCAGAAGCAGCTGTAGTTTACTGATGTCAGTAAAGCCGCCTGACCCTGGGACCCCTATTTAACTAGTGTGGTGATTAGAACCTAAATAAAAAGTAGTTGTAGAGAGGATGTGAGGAAATATTACGAGGGAGGGAAGCTGGTAGTAGGGGCTCATTGTTGGGCCTGACCATCTTTAATCTTTTCTTTAGGTGCATTAACTGGTGAAGTTTACTGATAATAAAGTGGAGAGACATCATTTCTCAAGCAGAACATCTCACAGAGGACAGGATGACTTAGAATTAGAATAATAGAAAGGAGATTGATGGCAGATAGTTTGAAGTGGAAAGCCCGGGGACTGATATAAATTTAAAGCCCCGTGGAATGGGGAGGAGGATGGTTGAGACTTCACTGTCATAAGGTAGTATGGCAGCATGAAAGACAGATGAGAGCTTGGGAGGATCACATAGATGTTTTGAGTAGTGAGAGGAAAATAGGGATGTCTGACACAAGCAAAATTGTAAGTACATTGGGAACACTGTATGTAAGTAATCTCTCAGACCTGGGGATGTGAGGGTTGAGAGCAACCCTGCAGGAATGGAAGCAGGCCCTGTGTGCTAATGGGTGAGGGCAGCGGCTGTCCTCTCTGCTCTGCGCTGCGGGGCCTCACTGTCAGCACTGCCTGCGATCTGGGTGCTGCAGCGTAAGAAGGGCGTAAAACTAGAAAGAGCATCCAAAGGAGGGGTGCAAAGATGGAAAAGGTTCTGGATGAACTGAGGGCCCTGAGTGCAGAGCAGAGGAGCTGAGGGGAGGCCTGATGTCAGCTGCAGCTCTCCCAGGGAGCAGAGCTCTGCTGTCTGTACAGCGACAGGGCTGAGGGAACGGCACGGAGCTGTGTCAGGGGAGGGCAGGTGGGGGTGAGGGAAAGGCTGTGCCCCAGAGGTGGTGGGCATGGCACAGGCTGCCCAGGGCAGTGGGCACGGCCCCGATGCCGGAGCTCAGGGAGCGCTGGGACACCGCTCTGACATTGGGGCTGGGGGTTGGGCTCGGTGATCCTCGGGGGTCCCTTCTAGCTCTGGATGTTCTGTGATCCTGGCCAAAGAGGATGAGTCCAGGTGAGAGCTGCAGAGAGAGGAAGCGTTGAACGCTGTGGTGTGGCCATGCTGGTTGGGTGAAAGCTGATGCTCAGGGTCAGCCTGCTAAAATAGCAGTGAGAAGAGAGGGATACAAACACTGACAGTAATTATATCAATAAATACATACACAAGAAGCAAAATAATTATTTCTGCTGAATGCTGATAGTGATTCAGAATTCAGGAGTATGAACTGACTATTAGTAAGTTCAGGCCCAATTTGTGAAAACAATTTCAGTTATGCAGTGGATGAGAGCCTGAGTTGGAATCCATCAAGTGATTTATTAAACTATTTGGGAACTGCACTGGCAACACAGGAGGTCACATTTGTTTCTTCCTTTCTCAGATAGGAGGAACACTGCTAGCATCTAAAGCAGAAGCAAAATTCCTGAAACCCCAGAATTAAAGGAATTTTCTTGTTTCTAGAGATAACTGGCAATTTCACTAATTTTTTAGTATGCTCATCTCGTAATATTGACTGCAACTTTAATAGTGGGCCATGCATTCTTTATAATAATTAGCATGCAAAGCAGTCGAAAATTCAGAGTAGTCCATCTGTTTTTGAGGCACGTTTCTTTCAGAAGAATGAAATCTGCAATCAAGACAATTTCTGTAAATAGAAACACCAGTGTACTTGCAGTGTATTCCTCTTAAATACTGCTATTTTTAATCCATTTAAAATCTAGATCTGTAGATTGGAATAGTGGAAATAATCTTTGAGTGGCAATTAAGTTCGGAAGTTTGTGTTTGGAAGGAAAATGAATTGTGTAGATGGACCTAAGCCACGCTCCACAGCTGGTTTACACTGGTGTAGTGATCTTGTGGCATACTTGAGTTTACAGGGCTGGCTTTTATCAGAGCTCTGATGCAGACTTTGGCTTGGCAAGAGGTTGGTGTTTTGCAAGTGTTAGATTGCTCACCTGGGAACACACAATGGAAGTGCTTAGTGGGTTTTGCATGAGACACTGAGGCTTGCATGCGAGGTAAATTCATTAGATGTTTTCATGAAGAATAGTTACTGTCTACCAATACCTAATGGGATTAATATATTTGCAAAAAACCTCAAAGCTTGCAGAAGGTAATTACATGCTGAAGGATGGTTTGTCTTCTCTAAGAAGGTAAAAGTATTTCTTTGTATAAAAAGAAAACTGAGGAGGGAGGGCATACATAATAGCAAAGCAGTCTGTTTTCACTTTCATTGAAAGGACTCATATTTCAGAAGAGTATTTGATTAACACAGCTAAACACGTGAATGGACTGCTACATGGAGGGTGGTGTAGGAATAATAAAAGCATCCCACATCCCAGTGTCAAATCTGGAAGATTTTGTAACTTGAAAGATAAATTAGAGTTCTCTGGAACACATAGATCATATGATAATAAGATACTGTTTGGTTGATTTCAGTTCCTGATTATTTGATAATTTAGTTAGGATGTCAAAGCAATATATATTAATATAGAAAATTGGAGAATAATCTAGTTTGTGTACTGTAATTGTGTGATGGAAGCTCTAGTAATTTATTCAGCAAAACAATTCCTGGGGTTTATTCTCTAAAACCTTGATGATCTTCAATTTAACTTGCTCAGTTTCGTGATAGGGTGGCAACCTGCAACTCAGCGCAGAAAGGATTTACAGGTTAATGAAGTTTACATGAAAAATTCCTTGTGCTAGTAAGTCAGAGTTCGGTGAGAGGCTTGACACAGGTTTTTTCTATCTAATTCAAGTTAATGTTCCTGTGTTGGTTTTTTTGTTTTCTGTTAATAAGACATGAAGTGTACCTTGGCTTTGAAATATAAAGCTATGAGTATAGCTAGAGCTAGTATTGCTGTTGCACTTGGTGTAAAAACTCAGAAAGCTTTGTGTTACTGAAAGGGACGAATATATGTACATGAAAATGCATCATCTATGCGATCACTAAAGTAGAACTTGAAGAAATTAAGAAGAAAAAGAAAGGTCCAGGTAAAGGAAGTCATCCAAAAATCCAAAATGTTAAGAATTGTAGGAGAGTGCACAGATTGCAAAGACAGAGGCAGCCAGGGAAGGAGGCATTTCTCTTCAGTCAGAAGTGCTGCTGTCATGTTTGCCATTTCACTGCAGCTATCTCTGAAAGGTAACTCTTTAAAAGCGAAGATGCTACATAATGAATCATTATGAGATTTTCTTATCGCACATTTGTGTTTCAAGGAGTAAGATCTTAATCCGTCAGAACACAGAAGGAAAAAACATTTATTGTATTAAAGCAGCAAATGTAAAGTATTTTTTTTATGTTGATTTTTATGCATAATAGCCAAATAATTCATTGCTCTAAAATTTTTTTAAAGGCAAAAATCAGTGGGATACAAAAGAGACTTCGATTTTTTTGTTGGTAACACATGTTTCTAAGTGCATTTACTGGTAAAATACTTTATAAAAAGGCTAGTAAACCTAGTTTCAAATCAGACTTCCAAACATTCTCATCTATTGTGCAGCTGTTAAAGATTATATTGGATCAGATTAAATGGGCTTGTAGATGAAGTAATTTAGGCAACAGTGCCCGCTATTGCAATATAAAAGAGGCCAAGCTTCTACCAGAAATCTTTCCATGTTTTTTGTGCCTGCAGTTCTTGACATTAGGGAACCAGAGGTGATAGATACCCTTGCATAGTGGTTCCCTGTTTTCCTTTTCTTGCCATTTGTCCATTTTTTCTTGCACCTATGTAAGTTGTATCAGCAGTATCCTTCAGTTTAGCAAGGGATTGCTTTTCCTCTCTGATCTGCTGCTGAATGGTTTTCTTTTCTGCTCCCTAGTATTGGTAATAGCCAGTGAGCATTGACCACTGAGGAGTTCTCCTGCTTGGTTTTCGTTCGCTTCCATCAGGGTGCCCCTTCTGCAGTTATGCATCATTTCCTATTTCTTGAAAGGTTAGTTCTGGAAATGCAAGCAGTTGTACACCTCATACAGGACACATGCATAAGTTAGCTTTGACTGTTATATGCGTATCTTTTTTTGTTGTAATTTTGCTTCTTACATTTGTCCAAAACATCTGCTGTGGAACTGTAATTGTGTCTGGGTGATAAACATTGCTGAAGCGCTGTGAAGTCCTAAGTTTGTTACCCACCTTGATCAAAGGATGACCAGCTGATCCGTGCTTCTTACGGCCTCCATTTGCATAGCTTCTTTGTTTTGGTGTATCTGCTGATTCTGAAATAAACATTTTCAGGTGCCTCTGAATTCTGAGTGATTCACAGTATCTTGTTCTGTAGGTATGAAGCATTTCTGCTGATTTAAAGGGAATGTAGAATATCGGGAATACTTATTTGGAGGGAAACGAATTAAAAACTTCCTTGGTGTACAATGTACATATTTGTATTTTATAGGGAGCTTAATGTTAGTGATTTTACACTGAAGGTCTTCAGACATTTTTGTGAGCCTAGGACATAATAGCAGGTTTGCAATGAAATCAGATGCACCCAAAATACCTGTTAGCATAAGAATTTGCTGTAGTATGTAATCAGGTTAAATATTAATGCAAAGAGTTGTGCAATTGCACAATTTTACCCATAACTTCTTTAATCTGGTATTATGCATCTTTGCATAATTTAAATATAGACATCTGGACAATTTACTTAGCTAGCATAATGTTATGCTTTATGGCAAGCCTCTGCACGGTATTTTCTCAGAACTGTGTGCCAGCAGTTAACCACTGCATATTTAAATAGAAGAATTCAGATTTTCACGATGGAAAGTATAAAAGAAAGTAGACTTCACCAAGGAATTCTGTTCATTAAAAGGGCACTATGCTAATTCTGTATGCTTTTTAATATTTTTGTGTGCCTTTGTCTGTATTATTTATCTGTATTAAATGCATAGAAAGAAATGCTGTGCATCATAAAAGTTCTTTAGCATGGGCAACTGCGCAAAGATTGGTCTAAAAGTAATGCCCCTTCTTTATTTCCATGGAAATAATGCCCCATCCCTGGAGGCATTCGAGGCCAGGCTGGATGTGGCTCTGGGCAGCCTGGTCTGGTGGCTGGCGACCCTGCACATAGCAGGGGGGTTGAAATTAGATGATCACTGTGGTCCTTTTCAACCCAGGCCATTCTACGAAACCACAACTGATACAAAGAGCACAATAGTACTGTTTGATAGAGCAAATTCTCAGCTAAACAACACTATTTTTCAACTTACAGACTCATATAGCTACTTTACACAAACGTGTTTCTGAACTGCAAGCCTGGAGATGCCTTAATACAGTTAATTCAGCACATGTGATACAACAGCATAGAAGGGATTCAGTGGTAGCTCCTGTATGCACCCGAGAAGTGCTCATGAGTTTACCCCATCAGGATGTTTCTGGCAGCAGAATTCCAAGAGCCTGTCATTTATGCAAACAATTTAATCCTCCTATCTTTGCTGTGACTCAAGAAGGTGTTTCCTTGTGTACTGACTCAGAATTATTTTATGAATGAATTTCAACAAAATGATCCTATTTAATCTAGAGGTTCCGAAGGAAGAAAACTCTCTTTCTCTGCACAGGCATTTCTATTCGCTGGAGTGCTCCTTTGTGTGTAATACTTGACTTGCTTTATTTTCCACAGTTTATGAGCGCATCTTAAATACAGAGGGAGTACATGTGCACTTTTTTTGTTCAAGGATAATTCAAGATAAGATGCATGCAGTGCATGCAAGTATTTTAAATTCTGCCTTGAGGCTTTCATTCATTTTCTGCATTAGTATTTTTTTAATGGGGACGATGACCTTTCCTGCTCTTGGCATTCTGGCTTATGGATTCACTGCTTTCTGAAATGGTGTTGCACAAATGAAAGCGAATCAAATTGTGGAACATACCTAATAATTTCTCTGACTTAGAATAGCATACAGTCCTTCAATTTATTTCAAAAAAGGTCCTTCCTTCCTTCCTCCTTTAGAAGTTTTCTTCCTATGCCATCAAGGGTGAAAGAGGGGCAATCCTGCTGCTTCTTTGTGGCCATTTTCTTATCTTTCTTTCAGTGTGGGAGAACAGAGTAACACATACCGTTGAAAGTGTTTGTGGCTTTTGGTTTAGGACAAAAGTGCACAGTTCAAAGTTTTCTTTTGAATTTGGAATTAGATTTTCAGCCAAATGATTAAAAGTTTAGCAGAAGCCCCAGTTAAACATCAGGATTTTTAGTAAAAAAAAAACTAATAATAGAATAATAGAATGGCTTGGGTTAGAAGGGACCCCTGCATTTATTTTAATACTTCTCTTACAAGAGCGTGTTCTATTTGTGACTAATAGCTTTATACAAAGTAAGGTTTCAGAAACTTAATTTGTGTTCTTTAATTTTAGATATGAATAAATAGCACATCAATTTTAAATCACAATTGTATGCACTTTCTTTTTTTAGTATACAGTAAATGTGTTAAATATGAAAGACTGAACATTGAAGCTTTTTTTTTTACTTTCATCTGAGTTATTTGTGGCAGATTTTTCTCTCCCAGCAAAAATTTCGTTATGTATTGGGATGCCTTTTTCTCCTCAGTAAGGGATGTTAGCAAATGCTCTGTTTATGCTGGAAAAAAATTTCTGCTCTTAATGTTTTATCTGTTGCATTGGGCCAGAGATGCCAGCAGTTGTGTGAACAGCCACCTATATGCACTGTCCTAAGGCTTCAGTCTTGTCATATTAGGAAGGTTATGAATTATGTGTGACAGTAGGTGCCACTCAATAAATATTTAATATGAGAGAGATATTTTGACTGAAATTACTTTTTCACTTGAACAGTGATTTAAACTGTATTTTTTGGTTTTATGTGGTGACACTTTTATAATATCAAGGAATAGCTGGATGCAGTTTGAATGTCAGAGAGCTGCAGGGCAACATTAATCACAGTTTTTTTTTTTCCCTTCTTTCTGAATGCTGGAGAACTTTTTAGTGCACTCGTGACCAGTCTGGGATTTCCTGGTTTTGTTTTGGAGTCTTTTTTGTGTTGTCACCATCTTATTTTGCCCATTTTTGTACAGTCACAGGAGAACTTTTTAGGCAGTGTTGATATTGACGATGTTTTATACTGTGCAGAAAAAAATGAAGTAGTAGATCTTCACTCTTAGATTTGTCAAGTTGCTCTACATGGGAAAATGCACATAGCATTTGCAAGAGAAAGCAGATAGATTGCTATAATGTCTCGGTTGGCTCTGAAGAGTGAAGATAACTTGGAGAAGTATTCATGCTGTTGGAAAACTTGTTTTCTGTATTTACTGGCACCAGGAGAAAAGTGTGTGCTTCGTAATACACAGAAGCTGATGCTGCCTCTCCTTCCCAAGTTGTCACTCTTCCTTGGCTTATAATGGCTTAATTCTTTAGGTAGAAAAACTGGTTCATTTTGAGAAGCAGCGTGTGCACCTTCATAGTCTGCTGCTGTTACCTTCCAGGTGTGGGAAGCCAGTAGGATTTGAGTTCAATTTGCAAAGTAAACTTTAGGAATACTAAAGCCTATTTCATAGCTATAGTTAGTCTCTTATGTATTGCGTATACCCATAGAACTAGTCACATGATATTTTCAGTACCCACCAGCCAACTGGAGTCCAGCCAGACCCTGAACAAGAGCAGCCCTGGCAAACTCCATCCACACTCCTCCCTTCAGTTTTTATTGCTGAGCAGGACGTGGTGTGGAAGATCCCTTTGGATCAGTTTGGCCCACTTGTCCTAGTTGCATTCTCTCCCAGGCTCTCATCTGTCCTCAACAAGCCTCAGATCAGCAGATGCATGGCTGCAGCTCGCCTTCTGGTGGGAGGTGGCTGGGGCATGGTGGGCCAAGGAAAGGCACCCTACCCTGGCCAGGAGCAAAGGGCTGCGGCTGCAGCCTTGCCACAGGGACCTGCTGCCTCCTACCCAGCCCCTCCTGCTCTGTGGGGATGGTGGCAAAGTGCTCAGGGCATGTAGGAGCCTTTGCTTCCCAAAAGCCAGTGGGTGGCTCTGCTGCTGGCTGGCTGTCTTCACATAGCCTGAATGGTGGCAGGCCTTGCTGTAGGAAGGCTCAAAGGGCAGCACCCTTACAACTCTGCATGGGCTTGAGGCTTTTGAAGCAAATCATTATAAGGCCTGGATGGAAATTCTCCTTAGAGTAAGAAAACTCCCTCTACGCTGCCAAAAGTGTCATGGTTGAATGGCCTGCTGGCAAAATGTGAGCTCTGTTTCCAGTGCCTCCTGTGTGCCACTGAGCATTGGATACCTCAGGGTATAGGTCCTGGATAACTCTGCATGGAGATCTGAACAAAGCTGGAAGCACAGAAATCATTGTCTAGAGATCTTATGAGAGTGCTGGAGAGAAGGATTTGGAAGGATTTCAGCCCTGCAGAAAAGGCCCTGGGGATCTTAGACTACAGCCAGCTGAACACGAGCCAGCAGTGAGCCCAGGTGTCCAAGAAGACCAATAGCATGCTGCCTTGTGTCAGCTCTAGTGCAGGCAGCCAGCAGGAGCAGGAGGTGATTATTCCTCTGTACTTGGTGCTGGCATTCATTTTTGGGTCCCTTGCTGCAAGAATGCATTTGAAGAAGAGCAATAAAGCTCATGAAGGGACTAGAAAACTAGACTTACAAGAACTGGCTGAGGGAACTGGGATTGTTTGGTCTGGGGAAGAGGGCTTTTAGGGGAGGCCTTAGTTGCTCTTTACAACTGCCTGAAAGGTGGTAGGAAGGTGGGTGTCAGGTGACAGGTGATAGGCATGTGTTGTGTCAAGATCTTAGAGCAGATCTCAGGAAGAATTTTTTCACATAGAAGTTGGTCAAGCATTGGAAATAACTGCCTAGAGAATTGGTGGGCTCGTCTTCCGTGGAAGTGCTTGGTACGTGTGGGAGGGGAACTTAGGGATGTGGTTTATTGGAAGCCTTGGTAGTGTTAGGTGGTTGGATTTAATAAACTTTAAGGTCTTTTCTAATCCAAATGATTCTGTGTTTCTTCTAAGCCTTCCACTTATACTCCTGCTGAATGATGCTTTCTGCAACAGATGCTGCAGAGTGTGGCCCAAAGGAAATTCAAATTAAAAATTTGAATTAAAATTCAATTAAAATTACGTGCAGCAAATATTTCCTGCATTTCTTTGCTATGTCAGTGCTTCCTTTACTTTGGATAATGTTCTACCTGCTTAAGCTTACTGGGCTTTCAGGTGAAGGGAGTTTTAATTGCATAAGATTCACTTTATTTAAAGGACTGCCAAAAAAGTTTTCAGTTTCCTATTCTTTAGCCATACTGAATTTTATGTAGTTTTAAATTCTTCTTACTATCATGTATGGCGATACAGAGCTTGCTTTTATAGAACACCGCTTTGTTATTCTCTTGATTGATCTTCCTTATCTGGTATAATTCAGCTGTTTGTCTGGCCTCTTTCAAATAACACCTTCACAGATCTCCTGAATGGTAAGCTTGGAACACTCACTGGAAATACAAAAGTTGCATTTGAAATGTTAGGGAAAAAAATCCCTGCCAATTTTTTGTGGTATCACAGAGAATGAGTTACTTTGAACATCGTTTAAAAAGAGAATGAAGAGTATTTCCTGCATATCTTAATAACTATACTTTTGTCCTTTACAGGAACAAACCTTGGCTCTGAGGAAAGAAGGGATAGGTGTTGTGTTAGATTCTGAGCTGCCTCATTTAATTGGCATTGATGACGATCTCCTTAGTACTGGCATCATCTTGTATCACTTGAAGGTAAATAAATATCTTTGCTTCCATAACCTTTGTATGCTGTGTGATTTTTTTTCAGTAGACAAATTGAGTATTAATTTGCTGTCTAAATACAGTGGTCATACAAGTGCTCATTACATGTCTCCACTATGGTGGGAAAAGCTCCTTACATTTCTCTCCTATAGTTTAGGTCTATCCTGAGGGTTAACTGGTTAACAAGAGATAGGTACTTACTATATCTACCTATGTATGGTTTTTCTTCCCACTAATTTCATTGTGAAGCTTGACTTGAAATCCAGATCTAGATTGTCTCAAAACTAAAATGATGGTCCTATGCACGATAGTTGAATTTGCTAATATATCATCTAATAACAACTGTGAAAGTGTTTCTTAAAATACAAAGGAAAGAATGTAGTATGTTGAAACATATACTGGGCCATAATTGTCTGAGAAAGATAAACCATTTCTTTGTATGAGAGAAAGGGAGATTTCAACTGAAAATGTGTATGTTTCTCTCTTAATTAGGAGGGTCAAACATATGTTGGCAGAGAAGATGCTGTGACGGAACAGGATATTGGTATGGAATTTTGCATTGTTTTTTTTTCCATTCTTTCTAACATCCCAGTCTGTTAACAGAGCTTTATAATTTTCCTTTTTTTTTCAGTTAGTTGTTCACATGTTCTCGCATATTGTAATTTTTAGGAAATTTTTAAGGCTGTATTACGTGGGATATGCTTCAAGGAACATGACTTACAAAATAGCTTGTGGGATTCAAATCTATTCATATTCACATACTTATTTCTTTCTACTCTTGAAATAGCCTTCTCTAAAAAATATTATCCTCTCTCATACAGCACCTGTCACAACTGCTGCACAATCATTCTCTTAACCTTTGTATAATGAGAATATTTTTATATTGTTATACCTAAAGCAGTCTCAGGTCTTTAGATTTGGGTGGAAGAAAATTCTGGAAGTTAAGTGAAAAGTAGGTAGGCTTCTTGTACTGTATTTCTTACTTTTTTAAAAGACAATTAACTGCCATTGCTGAACTGCCCTGTCATGTATGTTGCTTAGAGGCAGTTTCATGAAATAAGCTGCATCCTTAAGTTCTCAAATGAAAAGTTGAGAAGTCAGATAATGCAATTTTGTGTATATCCTGTGGTTAAAAGAAGCATGGATTAAAATTTTTATATAAATACCGTGTGAAATTAGGTAATATGGGTGGAGATAATCACATATCAATCAGTTAGGCTACTTTCTGTGCATTATAAGTGCCTGAGCGTAATGGAATATATAACCTTTTTTCAGCCTTTCAGTCTAGAATTGCATGTTACTATAGAATCATAGAATGACTTAAGTTGGAAGGATCTTAAAGTTCATCCAGTTCCAACTCGTTGCTGTGGGCTGCCTGCCCCCATCAACTCAGGCTGCCCAGGGCCCCATCCTACCTGGCCTTGGGCACCTCTGGGGATGCAGCACCCCCAGCTCTCTGGGCAATCTGTTCAAGTGCCTTGCAACTCTCTGAGTTTAAATTTCCTTCTAACATCTAACCTCAATCCCCCCTCTTTTAGTTAAAAGCCATTCCCACTTGTCCTATCACTATCAGCCCAAGTGAAAATTCAGTCCCCCTCCTACTTGTATCTGAAGGCCACAGTGAGGTCTCCCCATAGCCTTCTCTTCTCCAAGCTAGACAAGCCCACATCTCTCAACCTTTCTACATAGGAGAGGTGCTCCAGCTCCCTGAGCATCTTTGTGATCCTCCTCTGGACTCACTCCACAGCTTCACATCCTTCTCGTGTTGAGGGCCCCAGGCCTGGACACAATACTGCAGATGGGACCTCACGGGCAGAGTAGATGGGGACAATCCTCTCCCTGCTGCCACCTCTCTGTTGGTGCAGCCCAGGATACTGTTGGCCACCTGGGCTGCAAGAGCACGCTGCTGGTTCACAGCTTTTCATCCATCAGGACCCCCAGGAGCTTCTCTATGGGCCTGCTCTCAGTGAGTTCATCTCAGTGAAATTAGGCAAAAAAAGGTCTGTCTCTACAAATTCATAAACTTTCCTTTCCTCTTTTCTTTATCAGAAAAAAATAAGCACTTACTAATCTGGTGCCAAAACATATGAGAAAAGACCATTGTGTAGAATAAATCAGAAAAAAAGCACTTCTGTTGCAATAAAACAAAAAAAAAAAAATGGGGTCATTGTTTAAGGAATGTGGGAAGTGATGAAAGAAAGAGCAAATATTGCCCAGAAAAAAATGAGAAAAGACATTTGGAAATATGTAACTCAGTATGTCCTTAATGAATCAGAATCAGCATGCAAATCTTATTAGTTATTAAAAGACTAATTATTTTATTTTTGTATGTTTAGTTCTTCATGGTCTGGATTTGGAAAGTGAGCATTGCATCTTTGAAAATCTTAATGGTACTGTGAATCTAATACCACTGAATGGAGCACAGTGTTCTGTGAATGGAATTCAGATTACTGAGGCCACGCACCTAAACCAAGGTATTACCCAGCATTGCATAGTTTTTGAGAGTGTCTTTGTTTCTTTCTGGCAAGACCACTGTGTATATAGAGGGATTACAGTTTAATTCATTTAATTTTAATTCTATTTCTTCTGCAGCCCAAGGTGAGCAGGAGAGCCATGGATTTCTTGTTCTGTCACAGAACTGCTATGTGGTGTAAAGAGAACTCTTTACTAATTTAAGCCACTTCTTGATCTTCAGTGTGAACTGATACTTACCATTTGATTTCATTCAAAGCTTATGTGGAAAGTGAACTCCGTGGCAGATTGCTGTGATATTAATAGAAAGAATATTTTGGTTATGTGGAAACCGACAGCATTAGAGAAGTATTTTTCTGGCTCCTCAGAGGTCCAGGCCAGTCTCACTTAACACACTGTTGCCAAATCCTCTTGCACAACAGGGAGTTCAGCTGGAGCATCTTTTAGCTGCAGCTGAAGAACAATACAAATAGGGAG
This sequence comes from Meleagris gallopavo, assembly GCF_905368555.1. Lineage (NCBI taxonomy): Eukaryota > Metazoa > Chordata > Aves > Galliformes > Phasianidae > Meleagris > Meleagris gallopavo. The sequence goes on along the minus strand of NC_139405.1, from coordinate 5,556,598 downwards.
AACAAATAGGGAGAGAGTAACCCTTACAGGTGACATTCAGGAAATTCTAAATCTAATATTAAAGCTTTAAAATCTGAAAATGGAAAAAGCTCCTGGGACAACTGGACCAAAGATTTATTTTGTTGGCATGGAAAGAAATGACATCAAATAGGTTGAGGAGACTACAGCAGAGGTTTTGATGGTTCTGAGGATCTTCCAGGAGAACCAAGAATATCTTCTCACTTAGCTAAGATCTGCAGAGCCATTGAGCAGTGAGGTTTTGTTGCAGCCCAGCTACTGAAAAGCAGTGCCATTTGACATTCCCAGAAATTAGCTTTCAGAATAAACTTATGCTAAAAAAAGAGGAACACAGTGGACAGAATAGCACTGAGTGAGAGAAGACTTCAGTCTTTCTGAACTCAAATACTTTAAAATTCTGCTTACAGAAAACAAGGAGTTTTGGTGTGAGGAGGGGATGTTGTTGATTCTGTCAAGTGTCTATTCATGCAGAATGAGAGTTCTGCAGTCAGAAAGTCCAACCCCTTTTGTCTTGAAATTGAGTAAATGCTATTGATATCCTGTTAGAAACATTGGCAAGAAACACTTAACGTGAATTGCAGTTGCAATGGCTCATCTTTTCTTTAGCCTGCTGCCTTTCAAAGGCAGTGCAGGTTTGATTGGCCTCAGAAGGAAGTTAAAGTTTGGATGCTATTTCTCTCCTCTAGGTGATGTATCGACTTGAAATTTGGACTGTAAAGGGTGAAAGTGTGGTTTGTTGTTGTTGTTTTGCCTTCTGACTTTCTGTCTAAACAAATTTGCAACTCAGAAAAAGGGGGCAGGGGAAAGGGTTGCTTTGAATTACTAAATTGTGCAAAACAGCTGCCTAGGCTGACCTGTGAACCGTGTAACCAGATTGAGTTTGAAGGAAGGGTTACAGCTATGACATCGGGCTAGCAAAGCTGATAAATCAACTGATTTAACAACTCGTGCACAGCGCATGTATCCTAGCCATGTTAGCATTTAGTCTCACAGCATGAAGTGCCAGCCTCTCTAAGGATCTGATTTGGGTATTGCTGATTATCTGCTGATATATTTAAGTGTTTCCGTTTATGATCATCTAAAAATTCGACACATTTTCAAATGAACAGTTATTAATAATAATAATAATAAAGAGGCATAGTAGTTAATTACCGCTTCCTTCTTCAGATTAATTCCTGCATTTGTGAATTCTAGCTAATGTGGCCTCTGTGTAAATGCAACTCATTACACTATTTTTACCTTATTAAGAGCATCTGGTAGAATTTCTAAAAGTAAGTGAACAAATATTCACTGGAGCTTGTCCTTTACCTTAAATTTGTCCTCAGTTTAAACTGCATTTTCCATTTTTAAGCTAAGCTGCCAACCTTTCTGTAGTCAACATAATCTCTCAATGTTTGTTTCTTTTTATAGTTAATAGAAGTAGTTTTAAAAACAAAATGAAAGTCAGTTAGAAGTTAGGCAGATCTTAATTATAGATACTTTTGTTTGTACAGTTCCAAAATATTGCTGTGTGTAGATGATATTTGAATATACATTCTTCATGTTTATTTCCCATGCTCTCTGGTCATTTTTGTGTTGGAGTTCACCCATTAAGTTACCAGATCAAAGGTCCGTAAACGATAGGCTGGTTCTGCATGGTTCTTGTTGCTGTTCTTCATACTGTCAATGTATCTGTGAAACCTTTCGTTCTTTGCCATTTAACTTTCAAGGAGAATAAGAATTATTGCTTAGAGTAAACAAATAAAAAGCAAACAGCATAGCAAATCCAGTTATGTTTCCATGACGACATTAACACTGTGCATTTGCATTCTGAATTCTGATGGGGAACTGCATTGTATAATAACAGATAATCTAACCTGATGTTTAGGAGTTATTTGACAGTGTGGCTTTGATCAAAACTTTTCTTTCTTTAATAGGTTTTCATGTTGCATATCTCAGTTCTGTCAAATGGAAGTTAAGACTGTAGTTATTCCTTAATAGTAGAGTAATTGAAAAATAACAAGCATGTGGAGGTCCCATAATGCAAAAAGTGGCACGATGATATAATGATGCCTATGACATCCTAGGATAAAAAGGAGGAATGTAACAGGAGAAGTGGAAGAATTGTATTTCCCCATGTAATCTGCTCTTTCACCATCCTGGTGTACTAAATTGAGCAAAATGGTCTAGTGGTTGGCAGCCCTGCTCATGGCACAGGTGGGTGGAACTACAGGATCTTTAAGGTCCCTTCCAACCCAAAGCATTCTGTGAATTTAAATACTTCCATAAGTGGATAAAGTGACATGCACACATCTCTTTCCCCCTATTCAAAGTGAAGCCAGGTCCTCCACTGCTAAGCTCATGATCATATGATTTGGAGAATGACTGGAAGAGAAACACAGTCGTTGTTCGTATGATCTGCCATCTGGTTTTGAATATCATGTGCTGTTTTTAAGCCTTGCTCCTATATTTTTAGATGCGTGAAGTTAGGAACATGAATCTATATCTGTATACATTTATTTAAGTACCTACCTTCTATCTAGTAGTGTAATCAAAAATATTTACAATTATATTAATCTTCATCTGAAAGTAACCAAGGTAATTTTACTGAAATCCTCACAGTCTCCTCTGCTAAAGTCATCAAAACAGCCTTCCCAGCAGACAGCAAGAATGGAATAGAGAAGTGTTTGTCCATTTTGCCAGCATGTGAAGACTAGCAACTGTTACACCCCTTCCACTGTAGCATCATGACTGCCAGGGACCCCTTCTAATATGCTTACATTAAAAAATAAATGTGCCTGGCAGACTTCATGAAGGAAAGGTCAACTGGTAGTGTCACATAAATCACAAAGGTGGAATCAAAATGCCTTTGCGATACAATCTGCATACGGATCAGTGAAACGTTACTCTTTTGAAGATTTGACAAGGTAAACTGTTTGGTCCAAGGTTTGATCTGTTGTGCAGACAGCAAGAAGTGATACTGTGATTGTAGTGCCTTTTGTTATTGTCACTGATTTATCAAGACCTTATTGGGGTCGGTGTTCCAAACTGAGCTGATTTATGAGGACCGCTCCTTATTAAGGACAGCATTTCATTCTCACATGATAACAGTTTGTATGAAGAGGTTGTAAGTGCGTTTTTTTCAGGTTGTAAGTGTAATAGAATCCTTTTTCTTCTAAAAGTAACTCACACTGACAGATAAATGCTTGATTTTGTTGTGATTAAGTTGGAAGGCTTCATTGTTACAAGAGTAGTGAAACATCACAGTGTACTTTTTAGTAGGAAGGTATTAATCGAGGCATCTCCATTCTTATAATGTTATAAGAATTGCCCAGAATCCCATTATATGTGGATCTGTATCATAACTGATTAAATACCATAATGGATAGGAAGTGAGCAGTATGAATTATTCAAGGTTCTTCCCTGAGAAAATAAGTACTGAGTATAAAGGACTAATAATCTTGTTCTGAGTGATGACAAACTTCAGCATTCTTCTACCTAAAGAAGAAAAAGGTTAATGGGACTACAAATGAAGGAAAAGTAGAGGTGAAATGAAATTTGACTTAGATCAGTAGTGGATGAATGATGATTAGTTTGTTCTTAGTCATATTTATGGATGTTTCCATGGTGTTTGGTACCTGCTGGTAGCCTCTAAAGTAGTACTGTTGTAGAGTGTATAGGTCAGATTGGGTCAGTTGCTATGATTACTTTCTCTTCCTATCCATAATCTAAACTGCATGAGTATAGTTGACCTTTGTGTGTGTGAACATGTGTTCTTTTAAGTAGGAAGAAGAAGGAATAAAATATGCACATCTGTTAACAAAGCTGTGACTAAATGTTGTTATACACTTGAATCGTCAAAATGCATTTTCATTTTGTTCTGATTTAATGGGAAGCTTTGCTTACATGTTGGATGACTGCATTTGGCATTTCCTGGTACATTCTGTTGACAGTAAATAGTATGTGTTTTTCTCATCAGGTGCTGTGATATTACTTGGAAGAACCAATATGTTTCGCTTTAACCATCCCAAAGAAGCTGCTAAACTAAGGGAAAAAAGAAAGGTAAGATTAAATCAGCGTCTGGGGGAACTTAAATCCCTTCACAACTTTCTTGCTAATGCAGACACACATTGATCATTGTAGAATTTGTTTTGTTTTGCTTCATGTAGAATATTTCATGAAGTGAAACAAGCACATCAGTTTTTGTCTAACACATACATTTTATGGTCTATTGTTAGAGTGGACTGCTGTCTTCCTTCAGTTTGTCTATGACAGATCTTTCAAAATCTTGTGAGAACCTGTCAGCTGTTATGCTTTATAATCCAGGGTGAGTATATTCAAAGGTGCTGTAGTAAAAATTGTGACTGTTCTTCATTTTAATTGTTTGAATGTTCCAAATGTTAGAAACCATTTTGTTCTCAATTTAAGCGTATATACATACTAAATAATAGGCTTCTGAATGAGATGAGAACTTCTGCAAAATGTTATTTGAGCTTAAACTTCACATTTGTTCTAGAAAATGGAGTGGGAGGGCACCAAGGAGCTTTCCATCCTGCTTAAAGCTTGCTTTTAGCTGGGATCTCACTATTGAAATGCAAGAATTGTAACTGCACCAGCAAACAGCCTCGCTAACAAATCTGGCACAAAGAAAGCTGTTGTACTTGGAGTTCTAGAGGAAAGATTTGGCATTATGTAACCAGGGCTGTTCAGCACAGTAACGATATCCTAAATTTTACAAATTTTATCCTTTCTTCAGAATTACAAGATAACTATTTTTCATAAGACAAATGCATTGTAAACAGAAAAATTAAGATTTCTCAAGTTTGTATAATCCCAATGAATACATTAAAAAAAAAAAAAGGGTTTGAAATAGATGTCTGTAAGTTTTCACTATATACGTCTTAGTAGGTGGCCAAGGTAGGGTATGGAAAACCATTTTATTATACAGTTTAGAAAGAAATAGGATGTTTGTTGTGGAGAAGCTGATTTTGATGTCTTTACCAGTGTTCTTTAAGTGAGTTATGGAGAACGATGGCGTTTTGTTCTATTTTCTTCTTTTTTCCCATTAGCTAGTGCCTGTGTTTTACATTGAGAATGAGATGATACTCTTTAACCACCCATGTGCTTCTGAAAAATTGTCAGTAAATTGAATTACAGGCTTGGGTAGAGCAGATTTATTCCTAAATTCTACTGTGAGGTTGTTCTGTATCTGTTAGAACTTAGGAAGATCAGACAGATAATAATGACTGAAGTTAAACGGTGTCTTTGATACTGAGTGTATCTAACAACATTGCTTTAAATGTGATTGTTGCTCTTTTGCTAACTACCTACAAGAGACTGTGTGTAATAACATTGCATCAGATGCTGTAATTATTGTTCTTTTGCTGCTAAACTACCCACAAAGAACACAAGCAAGGGAGCTAGTTGTTCATAAATTCTTTTTTTTTTTTTTTTTGAGACAGAGAAGAAAGAGAAGGTTTAAAAAAAAAAAAAACTGTGAATATATTTGTATCATTTTTTTCCTATTTCCTTAACCTTTTCAAATGGTTAGATCAAAACTTCTAATGACAACTGTTAGCATTGTATTTCCTGAGGGCTGTGGAAATTTCCTGTATTCTTTGTTACTCAGGGTATTGATCTACACCGGGGTACCACAAGCTTTTCCCTATGTAATTTCTCATATATTGCTAGGAATAATTGCATTCTACTGCACAGTGCTAGCCTTGACTTTGCAGAGAGAATAAATTAGGACAGATTGTTTCAGAATTGCTTCACATTTAGCCTTTCAGATTTACAGCAAAATATAACAGCATGGACATGGCCCATTTGAAGGTTGGGTTCAGAATTTCTCTTACCAGCGAGTCCATACTGCTACATCCTGCCTTGCAGAGAGGATTTTTCTGTGATCCTTTTGTAAAACTAAATTAAAAAAAAAAAAAGTTACTTGAGCTGGGATGGAGCAGCTCTCACAAATTCTTTTTAAATTCTTTTCTTCCAACATTTTGTGGAATATCATTTCTTTTTTCCTCATCATACTTTCCAGTAGCTTATTTTCTGCCTTATTTTCTGGAACTCATACAGTATTACTAATGTAATTATCAGTGTATTCAACAATTTTTAGAAACTCTCTCCATTTATTATGTCTTGTAACTTGTATGTTCCTGGGTTTTTTTTTGGGCATGATAATAGAGAGCAGTTACTGGTGAAATAGAAGATAAGATTAGGTGAAAACCCTCTTCATATTCTTGAACTCTTTCATGCCTGTGCTTCATTGGATTGTAAACTATGAGCAGAGGGTTAATAATATTGTCCTGCTATCCTGCAGTCAGTCAATCTTTCTGAACTGCCTTCCAGTATTTTGTCTCACTTGATTTGTAAATGCAAGCAAGCATTTTGCTTAAGGCTCACATTACGAGAGGAATGCATGTCTGTCACTTGTTTTTAATCAATAATACCTGTCTATTTCAGGTACTGCTAAGTATGTTTGTTTTTTGGAGTGAGGAAGCTCGAAGTAGTTGTCAGTTCACTATTTAGACTCTTAACCCTACATTTAGATATATTACCAATGTTTAAAACAATATATGCCATACTAATAATACACTTTGCCCATGCGTGACAGAGGTGGTTCTCATTCTAATAGATCAGTGACTAAAGAAAAAATATCTCAAATATGGCTGGTTTTACTGCTTTTATGACTGCTACAACAAGAAGGTGGACTCTGAAGCCTGCACTGCTGTTTGACTGAGCCTTGGTCTTGTAAATTAGTAGAAGAAAGCCTGTTCCATAATCAGTGCAGCTTTCTGGACAGCAGTTTGGCAATAGCAGCTTTTCAGCTTAGGCTTCATGACAATTTTAAGTTTATTTATGTTGATGCTAAAACAGTTTTCTTTCCTTTTCCTCAATTGTGACAGTACTGTTTTTTTGTTTTGCTTTTTTTTCCTGATGATGTGTTGAGCTTGTCCAAATAGGTGTAATTCCACGGAAAGTATCACTGTAAGGGAAACAGGTGGCTGAGGTAATTACAAGTTAGAAAACATGCTTTGCATAAAGCAGTTCCCAAGCATTCAGGGCTCAGTAAGATACAAAACAAGTGGTTCAATATCCGTAAAGAGTCAGCTTGCAATATAGGACATGGACCATTACGACCATGGGCTGAGATAGGCTCAGCAGTAAGCCAGTTGTGGTATTCTTGTCTTTGTTTGTGGGATGTCTGTAGGTGGCCAGCATCGTGCCTGTCATTAATTTGGTACTTCCAGCCTTTCTTCCCTCCAGTTTCAGTTCTGATAACCTAAAGGCTGGTAGCTGAATTAGCAATTTCTGGAGGTTGCAACAAACATTTTGTTGTGTCCAGAATCCATACCAGTCAGTGGTGGAAGAGACTGTGGGCTACTCCTTTCAGTTGTGATGAGAACAAATAACATAAATGACAGCTGCTGTGTGTGTGTGTCTGTGGCTATCAAGTCTCCTTGTATAGCTGGCTGAAGTTTTTGGATTTCTGGATGTGTCATTAAGAGATTGTTTCCTTTGAAGCTGTATGTGATCTGGACTTATTTCAGAGCCTGAGAGAAAGTGTTAGCACCTGATTTAAAATACTGCGTGCTTAAAAGAACAATAAAGGAAAACAAAACCAAAGAAACTTGTAATGATTGGTAATACCTCTTAGAGCACGTGGCATTAGCCCGTTTCTCGGCCCTGTTTTCAGAGTACATTGTGCTTGTAATTTTAAAATGAAGAAAATGAGAGAATAAAGACAGCTTATGCTCCTTTGAAAAAGATTCAGCTTTTGAACAGACTTCAAGTTCTTGCAAGTAAATGGAACTAAAACCACTCCTTCTTTTTTTTTTTTCTTTGGAAAGAAAACCCATATCACCAAATTAGCTCTGTAGGCTAAGAACAATGTCCAAATTAGCAGTTGATTTTTAAGTTTTGTTTTTCAGTCCCTAAACATTTATTGGTAGTCAGTGGGACATCACATATAAGAAGATCTCTGCACCACCTTAGCACGTCTGCTCAATGCCACTTGAGTTCATTGAGACTTCATTCCACTTTCAGCTGCGTATGGTTATTCCCAACTTCTTCTGTGTACTGACATTTTGTTTTCTTTAAAGATGATAACACATAGATTTCTGCTCATTTTATTTGCGTGCTCCCCATATGAAAATCAGTTACCTTAAGTATATTTTCAGGTGGGTGGTCTGTGTGTGTGTGGCTTCTGTTGTGTGGGGTTTTTTTGTTGAGTTGGTTGTTGATTTCCTGTAAATGTTGTCTTACTGTACAAAATCCTTTGTTCTGCACATTCCCAATCTTTTTCTCTAATCCAGTGTCATGCAACACTGCCTAAGGTAATAAGCTTTGGGTAAAACAGTTTTTCTCATAGATTTGTGTTGAAGATTTCATTTATGGGCCTTTTGTAAACTATATTATACTGTAACTGTGAAACCACTCATGAGAAACCTTGATTTGTCTTCAGCGTGTTGGTTTTCTTTTTTAATTAATCTCATGCACTGGGCTACTGAACAGCATTGTAGCATCTTTGTAGTCTTGCTAGTATTCAGTCTTTCCTAATAGATGTAGTACCAGATCACACTTTTGTGCTGTGTAAATTAGGCTATTGTGGCATTGAACCAGTCCAACTGACTTCCTTTTCTCTGCAGCTTATCTGCACTGTCCTTATCTCTAGATATAGCGTGTTTTCCAGGAAAATGGTGACTATTTAATTCTACACTGATCAGATTAAGTTCTTTTATGGTAGATCTACAAAAGAAGAAAGAGTAGATTCTAGTCTTTAATGTCTGTATTTTTTTTTTTTAATTTCAAGCTAATACTTTTTTTCTATTCACAGTGGTGCTCACATTAATAAAGAGAATAGAGATCATGAGACAAACTATTTTATTAAGGACAGACTAAACCCTAGAACATTAGTCTTGCATCTGTACTTTGTCAAATTGGCAGTGATTTCTTAAAGCCAGTGCTGTTTTTGGTGATGCTGAGACTTTATTTTAATAAGTTCTTTAAGAGGGGAAGATTCCTGCAATCACTGCTTGTGCTGTTTTCTCAGATCCTCTCTTGTCCCAAAATAACTCTGAGCTCATAACCAATTTGAAGCAAATGTTGCAGAGGTGGTGCTATCAAAAGTAATGAATTCCTAAATGTGTGGAGAAAATGAGCATCCAGATAAGAAAGACATGTTATTTTTACCCCTGTGGAAACAAAGGCTGCAGTGTGAGCACCAGGGATGGAGAACAGAGACACTGAATATCCACATGGTAGCAGAACCTTCAGAGGAGCTCCAGCCTCTTTGGATGTGAGTGCATCTATGCACTGGCAATACACAGGGCTGCATTAGGCCTTCTGTTCGTAGGACTGTACCTTACCTTTCCAAAATGCATTAAGTGTACGTTTTTAGAACAGGTGGATGTGGTGTTTGGAAGCTGTTGGTTGGGGTGTTGATGGTGATCTGCATTGATCTTTGGGAAGCAGCCATTTACTCAGGAGAATGAACTGCTTTTGCACAATTCATTCCTGTCTTTCCTGAAGAGCCCTTTCAGCAGCTGGAGCTTTGCTTGGTGTAAAGTAGAACTGATTGCCACTGCCAAAGGTGGTAGAGTCGCTTCAGCAAAGAGGAAATCATAGAGTTTTCACCGCAGACTTGTTTTTATGTCGTTTTCCTTCTATCAGATTTCAATGAAAAGCCACTTACCATTTTTTATGTCTATATAAAATGTTTGCCAAATCTTCTGTTTTACAAGGCTGTCACAACATCAAGAGATTTTGCTTTGGGTTTTGTGCATTATGTTAGCAGATCAGAAATGTTTTATTTGTCTGTGGCATAACTAAGCACAGGCATACTTGTAAATCATCTTTGCTGACTATCTTAGCAAACATGGCTTGCATCTGACAGTGCTTAATGGACATCTGAACTCCAGATCCCTAGAATCTGTATTATTATTTTGGACTGAGATAATGATGAATGGGGCCAAGCCCTGGCTAAGAAGTGAGAGCTTGCAGCTATGAATTCTGGAGGCAGACTGTGGCAAAACGGAGGGATTTTCAAATGTCACATTAAAAAAAAAAAGTTTATTAACCAAAGGATAGGGCTTTTGCCTTCTGAAGATCTGTTGAGATTGCTTCTTGTCCTGCCTTTTTTTTTGCATAACTTTGTGGATTTTGCATTGCTGCTACAGGAATTGTGATGGATTTACAAATACTTCAGTTATCTCTTTCTGTCATTAAGATAGTGCCTACAAGTGTCCATCCCAGATGTACTCTTAGTGTAAAGGTGAAAGACAGCTCTTGGTGAAACATTGATTAGAAAGCCTGAATGTCTGGAGCTGTGTATAGAAATCTATATTTGCTATTCTCTTAGGCATTGCAGAAGGCATTTTTAATAAAAGTTTGTGAGAAATGGGGGAAAGTGGTGTTTTTAAAACCGATATTTCTTCACTAATCCAGTGGTCAGAATGATGCTTTTTGGGCATTGTGGAGTCATGGTTTACTTGAACTGTTTTGTAAACATTACATTAGCAGTGTATTTTTTGCATGTTTCCAAGGGCAGTTCCTTTTTGCAACAGGTAATTTCATGGCTTTGGAAAGAAATATTAAATACACCATAGTTTTAAAACACCTGCCTATTTAATTGCAGTCATGACGTCTTAAATTGCAGTTCCACATTCAAGTTAGCTCATGGTGCAGTCTTGCATTTTTTTCAGTGTTAATGAACCATCTCACCTGCAAACTGCTAGAGCTGTAACAGGTCTGAAATAACTGGAGATTTGTGTGTTTAGTTGAATATTTCAGCCCACATTTAGGCTCTTTACGCTTTAAAAAAGCGCAGAAAGTATTTATTTTGGAAGACTGCCTTAAAGAATATGAATCTGTTGGAGGAAATTAAAATAAGATGGAGACTTCTGTACAACTGTAATAACAGCCAATATTAAAAGTGACAGAAAATACTTCCTCATAATTACTCAGAACCGTATCAAACTGAGCACATTGAAGTCTCAGAATATTTGAGATAAAGAAGTTTGTGTTGTGTTCTGTGCCGGAGTGATGCACTCTGCAGGATTGTGCTTTTTCAGCCTCGCCGATGGCATCACAGCGATGTATTGTTTCTATTGGGAGGAAGAGGCAGAACTATGAGCATGCAGTAGCACTGTTTCAGAGCTCTTTCACTTCTCAGAGCAGGCCAAGCTAATAAACCACAGGATTATCAGCATCGATTAACAACCATTGGCACTTGTAAAACGTGTTCAGAAAGAATCACTGTGTAAATTTTTACTTTGAATTGTAATGTAATTGACTGTTCCATGGATCTAACCTATTTAACCTCTAATAAAACAAACTGTTGGCAATGTTAAAATATTCTATACTGCTATTGTTTTTTTCCTATCAATTCCTCACTTAATTGATTGCTCTGTTTCCCCCTACCTCCCATGGCAGTCTTTTCCCTGTAAAAGGACCGATCTGTTTAAGGTAGAGAAATTCAATTCTTATCTATTGATTGCCATGTCTGCATGTAGTTAACTTACAGAGGCTATCCTAATCATTTATGTTTTTTTATCTTTACTTTTTAAATAGATTTTTTTCTTTTCTCTTAGGAATTCATTTTTCTGTTTATTCTCAAATGTCTGACAGCATGATATCTAATTTGTAACTCTAATGAAGGAAATCTTATTGTAGAAAGTAGTTCATAAAACTTTTTTCATTCACATCACTGTTATAATCTTTTAAGCAGACACTGCGAAATGCACTGTATATACTTTTCCTAATATATATATATATTTTTTTAATCAGACTGGAATTTGAAAGACAACAACGAGAGGAACTTGAAAAATTAGAAAGCAAAAGGTAACATCATTCTCTGGTCTTTGTGTATATGTGTTTGTATATATGTATGCACACATACATCATGGGCTCATTTAAATCATCAGTTTTGAATCACAGTGTTGTATGTAGAGGATACTGTTACAAATATTTGTCTTGTTAGTTGTTTTTTCCCCTTTATAAAACTTTAGTTGGAGTACTGTAGATTCTCACTGATTAATAACCAGATAAACAAGCTTCATTGTAGCTGTGATCTTTAGCAAAGTAAATACTAAGCAGCTGTAGTAATGATATGTGCATATTAATAATACTTACCAGAACAGCTTAAAACACATAAGGAAGCATTGTCAACTGGAGAACTGACCTACTTGATCAGATTCATCATACCTGCTAGGATTTAAAAAGTAATAGATTTCTTCTTGTTGGAGATCGCAGCACTGATTAGACTCAAAAGCTGAAAGCCACTTTCTAAATTGTTTGCTGGGTTTTGAAAGAGCTGTTTAGATAGTTGGAATAAGTTAAGCTAAAAACCAAAACAAATGTCAGCACCAAAAAGCCTTAAACCCAATGTCGGAACAATTAGGAGATGTAGAATCACTGATACTTATCCTCTTAGTTATGTTGATAGGCCTTCAATTCAGTTTATGCATGTGCTTTAATTTCTCAAGTCTCAGTTCTTCAAATCTCACTTGGAACTCACTAGAAACTTTAAATGAGTTATTGCATGGGCCGTGATTTATCTTAAAGTTATTTCAACTGCATCTGTTCCTTAGCTTATATTCCTGTTTATCAATCATTCTGTTGGGTTCACTAAAAGAGAAGGCATGGTTTCTGTTCACCTACTGAATCAGTTTTGGTGAAGCAAATTTCAAATAAAGTCCTTTGTTTAAATTTTGTCTGTATGAAAATAAGTGTGTAAATATATATGCTTACTCTTCACTGTGCAGTGTATTCCATCAATATTTTTATTGGCTAGGAAAGAGCTAACAGTCTAATAGTATTCCACGTAAATGCTATCTAACATGTTTTCTTATAGTTTCATATATCTACGGCTTTGCATGTTGAAATCTGTACTGTTTGTCTCAAGGATTCATTCATTTCCAAGGAGTATAAGATTTTTAACCTGTAGCAAAACAAAATTATTTAAAAAGAAGAAAAAAGAAGTGATATATACTCTAAAATCCCTGTCTAAACGTTTTTAACGTCCTCGGGTTTTGTTGTCATAGAATGACAGAATGGTCTGGGTTGAAAAGGACCACAATGCTCATTTAGTTTAAACCCCCCTGCTATGTGCAGGGTCACCAACCAGCAGACCAGGCTGCCCAGAGCCACATCCAGCCCGGCCTTGAATGCCTCCAGGGATGGGGCATCCACAACCTCCTTGGGCAACCTGTTCCAGTGCCTCACCACCCTCTGGGGGAAAAACTTCCACCTAATATCTAACCTAAATCTCCCTGGTCTCACTTTAAAACCATTTGCCCTTGATCTATCACTATCCACCCTTGTAAAAACAAAAAAAAGGTAGATATGTTTCATGTAAATGTTTTCTTGTAGGAAACAGATAGAAGAGATGGAGGAAAAACAAAGATCTGACAAAGCAGAGCTTGTAAGAATGCAACAAGAAGTAGAGTCACAGCGCAAGGAAACAGAAATAGTACAGCTGCAAATTCGAAAACAGGAAGAGAGTCTGAAGCGCAGAAGTGTTCACATTGAGAGCAGGTTGAAGGATTTGCTGGCTGAAAAAGAGAAATTCGAAGAAGAGAGATTGCGGGAACAACAGGAGATAGAACTTCAAAAGAAGCAGCAGCAGGAGGAAATTTTTGCCCGTGTCAAAGAGGAATTGCAGCGCCTCCAGGAACTTAATCATAAAGAAAAAGCAGAGAAAATGCAGATTTTCCGAGAACTAGAAAAACTTAAAAAGGAGAAGGACGAACAGTATATTAAGCTGGAATCAGAAAAAAAGAGAATTGAAGAACAAGAAAGGGAGCAGATGATGCTTGTGGCTCATCTAGAGGAACAGCTTCGAGAGAAGCAGGTCATGATACAGCTCCTCAAGAGAGGCGACGTACAAAGAGTCGAAGAAGAGAAGAGAGATCTTGAAGATATCAGGGAATCTCTTTTGAAAGTCAAAGAAGCCCGATCTGAAGGTGAAGAAAACCGTGAAGAGTTAGAAAAAGCCCAACACAGCTTTATAGAGTTTAAAAAGAAACAGCTAGAACAGTTGACTATGCTGGAAAAAGATTTAGTTCAACAAATGAATCACCTAGAGAAGGAAATAGCACGTGAAAAAGAAACTGTGGAACATTTAAAACTTGCTGAGGAAGAACATGTAAATCTCAAGGATGATGAAAACTTTGGGGATGCTGTACTCAAGGCTGAAGAATTTGACATGATAAAGCCAGCGGAATACAGGCTTCAATGTAAAGTACACCAGCTGAAGTACCTGAAGAGTAATCATTTGCCAGCTCTGCTGGAAGAAAAGCAAAGAGCCTCTGAAGTCCTTGATAGAGGCTTGTTAGGATTAGATAATACTCTGTATCAAATAGAGAAAGAAATAGAAGATAAAGAAGAGCAGCTTGCACAATATAGAGCTAGCACAAATCAGTTGCAGCAGCTTCAAGAAACGTTTGAATTCACAGCCAATGTAGCTCGGCAGGAAGAAAAAGTTCGGAAGAAGGAAAAAGAAATCCTTGAATCAAGGGAAAAACAGCAGAGAGAGGCATTGGAACAAGCTGTAGCTAAGTTAGAAAGAAGGCACTCTGCTTTGCAACGTCGTTCTACAATAGATTTTGAAATTGAAGAGCAAAAGCAGAAGCTTGCCACATTGAACAACAGCTGCAGTGAGCAGGCTGGCCTGCAGGCGAGTCTGGAAGCTGAGCAAAAAGCCCTTGAACAAGACCGGGAGCGGTAAGTGTTAGGATAGCATCAATATTTAGAGCCTGTAATTCACAGATAGTGGATCATTTTATGCCTTGGATTTTGAGGAGGCAGTTTGTTGTGTGTCCCACTGTTTGAGCTTCTAATTTTAAGTAGTTTGCTCACAACTGAGGTTGCATATTGCTTTTCAGGTAATCCAAGTAAACCAGTGGGATGTTTAATTTTTTGTTACTGGCTTTTGGACTAAATAAAGTAGACTGCCATATATCAGTGTAAAATTCAGATGCTTGCATCCAGCCCTATGTGATGACAAACCTTTTTAGGTACAGAAGCATTGTCTGCACCCTTCTGTACACTTTTACATACACATGATATTTGGAGCTGTACTGTAGCATTCATGCCAAGTGTGGAAGGCTCAGAGGAAAGTGGTTCAGGTAAGGAGGTTTCTTCCTTTGCAGAAGGAGAGGAAGAATTTTTTATTTAATTTTTGGCCAAAGATAAAATCCACTGGGATTGGTGGACTCAATCCATGCAGTCTGGAAAAAGGCAAAATGAGCATTTTAAAACATGTTGTCTGATTTGCTAATACTGCAGCTTGAAAACCTGTCATTACTGGTGGAAAAAAAGATTTAGTTTTTCATGAGGTAGAATTTGTGGTTTGATTTTTAAATTTTATAGTGATTATGGGATTCTTCTTTTGCAAGCACTTCAAAGCAGATGCTCAATGAGAAAAATCACTGAAAAAAATACCTATCTGTAGCCAAATCCATGAGCTCTTCTGTATCTCATTTCTTTTAAACTGTTATCAGGAGATAATAGTTCCTTTCTATACCCTGCACAGAGAGCACTTTTTCAACATTTAAAGCTGCATTGTATGGCTTTTAGTTAGACGTTTTCAATACTGAGTTATCATTCTGTCATAGATGTTTGCCTTATGTTTTGTAATTGTCTTGAAGAACATGTAATCTAGCTTTCTGCACTGAGCATCTCACTTGAATAAAGCCATCTATAAGCAACTGGAGATTCCAGAAAAATAAATGGCTTCTTAGTTAGCCCTCAAGAGATTACTGTGCTGTGTGGTAAGTGGAAAAAAATATATCGTCAGCTAGAAGAATGAAGCTGGAAAAGGATTCCTTAGAAGTAAAAAGATTTATTTTTTTCCCTTGTTTACTTTAAAATCCTCTTGCACAAACTAAATACAACTTTGTAGTCTTTCAGTGAGTGCCCCAGGGCCCTGAATAACTTAGTGCAGAATGTCATTTATGTGCTCACAGGGAGAGCTGGATTCTTGTGAATGATGTGGCAAAAGAAAATGTTAAGAGAATCGTAATATGTTAAATATTTCAACCTACTTATATAAACCTAATGTTTGAGTTTACATTGCACAGTGTAAATTGTGACATCCCAGGCACTTGAATTGCTTGCATTTCTTATTTTAATCCAGGAGTTATTTTGTGATGATGTGCTCTGGAAAAAGAGATAGTGCTAACTATCTAAAAATGTGTAAATCCAGTGTTCGTTTGAAATGTTATATTAACCTAGGTCCATCCTAACTGGATGAAATTTCCAATTTGAATAATGTTAGCTCAGAATCTCACTCACCTAGAGGGTAACCCCTCAAATGATAGTTTGAAGTTAATTTGTGCTGGAGTAACTCATGCAAGCTTTGTCTTTATTGGCAGGGATTTAGAGCAATAGAATGAGCATTATATAACTGAAGAGTCACCTCTGAGGCAGTGGAATGCATCACTCAGAAGGGACAAGGAGCAGAGCATTGGCAGATGCATCACACAGCTGGATAAGCTTACAGCTATAGGAAATGATATCTTTTGATAGGAGGATGTTTACAAATTGGGGGATAAGATATGTTCCCTTAATATAATTCTGATTTTTGTGGTTAAATTGATTTTCCGTAGATGCAAACACTCCCCATTATCCATCAGCCATCTCCCATCCACTTTCCTGCAGGATGCAAGATTGTTTTGCTGCTAATCATAAGAAACAGATGGTTTCTGGCTGTGCTGCGGAAAGTGCTCAAAAAATGAAGTAACAATTCAGCCTGCTTTACTCCTGCCTAAGCCCTCAGCATTTGTGCTCTCTTCAGTTTTCTGTACTAACCTTCAGGAAGGGATAAAATAGTTGTAGCATTATACTTCAATCTGGATACATGCAACTGCAGTTGAGGTGCTCGAATCCTTCCTTTGGATTGTTCCCCCTCCTTTTGCAAGAACTTTTGTTTTACTCTGTAATTTTGAGGAAACCTCAGAAAAACAATTGACTTTAGAGGCAAAAATTGTAATGGCAATGGGGAAGTTTGTTACTGTGTTATAAGCTAATGTTGGCCACATTTTAAGTGAAAACCATGTTCTGCAGATTATTTTGTTAAAATAGTTTGACTAAGTGATAAATATTGCAAGAAGTGCTTCTTATTTTATACTGGATGCCTCAGGCATTTTCAGTCTAAACTACTGTATCTGATTTTATATATTCTATTCTGTGCATAAATCTGGCTGATACGATATTTATTCTATGGTTAGAGAAAGTGAGGTGTTTTCCATTTCAAAAGATGATTTATAAGTGATTTGAAATTAATACTAGACTTTATTTTGTAAATTTTCAGCTATACATGCATGCAGACAGGAGGAATAACTGAAAAAAATAGTAAGATTTATGTATATAACATACAGTTATTAAGATTTTCTCAGGAAATGTGTCCTGCCTCATTGCTGTTCTAGGTTTTCTTTGTTTTTGGGATTATTGCTATATTTTGAGATACCTCAGCTTATTTCCCCATGTATTCATTTACTTCACACTAGAAGGTGAATAACTGAGATCTTCAATAAAGTTCTGTAATGAGAGAAAGCTTATTCAAATTACCCTAATAGATAGGTTTAGTCTTCCTGAATTAATATTTAATGCATTGAGGTAGATACCACTGAAAGATTTTGATGTTGTTTTATTTAGTTTAGCTTTGCTGTGGTAATTTGTTATTGAGCCATCCCTACATTCCTATCTAAATTTGCCTAAAGAACAATTAATATGCTCATATCTTCATAAATATTTATAACTAAGATCTTACATACATGGATTGCAGTGTAATTACAAGAACTGTGGGCAGCAATGACACCTTAAAACAGACAACACAAATTACATTTTAAATTTTCTTTGTAGCCTAGACCAGGAAATTCAGCAACTGAAGCAAAAAATATACGAGGGTGATGCTGGTCAGAAAGGAAATCATGGAACATTAGAGGAGAGACTGTCCCATAGCAATTCCCCAACAAGCCCAACAAAGCCACAGCCACCCGTTACTCCAGTGGTTGATGACAGGTGGGTAACCTGGATTTCTGCAGTGTTTTGATACAAACAGAGTAGAAAGTAGAAAATAAATACTTTGAAAGATTGTCCTGCCAGCATTAGACTGTAATTAAATACTGTAACTGTACTTAAAGAAGAGTCTAGAAATAAATTTGCTGTGCTTTAAAAAACCGACAGGCTTATCTGTTGTTCTTGTGCCGTTTATTTTTTGAATACAGGTTTGTGAAACTCTAAACTTAAATTGGTTTTGCATGTACAGTTATTGCCTGTATGGTATTGCTTTATATGCACCAAAAGCAACAAAACAAGTGAAATTACATTAAGCCTTCTTAACAGGACAGTTGCCCTCTATTACTATTTTAAAATCTATTCCTTCCTTTTTATGTTCTTTTTATTCTTATACTTACAGTCATTAATATCACCTCTTGGAATGTTCTTTCTCTTCAAAGACCACATACATTTCATAGCATGTATTACTTATAAAGCAAACCATTGAGTGATAAAGATACAGCCTCGGCCTCTGTTTCTTCATCTCCCTGGTCCTCATTGCCACTTGTGCAGAGACAGATGCAAAGTGATGACATAACCTGCGGTCCATTGAATTGTGTAGTTGTGATAACAAATTGTTAAAACTGTAAACCATTGGCTGTTAAATGAACACTTGCTCAAAAAATCTATGTTGGTTAAGGAGAGATAAAGCTAGTCTAACATTAAGCATGCCAGTTTAGAGTTGTGCAGTAGGCTTTGTAAGTGTTTCAGAGTGCCTTCTTGCCTGTCTCAGGTTTTGTCTAAGAATGTGCTAATTTTCTTTTCTTACTTGTATCTCGCAGGATAAATGCCTTTATTGAACAAGAAGTGCAGAGAAGGCTCCAAAAGATCCATCATAAAGCTGAGGATAATGATGGTAGCCTGTTCTGGTCTACAGAAAGTTCAAAGGTGAGCAAAGAAGGGTAAGCAATCCTGACCCTCAGTGCAGCACGTGCACACACAAAGTAATAATTTTTGTTCAATAATTTTCATGTTTTCCTGCATTAACTCTAATTGATATATAAATAAATCAGGGCTATTCGTTTTAGGTCTTGCTGGTTTTGTTTTCTAGTGGCTGTATTTTGTTTTATTTCAGTTTTTTGCAAGGAAGATTGTGTAAATGGCCATAAGAAGATAGCAGATAGAATTGAATCAAAATTTTCATGTTATGCCTTTGAAATACATTGATAAAGTTTCTTCTGGAAGATCAGGAACTATTTGTACTTGCAAACAAATGCTCATTTAAAAATTGATAATCTGATTCATCTGAGGAACAATTTGGTTGACTTCTGTGCCAGTGGTTTAATAAATATAAGTAAGAAAACAGTTACTTTGGGCTGTTAAAAAATGTCTTAGAAGTACTTAGAATGAACTAACACAAGAAAGATGCTTTATTTAATAATCATCTGTACCTTTTTCTCTTCTTAGGATAATGAGAGGCTTAATAATGGCACCGTTCAGCGCAAGTTGAAGTATGAGGTAGGTCATAATTTGTCAGAATTAAGTGGTTGTCTTAAATTATGGCATGCCCTGTAATTAAATTTCTTAATGTTTAGCTGCATAATTAGAAATTTGAATTCACAGCAAGATTAATGGCTAATAGAGAAAGCAATTTATTTTGCTATCTTGGAATGAAAGTGATTTTTTTCAGATCTGGCATAGCCTTTTCCTTGATTGAAAGGTAAGTTGTTGTGATTGTTTCTTCCTTGTTTTCTCATGATTCTTAATTTGGAACAGTATCCCTTTCCTGATTTCTAGGTTATAAAAGGATAGGATGTTTGAATTCAGAATACCACTGCACTGTTGTCTCGTGGTGAGCTCAGTACTGTATAACTGTAGTATTTGCAGTAGCATTGGGCAAATTTTCCTGAATGTCATGAAGGTTTAATACATATAACCTCATACTGAGACTTAGACCCCTTAGTTCCTTTGCAATTGCTTGAAACATTGCTGATGACTTGACATGGTAAGTATCGTACTGTATTTAAACCTTTATGGAGGAAGGGGGACTTCAGTGTCTTTCATTTGGACTTTCCCATAGTTTATTTTAAACTGTCTTGGACTTTTTGACATTATCTTGTGCTTGCCTTTGCACGATCTTGGTTAGTATTGCACTGTATTTTTGTACATGTGTGGAAAAATAATGAAGGTCTTACAAATTTCTTCATTGCCCTTTTGACTTTCCTGTATTTTTATTTTTATTTTTTAAATAAAGCAAATACAAACCAAGTGAAATGGATACTGTACAAAGTAAAAGTAATGGTTGCTTTGGATGAATCATTCCTGAATCAGACCTCAATCGGTTTTGTTGGGTTTTCCTCCTCTAATTTGGGCAGGTTATACAGTGATTGTACAAATTTTAGTTGATTGTACAAACCCAATCAAGATCAAACCTGAATTTAAGAAATGTTAAAATCAGAAGGTTTTTTTAAAGACATTTCTGTTTTCTTCTTTTGACATTTTTAACAGAAAAGTCAACAGTGGCAGCCACATTGTGACTTTCCATTTATTTCTAAAGATGACAAATGTGCTTCTGAGTTGTGTGGAGAAAACACAGGAGTAACAGATCATAAAAGACTGAAGGAACATACAGAGATGTGGGATTTATTTTCCAGGCCTGGAAGAATCTCCTCCCCCTTTACATCAGAAAAGGCATTTGAGAATGGAAGGAGAAATGCAGAACAGGAGAGCTTTGCTAGTCTTTATGACACTGAAAGTAGTTTAACTCGCTCTGAAAATATTAGTACTTCAAAGAGTAAGAATGTTCCTTATCAGAATGTTTTATCTACTTCTTTACAAAGTCATGACTTAAATAATGTGGCTTACTCACTCTGCAAATTTGAAAATTTCAATCATTTTGACGATAAAATAATTACTTCTCAGGATTGTGACAGCTCAAGAACTGAATGTGATTGTTCCCGCTTGGAACAGCTGTCTCCTTTAGGATCCTTAATGTGTGCTAATGAGCAGGCTGGTTTTAACAGCATATCGTGCCTTGCCTTTCCTCAGTCTAACATACATTCTGAAATAGCTGTTAAAGAAAGCAGATCACTTAAGACCATGCAGCAGACAATGGAAGACCAGTCACGTAGTTCTCAGCTTCCAATTGAAAAAGCTTCTGATTTAACCTCCTGTACATCAATAGCTTCTCATTTTGATGTCAGACCAGAACATGCCTATGGTCTGGGATATCTTTTCAGTAAGCTTTCCTGCTTTTACAAAGATACTAGTAGTCAATTGCTCAACAGTACAGTGGTTCCTAAACAAATTAAGAAGTTGGGAAGTTTGTGTGACAAAAGTGAGAGATCTGCACAGGTGGTGTCATTAATAAAGCATTTGCCACTTATAAGGAACTTGGAAGTAGATGTATTCTTCAGGTCCTGTATGAATCAAGACGTATCCCACTGTACTGATGACACCAAAACTCATGCTGAAAATGTTGTTTTGCCTGACACCCCTGTGAAAGAAGATGTCACAGTGTGTGGAAACACAGGAATGTCAGATGCCTGTGTGAGAAAGCCAGCTGAAGGATTTGTGTGCAGTTGCAAGAATGAAGAGTTGGAAAATAGTCTTGTGTTAAGACAGACTTTTCTGCATTTTCCTGATGTCTTTATGAAGCTTCAGGTCTGTTCTCTTGAAAAAACACTGGACTTTTTAACCTGTGCCCTACCTCAAATTTGCATTAGTATGGAGGAGTTGAAAGGCATATATTGGCTTGCTGTTGGCAATTGCAAAAAATGCGATCCAGAACCTGCTTGCTTGCTTCTGTTCAGCTCTGTTTTATATGTTATTGTTTCATCAGCCAAACAAGAGATTGGTCAGAGTTCCTTGGCAGTATTTCATGAGGTTCCAATCATCACAATACAGGAGATTCATGTTGGCTTTGCTGGACAGAGTATGAGTCTCCTGTGTTCTGCTGAAGATGATGTACTCACAATATTTACCTATAACAGACACTACACTCAAAGAATTTGCCATGACATAATGAGCATTTTGATTTCTGCAACGGAGGATGCTGCTTATTTAAATTACCAGCTCTTGAAAGATGATTTGATGCGGATTTCGCTCGACTGGACGTCAGAAGTAAATGACGTAGTCTTTTCACAAGGAGTACGTTTGTCATGTAAATTCAGAACTGTATTAGCTGATCTGGTTTACTTACTCCACGAAAATATGGGAGATATTAAACCTTCATTAGCTGACATTCAAGTACTGCTGTATACCACCGTGAAGA
This sequence comes from Meleagris gallopavo, assembly GCF_905368555.1. Taxonomy (NCBI): domain Eukaryota; kingdom Metazoa; phylum Chordata; class Aves; order Galliformes; family Phasianidae; genus Meleagris; species Meleagris gallopavo. The sequence goes on along the minus strand of NC_139405.1, from coordinate 5,534,322 downwards.
CAGACTGTGCTAACCAGACTGTGTATAGATCTCTGGTTCTTACTACTACTCATATCGGTCTCTTAAGGGAAAACAGTGCCTTTTATCCTGCACCTAGCTTTTTGGATGCTTCATGCAAGCGATCACAATTTGACAGCCTTCAGTTGTACAGTTTGAATGATATCCGATGTGTAGTTTTGCCAGACAAAGAGAATTTCACAAAAATTGAGCTTGTGTTTTCTAGAAGGAGCAAGGTTGGATCTGATTCAGGAATTGGTTTTTCAAAATACTGTGGAAGAGAAATAAATACTCAAATGACAGTCATCCCATCAATTCCTCAAAGCAGTTTGCATATCCCATCGGAAATCTGGAAATTAACATTCAGTTCAAGTGAAGAAGCCATTTGGCTAATTATGCATCTGACTAGGTGTTGAAATCGAAATACATTTAGATACATTCAAAATAGGAAGGCTAATGAATATTGATAAAATACTCTTTTGTCTATTGATTTTATTTTAAAAGAAAAGAGAAAAAAGAGTCCTTTGGGCATTTAAGAGAATACCTTAGGATGGGTAAACACATCTTACCAAAAATCACTATTACTTGATAGCTTACTTTTGTGCTGTACATAAATTTCCTTGGAAGAGGAGGAAATTAAATGGTTCTATTTTAAGTAGTAGATGGATCAAAACTATAATTGCAGCTGTGTCTTCTGATTTCCTTTTTGAGTGTTGTTTTTGGTTTTCTCTGTCTCCTATCCATCTTAATGTATTTTCTCCACATCTCCTTGATGGTCCTTAATCTGTCTGAGTATCTTTGTTTTTCATGCTTCTCGTCTATTTTGTGGCATTGATGTCAGTGCTTCCAAATATTTGCAATATTTTTTGTCTGAACTGCAAAGTGTGTTTAAGCCTACAGTTCAGCATGTACAGTTCACTGAATACTGTTAATACTAAGCATGTTGATGGTTTTTATTGCTACAATTTTAGAGAGAATGACATTGGCAAATCTGGGTTGCCTTAGAGTTTTGCATGAAGGATTAACACACTCTTGAATGAAAGTTTCTCACAAGTGCAAAAGGAGTTGTATTTGACTTATTTTTAAGTCAAACGTGCTGCTGAGGTACCAGGGATTGATGGATATAATCTATCTCTTTTTTTCCTTGGTCTTCCTCCTTTGCTAAGGCCCAAGAGAGCATGGGCTACGTGGAAGCAGTGAAACAGAACAACAGAAATGCAGAGAGCATCCAACTGTCTTTTTCAATTTCATTCCCCCTACCCTACCACCCCACTTTCTTCTTGCAGGGAAACAGCATAAGGCTTTTTTGAGTCATTCCTATCTATTTTGTCCAAACAGTCAGCTTGAACTCCCACACAAGTCTTTGTATTCCCAGTGATACAAGTTCTTATGGAAAATGTGATGTGAAAATGAAGGAGATTACAGGGTGTGAAAAGATGTTATGCTTCAGCAATTTGACCTTTGGTAATGCTACTACAACTGTGTTAAGACAGAAGCTTTAAGGTTTATGATTTGTGTACGTGTTTTTCATACTGTTAAATGGATAGTTAGCAGCTAGGGATACTGCCTGAAGGATGAAGCAAATTTAACCCTAGAATTGTCTCGTGTAATGTGTCAGATGCCTGGCCTGAATTTCCTCATTTTCTGCTTGTTAACTAATGGGGTTGATGATGCTGTGGGACTAAATTGCTTTCAGGCTCTTCAATACCAGTTCCAAAAAATAACAGAGCTATTGAAAATAGGCAAAGCATTTCCATTTTCCAATAGTCAAGTCTGGCCTTGAGCTTATTGAAAAGTTTCTCTTTACCTGTACTCCTGTCCAATCTTCAAAAATTAAAAATAAGCCATCTTTTGTTTCTTCCCCTGCGGGAATGGGAACAGAGTATGAATGTGCCATCTGCCTTGTTTGTGGAAGATGGTCCTTGGCAGGAAAAATGGTGGTATCTAATCTGAAATTCTAAATTCTGTAAGCATATTGCCAGGAGAGGTGCAATCTTCTACCAGACAGTTAGACTTCAGTCTCTACTAATATACAAATGTTTCCCATTGGTTCTTACCTTTTGTTAAGACACAGTAATGTGATTCACTTGAGATTTAAAAAGATGTAACTTACTTTGGGTGAGGAAGCTGTGACTGGAATGATGAAGGGTAACTTGGGTAGTAAATTGTGATTCTCCTATCATAACACAACTTTATTCTGCCCTAAGCAATTCCAAAGACAAGAGCAAAGCGTGTTGGTTTATTTTAAAGTATAGTTTTTGTTTTTAACCAAAAAAATATATACAAATATTTCACAGAGCATGGAGCATAGAATGGTTGTATTGAAGTGTGACATTATATCAGCCTAGTTGGAGAGCAACTCCCTTATTCACATCATTAAGTTATTTCTTTAGTCTTGCTGAAAGTTAATGTGAAGTGGTGCTTTCTGTGAGGACTGTCTTAAGTTGAGGCTGTAAATGACAGCAATTACTGAAACTAATTTCTTTTTAGATTACATTCTGCAGTTTAAAGATGTTTGCACATGTTGTGTTCCAGATAACGTGGTTTTCTTCTTTGTTTTCAAATCTAACTTGCTGAATATAATTCACATTTATGAAAAAAAAAAAAAAAAAAAAAGATTTCACTATGGAATCTTTTATTCCACTGTAAATTAAGCATAATGATGGATGTTCGTCACTATCAAAGAGTTATTTAATGTATTAGGGCAAGTTCTTCACAGTACATTGTGTTTGAGATTATTCTTCTGGCTATTAGCTGTTTGTAATAATTTCCCAAAAACGACTGCCAATAAATTACGTCTTGACAGAGGTGGCTTTAAGAGTGACTTTATGGTTTTCTTGTTGTTTTAAAATGGATCGTACTGTCACCAGGGCAGTGAGCTCCTCTTTTCCCCAAGGATAGAACTGCTTACATTTCTGTACTCCAGAAAGCTGATATATAGGTGAAAAGCTGATAACTGGGGGGAAAGTGGAAGAAGATACAGAGGGGAGAATTTTGGTTTGGTAAACAAAGATAATTTTTTTTTTTAATCTATTCAAACATAGTCTTTCTTCCTGTGTTTCCTTTTCCTCTACTATTAATGCTGGCATTAAGGAAAATGATATTGGCATTTATAAGTGACTACTAATGAATTAATGAGATATCCTGTCTTCTCAATAACCAGATATGGATATGAAAAAGCTATATGTAACAGCCTTCAGAGGGGCATTTGTGACTATTTCAAACTTTTCTGCAGCTGCCACTTTTGGTAGTGTCATCATATGTAGTATGCAACCAGAGTTGTTACAGAGGGACCCAGTTCACTGAGCAGGAATGTAAACCACATTCAGATTTCTGGGTAGTGTTGGTCAAGACTGGAGGATTTTGACCATACAGCATGCTTCATAAAGGCTATTGAAGCACTGAGAGTAAATGTTGAGAAACAGCTACGGATGAAGTGATGGATAGCATCTCTAAATACAAGGATGCGGGGTGGCCATAAATTTGAAGTGATAATTTCTCAATTTTTTTTTCTGTTATTTTTGACTTATATTTGTTGTGCTGCTGTTGCTTCTTCAACAACTGCAAAGAACTGCAAAAGCAAAAGCTCTCAGTTGAGTCGATGGATGACTTCCTAAAAAAGCAGTTTCTGTTTTCATTCACTACAAATGCTTATGCTACCTTTTGGATAGGATCTCTACAAAACATCCATCTTTTCAGCTGCAGAGCTGTTTTATTATTGACATCACTTTACAATTATAAATTCCATCTGACTGTTAGCACAGTGTGCTCTCGCTATAAATAACACTTTATAGCTTTGTCCACTCCTTTATATGCTTATCACTGTTGAGATGTCTGTTATGGGTTAAAATTTTAAGAAAATAATAGGAAACTCTTTTGACAGTGGATTCCTATGTTAGCTATACCTTGTTTAACTGTGAAATGACTGGGATTTAAATCCAAGCTTTAAGAGCTTTCTGAATCACCTGGACCTCCTGCAGCTTTGCATGATATTGTAAACAGATTTGTTATATAAATACGTATGAAAAACGAACTCATCATATATATGTTTTTTTTTTCAAGCAGGGTTAATAAGTCTTCTCTTTTCCCTTATTTTTGATATCTAAGCTGAAAATTTCCTTTCACAGAAAAAACTGTATTCTGCACCAAATTCACCTCGTGTTTTTTATCCATAGTGAAATGCTAGGACTTGCTTATAAATGCATATCCATTTTGTTTTCAAGTAATTTCTTCACTTTCAAGTTAATTTCTGCCACTTCCACTCTTTCTTTCTCAGCTCTTCTGGCTGAGAATACTTTCTCAATTTTAGTGAAGGTTTTTTTTTTCTTTTTCCTTACTTAGTGATTTTGGTTTTCCTTTGTTCTCCCTATTTGGTATGCACATGAAAGCGGATGGTCTGTCGTTCTTTGGGAGCAAATCCAGATGACCTAAAGGACCCAATTAAAATTAGTATTCCACGCTATGTCCTGTGTGGGCAGGGAAAGGATGAACACTATGAGTTTGAAATAAAGGTAAGTGCTTTTCACTTGCTTCTCCTTGATGTTTTAAAGCATAGAAATAGCATCATAGTAATAATGATAATAATAGGAAAATGCCTTTTCTTTAAAAACATCTAGTTCCTAGTTATCTCTGTCTAAGCGTAGGTGTTCACTGTAACCACATCATAGTTAGTAACAGTGGACACAGCAATAGTAAGCACACCTGAGAAGCTCCAAATTACAGAAATCACCTCGCTAAATCCAGTGCTATGTAGCCTTTGTTCCAGTGAGTGCAGTTCTTGTCCTTCTGTGTAAGTGCCCTCTGTACTACTGAACACAGGGGGTTTGGGGAAGCATGTGCAGTACAGGACACTATAAAGACAAGTATTTTCCAAATGATTGGTTGTCAGACCCTTGGGAAAGACAAATCCAGATCTTACTAAGATGCAAGTGTAAAGTACAGAAATGTTTGGATTTGAAATATTTATCTAATGGGAGCCTAAGTTAAGTATTCTGCAACAAAAGCTTGTTTCATTTCTGGCTCTTTGTTCTGTTTCTTCTCAGCTTGCGTTTACAAGGTCTCTCTTTTCCAAACTATTTCCCCTCCATTCTAGTGTCTCTCCCAGTCAGTACTCTGCAGAAGTGCTGGAAAAAATGCATATTCATTATGTTTCCTCTGGTACTAAGCCAGTTATTTCAAAGCAAGATGTGAAATCTAATTGGAAATGTGCTTTCAGTGCATGTGGACATGTAGCATAACTGATGTACATGGCATCAGAGACTCAGTTGGCAGTCACCTACACTGAATGTACTGCCAGATGCTTCATCAGGTGGTGATAGCTGGAGGAGTGACCTGCCTTCACAGTGTGTAGGTCTGTTTTTGAGCTATGTTCACGGTCTCTTTTGCAGAGTCTTTCATTGAGATGGTCAGTCTTAGCTCTTTTATTGCTAATTAAAATGTCATCTTGAAACATATTGCACTGTTTGTGAATGGAATGCTCCTTTCTGCTGTTAGGATGTTGAATTTGCTGGGGTCGGTGAAAGCCCAGTACCTGTCAGAGATGCTGAGAAAGGAGTAAGTGCACATGAACCTTCCCCAAAGACTGCTCTATTTGCCAGCTGTTTTCTGCAGATGGGATTTATTAAACTGGATAATGGTAGTAAAGGTAGATAAAGTAAAAAGTAACAATCAGTAGATTTCTTCTCCAAGTACTCTTTCTTCACCCCTAAAGCCCACGGAAGCATAGGTGGGGGACCTGGCATGAAGAGGTAGTAAAAGAGTATGTGGAGGAAGGCTTACACTTGATGCAGAAGGAGATGTTATTTTTGGGGGGAGAAATACGAAGGAAAGGGGTGGGATTTTTAACGAGGAAAGAACAGGATAATATCCAAACAAAGAATACAAGAACACATGAAATTAGGCTTCAGCAGTTCTGTTGTGTATTTTGTTTCTGCAAGAAGCAAGGCTCACAGGCTGGCCTCTCTAGTGTCATGGAATGACCTGATGCAGTCCTCTGGCCAAGAGCTTTGTATATGGTGTGGCTGTTCTCTTCTGTTGTACTTGTCAGTAGCATCATTTTTCTCTCTCCTGTGCTAACTCTAGGCTGCCTCTTAGAGAAACTGCTGCTTAAATATCTTTGATGAAGTTCAAAGCAAGTAAATGATGGTACAGAGTAAGGAATGGGTGATCACTTTAATAATTGTATTCCATTGCTACCAACTTCCTTAGTGCAATAAATATTTTTATTATAACTCCTATGAAGCTTAGTTTGACACTCTGTGAGATATCTTAGTCGCTCCCTTACACAAATCAATCATCAGTGTACACATTTTTTTTCCCTTTGCCTACAGATCTCTGTGCCACACTGGACTGCTTTTGCTATGGTCAGGATATTGCTCCAAGCTACAGTCAACAGAGTTTCCACAAACTTTTCTGTTTAAAATCTTTTCCCTGCAGAGCTCCTATCTCTGCTTCGATCTTTAGTATCCTTCAGCTGTTCCTACTCATATTTCTGTAAGATATCAGAATATGTAATATAGTGATTTATTTTTTTTCCCTAAGAGCTAGGAAAGTAGAATTGTCTTTCTACAAGCAAGAAGGAGAGAATGTGAACATGTTTTACCCTTTCCTGATGGGTGAGGATACCATGTCAGTTGTAGAAATAATTCTTTATTATAGCTCCACTTTTCTTTAGTTAATTTCCAGGTGATGGTGCATTAGAAGGTACATCAATCTTGGAAGGGGGCTCTTGTGCTTGTCTCATGTCCTTTGCTGCTGCCCAAATGGGTTTCTTCACTGAGGTTGTTCTTCTTGTTGCGAAAATGGGTGGCTGACCTATTTGTGTGCAACAGCACTTAAAAATCTGTCACAGTCAAGGTGATTGAGTTGAACTGTAAAAGAGACTCAAAACCTTTGAATCCTAAGTATCTCAGAAGTTTTTTCATCAGCAGATGATTCTAATGATTGTGTTTGCAATGAAATCCTTGTGCATTGCTATGTGGAGGAACTAATCTGACAAATATTCTGTATAAATTTCTTCTTGTAAAATGAAATAGTAAAAACTACTTTGTTTATATGCCCAGAGGAAGAGAACAAGTTCCACACTTCTTGGCAGCATTGTGTTAGTTCATAAGTCTTTCAATCCTTCTATACCATCCAACAATATTTTCTTCTAGTGCAAGTTCAGCATCTCGTCCATCTAGATGTACATGATCTCCGGAAAGGTGTTCTGACCTGCTCACCTTCTGTCACTCAATACAGGTCACGCTTTCTGATGTCAAGCAAGGCCCACAAGATCCTTCTGGGGAGAATGCAAAATAGAAACCAAAACATACTTTATTAGAGTTAGTACCTTCTTCTTTTGCTGCAAGAAAAACCATGGAGTTGTTTCTGTGGGTCTGCTATTAAATATTTGATACTAATAGGTAACTTTCCAAATAAATTTCCTTTTGGGTGACAGTTTTATATGCAGTCTTTAAAGACACGATGAAGCAGTAGTAACTTAATCAGGTCTAAACGCAGTTACCTTGGAGCTGAATTAGAATACCTGAAGATAACCGTGTGTTCTCTGCTTCCTTTTGTGTTGCTGTAATACACAGAATATTCAGACAAAGCCACAGTAGAAACAGCATGTGGGAAGATTTTTTGCATTGTGAGGTTTTTGCGTTGTTGGCGTTTGTTACAGAAAGTACCTGAAATTACTAGACAGCATCTGTGGGAAGCAGGAGGAGCAGAGAGGTTGCAGGGAAGGGGGAACCTCCAGATCAAAGACACAAGTGGGTCTCCCAAGAGCAGGAGGTGGGAAACTAAACCAGAAATTAGGCTAGGGATACTTTGACAAGAGCAAAAGGGGTGTGTGTACTTATGTAAAAGTATATATACATATATAAATGTAAAATACATGCCTTCTCATTTTGTTCAGCTTTCCCCAGTTTTTATGGCTTCTTTCATTTTATTCATCCTCTTAGATATTTTATCAAAACTTGCTTTTTCTTGCATTTCAAAGCCTTCCAGTCATCTTTGATGAGTTCTCTATAGAAGATCAAGGCAGATGCATCCGAAAGCAGTGGGTTGGGGGTTTTTTTGGATTTTTTTTTTTTTTTTTTAGGTCTAGTCATGAGGTTGCATTCACCAAGTGCTGTGGTGGGTTTGCTAAAAACATTGATGGGTTTCATCAGCGTTTTCTCCTATGCTCTGTGAGTTAATGCAGAATTGGAATGAAGCAAAAGCAGTGCTCATTAATACATGAAACATTGCATGCCCCATGGGGGACACAATTAAAAAAACAGTCCTCAACAGTACTAACACCCTTAAAGATAAATTAAAAAAAAATCCATAAAAACGCCAGGATAAGTCCCTTAGCGTCTATCAGGTTCTAGATTTTCATAGGCTGTATTCATTGACAGTGGGAGAAGTAATTTCAACAAAGTCAATTTTCACATTGTCTGTTTCAGCTCAGACATGTAATTCTTTTTTTTCTGATGGATTCAGAAGTAGGTGTAATATACACCTATTTTTGTGGGTTTACTTATTTGTATGGGAGTGGATGGGAGAACAAACCTTTTGAGTGCCTTAGAGTGAAATTGGTTGAAAATGTCGGTTAAGTGATTGTCTGCCATTGTGCAGAGTGAAAGTTCAGGAAACAGGACTGCACTATCTCCTTCCAAATGTCTGGGTTTTATGTAGGAAATACTGCACTTTCACTTGAGTGAAAAAAGTAACACAACTATAAGTCAAGGCTAAGGTCACGTAAGTGCCCAGATAAGAGTGTTTTGAAAATGTCTTATAGATTTACTCAACCATATATGTGTATTTATATATATTTATTACTAGTAGTAAATTACAAGAAGAAAGTGAAGGGCTATTTGAATTTGCTTTACTTGGTACAGTTCAATAGATTTTCTTTTATCCTAGTCCCATACTTGCATTCTTTATAATCTGTCATACGATCTTTACTGAAGGATGGAAGAAAGAATCCCAGACCAAACTGGCTGTATCAGCTGTAGGAGTACAAGGCCGTGTTCTAGAAACATCATTGCTATGTCAAATGTACTGTTATTCTTCTGCTTATACCAGTGGAGTTTGGACCCATCTGCCTTCATAACAACATTGTTGTGGAGCTTTGGGGAGTGGTTAGGGTGTTGCTTAGCTTTGAAAGTTATTTTCCAATAATATCAGCAGTACGGAAAGAGAGAGTGACTGATGGCATTTCATCTCAACAGAGGAAAAAAGGCTCATTAACAACAAGAAGATATTGGAGTGCATTTACTCACTAGTCTCATAGATGAATTAGGGAAGTAAATGAAGGGGATGACAGGGAACAAGTCAAATCAAGCCACCAGAGAACACAGTAGAGAGCAAGCTTCAGGAACTCAGCAGCAGAGATCCGTGGCTTTGCCTTCCAATGTGGTTCTGTCAAGTATTCCTGAAGTGGTTAAAACAGTTGTATTCATTAGATCCTTTTAAGAAGTTTAATAAAATTGGCTGCAGGCAGTTGGGTATATTCAGCACTGCCCTGTCACTTAGACTGCTGCCAGATGGACAACAGCATCGTTGGCAAGCTGACATACCTGCTCTTCCCCAGGCTGTGTAGCTGGGAGAGTCCTGGATGCTTCAGGCTAGATTGCTCCCCAAAAAGCGTTGCCAGTGTGAAAGCTCTGGGGAAAAAAAGAGGTCGTTTTTGCATAAATATCACAGTAAAAGTCCACAGTTCAATTGGCAATATTACAATACAGAATTAAAGCAAAAACGAACTAGAAACAATGTTTAAGTCACAGAGTGCTTTACTTTAAGTTGATTATTGAGAACAAAATGGATAATGGGTTAATTAAGATTGGTGCAGCATGCATATTCCTGAATCCCTCGTTTATTGTAGTTAAACCTGCCCACGCAGGTTGTATCCAGTCACCTCCTTTGTAGGGCTTGAGTGATTGTTAACATTACATTGAAGGAGGGCAACTGTGTGAATTTATTTGTAAGGAAATGCAGTCATCCTAGCAGCAGTCAAGCATGTTGGTGACAGAAAAGATGAATTGTATCAGAAATAATGATTTTGCATTGAGGAGATATGCTAGAAAAATGTTTGTTTTAGAACAGAATAGTTCAATTGGAAGGCACCTCCACAGATCATCTAGTCCAGCTGCAATTTGTGAAAGGTAAATGGTTGTGAAAAGCCCTGTTAGATTTTAAAGCCCAGTTTTGTTTACTTATATCTTTAAACTAAAAAATCAATCAATGAAAGAAAACCTAATTCCTGAGATCATGCGGCACATTTTTTTGGTCTCCAAAGCACTTCTTCCAGTTTCAGTGTTTTTAGTTCACCCCTGTAAAGGCAGATGGGATGGGGAAGCATGGGTCAGAGATCTCTTTGGTAAAAGGCTGAGTTGGCAACTCTTAGAAATGCTGCTTGGCCTTGGGCACCTCCAGGGGTGGGGCACCCACAGCTCTCTGGGCAGCAGTGCCAGGGCCTCACTGCCCTCTGAGTGAAACATCTCTCAATGTCTAACCTAAATCTCCTCTCTTAGATCAAAGGCATTCATTCCCTCTTGTCTTATCACTATCAGACCATGTAAAAAGTCGCTCCCCCTCCTGCTTATAATCTCCCTTCAAGTACTGGATGGCTGCAGTGAGATCTTCCCAGAGCCTTCTCTTCTGCAGGCTGAACGAGCCCACTTCCCTCAACCTTTCTTCACAGGAGAGGTGCTCCAGCCCTCTGAGCATTTTCATGGTTCTCCTCTGGTTTCACTCCAACAGCTCTGCATCCTTCTTGTGCTGGGGGCCCCAGGCCTGGACACATTGATGCAGATGGGGCCTCACAAGGGCAGAGTAGATGGGAACAATCTCGTCTCTTGCCTTTCTGCTACCCATTACCCCTCTGTTGATGCAGCTCACGGTATAGTTGGCCTTCCAGACTGCAGGAGCACACTGCTGGCTCTTGTCAAACCATGATGCTGGCTCTTTCTGGCTTTATTGTCCCAGTTTCTTTTTCTCTTACTTGGTTATCCTTCTCCATTTCCATTTTCCATTGTCCTGTGACTATCGTATGCTTTGTAGTGTGGGAATTGCTTGTACATTGTAAGAGTCACTTTTGGATTAAAGCCCATATCTTTGTAAAATGCATTTTGCAAAATGCGTATTGTTGATTTTTTTGTGTACAAATTCGTTGCTGGACAGAAGTTATATCATACATTAGGCCTATTGAATTAAAAAAGCAGCAAGCTTTCCTGTTTAGATATTGCTAGTTGGTTTTTTTCAGCTGTGCTAGTTGGCGTAGCAAAATGCCCTCCTCGCGCTGCAGCATCACTTGATAGTGTTAGATCATCAGAGCAATAGAAGGGCTTTGCTGTGAAATCAAAGGCTCTTCATATCACTTTTATGACCCACTTAGAAATTTCTTTCATTTCACCTAATTTTAGGTGGTGAAAAATTTTTCATTCACTGAAATTTTTATGCCAGTTTCTCAGTTCCAGTGGGGGTTTGCAGTTTAACTGATGGCAAAGTTAGATAGCTGAATTGCCCTCCTCTTGGCTCCCTTTGCTATTTGTTTTTTTTTCACAGGAGCACTTCTGTTGATTTTAATGAAACTTCCTGTATAAATGGGATGCTCATCAACATACTGATGACACAGGCCTAGAGTACTTTAAAGGAATATCTTCCACTGAAAGGCAATATATGTTGTTTTTTACTGTATGAATTGGAACCACATTCTATTCGATAACAAACTGTTTACAGGAAAAGTATGTTTAATATTTTTATGTGTATTTCTATATGCGTGTATGCATAATTTTATATGAGTAGAGATGCACTTACATCAACATCCAGAGAGGTTACACTACCTTGTGCTGGGTGCTTTTCATTAGTGGAACACCCACTAATTGTAATGCTGTGAGCTGCATAGCTGCACTGACAAGTGATTGGGATATTTTAGGGTGTTTACAGACTTGGCAGTCTACTCTGGAATATGGAATACCTGTGTTCAGTTTTTTCATTTGCAATCAGTGATCCTTATTTAAAAACAAACAAAAAACCCAAAAAACTTGCTTGTGTGATAACAGAAAAGTTAAGTAAACCATAAATTATAGAATTCAAGGAAATTACTGTTATCCATATTAATCTGATAACTCACTGTACTGCATAGTTCTTAGTGTGGTGTGCTATGTGCTTTTACTTCTGTTTTTTCTTTTTATGTCATCTGATACAGATAACAGTCTTGGATGAGACATGGACAGTATTCAGGCGATACAGTCGTTTTCGGGAAATGCACAGAACTTTAAAATTGAAGTACCCAGAGGTAAGTTTTGGTAAAATCTATTTTACAGGAAAGAGTGGAACCTTGAAAATAACCTTGTGGGTTTGGTTTTTTTTTTTTTTTTTTTTTTTTTGAGTTTCTTTTGCCTTTTTTGGGATGAGGGGGGAAGAGAAGCTTACACAAAACCAGTCTGCTGCTTAGTAAAAATGGCAAGCCCTTTGGCAGTTTGAAGCTCCAAGGCTGCTAGAGCCAGGATGGATTGTTGCATGCTGTTACTACAGTGAAACCACGACTAAATGTGCTGCCTCTAGCCATTAATTCCCTTTGCCGCCAGCTGGAGTCATTCCCTGGAGGTTGCTGCTTTGTTCATTGCAAAATACTTGCAGTCATACCACGTCATCCTGACAACTCCTCGTTTAAAAGGAGTGCGTTGTTCCACAGATACTCTTTTGTGAGAGTGGTTTCCAGGTTTCTGCAAAATGGAAAATTGATCTTTCTGACCACCTCTGAGACTTTGGGCATTCAGGATATGAGGAGCTGTGCCTGACAACACTTTAGTTCATAGGAGTGAATGTTTGTAGAATTACAGTTCTTGGTTTCCACATCTAGCTTTTAATTATTAATGTTTTGCTTCCTTTCTCCTTGTTCTGGTGGATATTAGCAGAAATAAATCATTCAAGCAATTGAAGTTATCCTAATTTGAGAGTTGTCTCAAGTAAGGAAGCACAGACCATGTATTTTCACGGGCTATATACTAAAAGGCATTAATGTCTGAGAGAGCGTGATGCAATAGCATGCAAAGGGTTTCTTGTTTATTTTTTCTTATGTATTCTTTAAGCTAAACATGTATTGAGCATGGGAAGATCTTGAGGTTTTAAAGAGTAGAATAGCAAGAGTCTGTATCTTGTGGAGATCCTGCAACTTAAGATCATTCCAAAGGAATATGAAACCCAGAAACTGAAACTACACACTAGCTGAAGAAGAGTAAGCCTAAGAAGAAGAAAATTACAGTAATCTTTTCTGATTGTCAGGAAGTTCTAAAAGATCAGAATGAATTTTGAGTAGAAAATTGAAACATTCTCTTTTCACAAATGCTTTTAAAAATATTATTTTGAGTGAACATCACTGTGATATTTTTGATTCAAATAAATTGCTGCAGAGATACGATATGTAGACACTAATATCCTAATTGCATCTAACTCCTGAAGAAATGGCTAGACTGTCACCTGTTTGAAATAGAAAAGGGTTACCTGAATCCCTCTGCAGACTAATCTCCCCCTTATAGGAAAACGTGTTTGAGCAGACTTGCTCACAGCCTGTTATCAGTCCTGACAGTACTTTGAGGAACAATTGAATATGACATTTACAATTATTTCAGGAGATCAACTTCTTTGTAGTTTGTAGTAATCAAATTCAGAAGGAATCTGATGTTCTTAAAGCCTCCATTAAATTGTCCCTTGTGCTGCAGCGTGTTATTGTCAACTTTTTGAAGTGAGCGTAGGTGACTCACGGGCTGACAAATTCAGGCTTTTAGGTGTTACAGGAGGAGGATTTTTTCTTAAGAATCAGAAGAGCTTAGGAGTGATATTAGTAGGTCAGAAAAGAAAAGCAGTAGCACCTCCTGCAGTTTTCTTAGTAGCTTTTAGCAAGAAGCCAAGTTCTGATGTTATGTTATCTCCATGCATCTCCTGAGAACAATTACCTCCATGCATCTCCTGAGAACAATTACAGGTCAATAATTATCTTCCTCAAATGAGGAGAATACATGCTTCAAATAAGCAATTTTCATTCCTTATGCTCCTTCACTATCTGCAGCCATGCTGACAAGCTCAATATATTTTATATGTTAATGTGCTCATTTGTTTCTTATTGACACTTCTGTGCTGCCATATATTTGGTCTTAGGTCAATTTATTGAGATTGACATCTAGTACATTAACAGAATTATTGGCTTAACTATATAGGTGATTAAATTTCTAATTTCCATGTAGGAGAGGCATCATAGGATGTTTTATTGAGTTATCTGCTCTTTCCTCAACAGTCTCTGTGTAAGTCAGGGCAAATACCAAGTCGTACAAGTTTGTCAGTACACCCTTCCCTAAAGTGTGGTACTTTTTGAAGAAGCATATTAATGTGTTTTGGCTTCCAGTGTGCTTGAAAGAAGTGATTAACCATGTTACTATCTGAAACAGCAGATCTATAGCTTTGTTAGAATCTTCTTCCACCTTTTGTCTAGACTCCTCTTCAAAGCAACCTCAAATGAATTATTGGTCAGATTCAATATGCATATCCTTTCTAAGTACAAAGCACTGTAAAGCATAGGAGAAGAGAGGTGGGCATTTGATCAAGTCATCCACTGCATCTCTGGTAGTTTTCTCCCTGTCAGTGCAGAATCTACTTTGGAAGCACTGTTCCCTTCAGCAGTGATGCTGCCTGCTTTCTTCTCTGTAGTGCAGGTAGTTGTGTTGTGTCCAGTCCTTTGAGAATTAGAGCATCAGAAATAAATGGCAAGCCTGTGGGCTGAAGAAACCTAGCTAGTATGCAACTGGTTTCTTCTGCTTGTTGGCATTTCCACAACCGGTGCTCTTGTGATGAACGAAACTTTTCATATTGTTCACTGTAGTAAAGATTTGGAGTTTGTTTTCTTTGAAGGAGTTTCACTGTCAGTGTGACATATGTAAATGAGCAATGCTTTCCTAAATTTTAGCCTATTTGTTTTTAAATAGCCTTAATTTATGGAAATTTGGGATTAATTTTGCAAAGTGGGTTTGTGCTTACTTTGTTTGGCAAACTGAAAGTCGCCTGTCTCCTTTCTTTTGCCAGTGACCTAATTTGGCATTCATTATGACACTAAAATACATTTAATAACAAGTTTGGCAGAGTTGGCTCCATAGTTCCTACGTTTTGTTCCAAAGAAATTTGATCCTTAAATGTCATCAGAACCCATCAAAGTTGGATTTTATTTTGTGTCGCTCACTTTCCAACTCTAAATTAATATTTATAATGGACAGAGAAAATACTGTGAATATGTTTAACATATGAGTGTCCTGCTTTTTAGAAGTGAACTTTGCAGCTCATTAGTTGCTCAGTTCTGAATTACTACATCAGTATTTTAATAACTTGCTGATCTTGCATTTCATGTTGCTGCCACTGAATTCCCAAAGGAATGCATTGGAAAACTGATTTATTGGGAAGATTTTTTAAGAAGTCTGCCTTTTCAAGAGCAGGAACTCTCTTAGTGTCTTACATTGATGTTGTATTTTATGTACCTTCATGTTCCTTGTTATGTAAATGGCTGGATGGTGATGGCTGCTTGTCTCATAGAAGTGTCACTTGCAAATTCAGAAAGACTGGAGGAGTTGCTGCAGGATGAGGTTGTGCTAGAGGCAGACAAACACCAGCATTATAAGTCCCTGCTGGTTTGTTGTGGTTTTTTGTTGGTTGGTTGGTTTGGGTTTTCTGTTGATGTTCTTTGTAGATCTACACAATTGTCATTTGCCTGTCTTCAGCTTTCTTATGCTACATATTTGTAAATCATACTCTTGTTTCTGGGATTTTAATTAAGATCATACCTTAGCTTTCAGTAGCAGTGACCTATGTAATGAAATACACTTTTTGTTCATCACTGGTCAGAAACAGGAACAAATAGGCTCTTTAATTGAGACATAAGAACTTTTCCTCCTCCTTCTTTTCTTATAGACTCACAGTTTTGGAATAGTACTGGAGTGCTGGTTTCTGCAAAAAACCTTTTCTGCCTGCCTTGATGAGAGGGATGCTGTCTCCTATCTGTTACTTAAGCAAGTTTGAGTGTTGTGAATTTGTGATGGCCACTGCTCCCCCCTTCTTAAAGCTTTCTTGTCTCTTCTTTCAAAGGAAAACAGAGGAACAACTGACGATTTATCATTCCTTAAGTGAATTCAGGGTCTTGTAAAGACATTTGTGCATTTTGGGATTCCATACTTGCCACTTTCTATCCAGGTTTTGCAGGCTTTCATTGTCACTTTGCTTACAGCCTTCACTGTCACTTCTCTAGAAACCTCCTTCCATGTATACAAAAGTCTCTGAATGGTGTAAAGGGAAGCACATAGCACCAAGGCATTTTTAGTCCTAATAGTCAATCACTGTCTTAAAATATTTGTAAATCCATGCAGAGCTTGTCAAAGAGCAGTTAAAATGCATACTTGCATTTATAGATCAATTCATGAAGATAAGGATGTGTATGCAGGCAAGATTTTGAAAGAAGTGCTAAAGCTATTGGCTTCTAGCCCGTTTAACAGAATCTAATAATTTCTGTATTCCTATATGATGTATGGTGGTCTGTGTATAAAGTAATATTTATATCTTTCACTGTCTAAAGCACAAGAAGACTGGTTATTATTTTTGAAGAATTTCAGGCCTCGTAACCGATCCAGCTTCCCCTTCCACTGGTCTGGTTCATGTCATCTTATGGGACCAAAAGGATGTGTAATATCCATATCCTGAAGCAGCAGGAAATGTTATACAGAAGATTGAGCCTTCGATCCAGAGTTCCCATGTGCTCTGCCTCTACCCTGTATGCTGTTCCCATTGGGGAAATGAGTGAGATACATTGTAGTTACACATCTAATATCATGTATCTTGGAAGTTAGGATGCCTGCATGCTGCAGACAGCGGGAGCGTTTGCTTCATATACTGAAGTATTGGACAGTAAAGGTTGTATTTTATAGCAATTATAATAATTAGGAAAAAATGCTGTCTGTCTGGTTTCAATTTTTTAGTCTAGATTTCTAAGGAGGAAAGACTCTTGTTGGTAGTGTCAATGGGAGTCGTATTACTCCATTTTACATCTGAAAACAATATCCTCTATTAATCAGTGATTTATTTGACAGAGTGTAGTTCTTTTGGATTGAACTCAAGGCGCTCGCTTTCTTGCTTTGCATAAGAATTGCATGAAACTCAAAGAGCAGAAAATATTTCTCAAGCTTGTCAGAAATAATATGTGAATGTTTTTGAATATAACGAATTCCAATTATTTGTTGTAAGCTCATTTTAAAAATATTTTAAGTATTTCAGAGCTTTGAAAATTCAAAGTAGATTTGTTTGAATTCGTAGGAACCTTAAAAGCCATCCAGTCCAACCCCTGCAGTGCACAGGGACACCACAGCTCCATCAGTGCTCACAGCCCTGTCCATTCTGACCTTGGCTGTCTGCAGGGATGGGACATCCACTGCCTCTCTGGGCAGCCTGTGCCACTGCCTCACCACTATTATCATAACAAGCTTTTTCCTTATGTCCCATTTAAATCTCCCCTCCAGCATTCAAAGTAGCTTGTCCCTTCTCTATGAAAATATTTTCTCTTTTAGAGATGAGCTGCAAGAAACTTTTTGTATCTCAGTGAGTTCACATCATATTTCATCCAACCATACTGCCTGCAACCACACAACTTTATGTAAATGCCTGCTGCTAATGTAGGGCGTCAGTGTTCTAATCCCTTCTGAAGTTCTTTTGAAACTCTTCTCTCGTCCCACTTATTAACTAGCATTAACTCTGCCATGCAATAATGAGAAGAGGCGTGAATTGTTGATTCAGCTATCAGGGTTTGATCTCACGGTCTTTTCCTTTTGCCTCCATCCTCCTTTTCTGGGTGACAGCCAGGGAAGGAAGGGATCCACATTTTTTTTTTTTAAATGGCCCATACATGTGTTGCTCTTGATAAGTAATAAGTGAAAGAAATCTTCAGCACAAAATACCAGCACAGTTAATGGTGAGGGAATGAATATGAGGTGAAGCTGTTGATTTTAGGAGATCATCCCTGGATTTGGAGAGAGGTTATTTCCAGGGTCAGATAAGTGCAACTTCTTGCTAACTTCCAAGACATGGCTGGTGATTTTGTTGTTGTTGTTGTTCATTATTTTGTCGAGATAATTATAAAGGTAATTGATCAACCTTTGTGCATTTGTGTAATTATTATTTTTTTTTTTAATCTCCCTCACAAGAAAGAATACAGCCAGATGGGTTAAACAAAGAAGGAGCTGTAAGTCAGCATTCCTTCTGCAGAGCACTTAGGGCAGCTGCAGCTTCTCAGCTGGGAGTGTACCTTTCTGACTGCTTCGGCTTTCTGACTTGTAACTGTGCAGCTGCAGCATTTCATTAAATGTAAAACTCGTGTTAATCTCCTGGGATTACTTCAAGAGGCAAAAGGATGGGGAAGCAATAACTTTAAGGTGCTTGGCTTACAGAGCTGCTGAGCCAGCTGCCATGTAACTGGTGAGCTTTGGAGCACAAGAGCTGCTTTGGAAGCAGAAGACAAAAGCTTGTTGCACCAGAGCTGGTCTGTCAGAAGCTCTGCTGGTTTTACCAATGGATTTGTCATTTACTGGTGTCCATAACTGCATATTTCATTAAGAGATGAGATTTAGATAATACATTTACATTGAATGCATGATTCTGGACATCTGAATGTTTCTAGTGTTCGGTCATAGGAAATGTAAAGCACTATAGCTGTAAATAACTGCAAACTTCTAAGACACTATTTAAAATGAGTTTGTTCTGAAACCTTCAGTGACTGAAGTCCCAATCCTTTCACAGCTTCAGTGATTGCTGAGGTTGATGTTGAGAAACTCTTAACCAAATGACAATTGAAAATCAAAGGTTACAAGTGCCAGAGAGAAGCAAGGTGTAGCAAATAGCAATGATCACAGTGGTACAGGTCTTGCTATGTTATTTTATTGTTTTAGAAAGTCTGATTTTGTCTGTATTCTTAATTCAGGTTCTTTCAGCTTCTAGGAACTCCGTGTCCCTTAGGGAGAGCATTATATAACAGTGTTTCAAACTTTATTTTGCATTTGAAAGACTGACCCAGGAAAGCAATGAACTTCTTGATGGTTTTTGACTTGACTGGAGTGGTGCTTCTGAATGCTATCAAGCTTGAAATTGTTTTTGAAGTAATCAAGAGTATATACTGTAGTTTTGTTTCATACAGTAGAGAAATCTAATGGAGTACCAAATCTCCCATGCAAATCTTAGGACAACTACCAAACATACATAAACCATCTAAAAACTGTGGGTTTTTTGTTTCTTTGTGCATTCTACCACCTCCCTCCCCCGAGGAATATTGGGTATTTGAACACAGATTAAAATGAAGATTGTTTACAGCACTAGTGTGCATAGCAAACGCCATGTTCTATATGAGATGTCTATTAAAATAATACATCTAACAGGATCATAAGCGTACAGAAAAGGGCATAGAAATAGTTTTTGAAGTACAGATCATAAAGGCATTCTTAATTCTTGCTCTCTTGCTGGGCACTTTGCTAGCCTTACTAATATATCTTTCCATAAATATTGAAGGAAAAATAGAGTAGTAATCTTTAGAATCCTTAAATGTGTGTAAACCTTACAATTCTATTATACAAGCATGTGATTATAGCCTTCACCTTTATTCAGTGCAAATTACAGTAATTATGGTATGGGTAATTTTAGATTTTAACGTTTATGTTCTTGTCACTGGTAACAGCCAGGAAGTACAAACACAGGAAGCATATTTTGTCATATACACTTTTCCAGCTCACATTCCTAATTACGTTATGTTCAGACAACTGTGGAAGCCTGTAACTTTATGTGCATAGTGCTTCCATGTCAGCCTTGGCTTGCTATTAGCTACAGGGGAAATGTGAGCAGATCCCTAAGTGCTTAATGTGGCCTTTCTTTTTGCAGCTCAAAACTTTTCTGCTGCTTTTGAAAGAACTTTTAGCACTTTGCTCAGTGCATCAGTTTATAAATGCATATGAACAGGAGAATCTTATTCTGTAATAAACTGCAAAAAATATCCCTGCTAACTGCATCATGTAGTCTGTGCAAGTCTGATTATGGGGGAGTGTATTTATTCCATGTGGCATCTCTGAATTTATACTTGCTAACCAGGACATGAGCATCTGTGGCATAGCAAAACCACTGGCATGTTTGTTTCCAGCATGGTATGCAGTTATTCAGTTTCTAGTGTGAAAATGAATTCAATGTCTGAATATCTGAATGCGAACGTCTTAAGAGCCTTGTGAAAACCTGGCTTTGGGATTAATTTGTGATTATTGTTCTTTTGTATGCTAGGATTGTGCAGCAACGTTTTCTTGGGTTGGTAGATGCAATTTTGCAGACATACAGTTTCTGCTTATCTCTCCCCCTTCTTCCTCCCTCCCTCTCTCCTATGGTTTGGTCAATGATGAGACCTACTTTTATGTCCCTCCTCAGCAACTACTGGAACCTTTGAGTTTCCAACAGTTCTGAAGGAAAATACCATTGGTTTTAGAGATCTCCAGATAAATAAATTCAGTACGAGACAGTTAACCTACAGGCAGAAATAGAAAGCCAGGTCTTACTGATTGTGCCATGGCAAATCTATAAGATTAACAGTGCATAAATTAAAAATAGAAGCCCTTGAAAGGGATAAGTTCTTCGCTTCAAAATTCACAAAGCATTTGACAGCATAATTGCTTTGATTATTTTATAATCTGATTTTCAAAGTTCTGCTCAATTATCTAGTGAATTTGCATGATATCAAAATATTCTCTTCTTTTCTTTTAATCAGTAAAATAGTTTCAGATGGATAATAGCTGTCTGTGAGAGAGGATTGCCTCTGAGAGGAACAGTTCTCAGACGGTTTAACTTGGGTGTTGTTGCTCACTGAGATTCAGGCATTTCTTAGCTGCTCCTGAGTATCTGAAGGCATTGGGAATGCCTTAGGCTGCATCCCTGTCTTTGTTTTTTCTTCATGTTTAGAGAAAGGCAGAAAGGAGGACTGGAGTTTTTGCTGCTCCTTTTTTTTTTTTTTTTTTTTTTTTTTAATAATTGTCTTGCTTTAGAAGACTTTTAAGACTTGTGCTCTGTTAATCATTAGCTGTTATTGACAGTCTCACTATCTTCTAATAATTTTGTGAAGAACAACTTGTTCTCACAGTGTATCAGGGGTGCATTGCTGGATTAAGTAGATTTTTCAAGAAGAATCATTTTGGCTTCAGTTGATTTAGGATACGATGACCCAACTGTAACTCCAGTTTTTGTGAAAATACCCAAATTATGTTTGAACCAATGATATAGACAATAGCAAAAACTGATTTCAGATATACAACCAGTTACATTTTTTTTCCTTACACATATAGATGGTATTACTGACTCAGCTGCAGATGTGAAGCTATCAGAATAAATTTAATACAATAAATTTAAATCACTGTCTGATCAGGAGGATGATACCAAGTTTCTCTTGAGGCTCAGTATCTAAAGGGGAGCTAAAGGAAAGAAGAGGACAGACTCTATAGCAGGGTCTGTGGTGATAGAACATGAGGAAAAAGCTTCAAGCTCAAAGAGGGGAGATTTAGGTTAGATGTAAGGAAAAAATCTTTTATAGTGAGGGTAGTAAGGCACTGGAACAGATTGCTTAGGGATGTGGTTGATGCACCATCCTGGAGACTTTCAAGGCAAGGCTGGATCAGGCTCTGGGCAACCTTGATCTAGCTGTGGGGTCCCTGTGCATTGCAGGGTAGTTGGACTAGATGGTCTTCAGAGATTCCTTCCAACTCTCTAAGGATTCTGTGAATCTGTGTGTCTGGTTTTCAGCAGAATGACACACTGGAACAGGTTGCCCAGGGAGGTTGTGGATGCCCCATCCCTGGAGGCATTCAAGGCCAGGCTGGATGTGGCTCTGGGCAGCCTGGTCTGCTGGTTGGTGACCCTGCACATAGCAGAGGGATGGAACTGGATGAGCATTGTAGGCCTTTTCAACCCACTATAGGCTATTCTATAATTCTATGATTCTGTGATAAGATTCTCCATGCTTTGTTTCATCTGAAGCCTTTGGGGACAAGTCAATGCAAGTTCTTCTGCTCACTAAAAGTATTTAGATGTTTATTTTGATTTTGATGCATTAAGGAAATAACTTATTGTCTAAATGGGATCAAGATACAGATGACTTAATTGACAGAAGTGCCATTTGTAGAGTGCTGAAGTATTCTGAAGGAACGAAAAGCTCTTGAAAAACCGGTTTCCCCTCTGTATTTGACAACAGATGTTGGATGTCCCAATATAAACATGGCTTGCAGTTTATCCAGGAACTCTTAAAGAGTTGAAGTAGAGGTATATTTTATTATGTTCATAATATTTACTATATTATGTATTATTCATTATATTACTTTATGAAGTGTTGAGCTATCATTTATACTTATGGTATGTAAAGATTACAATGAAGCACGGTTCCTTACTTCCATGGACCCCATTTGCCTTTCCTACAGAGAGAGAAGGGCCTTCATGTGGCCCTTGAGAGCATCTACTGCAAGTCATCTACCCTGACTTTCCCACTGCAGTATCCTACACACCTGCTGGGGAGCAGCAAGGTCAGGGCTGATGCACCAGGGAGGGCATCCTAGGAGCTGGGGGTGGCTGCAGCATGGTAGCAGGGACCTCAGTGATGGGGCACAGCCCAGTGTACCTGAGGCAGGGTCAGTGGTCTCCCAGCGAGGTGAGCAAACAGACCAAGTCCAAGGCCCTGCCAGGGTGGATCAATGACTAATGAAATATCAGGGGACACTGACTGTAGCTGTGATGATGTGTTGTGAATATTCCCTAGCTTTTGATATATGATGCTTTCACTAGGAAGCTTAAAGGGTGAATTTCTTCTTTTTAAAATGAAACAAAAAACCTACAAAGCCACGAGACACAACGTGAATATAATAACGATGCTAACCATTAAAAGGCACTTTTTACCTAAGGGTCTGTTATAAATATTTGTTTATCTTGTTCTGGTAATGAGGTTTCAGACTTGCTGTGGTGAAAATAATGTTCTGTTTCTTAATTAAAAATGAGTTGGCTTTAGAAGCAAGGAAGAAAACAAATTTGTAGAACTGGCGCAGCCGATAACGCGCTTTGTTTCTAAATGAGCCACCTTTGGTGGTGTGCTCACAATGAGATCTTCCTTTAAGGGTCTTGGAACAATTTCTAGACTGTTGTAAAGTTAGTAAATAATAATAATAATAAAAAATCTGATCTTTTTACCATCTGTGTCTGCAGCACAAAGCGTGCAGAAGGCTCCGTCTTACAAGAATATTTTCTATCCCACTAAAGAGCCCAAAGCAAGAAAGCCCAAGCAGTAAAATTTATTAGACATCTCTGCATGACAAAAATCAATAAAATACAATCTCTTGTGGTTTAATATGAAAATATACCTAAAGAAGCAGTGACTCAAGAAAAATACTGAGCAGCCGATACAAATTGAAAATGTCAAGGAGGAGAAAACTGAATGTAGAGGATGCAGTCTGGTTTACTGTAGGGCATATTTCAGAACCAGCCAGAAATATTAGTGTGGAGGAGAAACTATGGAAACTCTTTTAAAAGACAAAATGTGTGATGGCATATCCATAATACAAGTGCCAGTGAGATGAAAAAGCACACCTTTCCATGGGTGCAGAGCTTTGGGAACCAGTGTTAAAATGTTCAATTAATTTATAATTATCTGTAAATGATTATTAAGCTGTGAATGATAAAAACAACCAAAGCTAAGGTTCAGGCCAGTTTTTTTTTCTGAATGGAATCCATTATTTTCTATCATACTTAGTTCTAACTACTGGGTGCTAATGATATTTTATTGACTGTGTTGTTGTTCAGGGCTGCTGGCAATGCAGCACTGAGGTTGTTCAAATGTATGCTCTATATTTTCTGTGAAAGACTTTAAATTTATTTCAGACTTCATTTGCACCCCCCATGTCCTGCTCTGATGTGTTTGTCTGGAAAAAAGATTCGGTAGCAATTTAGCAGTATTTTAAATAATTAAATTACTCACTGCATTTTAAATTCTAACTCCTTTATTTTTGTTTAATATTTTTGAATCAGAGTATGTAGCGATGCCCTTAAGATTAGCCCAGCTTTTAACTAGTTTCAAAATTGTTAAAGTAATTGCAAACTGCTGTATTTCAGGGTTTCTTTTTCATTTTTGGAGCAGCACAGTTTTCATTCTGATTGTGCTTGAGGGCTCTTATGTGTTGCAACTCATTGTAAGAATTCAAACAAACAGAAAAAAAAATCCCTCTGGTCATAAATCTTGCCCCCATTCCCTTGGGTTACTGAAGCTCATGTAGGTGGAGCTGCCTCATCGGTACTGTCTCAATGATGCGGTGCCTTTTGGGGGCAGAATTGTTACACTCTCCTAGAAATCAGCTCACAGGCAGTAATTGGGTATCATCAAATGCACACAAAAGTTAAACATATCTCTGTTTTCCAGCCCCTACAAGTAATGGTGTTGACTTCAGTTTCATGACATTTAGTCAAGTGCGTTGTTGAGTTTTTGCATATGTAGAACATAGACAGGTTTTGCTTTCTAAGCATGTATTTTCAGGTGCATGATGAATAAATTGTATTTCACTTGGAAACAGACAATCTCACCCAGTTCCATGACACGAGGATCTTGGGAGAGTAATGCTTGTGAGACTGATGGCAGCAGTGGTCTTTTTGGTCCCCATTGCTGCTTTTTCAAAGTGCTTTGCCAAACAAATTCCTAAAAACGTATCTGTTAGGTTGATTGCAGTTAGATATGTTAGTTTGTCATTTTAAGCTGTTCCTAGTGACAGCATTGATAGTGGGGGAAAATCCTTAATTTGTGTGAGGCTTACAGCTAGTTTTTAATTCTGTGATAAAGCAGCTAGTTTTATAGTATCTATAAGACTAGACATAAGTGAAAATGTATGTATAATCTATGTGGCTATAAACCACTCTTACTGTTGAAGGGGCAGTGAATAGATCCTTTAAAACCTCCCATTTGCCTACTTAGATGACTCTTTCTGTGTTTTTTATCATTTTAAATGACAGAGAAGGCTAGCTAACTTCTCCTTGTAATCAGTCCTGTTTGTTGTGAGAGTTGCTGCTTTATACCTATAACAAATCAAACTTAGAGGCATACTACGTATTTGTTTGCAGATATATTTCTCTGTGACAGCTGTTCTTTAAGACCCTGAGATCTGCCATTAATTTTGAGTAGTCAGGAAGGCATCCATCTAGTCAGCAGTAGAAATTATTGCTGCTCTTTGATGAGTTTTCATTATTAGCATTTCTCAAAGGCAAGGGCAACTGAAATTTATGGCATCAGCTGGTCACACGAGACGGGGATGTTTCATAAACGCTGCCAGATGTCACCGAGATGAGCTTGTATGCACCAAACGAATCATTTCTGGAGGAGCTGTTAAAGCTGCTTCAGCAACTTCTCCTACCTGGACTGTTTCTGTTGCACGAGCCAAATGGCTCTGGGACTTCTCTGTGTGCAGCCCAAGTGTCCAAAGAGCCAATGCGACAGCAGCAGGAACGTGGTGCAGGGTGGGCAAGGCTGCACGTGGGTGCTGCAGAGATGGTGTCAGGGCACTCCTGTAACCTCCTGGAAGTCCCAATGGGAAGATAATGAATCAAATCCCAAATTATTTTTGAAAGCTAAATAAACCCTATATAGTGCGCTATAAAATTCCTTTTTTTTTTCCTTCTTTTGGAGAAGTGAGATCTGTGCTACGTGTTTATGAAGATTGATCGATGCTCTGAGCTTGGAAGACGTGAGCTTGCAAACCCAGCAGTAGTTGCCATTTCTTTAAAAAAGTAAAACAGGCGCTGTGACTTGAAACAACACGTATAAATGTTTAGTTTGCAAGATCAGAGACAAAAAAAAAGTTGAGAGTGTGTTTTAAACTTGCCCATGGACTCTGTAGGTCAGTGTGGTACCATTGTGTTAGAGCATGGTCTGCCACATGGCAACAGCTAATTACCCCAAAAGGTTTCTGTCTTGGAGCAAGGAACAGATGAAATATGTGCAGAACCGAGGTTGCAAGAGCATGTTACATTTTTTGTATGTTTCACTTTATAATCTAAGAGGTATTTTCCTATTTTACCTAAGAAGCATATTAAATTATTTTTAATTTGACTTGGACTGGTTTACACGTGAGTTAACTGTATCCTTTAGGTTGGTATATTCTGTCTCTGCACCTTCTTATTCTGCCTTCCTACAGCCTGTGTAGAGAACTTAATGTGTTTTCCTTGCCATCTAGGCCAATTTTTGTCCCTCTTTCATTGGTTAATAATTCTCCGCTATGCAGGTAGCAGTTTGTATTTACAAAGATGTCCTGGCTATATTGCTTTCCAGTTTTCTTACGAGATTAAAATTTGAGAAAACTGCAGAGTTTTATAGAACCGTGAAAGGTTTGCATGAACTTTGATATATATGCTATCAGTCATTTTTATAGTTTTATAGGTGCTTTGTATTTAAATGCTATCGTACTGCTTATAATGAACAAAACGAAGAAGTAATTTGTCAAATATTATATTCTGTATCATTTATGGCTCAATTTTGGTGTGTTATTATTCTGACTAGTCTAAAAATTGCTTTAAGGAAAGTAAAAGCAGCCCTGTAATTCCAGGTAACTTCATTGGCCGCACTTAATTTGATTTTCTCAATAGCAGGTGGCAGACTAAATGGAGTTAAAATAATGAAATAAACAGTGGCCTCCACATCTCACCAGAGTTCCAAAAAAGCATATTGAATTTAGGTCTACCTGCTTTGTTTAAAGCAGGAACTTGGATATGCAAACTCTTTTAACAGTTTTGATAATTACGGAAGATTGTTTGATAGGGAGGCGGGTATGATTTAAAAACAGTGAACCCCAGTTAGCAAAATGCAAAAGAAAAAAACTTCTGGTGTCCAGTCCTGCTTGGCAATTTTGCATTGTCAGATGGAGATTGCAGGGAGGTTCACAGGGACTTGAATTTTTTTTTTTGTGTGTGTGTACTTATTCAATGACAGATGAAGCTGAAATGCTCTTTGGGAAGGACTGTCTTTGAGGATAGTAACTGGAAAGGATGCCAGGAAGATCTTAGAACTTCAAAGAGTGCAAATTGCCAAGAAAGTTACCCAGAATTAGAGATGCCAGAGTTGTGGGAACTTGTACATCCTGTGAAGACACTCATATGAATGTGGAGGAGATGGACGTATTGCAGGGGAATGATGTAGAGGAGCTACTCACTTTTATTGGTGATGTTCCAGAGAAATAAGTAGGAAAAAGGCAAGGAATTGTAGCCAGTTTGAGCACAGCAGGGGAAGTCAGATGTGGGACTGCTTTTCAGCAAGTTAACTGTAGCAGGGCTTCCTATATGCCTGGGCTTCAATGAGGCATGTTCTGAAGAGAAAAGGTAGACCTGGGTCTCCAGGAGGCCAGGTAAAAAGCAAGTGATGAAAGCAACATGGAAACTAGGAGTCTTGCTGTAGCCAGCCAGAAATGCAAAGGTTAAGCCAGCTCTGTGGGCAGGTAAATCTTTGGCACAGAGCAGAAGGGATGTAGAGCAAAGAGATGGCAGTGTTCTCATGCATGTGGGCAAAACAGCTTTCTCTTTGTGACAAGGATGTGCTGTAAAAGGGTGGGAAGCTGTGTTGGAGCATAAATCATATTTGGGAAAGACAGGAAAATAGGACCTCCAGTGTGCTGCTCTGCAACACAGCCCATCATGTATTTCAGGAGGGAGTTATTTCAGGGTGAATTTCCTCAAGGGAGGAGAGAGGAATTCATTCCTCTGTGCATGGTTGAGTGCGATCCAGACACTGCAGGCTGTAGCAGCGAGGGTAGGTGAGAACAGAAAGCTGGAAGCCTGCGGCTCCAACAGATTTGCTGTGAGACAGCAGGGATGAGCCTAGGCCAGCTCCTTGTGTCTCAGAAACACTGCAAGGACCTGGGGAGCAGAGGGGTTGGAGCAGAGCTGGTGAAGAACTAACTGTGTTTGGCTAGTGCTGGGGACCTCCTGTGGGGCCTCCTCTGCAGGGACCTCTGGGTAGAAAGGTAGAGCTGTAAAAGCTTTTCCCCGTTCTGTTCCCTGATCACTTGAGGGTTTTTGGTTTAGGAGATCCGTTACACTTGGTTTGTTTGAGCTTCTGTTGCTGTTTAAAAGATACTCAGTCCTCCCTGGGGAGTTTGATGTGTCAGAAGGCTGACTTGGAGCAGCCTCAGAGCTGTGGCTGATTTGTAGTTGCTCTGATATCCTTCTCTGAGGTGTTCACAATTCTCATCCCTTCTGGTGGAGAGCAGAGAGGAGGCTTTGGGAACAGAAAATTGGATGTAGCAAATGAACACAGGAGTAAGAGAAAGAATGAGGTAAGGCACAGAGAAAAAGATACCAATAAAATAGAGACGTGCTACAAAGTGGAGAAAGACACATTGAGAGAGATCTAAAAAGAAGAGAGAAAACTAGAAATGGAAAAGTAAAATAAGTAACAAGCTGAATATCCAGAAAATAATCCCATGGTACATCCATATAGAAAGTAATCTGTTCATTAAATACTAGCTCTCCCTTTGCTTAAGGCTCTCTTATGAAATTGCAGAGAATAGGTGATTTATTTCAGCCAAAATTACTATAAAAATAAGGAAGATATACTTTAAAAAAAAAATCAACTTTGTTGTCAAATCTCTAAATATTTAGCACACGCTATTAGTCAAGAACAGTTTATTAAAATTGTGGAAATCTTAGTACATCTTGAGAAGTTGAGGCCTAAGTTACTTTGTTTAAACTTCAAAAAGTGAAACTAGGACAGTTTTTTCTTTCATTACTTGCTGCAAAATCAAGTCAGGTGCAGCCACCACACCGGCTGCAAACCCATGCCACATTCTTCTCTTTGATTTTTCTCATCTGTGACAGAGAATTCTGGTACAAAGGATCAAAAGTCAGACATGTCCTTTGAAAAACGAGAAAATTCAGAGTTGTGAAAGTAACATGAGAGTTAAAGAAGACTGACTTTTTAATTTAATTGTTAGCATTTCCCTAATTTTCTTTTTTCCCCTTTTCCCCCCCATTTAAATATATCAAAACACTGAAGTACAAAGAGAATTTGGGATGAAAGATTAAAGATGACTCAGCCTCCATCAATGTCTGCTCTGTTTTTCTTTTTAAAAAAATCTTTTACCGTATTGTAGGCACTAAAACATAGATTTTAGCCACCAGAAATAATGAGATATTTCAAATCCTGTAGATTTTTGCTTGATGTAGGAAAATGGCACTTTTTTTTTTTAATGTTTAGGCAGCATAACGCTTTGAACAATTTCACGCTTCAGAAGTGACAAGCCTACGTGGCTGCATTATGTGGTGTTTTACCTTGGACCATTCCATATTGAAACATCATCTGCAAGGTACTTCGCAAGACTTTTATTAACATGTTATGTTTCACTGCAAAAACCCGAAACTGAATTGTATCCGGCAGGTCCCTAGAAAACTTCCATTAGGTGAGTGAAGTGTCCCAACTGAATATAGAAATTAGAGAATACCCTTCAAATGAGACTTGTATCCTAGAAAGCATGAAATGAGAGTGCTCCCTGTCCCAGGCAAAATCTATCAAGGTATCAGGGCCCTCAGGTTATGCTCTTGGTTTCCAAAACACCAGTCCCCAGATTTGCATCTCTTTCTGTGGCTCAGTAGCTGAAAGCTATGTAGATTCATGGTTTTACTAAAAGGGTGTGCTTTTGTGTAAGTTTTGCCAGAATTGGGTGAATCTGAAGGTCAAGGAGCTGTAAGGTAAAGAAAGGGCTCTTGCTGTTCTACCAGCTACTCTTTCCAGTATTAAATGCCTGCCAATAAGAGAGCTAAAACCAATCTTGTGATTGGAATGGGATAGAAATACAGGAATCCCGTAAGCTGTTTACAGTTTGCTAGGATAATACTTGGTTGGTCTGGAGCTCCTTTCACTGGAGGATTGGATCATATTAATCTCACAAATATTCTATCGTGGTAGGTAGATAGGTATCATTAGTTAGAGATGAGGCTGCTGAAACACAAGCAAGTAATGTACCCCAAGTAATATGAGACCAGAAATAAAACACGGCCTTTATTTATTATGAAGAAATTAGGGAATAAATTGCAAATGACTGTTTGCCTCTCCCTGAGCCTGCTACTGCCTAGCAACGATTGCTAGATAGGATAAACATCATTAACTGTAAGAAGTTCAGTGTCTAAAAAGATATTAGGAGTGCTGATAGGCAGTCTTGAGATGACTGTACTATTTTAAAGGATTATCTTTCTTTGTATTTTGGGTCTAAGGGCAGTCCCAGTCTTGCCCATGGTATGTGTACAAATGCACACACACACTACTTTCTATTTGATGGATTTTGCTTTATCATGGTGCTATAGTTAAGTACGGTAGGGAAATGATTCTGCAGCCAAAATAAAAATTAGAAATCTTGTACACTGCATGCTGGAGCTTCTCAGGAAATCATTCTAGCTCACTGTTCCTGTCAAGCTGGGGAATATGCCTGTTAATTTCCCATGACAGAAAACACATCACCTCATCAGCAGCCCTAGAAAATGACAAAATGTCCAAACCAAAAAGAAGCCTGACTGCCAAACACTTTCATTTCCACTGCTGCAGGAGGAGGGGGACTGGAAGAGGAGGAGGGGCATGCTGTAGAAATTTCAGGAAAGCAGAATAATGCACCTTGCTACCTGTAGTGTCCCCTTGTTATGCTTTATATTACTGCAAACCCTTCATCTCTCAGTCAAGATGTGACCCTTCCAGAGTAACTTTGAGCCAGAGGGTACACAGTCATTTAATTCTAAAAGAGTAATTTATACTCCTGAATCTGGTGATTGTAAAATTCTTTTTTAGTGTTTGTGCTGAGGCAAACAGCTCTGTGCAAAATCTACACCTGCAAATATCTTAGGTATTTAAGTGATAAGAACAAACGTGATTCAGTGACATACTGCACTGTGAGTATTAACCTGTAGCAATGGTAATTTCATCTGAAGCTACTGTACAGGTCCTTAAAGTCTTTGTAACACTACTAACTGTAATACTACTGCTTTTTTTTTTTTTTTTAATGAACAGGAATTATATCAAGATGATAACATTTTTATAGTCACTTTTCTTATTTCTGGAACTCATGAAGGAAAGTGTTTTTCCTCCACGATGAAATACTACATTTGTAAGTTAGTTGCAGAAAGAAATGGTGTGTGTGTATGTATTTATGTATGTATTTACCTCAGGTAAATATATTAATATTGTATTTTTATATAAGTATACTACAATGGATCAGCTTCCTCCAGCAATGAAATTACAGTCACATTAAGGACTAAATAATTCATGTTGCCGCATAAATAGTTCTGGTTCTCATGTTGCAAAGGTAATTTTCAGACTGTGAACTGGGTGGGAATTGGTGTTATGGTATCTCTGTAAGCATTTGGACAGCCTGAAACTCGAGCCTGCAGAATTTTGGATGTCTCCTTTTTGTTTTGATGTGTATTCAACTCTGCAGTCTGACAGTGCTTCTGCTGTAATGGCAAACAAGGAAAATTAAGTTAGCAGTGTATTGTAGATAACATGTTTGCTTTTGTATCTCATGGGATATTTGGCATGAAGTGGAGTAGGAGATATGGGAATAGCTTAGAGCTTCCAAGGTTGCTGAAATGATGATGAAGCCTACAGCTGGAGGTTTTACTGCTGTGTGGTTGGGAGGTCATTTGCAACATAAATGCTTTCCATTTTGTTTGTGTGATGGACCCCTGCCAGATGTTTGGCTGAGAGGAGCCAGAAGACCCTTGAGAAAGTGGCAAAGCAGGGACACAGTTATTCCAGAAGACCCAAGGCTATTCACCTTCTGCATCCAGCCCCATACAGGCGGTGACTGCTGTAGATTTTTTTTGCAGCATATCCTCTGCAGAGTGCAGGGTCTTTCCAGGTACATAGATAGCTGTACTCTGTAAACGTGTATTGCAAACACAAGAAACGTGCATATGTTTGCCTAATATGTTTGGCACAGTGGCATTCTGGTCTGGATGTAGGTTTTTGTTAAATATCTTTCTCCAAGCCTGAAATATTCAGGTCCAGGTGTTGATCAGCAGTGAAGTTATCATTTTCTTTTAGGTCCTCGTTATAAGTTGCAATGCTTCAGAGCAAGGTTGGCTGAGATGCTTCTTTTGCATATTAAATTAATGACTGCAATAATGAACTTCAGTTGTTTTGGTTTCAGAGATTTGTGCATCCCAAAGACGTGGGAATTGTGGAATATTAAAACTATGCGATCAGCTACTTTGGTTAGAATGAGTTTATCAAGGTTTGCTGTTATTAGAAAATGCAAGTAAGTGTTTTTCTCCTAAGATGTATTCAAAAAGCTAACAGCTTTTGAAAACACCTTGGAGACCATTGCTCATCCCAAAGTTTTGTTGAATGAGTCTCTCAAAATCTGTTAAAATCAAACTTCATTAATCATTCTTCGTTTAAGATGGGATACTTCGTTTTGACTGGATAGGGTTTGTCTAAGGAAGTGCTAATAGTGATGTTTTTCATTTGAGCAAATCTGCCTCTACTTAACTGACACTATTTTAAAATTCTATAAATAAATATTTATTATTTATAAATAAATTGAAAAACAGTCTCTCTAGGGCCAAGAGGGGATGCTGGTGGTAGCTGTTCTATCTTACCTGTTTCTAGCAATTACATGATTCAATACAATTTAATAAAATATAATTTCTGCAGAGGTGGGATTGGGAAGCCCTTGAAAACATTAGCACTTACATTTCTGTGTAGGTTAAGGTGAGAGTAATGCAGTGAAAATAAGTCCCAAGGACATAATTAAAGGTTCTATTCGACCATATGCTGCTTGTCCTGGCAACATGAAGAAGCAGGCACACATGGTTGGAGAAACCTGAGGAATATAATTGGGTCCAGTCGACAAATCTGATGTAAAACAGACATCTCTTCTGCCTCCTCAGATGCTCCATGTCAGTTGATGCTGCTCATGTGAAGACACTTTGTTAAAATTATCCATGTCAAAGTTCAACCAGAGAGTAGGGATGAATTTTTGTATTGCAGAATTCCTCTGTATTTTAAGAATAGCTACATTCAATGTTAATAATGAGGTTCCTCATTTAATTCAGTGTACTACAGCTCCCAGTAACCAGATAAATTCTCTGCAGTCGTATATATGCCAGAAATGATGCATCTTGTTTATTATTTCAGTATTATCCTATAGCCCGGGGAATTCATGCACGAGGCATTACCCTTGGGTTCTGCCTGCAAAACAACTCCAGCGATAGTGATGTGAGGTTGCATATTTCTATCTGCAGTGAGAGCTAGAAAGCAATTGTATTGAACTGCCTGTAAATGCAAACACAAACTGCGTGGAGAAGACTTGTGCACCATTCCCATGGTTTGGCAGACTAACTTTATTGGTGCTTGTTATCACCTCTTGAGTCGTGAGTGTGTTTTCCAATAATAGCTGCCTGGAATTTGTTGAAATGTTATATTTGCTGATGTACAAGAAAGGAATACACTTCTTTTGCTGTATCCTTTACTAGAGTGGCTTGTTACAGTTCCTACAGGATGAAAAAGAAATGAAAAAACAGAGCTTCGAACAGCTCTGTATCGAACTCCTAGAAGTCCTAGACAGATTTTTAATGTAGTAAATAGAATTTTGCATGTTTGTGTGGACTCTCTTCAGAAATTAAAGTCATCACCTTCCTTTATGGACATACATTTGCACGTGTTTGAACTCAGTTGAGCTGCGGCTCTGGAGGCGCCTCTTGTCATCATTATAGATGCCATTTCCATGGATGTGCATGCTCTTTCTCTCCCCCTGTTGTGAAGATAACTGGTAGTTTAAGGCTGGATGGAGATACTTCAGGTCCTGCTCAGGAGTCAGCTGGCAATCTACTATTACTGTTTTCCAGAGCATAACGTCATGATGACTTTTTAGGTGCAAGAATGTTATGTTCATGATCTGATAGAGAAGAGGAACAGGTTAAATGACAGTATGGTTGGATACCACAGTTTTTAAGAGACTGAATTTTTTATGCAGTCATAAAAAATGCAGCATTCCTGAAGAGATCTTTCTTACTTCTAAGTAGATGTTATAACGTTAGATTCAATTTGCTGTAGCAAAAAAAAAAAAAATTATATATGTGACATCTAATTCCTAAATTTGCTTCCTGTCTCTCTTGCGTGACCAAATACGTTGTTATTTTAGCAGTGCTGTGGACCAGATCATAATGTCAGTAGAAATGCATAATGGGATATTTGCTAACAGCATATACTGTAGCTCGTGACTAGTTGGCTTTTTCTTCTTTCCAGACGCCTTGTAGTTTAAAGAGGATTTTCTCATTTTTATAATGCCCATTCATCCTTTAATATCTTCCAGGTCGCTACTTTAGAATTCCCTCCAAAGAAGCTCTTTGGAAACAAGGATGAACGAGTGATTGCAGAGCGACGGAGTCACTTAGAGGTAACGGCACCTTTCTCAGGGCCTTCTGAAGTGTATTTAGGTGGAGCACTGTCTGCTTGACCAACAGAAACTGTTCCCATATGATCACACTTAAATAGCCTACTTGTAAGTACAGAGTTACTTGCTGCTTCATTTAACACAGGAGATGGCAGCAGTAGATTGCAAAGTAATGAAGCACGCCTTTAAAAAAATCCTAGTCTGGGGAAAAAAAAAAAAAAAGGACATCTCTTTAGAGGTACGTTTATTTAGGGGGGAAAGGTTGCAGATGAGGTAAGTGTTCACTGTAGACAGATGGTCTCTATGCAAGACGAGATTAAAAAAAACAACTTGCTACTTGAAATGCAGTTATCTGAAGATTTACTATTTTATCGTAGTTACTATAACCAAATAGCTCATGACAGAAGGAAAGCAATATATAGGCACCTCTGAGCTTTATTTTATAACCCAGTTTGGAGTGTATTTTTCTTTGAATTCATTTGAAAGCTTAATTTTATGGAGGATAAGATTGACAGAGGGTGGGGTTTGGTTTTTATTGGTTTGTTCTGCAGTGCTGTGTGGATGGCACAGTCTTCACTCCTGTAAAAGTTTAGGTCTTTATATTTCCATACTCCCTTCCAAGTATTCGAAGGGAGCGTTTAAACAGGAGGGAGAACAACTGTTTACATGGGTTGATAGTGATAGGACAAAGGG
Source organism: Meleagris gallopavo (assembly GCF_905368555.1). Lineage (NCBI taxonomy): Eukaryota > Metazoa > Chordata > Aves > Galliformes > Phasianidae > Meleagris > Meleagris gallopavo. The sequence goes on along the minus strand of NC_139405.1, from coordinate 5,499,169 downwards.
AGATGGTTTTAAACTGAGATGGGAGGTTTAGGTTAGATATTAGGAGGAAGTTTTTCCCCCAGAGGGTGATGAGGCACTGGAACAGGTTGCCCAAGGAGGCTGTGGATGCCCCATCCCTGCAGGCATTCAAGGCCAGGCTGGATGTGGCTCTGGGCAGCCTGGTCTGCTGGTTGGTGACCCTGCACATAGCAGGGGGTTGGAACTGGATGAGCATTGTGGTCCTTTTCAACCCAGGCCGTTCTATAATTCTATGATTCTAATGTATACTTTGTTGCAGCCTGAGAGCAGAAGATGGAGTTTGGGGGAAGAAGAGGAGGAAACAAAGACTAAAGCATACAGTCTACAACTATTTTGTATCCACATGAGGATTACTTGATCATGAAAGTCATAAAGAATTACTTTCTTTGTAGAGCAGGAATAGTATTAAGTAGAGCTTTAGAAAATTTAATATAAAAGTATATTGCTTCCAACTGGAATCTTTTCTTGCATGTCTTGATTTTTTTTTTCCCCATGTATTTCACCTTCCCTTTGATCCACAAACAAAACATCCCCCCACTGTCTTTTGATGTGAGGTTGTCTTACATATAGCACAAAATGTAATCTTTTTTTTGTTTCATGTCCTTCATAGAGGGCATAAAGGCATGGCCACATTCCAGTCTAGTACTCAATTTGCATATTTTTGTACCAGTAAGAAATTTAATCCCTTAATCTTTCTGACCTTCTATTGATTTGCTAACCAACTTTATTGTAATGTTTCTGAATGTTAAAACTCCTGTGTATAGTGATGCTTTGATCATGATCATGTAGTAATCATAGCTCTCAATATGGCTAGTTTTTAGCTTTAAGTTGTATCTATTTTAGCCAAATTATGTCATTAAAACTTTATTACCAATATATTCTGTAAATATTATAATTCACATGAATATGTTTTGCCATATGCCAGGCAGAAGTGCACTAGGCCGTGCCACTCAGTAATCCTGGCAAGTCTTTCTGCATTAGAGAAACATAAGATCTCCAGTGATCAAGAGAAAGTTACATAAAGAGAACAGGGAACCAAGCATTACCATCCTTGCCATGAGGAATTTGATGCCATAAGCTTGTCACCAGTTCATGAAGATGGCAAAAATGCCTTAAGTTTGGATCTCTGTTCCTGGCATTTAATTTTATCCCCTGTGTTTTTTTTGCAGTGCTCTGCTCTGGCTTTGCACTTTAGACCAAAAGCTGATGAACTTCAGATAATGTAGCTGCAGCTTCCTTGGCAAAGCAGTGGAAGAAACCACCTATATTGCAGTTGTTTCCATAGTCACATAAGTCTTTGCAGACTCAAAACACATCTTGAATTATACTGGGAAACTATTTGGCAGACAAAGAGTGTGTGATAATGCACCATGGCACAGGCAACTGCTTCTATTTAAAATGCTTGCTTTTACTTTCTCACCATGAACCATAAGCAAATGTAAGTGGGCTAACCTGAAAGTAGAAAGTGGTTGGATTGCCTCTGTAAGGGAGTTTGGCTTTTGAACGGGGCATGTTTCTCATGTGGGAGTTCAATCAAATTGAAGGTGGAGAAGTCAGACCTTGATAATGAGCAGAGATGGTTAGTGTTTATTCACTTGGCTTTCATACCTCATAGCATAGCCTGATTTGCTGAAAAATCTCTTGCAAGCCTCACAGGTGATGTTATTCCAGTAATAATATCATTTGAAAACTTATTCGATTGTTTCACATGATTAGGCAAGAGCTAATGAGTTAATACAGCATTTTTAAAGCAAAGCTCAACTTCTAGGCCAACAAAAATGTATATTCTTATCCAAAGTCCAAGCTGATTTGATCGACGGATAGTATGTGACAACCTGACAAATGTCAGTCTGTTCTGAACAAATATTCCATGTTCTAAGGTCATTAGTAGTGCTGTCATCCCTGTGGTGGATAACAAAGGAATTACTCTTCTCTTTCAGCTTTTACATTAGATATTTATATGTTTGGAACAGGCTTTGTGTTATTTTTCCTGGACTTCTTGGATTAATTTTGGAGTGGAACACTAGAGCTTTGGCCAGCCCAGGGCATTCTTGAGCAGCATCTGTGAGGAGAAGCAGTTTCTCATTTAATTCACATTTTTTTCCAAGTATGCACACAAAAGAAAATTCAAAATCCAATGCACACCTGTGTAAAAGATAAAACAACTGAAGCTCTCATTTCAGTCAAACACCTTTCTAAAGTACTTGCTGGAATTAGCAGTGGGTTACTGAAATGGCCTCATAGGCTCTTTTCTTTATGTCAAAGCTAAATTGCAACTCGATCTGATTTGGGAAATTAGGCAGACTGGGAGTTCTTGTAGAAGCAAAACTACTCTTCAACTTCAGAATTAGCTAAATGTACAGCAGAGTGCTACTTCTATTGCATATATCTCAGCATCTGTTTTAATTGCCTCCCTTTGGCTGCAGTCAGGGAAATTTTTCCTTGTGCCTAATTACAAAACCATTTGGCCAAAATATCCTTTGTGGGGCCCATAGCTGTTTAGGAAGAGTTTGTTTATTTCCAACACTGCACCTTTCAGGTTCTAGCCACAACAGGAGCAGAAGTACTGAAAATAGCAGGAGGGCTTTTGTGGCTGTGCTCAGTGCAGCTGAAATGCTGGCGAGGATCTTTTGGGAGGGCTGCTTTGTTTTTAAGATTACCATGTAGTATTACCTTGTTTCACCTTCAGTTAAGAAGCAGGCATATTATTTTATTTTATTGGAATGAGTCTTTGAGCAAAAGACTTCAGGGAGCCCCCGAATTATGAGGGTTTTGATTTAAAATCACAGTGAATTCAAAGTTTATCTAAAACATTGGGTTCTTTATTTCTCTTTTTTTTTTTTTCCTACCTAGTACAAGTGCTTAATAACCAAAAGCTTCACAATACATTGTAGGTAAGAAAGTGCATGTTAGGTGTGATGTTTTACTATGAGATGAACCTGGAGAGAAGTCTTTGATATACAAGATACATATCTGCAAGGTAAAGACTTCTACTTTGATGCTTGTTGGTATAATGTGATCGTTTGACCAATGTCGCACATTTCCATAGAGGTTTTGAAAAATAACCTGCAAATTGGCACAGGGGTCTCACCAATACATCATGAGAGTAAGCACCTAACTTGTGTTTAAAATTACCTGTCCTAAGTGCCCTGTTGCAATCTATTAATTTAGTATTTCATCAGGGACCTGTTGCAGGGCAAAACTCTAAATTAATTGTTCCGCAGTCTGAAGGCTGTAATTTCACTTCAGAGCCAACCTTGCTTGATTAAATCCGCCTTAAATGAAACAGCCAAGAATTCTTTTGATTAAAGTTAATGAGTAGAAGTTAGTGTGTATCTATCCTTTCATGCAATTAGAAACCAGTAAATAAGGATATAGGATCCCATTTTTTCCCTGATGAAATCAGAAGATGTATACATCCTTTTTCAGTTCATAAGCAAAAACTTTTTAAAGGAAGCACACATCACAGGAGATATGCTGCTCAGTGGTTGTATCTGTTTCTGTTTTATCTGCCCAGTACCTTTTATTACTGGGGGAGCTGCTGGATCTGTGGATGACAGTAAAAGGTTTTCCCAAAATCCCAGCTGCCCTGGATATTGCATTTTGCAGGGAAATGACTATCATCCTTCCCTGCTTAATTTTCTTCTTCTCATGGACACATCCTTTGTTCTAGTAAGGCAGATCAATATTAGCCCTGTTTAACCATTGCACAACCAGGAAAAGTGCACAAGTAAATGCCTACACCGACATAGTAGATAGTTGTGTTTCTTGACTCCTTGCTCAGAAGCCTTGTAGCCATGGACCCACTGCCTTTCTCTTCTCCTGTTGTCACCAGTGTACTCAGAAAAGCACAACTGCTAAGCTGACAAAATCCCAGCAGGTTGTTACTTGAGGGGCTTTTTTTGTTTGTTTTCCTTCAAACCTCAGCCTGTCTCCTCTCTGTTAATTGTTTCACTTTCCCTATCCTCGCTGCTGCATTTCCTCAGGTTTCTTTGTGGACAGCAAGGGACAACAGACAAAAGGCCTGACTGGGGATGCGCCAGCAGACAGCACAACAGTTGGTAGGAATCATGCATTTCCTTCTGCTGCTCCTTGCAGAGCTCAGGGATTGAAAGTAAGTCAACCTGTACCAGCAGAGTAAAGCAAAATCCACTTTGAATTTTGAAGAAGCACATACATCTTTCTGTCATTCTCTGTCCTTTTTTTCCTTCTTTGTACTTTGAATCTCTTTAAGAGATAGACACGCTCAATTTATTTAAAATTAATAATGCAATTGTCCTTAACCTCCTAACTTCCTGGTGTCTGATGAGGAGTTTTTCAATGATAGGTGTTAAAGCAGAGTTAGAAATAAATCTTGTATGAACTGCATTATTCAATTATTCTGTCCAGTCCTGAGAGAGAACTGGCTGGTGAAAGCAACACAGGCACTAAACAGAAATACTGCTGTTCCTCTGTCAGAATTAAGGTTTCAGAGTAAGATTCTTTAACTTAGAGGCCAAATGTTTTGTTTTGTTCTTAACTTGTATTCTGACTTGCCTTCCTTTGAAGGCAGTAACTCTTTTGTACACAGCTCTAAAGCTGTAGCCCCTCCAACTTCTCCCTTTGAAATGGGTTTCTGCTCTTTTAATGTGACTGCAAGAATCTGGTTCTTAAGCAGAGCACAAAATACTGGAATGAACACCTTTCATCAAATATTAATTTGTTATTGTTATTTAAATGAATTACTGGTTTGAGTTCACACCTCAGTGCGAAATAGCAAAAGAGATACCTGAGAAAACATGGCAGAATACGTGTCCACAAATTTGAGCAAACTGAATGTGTTCAAGCTAGTTTAAGACTTAATTTCTCAAAGCTCGCCTTGAAGTTGTGAGGGCAGAAACATTGTAATGAAATTTTAGGTAATTCATCGTCTGAATATTCATTATGAGAGAGGAGACGGAGAATGTGAGCACATCTTACCAGTCTTTTTTCATTGTGCATCCTTAATCTTTTTAACTGAGACAACCAGCTTCATGCTAGTTACAGGTGAACTGATGTTATATTGCAAAATCCCTGTCAGGTGTGGTCAGTTGGTCATTTCTGTTTTTCTTAACACGGACACCAGTCACAAAGACCTTTGAAAGCTACTAAATGTGTGTCAGTTCAAAGTGACCATTCAAAGGAAATTATTAGGCCCTGGTATCAGCTTACAACAACATCCCTAATACCAGAGCTTTTTAAGAAGGGCTTTAAAGCCAACTGCTCACCAGCCTGGCTCTTGGAGATTGAATGCTTGCACACTTGTAAATACTATTCTTAGAAACATTTCAGTGAGATGGACTTCAGAAAGCACACAGAATATATTTGATAATCATTGAAGGATAAAAGGAAGCCTTTCCTTTTGTTATAGACGTGACTGCATACCATACAACCACTGTTGCAAAGCAAACTGCTGCAAATGGCAGTGTTTGATAATCTTCAAGAAGATTGTTTCATATCCATAGTCTGAACTACATTTTAGAGTGATGATTTTAATTTCCCAGTAGAGAAAAAGGAATGTAATAAAAGCACAGGAAGAAAATATAGATGCATCCACAGAGAAAAACAGCATGCGTTTGGGAAGGGGGACCAAATGTTGAATATCAGTGATGTGAAATCCACGTCAAGCACGAGTTTCTGGATTAGGTGTAGTCAGTCTGCACCAAGAGCCTTTCATAACCTCCAATAGCTATTTAAAAATATTTTGAAAGAAAGCTAACTGCTTTTTGGCAGCAACACTGAAGTCTTGCCATGCCTACAGACAGCAAACATTTGCAGTTAACCACTGGAGAATAATTTCCCATGTCAGGGTTAGGGCCTTCAGCATATCATCAGGGCTGCACAAGGCACCTGGTTCCTCTTCTTTGAAGTGGCAGCCCTCATGTCATCGGTTTTGGGTGTCACTGCTTCTTGTGTGAGGTGACACTGGCTTCAAAAAGGAAGTACATTTCATTTTACTGATTGATTAGATCCGCTAGATACAAATAAGTAGAAATTAGGATGTTGCATGCATCAACAGTTTATTCCAAATCGATAAAATCTTACTTTGATTAAAAGCCATGAATCTCAGCCAGGCCCACAGCAAATGGTGCTAGACTTATAATAGCAGCAGAAGAGGAAGATTATAATTTGGAAGAAGTGAAATAAAAGCCTGGGGTTGTTTTATGAATGAGATCAGATCAAGCTTCATTGCAACATGCTGCTAGATGCAGAAAGAACAATAAATGCAAGCAACCTCTTGGCCTCATTTGCTCCAACTCAGTGGCTCATTCAAGATCAGGTCTGAAACCCTGTTTCTCAGAGCTTGCTAGAGGTAACTTCCATACAGAATGCTGTATGGAACTCCTTTACAATAACTCTGGTGTTTCTCTTTTAAGGTGTACAATTTCAGGTCGTACCTCAAAAAAAAAAAAAAGGATCTTTTGTGATAAAATGCTCATCTCTGTTGCAAACAAAGAATTAAATAGAATGTGTAACTCTGGGACCTATTTTCTTTTTTTTTTCTTTTTTTTTTTTTAGAGTATCAAAAAATAAGGTACGTTTATTCTGATTTAGTTCTGAACACGTCACAGCAGCATGAACTCTACTTTAGCTCTGCATCATAATGAGTTTTGCTGTCAGTTCTGAATAAATCTCTCAGCATCCTCCTGCAAATCAAGTGTTGTAGTTGTGCACCTCGATCGGTCTCCGATAATGGCACTTCACATTCAGATGTGGGTAGATGAATAAAGGGAGTGCTACACCAAGGACACTGGCTTGAACTCATTGCTATACCTTTTCAAAGCAAGAGTATCAGTCATTTTCCAGCATACGATGTCACCAAAGGAAGCAGAGGGTGATGCATGTCAAGTGCTTTGGTAGCTGTTTGCCAGGGCCACTCCAGCAGATGACACGTTGTCGCTGCTCACCCAAAGATGTGTGATAAAATCAATTCTGTTGTTATTCTTTCTGAATAGATTTTGACAGGACTTGTTTTGACTTGTGCTCCAGAGAAAAGATTGGTCTCCTTCACTAGCTGGGTCTTTTTGATCTTTTTTTATAGCCTTTTACTTCCCAAAGCAGTATCACACTGATAGGCCACCTGTAAATCATAGTCCTTACTGGCCTTATCTTTTCCTTATTTTTTTTTTTTTTTGCCAGCCTACAATTCCATTTTTCATTGGAGAAGCCGATGAATAGGAGCTTTTAGCATGCAGACGTTGTGAGAAATATTAAGTCCTGTAGATTTAAATGAATTTCAGGTAGAATAAGATTGTAATTTGGGAAGTAGACTGACTTCAGCAGTTAATTCGATGCAGCATAATAGTAATTCAACATAATGTGCTCATGCCATTAGACTTGCACAGAAAAATGCTCTAAATAGGTATAATGAATAGTTTGGATTTTGAAAACCTAGGAGAGCAATTTCACCTTGAATCATAACTGGCATCTCTCAGAATGGTTGTACGTTACGAAAATTCAAAAAGGTGTATGCATTCAAGTAAATTCCAGTACCACCCTGGGTAAAATTAAATTTTAGTGGCACTCAAACACTTCTGGAGATGCTATAGAGGAAACTGTAATCCTGATTCAAGGAATCTGCAACATGCTGGGCTTAAAAACAGAGGCAGAATTTCCCAAGGGGCTAAAATGCAAGTCCTGTTTTCTTTTATTAATGGAATTTAGATACTTGAAGATCTCAATTCTTTCTAGCTTGGTTCCGAAGTCATTTAGGTACCTCTAAATGTGCCCAGAGGGAAGGTGTGGATAGAACTGCTGCTTCTCTCTTAGCCCTGGGTTAGGTCCACCAGCAGCACAGATCGCTGCAACATTAGTGGCAATGCAGTGCCTTACAGCAGCCATGTACACAAGGCTCCATAGGTCCTTTTGATAGCTCCAACAAAAGCAATGGCTAAATTCCTGGCTATGAAAGCAATATCTTATTTTTATAGTTCCAGCATAAGTAAATGTCTTCCCTAACAAATGAGCTACATTACATTGTTTGATAGGGTTTTTCAATCATATCTCCTCCTATGTAGTTCTTTAACAAACAAGTTTGCTCTAAGAAGCTAAGAGCTTGCCTGTGTGTATCACAGTCTAATTGGCAAGATATTTGCCAGCTTATTAAAGAAAAATACATTATTTCTGTTAAGGGAAACCCCTAAACAGGGGTTTCTTAGGAAACACAGCCAGGCTAACCACACAGCAGCTGATTTCACTGCAACAAACGTTCTGCTCCCCACACAGCTGTCTGTCTGCCTCTTCCCCAGCAGCACTTACTCCTGTGCTTTCAGGTTTTCTTTTTACCATTGATAAGAGGACATGAGAGCAAAGACTCTTGAGGAGGCACCTGGAAGTTTAACATGGGAAGCTTCCGTTTTGGGGGCAAATTTTTGCTGTGTGAAGTTGTATGTATAGGTGTGAGGCATACAAGTATGGGGTAGGATGAGGCAATATTTGCTTGGGAAGGCCTTCATTTCTGCCTAACTACTAGGTGTTATTATCTGTAAACAGTCTCACCTCTGATTAGGCCTAATCAAAGTGAACAGGAAGGATTTGATTAAAACAAGTCAGTCCTTTATTCTTTGCTTGTATAATGTGAAGCCAGTTAATCCAGCCCTGAGCCTAATTAATGTCTGCCAGTCTGAAGGAGACAGCCCTCTGCTGAATATTCTGGCTAGCAGTTGTGATTTGTCATTTTTAAACAATTTTGAATCTGTCTTCATTCCCCTGAAAAATCTCCTTGTGCTTGCACAAGCCATGTGAGACCAGAGCAAGGCCTGCAATGCCTATGGGACAGATAAATTCTGGAGGCCTTTATTACCTCTGACTTCCCAAGGAAGCTCTGCAGAACTTTGACAGTGTCTCGTACTATCGTTTTTGTTAGGAGAATTCAGCCAGCCTGCCTGGTCTTTCTGCAACAGATACCGGCCCTGGTGATCATGCTGTAATTCTAGAAGCTTTCATTCCATATATTTCACAGAACTAAGATCCTTTAGGCACAGGGTAGTCTCCCAGGCACTAAGTCTTTCCTCTCTGTTATGAAATCACAACGGCACGTAATGACCTAGGGGTGTGTGCAGGAGATGAATGTGTACAGATACCGAGGTGACATTAGATATATCCTGAAGGGCTTGAAATACAACCTGAGGTATTGATATTACCTGCTGTCCTGCTCACATATTTTACTGAGATCTGCTTTATGATATCTTATAATATATGTCAAACTGCTGGGAAAAAGAAGTGAAGCCGCATATTTTCCTCTTTTTAAAAACAACAACAGCAACAACAAAGCAAGCAAAATCACAGAAGGCCAAAACACTCATGAGCAGTTCTATCTGCCGGGTGGAGAATGGCTGGAGGTGATGATACTAATCGTAGTCTGTGTACAGTCCCCCTTACTTCCATGCTGGTTTACTGCAAAGCAGTGCCACCTTTATTTTATATTCTTGCTGCCTGCCAGTTCTTTCCCTGCTCGTTCATATTTAACAAATCCAGAAATGGATCTGAAAGTACTTTTAGAGAGCAGTCAGAGCATTATGCTGGCAATTACTCACACCTAATTAGCCGGTTAGCCTCAACAGGTCCCTCAGGGAAGGGGAGATTGCTTTAGTGGCAAACACAGGGCAGAAGCTTTGCTGTGATGAACTGAATTGTTCATCGAGGACTGAGCTATCCTTGCAGAGAAGCCTGCTGGAACTGCTGGCTGGATGGAATGCCTCTGTTTGGGCAGCTTGAATCCCCCTCGCTGTATAAAGTTTGGATATTTGGCAGAATTTGGAGAACCTGGTCCCTTGAAACTCAGTTCATATCAAATCTTCCTATCCCTGTCATCCGATCCTGACCCAGGTAATCCAGTCCTATTGGTGTTTAAAATGTGATTTCTGTGTCTTGCAGGAGGCAGAGCCAGCTTAGCTTGCCACACTCTTGCTAAGGGCTTCTTTGTTCCACACTTGATATAAGCTGGTTGCAACCACAGCTTTCCTCTCTTGGCAGCCTGCTGATTCCCTCTGACTTTTGCCAGCAAGGGAAAAAAAAAAAAAAAAAAAAGACAAAAAACCAACAAGCCACAGAAGAAGCAGATCCAATTAGGAGTTTGAATCCTATTTTTGTTGGGCAGGCATAAGATCTCTTTGGATTCTGTATATAGCATCACCCCAGACAGGGCCCTCTGCCAACCTGAAGTTGCCATGAGACACCATCTCCTGTCAGAGTCGTTTAAGCCAGGCTTTTTTTCTGTCAGTAGAGGTTGTTGTTAGCAATGATGGCTGGCATTTCTCTAGCTCTTCGTATTTGAAAAACCTCCCTTGAAGTCTTTGTTTCTCTCCTCATCCAGACACCAGTGAATGGTCTAAAATAGAAAGTTGCTTAATTTGGGAGAGGGCCCCGAAATGTTCATTTTCCTTTGCATATGGCTGACAGTTTCTTTCTAGGAGACAAAGGCAGGAGATGGCTGATTTCTGCAGTAACGAGGGGCTCCTGCAGCAGGCTTTGCCTTCTGAGCGGATCCTTACTTCTGTGATGGCAGATTGGCAGCTAAGCATGTTCCTCGTTCTGGGACAGACTCTTCCTCAGGAATAGCTGACTTTGTGAACGTTCTCTCTGAAATAGGTGCGATAATTGTAGCATAATGCAGATTTCCAGAGTCAGGGATGTGCTTCAGACTCTTTTTTTTTTTGTAATCAGATATCTTTCCTATAGAAAACAGCTGCTGATACCTGCATATGCTTTGCTCTATGAATAATTCAAATCAAGATTTGATTTAAAGCTTGCAGCACTTAACACTAGTCAACAGAATAATTATGTGATTGATGCCAAGGGAAGCTAGCATCTATATTAAAGGGAGAGAAGAGCCGATGCTAAAAGTTAGATGAGCAAGTTAATTATTCCTGCCTCTGCCTCTGGTGACCTTCTGTGACCTTGGGGCAGAGATTTTTCACTGTCAGGTGGATGTGTGGGTGTCGAAAGAAAGGGGGGAAAAAGGAGCTATTGTTTCAGAAATCCCCAAAGCTTGGTGAGTCTTATTTAATGAAAATTTGTGGTGCTTTCAGCTCTGTCAGATATCAGTGGGCGGTATTTAGTATGCTAATTGCAAAGTATTATATTGAAAGAATTTAAAACTGCTTTTTGGGGGGTTCTTTTTGGAGGAAATTGCTAGAAACAGCAGCAGGGGAGGGTGTTCCAAATTCCTTTCACTTTCTGGAAGTACCGGAGTTGATGAGATTTGAAACCGACCAAAGTTTAATGAAAAATCCAATTCTTCCTAAGCTCTGCTATTGGTCTCTGAGGCTGTCGCTGTTTGTAATGGATTATGAGAACAATGTCATTGAACTGAATTCTCCTTTAATATGACACAACTGAAAGGATGATAAGAACACTTTCACTTGCGAGGAAGCTTTTTGATTGTAATAACTTTAATAACTTTAAATTAAGTTATGGATTTATGTTAAAATATATAAAATTATGAGGTCCCTACATCATGATGGAGTGCAGAAATCATTAGAATGACTTTGCTGTGCTGATGGATCAAGCCTGAGATGAACGCTGGTCTACTGATAAAGAAGTGAACCTTATTAAAATAATAATTTTTAGTAAGCTTTCAAAACGGTTACCATTTTGCCTTTAGCATAATTAAACTGGAGGGAAAGCTACTCTAACCAGTAAGGGAAAACTTTGGGCCTCTCCTGACTTTCTCCTGTCTTGCTTTACTTTCTAATGCTTGGAATCCAAGAAGAAAGCTTGCAAGTGTGATAGCACAAATTTTAAGATAAAGTCTGTTAAGATTATAATGCGTGCCAAGAGAGGAAAAATGCTGCTTTTCCTAGTTTGACTATTTTTTTTTTTTTTTTAAACCTGGCTTTCTATCTTTACAAATCTCACCGAGTGTCTTTCCATTCTGTAAACTGCAGTTCCTGGATGTATGTTTAGGCTGAGTAAGCAGTATGGACTGTTTACAAGTTACCCATTTTATGCTCCTGCTATACTGCTGGGGTGCTGTAACCCTGCCTTGAGACATTTACAGATTTGCAATTAGGATGTTTTCTGGTAAACCAACAACATAGCAGGTGAAGTGAAACTCCTAAGCACATTTTGAAGAATACTGATTACCAGACTAAACGTGGAACAAACGACTGTAGGCCTGAAAGGCTAACAGGCAAAAATGAGTGGACACGACATTTAGAGTATTTGCAGCATTCATGTAGCTTTTTCTTTAAAAGTTAATCATGCAAAAGTGAAGTTGTTATAAAATAGAGCTTTTTATACAAGGAAAAATGATTTAGATGCTATTCGTGAAGTGCTGGTAGGATGTCACAGCATTAATTTATATAAAATCTGTACGTGTTCCTACATTGGCACCCTGAGCTTGCCAGCATCAAAGACTTTATTTTTTGAAGGGAGCACATCAAAAGATACCAGTGTGCTTCTCACCCGGTTTTAACTCAGCACAAACAACAGCATTGCTCTGTAAACAGAGAAAAATCATACCTGCTGCTGGAAGTGAATTTAATATGAAAGCTCTGAAAACAACTCTCCCTCTGCTCATTGGTTCTCAGCAGAGGAGGTGATCTCATCTGAGCCTTGCCACTCCAGCAGCTTCCAGTGGCCTCCTAGGCTGCCACAAAGTCCATATTGAGTCCCTTCCACACTTCAGCAACGTTTTCCCTCTATGCTCCTTGTTGATGTGGCCCTGCTGCTCTCCCTGCCTGCTGTCCCCTTCATTCTTTGCCCATTCTATCTGAATGAGGGAAGCTTGTTTCCATGCACCAATAAGGAGCTCTCTTTATTTTCTCTACCACATTCTTCAACTTTGTCCACACTGCAGCAGACAGGGCAGAGCAACCTTCCCCCTCACTGCCTCTCCACAGCCCTTTAATAGGGGCATACACACTAATTGTGTGAGCTCTGTTTTCCATCCACGGGAATTAACTCCTAATCAGCGTATCTGGGCAGAGCAGCCTTAATTGCACTGAAGCAACAGCTTCTTTGTGTCAAGGGCACATCAGCTCTGTGCTGTGCTAACATATCAGCATTGCAAACAAGGGCAAATGCAGATATGGGATTTAAAAGAGGGCTAATTTGTTCAGAAATGGTTGTTGAAGAGCGCATAATGCCAAGCCATATGGCTGGAAACCTTCACAGAAAATGAATTCCATCATAATCTGGTATAGTCTGCTTGTTGTCATTTTCCCAAGTATCTTCTTCATGTTCAAAGAATCTGTGATATTCACAGAGCAACTCCTGCATGCAGATCTGGGGAAATAAGTATACCTGCTGTTCCTAGTGTTTCCCTGTCAGATAAGTGTACGCTTATAGCAGAGGGATTTTATTTATTTATTTATGGCTCTTCCGTTAGAGCTTTTGTGCCAAAACAATGAGTAATGGCTCTACAGCAAAGGCATGACACTCAATTATCTGGCCATACAGACCGAGGTGAAGGCAATAGGTCTTATAATGTCTCCAGTGAGAAATTTTGGTACCTTTGAGCCTTCAGTAGCCATAAACTGAAATTACTGCAGTAACTTTTCAGCACAGTGCTAAAACTCTAATGGTATGCTATGTTTTACATTTGATTTTCCACCATACTCATCCTTCAGGCATTACTGGACTGGGACTGCTTTAAAGGGCCCTACTTTGGGAACTAATTATGACAAATGCTGATTTGACATCTGTTGCTCACTTTAAATTACCTCTTAGGCTGTTGGAATTCATCTTGAAGGTATTTTTGTAATGAATATTTTTCATGAGCTCTAATACAACCTGTGGGAGATCTGAATAAAAAAGAAAATCCACCAGTCCTGCCAAGAGAATACCTTACGTGCCAGCTGCTACTTTTTGTTGTTGTTATCCTGCATTCTGTGATATTAATATAGCTGGTTTCCAAGGTACTCTAAATATATAACAGGCTGTTATATTATGGAGAAATTCTCCTTGAGAAGTAAGTAACTAGGACTGCTTCCTGAACGGTCCTCTTTCATAACCCAGAAGTTGCTGCATTCAGATGACTAAACCTTGTGTTTTTTGTAAGTTATTGTGCTATTCTGTCTTGTAGATGTATTTCCCACTGCATCCCAGATTAGTGAATAACTTCTCAAATTGCCTTTTTCCGTGGTCAGTCCGTACAGAGCAAAGGTGTTCAAGATGAGATTTCCCTTGCAGCTATTTGGGTGACATTTGGTAATGTTTTATCACCTGCCTGATCAACATCTTACCTACTGTGACCATTCAGAATTTATAACTGTGGCTTATTAAACTATGCTAAATGATTGTAATAATTCAACCCATATGCGAAGGAAACCCCATCAGGTTTCTGAAAGCTAACTTTGTGTTAATATACATCTGTCACAATTTCTGTGGATATAAATTGATGCAAGTCACGCAGCAGTTGGTGAATATTAACTTTTGGGAAGAGGAATGCTTCTTACGTGTCAGACTTTTTTAAAAATAAAAAATGTTCAGAGGGCAACTCAGTGAAAAGATGCTCTTATGTTCTGAGATGCGATGGAAGTCATACAATATTTGTGCAGATGGCCTTGATCAAAACAAATCCTTTTCCACACGAGGTTCAAAAGGCTTGATGAGGAAGATTCTAAAGTCCTTTTGTGTCCATATGTAGTGAAATTCTGCAGAATAGATTTGAGGTTTGCACCTGCTGCAGTGTTTTGTAATGCTAGACAGCAGTATTAGCAGGTCATGATTAGCAGAAGCATTACTCTAGTGCAGAATAAAGCAGTTAACAAGCTTGGCAGGGAAAGAAAATGGGAAATATTTATTTTCTACTTTTCCTCATCTTAACATGGACATTTCAGGAGATGTGTTTTATGATTGATTTAAATGCTGATGGTTACTAAAAGAACTCAGTCCACGGAGATGTTATTGTGTGGTTTTTTTGGTACTGCTGTTTGTTTAATTTTTCCAAGCATTTGTAATCAATTTGACTTGATCAAGAAAACCTTACAACATCTTGCATTTTGTTCCACAGACATACCTCAGGAACTTTTTCACTGCAATGCTGCAATCTCCATCATCTCCGCTGCACATTGATAAAGTGGGGTCGACTCTGTCAAAACACACCATCTGTGAGTTCTCACCGTTCTTCAGGAAAGGAGTTTTTGACTATAGCAGTCATGGGACCAGCTAACTTCTGTGCCAGGGCCCTCGTGTCAGAGGAGCACAGTTAGTGGTGCCTTCACTTCTGTGGTATGAGAGAAATGAAGGAGAGGAAGAAAGCATATCTTCTTTCATGGCTGAAAAGCTGCATCAAACCAACTCTAGCTAAAGACTGCTACGCCCTGATGCTAGCTTTAGTTCTTTCCCACTTCTCATATTAGTGCCTGCGTTTTCCTGGCATGAGGTACACAGACATTGCTCGTGAATTGCGCTGTTAATACTGTACGAAAGCTCTGACACTCATGCTGGGTTTGGATCCACTCCTCAGTGGGAGCACTTCTTCGTCTTTGCTCAGACAATTTGTTATGGTCTTGTGAGATCATCTCATGTTCGCTGTGTTGGCATGTCATACTGACAGAGAGTAGTTTCTGAGCAGCCTTTCTGTTTCTGCCCAAGCTGCTCCTTACGGAACATTTCCTGTTTTGATTTCTTACAGCATATTGTGGTATTTAAGGTAATGCTTGTACTCCACTGTTGTTTCTTTTTTTTTCTCCCAGAACGTATATTTTAAGTGTTTGTCTGTGTGATTTAGTTTTTCTCAGAAGATTTAAAGAGCCTGAGTGACTTGAATGTTTACAAAACATACACAGCAGAAAGAATATAATTTAAAACCTTTAAAAGTCTTCCACACTTGGGTATTTTGAAGCAGAACGAATCACTTGCTGTTAATTAAGCAGTAAAGGAAGCAATAGTTACTGAAGAATGCAGTAGGCATCTTTTCACGTTTTCTAATTACCTAGACCGTAAGTGGATACTGTGCAGTGTACAGAGCTCAGAGCTATGCATAAAGCTAACTCAGAGTGCTATATTTCTTTTTTGGAAAACAGCTTCTTCATAATAACATAGCACTGTAAAACCTGAACTTTATTTGCATCAGTTAAAATTTACGAGATTTTACTAATAGTACTTTAAAATTACTCAGGACATATTCAAACTTGCACATGTATATACAGTTAGAACTCATATTGCTGCAGATCCAAAAATATGTATACACTGTGACTGGAACTGGGTATGTGTACATGTTAATGTATAATTGGTTGTAAAAAAGCAGAATTAATCAGCTTTTGGTTATTATTAAAATGCATCCTGGAAGGTAAGTTTAGGAGTATGAAGCATTATTTGTGAGTTGCCATCATTGACCATTGGTAGGTCCTGGTAATCAAACTGTTTCTTGTTGTGGACAATGATTATTAAAACCTGAAGCAACAACATCGGTAACACATGACCTAAATTACAAAAACAGTAATGCTTTATGTTTAGTTTGATAAATAAAGACCGTTTTCCACTACTAAGACCATCCTGCTATGATAAGCATTTCAAATTTAGGAAAAAAAGAAAATAGGAAGAAACTGACTAAAATGGGTCACTTAAAATTTGAAAGTATTATGATTATTTTGCTTTTCTTCAGTGAAAACAGATGTGAAGGTAAAGTTTCAAAGCCGCCTCTCGTCAGAGTGATACCAGGGTAGGCTTAAATGTCTTTCAATATGTGTAACTCTACCCAAATGCTGTTAAAATACCTGTCTCTTGGCACCTTGAGTTAGGAGCCAGGTTTTTAAAAGCAAAGCATTCAGTCAAACCTGTTGATTCCCAAGCTGGTTTTTACATCCCTTATCCCAGCTGTTCCCAGTCTTCCTTGTGCACTTCCACACTGGAACAGTCTTTTCAACTGCGTACCATCGCTAACAGAGACCTAGCCTTGTCATCCTTCCTATGCCCCATACTTCTACTGCTCTTCATTCTCTCTCAGGACCTTTCTGTGTATGTATTGCCCCCCTGGACTAGGAAGCCATGTTTTCATTTCCACTCCATAGCTTGCTTCTTTCTTCACTGTGCCATTCAGCTTTGCTAACGCATCCTGAAGGAGAAGGACAAGTCTGGGAGCTTGCTGGGTTCCTATGCAAGTGGAATGACTGTTATTTAATGTTGCTGCAAACATTAATGGAAGATTGCTATTTTCCCTTGTCTGTATTTACCCTGGTAGTACGTATGAGTGCTTCACAGAGGTAGAAATTGGGCATCATATTGCTATTTCATTCTGGTAGGGGAACTTTGACCCTAAATCATGCTTCAGTACCAGAAAGTCTTTTCAGTCTCTCCTGTCCTGGCCTTCTTCTCCCTCACTACACTGCCATATGATAAAGAATTAGTGCTAAATAGTTTTTTAAATGAATTTTACATAGTTGTTTGTAGATCATTTCCTGAGTCCCACTTCTGTGAAGGGGCCAACTTGGCAGAGCAAGAAATAGCAGGCTGCTTTATCTGCTGTGCAAAAGAACTTTCTGCAGATTTTCTACCTGAAAAACCATTGGTGTTGCCAAGCATTTTCCCTCAGCATCCAGTGCAGCACCTGACAAGTGAAACTGTCATGCCACAATGCAAATGCTCATTTACAAGAAGGACTGAGTGTGCAGGACTCCCAGAGGCAAGTCACGTGCCTGGTGTCAGTTTGGATTTGGAGAACCTACTGGAGAAAATCACAGTTGGACAGAGAGTTGAATGAAAAGTATGAATATTTCTATTTTTCACACGGATTTAAAGAAGACTTGTGCTTGGTTCCTGTCTACAGTACAAATTAATTCAGGGACGACCAGATGCTCTAGTGGTATAAATCTGCCAATAAGGTGGCTAATTTGTGTTGGCTAGTTTATCTGGCCTGTAGCATTTAATGTGTAGATTGCAAATAACAAAGTAAAGGCTGATTAATCACTCAATTTAAAATGTCACCAAGTTAAAAGATAGAGAAATGCAAGTGTAAGCATGCAATTAGGACCGCAGCCCCAGGCCTCACTAGCTTTTTCCATCTTATATATTCTTCAGTGTGATCCAGAGTGTAATAAATGATCACAACCTAAGGTGAGACTAAGAGGCATCTTTTAATAATATCATCACCTATGATCTTTAAGTCAGGCTATGTCTCTTCAGAAGTTTTCAATAGAAACTGAGAAGCATGTTGAAATTATTGGCCATTTTCAAGATGTCCAAACTGCATCCCTGTAAAGTTTTCCTCAGGCTATAGAATTTTCCATTAATTTTACTTTCAGAATATTGACTCTTGTGAAAGAGTCATCTCCGGCGCTGCTCGTTTTTCAGAGTTCCTCTGTATTTGTGCTTGTGGGCTTCATGTCAGCAAAGTCCTTAAGCTAAAGCTTAACTTTTGTTTTGGGACTATTTATATGTTAAAGGAAATGATTATTTGTGCTTTGCTGAACTGGGGCCATTGTTCTTGCCCTCCTCCCTAAAGCTATGCCTCTATTTGAGTCATCAGACCATTTGGCTCATATCCTCGCTTGACCCCATAACAATTTTTCATCTGTAGTCAAGCACCAAAAAAATATAGTGTATATACATAACGAAACTTCTTTTAATGTTTAATATTTTTATTTTAACATAAAAAAGGGAATAACAAAAGCATAAAACCAGTGTGATGTGTGACTCTGTCTTTGTGACGCTGACACATCAGGCTGGTTCAATGGCAGCAGCTGCAATTCTCAATTAGCTCTCAGGTGTTCGACAGATTTTTGATGACGTTTTACTCTTTGTGTGCTTCATATTTGCCCTAGTTTGAGTCAGCACTGCACCGTGCCCTCCCCGCGCTCTGGTTTCAGCCCAGGCAGTGCCCATCGCACACCGATGTGGGGCTGTGGGGAGCGCTGGGCGCTTGCTCAGGGCCGGGCCGGGCCGTTCAATGAGGCAGAGCTGCCGCCATGATGGCGGGAAGGGGGGTGGCTGCAGGACGGGCAGCTTGCCGCCCACAGGTCGGACGTATACCTGCCCTGTTCCTTTTAAAAGCAGTGCTTTTCCTCTGGATGTGCTGCTGCATGTAGGAAAAGTGTTACAGCAACCCTAAAGCCCTGCTGCTGCTACCTAGCTCCTGGCATTCTCCTGGCTCTGCAAGAGCCTGCGGGTTAAGTCTTAATGTAGGTATGTGAGGGAAAAAAAACCCAACTGTGTAGAGTTTGGTTGATTACTTCAGGTTTTTTTGCAGTAGTTGCAGATGAAGTGAGGAACTGAACTAAGTAAAAACAAATGAAAAAACAACTGTCTAGAACACTGGATGTGTTGCTCCAGACATCCAGACAAAGCTTTCCCAGTTAAATCAGTAAGCTTTTAAAAACTATTGCAAAACTTCCTATTTGTTGCCCACGTGAAGCGTCCTATATATGAGAATGAGAAACGTACTGGACTGAGATAAAGCTTGCAGTTTTGTAATGTGCCAGTTTGCTGCTTTATCTTTCCACTGGAGCTCTGAAGCCCTAAGAAATAAATTTCTTTAACTTGGCAAGATTCTTATATCCAGCCCTGGGTTTGTTTTTTCTGTATTTCTGTAGAGCCTGGGAAAAAAGTAGATAGCTTTTGCTAAGTTGAGGAGAGGAGCTTGTTGGCTTCCAAGCTCATAGGATGTAGATGCTTGCTCTCAGAGAGGTCTTCGTGAGCAGTTAACATCTGTGGAGCTGCAGCAGGCCCTAAGATCTGGTTGAAGGGCTGCAGTCCTCAAATATTTCATTGGCAGACCTATAAAGTGAATTTCTTATATACTACATGCAGCCATGTTTTGTTTCATGTTGTTGTGGTTCTTTTTTTTAAAGGTTGGTCGCAGAGCAGAATGTTGCTGTAAACACGTTGTCATTGTTGTGGGGAAAAAAATCGTCATTTTTCGTAAATGAGTTATTTCAGTTATTATAAGTTATTTCAATGCAGACTGAGTAAGTTCGTGGATGACACTAAATGGAGTGTAGCTGTTGACTCTGTTGAGGGCCCTGATGCTGGAGCTCAGGGTGTGCTGGGACACCTCTCTCAGACATTGGGGTTGGGCTCAATGATTCTTGTGGATCCTTTCCAACTTCAGATCATAGAATCATAGAATGGCCTGGGTTGAAAAGGACCACAATGCTCATCCAGTTCCAACCCCCTGCTATGTGCAGGTCACCAACCACCAGACCGGGCTGCCCAGAGCCACATCCAGCCTGGCCTTGAATGCCTGCAGGGATGGGGCATCCACAGCCTCCTTGGGCAACCTGTTCCAGTGTGTCACCATCCTCTCTGTGAAAAACTTCTTCCTGATATCTAACCTAAACCTCTCCTGTCTCAGTTTAAAACCATTCCCTCTTGACCTATCTATGAAAGTTATTGTGGAATATAAAGTAGAACAGGCTAATGGAGCTGTGGCCTACAAATGATTTTTGTAAACATAGAAGCTTCCATTCCATCCGTATACTTGTGATTAAATCAGTAAAAGATCTTGTACAACTGGACAAAAATACCAGATCATGAGAGAAATTGGTCTTTTGCTTCTAAAGAGCTTTTTAAAGTGGTTTTAAAGCTTGTATGAGGGAGAAGGACTTGTAAAGTGATGGCATTAATATTTGATGAAATGGAGACAAGGGCTTGGAGTAGTGCATTTAGCTTTGCATTTCACCTGCATGAAAAGCGTTAGCAGCAAAAAATGCAGGCAGTATGGGAAGCCATATTGGGGTGGGTTTGTTTGTTTGTTTGTTTTCCCCATTTTCTTTGTAGTTTAATTTGCTTTATAATTGCTGTTCTTCTCCAGTGTCGTTCTGACAGCTGAAGTGTCAGCTTTCTGGAGCACTGCTCATGTGTTCATGCAGTTTCAGTGGCATTCTTGTTGCTGTTACAAAATCGGCCTGTTTCTTCATTTTTTCAGTCTCTACAGACATTGTCAAAGTCCTTGGTTGTTTCTTTTGATAGCTCCTTCTATTTTCACATAACAATTTTGTCCAAATGGCTTGTTTTCATTCTTTGTAAATTTTCAATTATTTCCTTTCTGTTTTCCTGCTTTACAGACAGTTTAGAAGAATGTGTTGGGAAGATTTAATGAAAAAGAAAACCCTTTATTTTTTGAAAAGAGGTAGTTATCTCATCATCTTCTGATGTGGAACATGAGTTCTTTGATCTTTTTATGTATTTGGAACCTCTGAGCCTCCAGAGGTAGCTACAGCTTTTGGGGCATCGTAGTTTTTTATGATCATTCCTGTATTCTTTTCCATTATAATTAACTTTTGACACGAGGCTTTCTTCAAAAAACGTGTTTGAGAAGAGGGAACCTTTTAGCCTAATGCTACCTCTTTGTTTAGGTCAGAAGGTCTTTAGTTGACTCTATCTTTTGTTACCTCCTTTCAAACAGTGTTATTTCCTCCACTTTAACCTGTTTTAATGTCGCCTTAACACAAGCATTTCCTCTGTGGCAATTTGTTTTCCTCAAGAAGGATCAGAGATCATCGACTGAGATGAGGTTTTAGTTGTGATCTGCAAATAAATCAGTGTTTGTGCTTGTTGGTATTTTCGGTTTATATCTGAAATCAGAATCTCAAAAAAGTGGATGGAAAAAAAAAAAAAGGAAAAAAGATTGTGTGATTTGGGAAATGTCAGTGTGTTTTCAGGACTTCTGCATCACAGCTGTCTTTTATTCCTGCACACAGATAACTAGGTGGTGCATGAGTTGGAAAGAAGTCCTTTTCGTGGTGCATACCACGACCATAATAATAATGAGAGCTTGAAGGATTGTTCTACGGAAACTGAAACTATCCAAGCATCAAAACACCTGTTGTTCCCATCCAGTTTAGCAGGAGAGAAGCTAATTAACTATTGAAAAAATAAGCCATGGTACATTTCTGCCCATAACCTTCTCTGTTTCTCATCTTTTTTGTGTGTGAGCAACAGGGGAAGAGTGCTGGACAATGCCAAGGTAATCCCACTCTGATTGTAGTGTAGAAAGTTAGCATACGGCTGTAGGAGGACTAGCTATCTATCTACAATTGTCTGGTATTCAGGCCTGATCAGTTATTTTCCGTTTTTTCTTTTGAGCTGAGTAGCGTTTGGCAGCGCAGTGTGGATAAAAGAAATGGCCAGTTGTGGGAAGCAAGCACTTCCAGGAGGCACGGCTGATGCCCTCGGTGCTCTGACATAACAAGGTTGTTTGGCTGGGTGTGAAATCAGCCCCTCAGATGGGCTTCCAGGCTGCCCGAGTGTATTGATTCTGGCACCTGCCACCATAAGCAGGTGCTCAGGTTTGTGTGTCCAGATGAAGCAATCTCCTAACATCTTAATTACATTCCAGACTTTGACTTTGGCTGCTGTTAGTGGCACTGGGTGTTGTTAGGAAAAGCAATGAGGAATTTAGGTATGCAAAAACATTGCAAGAAAATTAAGAATGTAACAACAACAAGAAGCCCAATGTGCTTGTTCTAAGCCTATATATATTAGAACTTTTTTTAACCTGTGGTAACAATAACATTTGCATTGTGTTATCTGCTTTACTGAGTGGAGCCAGAATTGCTCCAATGCAGCAAGCACACCAGCCAGTGAGAGCTTCCTTCAGCAAAGGGCATTTCATATGCAGAAGAGTTTCACTTACTCTATTCTGTTTTGATGGTGCAATACAATAAAGCAAAGGGTATCAGTGAGGAATGCCAAGGGCTTCCCAATCCAAACTGGAACTCCGCTGGGGTACTCTGGCTGCATGCATTTCATTCTGTGTGAGATAAATCAAGAGTAGCATTGCAAATCCTTCTGAGTAGTTTGCTATTTTCATTTGGGATAAGATTTACAGGACAAGTCTTGCTGCTTTATGCAATGCCTGCCTGGCATCCCACACTTCGCAGGACTTGTAGCAATTGTCACTCTGCCATTAGGAAGGCTGTTGCAGTATCTTTCCAGCAAGAACTTGACAAAACTGTTAAATCATGGCGCCTTGGTGATGAGTGAGATCAGGATCTTGTGTTGAATGATTAGTTATCCAGATAAGAGGGGATGGGCTGTGGTTGTTCAGGCTTCTGAGAGCTCTCTGCTGAAAATTTTGTGATGACTATCCCTCTCCTTGAAGATACACAGAACTCAGAATAGTTTATTCTGTGAGCCTGTGGTTTGTCTGTGCTTTGGCTGATATTTAGCATGCAGAGGGAAGCTTTCCTTCCTGTTCTTGGAACCCACTGAAAAGGCTGGAAATCAGCAGTGGCAGGGAGGCAGAGCCAAGGCAGAAGGGACAAAGAGTTCAGCTGGTGCCACTTGGGCACCTCAAGAGCTAAGACTGGTGCTGCTTCCCCAGGTTCTCCTGCTGGGGTCTGTTCACTTGAGCTGCTGCTTTCACTTTGCTTTGGCTTCATCCTGCTGAAGCCCACTTCCTACCACTTGAACTCAAATCAGGGCAGAGGAGCTGCTCCAGTATTTCTCTGTGAGTTTACATGTATATTCTGTTACTCTGTGGTTGGCAGCCCTGCCCATAGCAGGGGGCTTGGAACTATACAGTCTTTAAGGTTCCCTCCAACCTAAGCCATTTGATGTTTCTTTGCTCAGTCTCTATATAGAGTAAATGATGTTTTAGTTCCAATAGTTTTGGAGATTAAATGTATATGTTGTGCTGGTCCCTTTTCACTCCCTCATTGTAATTTGTTTACTGTCCTGTTACATATTACCAAATGATGCGGGGAAAATAGCTGAAGTACCCACTTGCTTCCATATTTCCTCTCTGTTCTTCCAACATTATGCTGTTCAAAACCCCCTGTATTCACCTTCACATAGGATTGCACCTTCAAGGATAATTTTACACTCTAGTTGGTCTCCAGGAAACCTAAATTTTTCATTTCTTTATTATTAAAGCTATGCTTGTAACTGAAACTGAATTCTCATCGCTTTTCAAATTAACCCCTTGGTGCAAAATGTCAAGGATTTTCCAACTCTATCAAATGGAAGTTAGTGAAGCCAGCAACCTATTGACACCAAGGGGTTAACCCATTAGCCACGATTTAATGTCCCCAGCTTTAATCTACAGACTCACAAATAGTGCTGTGACTTCCTAACCCCACTGCAAACATGTCCCAGAACTCATATTATTAGGTCTTCTGTTTGGGCATGGACTTGGGAGAAAACCAAACAGAGTCACTGTGAGAGCTGTAAGTGAAAACAAATAAAGGACCTGGAAGTGGAAAGCAGATGTAATTAAAAAAAGAAAAAAAATAAAATATGTCTCACGTTAATGGTCCTTAGGGTAAAAACAACTCTTAATTACAAGAAATGTAAGGGGAAAAATACCCTCAGGATGTGTTTATCCTCAGTTGCTTGCTGCGCCGTTCCCTCCACTTTTCCCTTCAGCAGTCTCTTGGAGCATTGCCGGGGATGGCATCGTGCTGCTTGAAGAGAAAGCTTGCTGTTGGAACCATGGCACCAAACAGAGATTTCTGCAAGGAGACACAAGAATCTCGGGATGCTCAGGGGCTGGGAGGGAGGGGTCAGCCCCAGGGCTGTGCTGGGAAGCGGGCACTTGGTGAGGGTCCTGTGGATGGGTGAGGTGGGAGGAGAGCAGAGCGCTGGGACCTGTTGGGCTTTTCCCTTTGTGTATCTCTCTGTGCTCTCCCCGTGCTGGTGCTGGGGTGCTGTCATGCCCTGACACAGTGTGTGTGAGCCTGCTGGGACCAGCACAGCTGCTGCTCTCAGTAGGGACACATGGATGCTCTGGAACCCGGTTGTGGAAGAGGCCTGAAGGCACCCTGCTGTCCGCTCCCCACGCTGGAGCTGTAGACAGATGGTTCTCATGTTTGAGAAACCAAAGCCAGGCTTTCTGCAGGCACATGGAATACCCTAGAGAGCCCTTCCCCTCCAGCTCTCAGCTCAGGTAGCACCAATAGCCAGGGAGCAAGAGCTTTCCAGCTGACTCCACCACCACATGCTCCTTCCTGCAGTACATGGGATGGGAGAGGGAGCTGTGGGCAGGTGGTGGGGAGGACCCAGGTGTATGGGACAAGCACTGTTCCCCAGCTCCCCATGGCAACGCGTGGGTACAAACAGCACCGCAGCATCTTTTTTTCTGAGCACACAGGAGACAGTTTAAAAAGCTTTTGCTTCGTGAATGCAGACAGATGAGCAAGGGAGTGTAAGTAACGGGGTGTGCTTGTGAATGTAGGTTTGCAGAGCCTGGCATTTGGGTTTTTGGAGGACTGGGCTCAAGAAGGATTTACATGTGTTGTGTTCTTTCTTAGTGAGGTGCCCCATCCCTGGAGGCATCCAGCCAGGCTGGATGTGGCTCTGGGCAGCCTGGTCTGGTGGTTGGTGACCCTGCACATAGCAGGGGGTTGAAACTGGATGAGCATTGTGGTCCTTTTCAACCCAGGCCATTCTGTGATTCTATGATTCTGATTGCAAGCAATTGTACGCTCCGTGAGCTGGAGACCAGCACTTCCATTCTGTGTTATTCCAAATACGCTGTTTCCCTCTTACCATCACCTGGCTTTACTTCTACAGAAATGTCCTGGCGAGGTGCTGCAGCAGTCCTCCAGACAGACTGATAGGCAGTCCCCACTGCAGCAGCTTTAGGCCATATTTGCTCAAGCAAGGCGCGTGCCCTGTAACACCAATTCTGTGAAAATACAAATTAGGATATTAGTTATTAAATTCTACTATGCAAGTTACCATTTATATCATTATAAATCTATCTTTACTGAGTGCCCGCTTTTATGGTGATGATCCTAGTATTTACATAAAAATTGCAGTGCACAAAGTAAATTATGTATTCCAACCTGCAATTTTTGCTGAGGATTTGCACACGGAGAATAAATAATTTCTCATTCTTAAGCAACAGTAATCACAAGTAATGTGCAGAAACATTCATAACCGTGGCATGAAAGATACATTTTTTTTTTCTGTAACCTGCTGTAATTACAGTGTACATCAATTCCATCATAGGTAGATACACCAGTTTTTTTTTCCCCTTTTCCTCATGCAATTTTAATGACCATTCCTGCTTAGAATACAACATTTTAAATTAAAAAATTAAAAATTTAGAAGTAGATTGTTTCCCTGACAACAGCAACAGCAACATTTAATTCCCCCCTGTGCCATTTGTAAATAAATACATACAGTTGCTGATACCAGTGAGATAATGTGCCTGAGGCTAATTGAGCCATTACAAATATTTTGAGCCTGAGTTTGATAATGCAGGTCATGGTGCTTAAATATGCATGAACTGAACTGATTTAACCTCCCTGCTTCTCACCGGTGTATTGACAAAACCCTTTGCAATAGGGCTGTATGGCCATGGATGTGTAAGGACAGCAGGCTTGGCTTAGGAACTAGTTCCAGTGCTGCTCCCAGCACAGGGTGAGCTGTGCCTGCAGGTTGGTTTGTTCACTACTGGAGCGTCACCTCCTCAGCAGTCGGTGGCTGTGCAGAGCAGCAGCACTGTGCTGCATGTCCTGCTCTGGTCCCCATGCAGGCAAAGGCACAGCCCTGCAAAGTGCTGGGCAGACACTGGCTGTGCTTCTGGCACCGCGAGCTAATGCATCATTATGATAGGGAAAGATGGGAAAATGCCAAGCTCTTTGGTCCAATTCTCACATCTTGCCCTGTGTCTATATGAGAAATTACTTAATTTTACCAGCTGGCAAGATGTTCTGCTTGCCCTGAAGTCAGCTCTCGGCCCTGTCCTACCCAGCCTTAAGCTCACCTCTAATGCACAAAGTCCTATAACTCCCTTGTGAGCACTGCTTTTATGCTCAGGACTGCTCTTTAGATTCTAAAGAGCTTTGGCCAGCCTCAGTGCTGCCGTGCCTCTCAAAGCAGGGTGCGGCTGCAGACGGGGAAGAAGTGCTCTTTCAGCTCCTCTGATCTCCGGGCTGATGCTGGCTGGGAAGAGGAGTGTCTCTGCAGGGCTCTGGCTCAGCACCCACTCTCTCTGGATTCATATAGCATAGTTGCAGTGATGGTTGGGTTACTAATAGAGCAAAATGCTTAAGGAACAGGTTCTCTGAGATTTCTTTTTCCTGCTTGTCATGTTTTTACATAGCTAATTAAGGAGGTGCTGGACCAAGTGAACACGTACTGATGCACAGTTAGAGCTAGCCCTGACTCCATTAGGAAACCTATGAAACCAAACTGTGGTCACCTGCTTTTCGGTTTGTTGCAGCTCATCTTCCCTAAAGCTTATGCACATCATCCAAAGGCTGCAGCCAGCCCAACATACCCCAGTTCACTCCAGGAGCTGGACCAGTTGGTTGTCTCCTAGCATCACCAATGTCTTCACCAGTGCCACTGGGGCTGGATCACATCCTCAGCCCACAAATGCTTCTGGGTTCAGCTGAAGCTGGCGGTGCTTCTGTGTGTTTTATAGAGTCTGAGGCACTCACCGTGGGGAAATATAATCCTGAAAGCAGCGTATTTTAGGGGATGCAATTTCAGCAGAGAAGAGCAGTGGTCCTGCAGGGCTCTTAGCTGGGAAATGTGCTGCCACGAGGCACCTAATAAAGCTCAGGGCAAGATACCATGATGATGTACCGTGATGGAAGGGGAGAAAAGCAGACATAAAGGGAGAAGAAGTAATGAGAGAGAAGAGGCTTGAAAACCACACCATCATGGCTTGAGACACCCTAAAAGGTTTATTTTATTGTGAACAACAGGGTCGGCCATTCTATATCTGACTGGAAGAACCTTGTGCTGTCCCATTAGAGCAAACTATTTGCAGCTTGTGTTAATGCACTGAAATAATGTCACACACAGTCAGCCTCGGTCTGCACTTGTAATTAATGTGAGCGCAATTAATCTGAGCGGAGATGACACCTTTTGTCAGCACCGGGTAATCCGTTCTAGCAAAGGTAAAGCTGAGCAAGCAGTTGAAAGGGAAATCATTAGCAATATTCCTCTGTGATGGCAAAGTTTGTCTTCACACCTTGTTACTTCCATAGATGGATGAGCTAAATGCAGAGGGGAAAAAAAACACAACTAAAAAAGCCCTTCGCAAGCAGCCAGAGCTGTTCTCGCTGGTTGAAAGGAAAGCTTTCCTTTGTACACGTTGGTATTTCTTCAGTGAGCTGCTTTGATGGCCCCTGAGGGGGTTTAGCTCATCTCACAATCAATGTGGAAATTAAGGATAGTATGCAATTTGTAAGACAATCGTATTGTTTGAACAAAGACTGGCTACAAGTGCTTCTGCTCAGATTTACCGCATTTAGGCAAGTTTATATCCCTGACTTCTTTTCCAGAGTCTGTGTCAGAAATACAGTCCCCACTTGGGCACTGTGCAGGATGTGGTGCTGGGCTGCTTTCCATGGCCCGGCCAACCAGCGCTGCCCGCGGCTGCCTGGGGAGCTCTGCAAAAATGTCAATTAGCAATAAAAGTTCTGCAAACAAGCATAATGCCATCTCCTTATACCTCCCCTGCTGCTGCTCACAGTCTCACGGTAATGTCCAGAGCTGAAAAATGGATGCTGTGGGCTTCTGTGGCTGCTGCCTCTCAGTTGCTGTAATCTCAGGGTTATGTTTTACTGGACATGTTGTCCCCTGGAAGTTTGGATGTCAAATTGAAAATAGAGGAGTTAGCCAGTGGTGTCCCTTCTTAAGGGATGTTTTGCAGAGTGGAGTGCCTGTCGTTTACATCTAATTCCACTTGGACTCGAGTATCTTTGCTTTTGGTTCCTGTCTGTGCTTTTCTCACAGGTGACCTGGGGATCTCTTAGCTCCTGGCTGTCATCCATGCAGCTCAGAAGGGGTCAACAGGCACCGTTTTCTGTTTCTCTCCACAGTTCTGATCTGTTTACCTTTCACTGCAGTTCCTTTGATTTTAAAAAGGAAAAGCCCACACGTCTGAGCGGTGTCTCTGGGTAATCAGTTACCTATCTAGGATGCTGCATAAATTGCCTCATCAGGGGCTGCGGAACTCCAAGAGGCTTTCCCAAGCAGAAATCCATCCCCTGGTTAACCTGAAGGGAATCTGCCATGGCTTTGCCCTTTGTGTGCAGGGTGGAAGGAGAAACCAAGAAGCAGTCCTAGCCTTGCACCATCATCGTGCAGGTCCTAAGGCAGCTGTGTGTAATGAACCACCTGGAAAGAGGAGGCACTTTTGATGATCACATTGGTGACAGCTGTGTTAGAGGAGGAGAAAATTAACCAGAGCAGTTACATGAGGGACCTGCAAGCTTGCCCCTATAGTTTCTGTGGGCCTCGAGTGAGCTCAAGAGCTTGTCTGAGATGGTTTCCCATACAGTCTTCATGTCTTCTGTAGATCAATCAGATGGATGCAAGTCCTATTGCACAGAGGAGATGTGGGGACAGGAAAGGTGAGCAATGACTGGTACTAGTAGAGCTCTCTTTGCTGTAGTACTGATTTCCCATATGGAAAAAAATTGCTTTTATGTGCTGTAAAGTCTAGGTGGAATTTGGATGCTATTGTTAGGGAGGGCAGTCTGCAAAAGCATGTTTTGGTGTTGGTGGAGAGGGAAAGGGCATGCTTTAAACCTTCCTTCCTTTAGGCAAGTGCTTGGGGATAGATGTCCTGATACTTCCATGTAGCACCTATAAGGCTGCCTTGAGTCTTCATGTGCAGCCTTCTTGCCCAGACCTGGTGCATCTCCTAACCCGAAGAAAGCCTATGTGAGCTTTTTGGGTGCTTTCTGCAGTTGGTTGCAGTGCAGATCTGGTGGATGTAGCAATTCTTTAGATGGAGGTGCTTCCTCTCTTTTCAGATAGATTTACGTAGCCAGTGTGCTCCAGAGATGATGAGTGCTGTGGGCACACCTGTGTGTTTGACTTGGCTCAACCCATTTGTTCTCTTAATCCTTTGTAATCCAATTGGGAGTAACCTTGAAGTGCTGCTTCTCAGCAAGCCACGTTCACCCCTTATCTCTGAAATATGCCCAAGGCTGGTTTCCTGCAGGACTTGCCTTGTATTATTATACATTTTTTTCCTTATATGTGTAGTATTTCAAAATTGCTTTATGATTAGACTGGGATCACAAGAAGTTGAACCTGTCGTGACCAAAGGTGTTGAAGGGAGTGTTTTTCCTAAGCCAGACAAGAGGAGCTCAGCTGCAGAAGGCCTCCAGGTGCTCCATGTAAAGGAATAATAATGGCTGTTTTCATTAATAGAAGTGCAGACCATAGCTTATGAGCTCCTAATCCTGGAGTAATTAAATGACTGGAAAGAAGGATGATTCATACCAACCCTCACAGAGCTCAAAGGATTCCTTTTCTGTATGTTTGAATACAGCTCTGAGAATGAATTTGGTTTGTTATATATCGTAAATAATTCACCGTGTTCTTGTTAATAAAGTAGTTTCATCCCACTGGGGAGGGAAAAGACAGTCGATATATTTGGTTATCATGGTGTGTAATACAAGTCTAAGATTGAACAGAGAACGTTCAAGAGAAAGATGCGGTATCTTTCAGAAGAGCTTTTGGGGAAGAAGCAGTTCAAAGCGAGAGGCTTTGCCCGTAAATGATGATGCAGCCATGTAGCTTTTTAGTGGTGCGAGCTCCTGCTGTGTGTCTTGTGGTTATGGGGGGGGGGTATAAAACCCCTCAGCTCTGGGGATTCTCCAGTTTCGTGGGAATATCGGCTTTCACCAGCGAAGCATTTGCTTTTCTTTAGTCCTCATGACTGTAAAAAATGGTCACAAATGTGACCCCGCAGGCTCAGAAACCCAACCAAAAGAACTCAAGTTGACTGGAAATTTGTCTCGTGATTAATATTGGAGCTGACTTGCCAATTTATACTACTTGAAAGGCCGACTTAAATAACCTGTAGCATTTATATACTACCCTTCAGATGTGGATTGAAAAGCCCTTTCAGATGTGGAACTCTGTCCCTTGCGATATACCTGTGATAGATTGTTACTGTGAATTTCAGCTAATTCGGTCTCATTTTTCTATGGTGATTTTTCTTAATTCTGCCTGACTGTTCTGTGAGTGATTGGATGTATGAATGTGTTGCTCTCTCTGGAATCTGTAGAAGCCTGCAAAATCCAGTGATTTCACCACAAAATTATCTGGCTGGGGAATTCACCTGCCTGGAAGTTAATCTGGGGCAGGGTGTGCATACAGAGAAGAACTGACGACTGAGAGGTGATATTAAGATAAGCGAGGAAGGAAATCCCCATAGGCAGCGGTGTTGCTGCAGAAAAGCAGAGCAGCTCCACATATTCCCTGGATGAATTAGCTCACAAGTCTTGGAGAACATACCCAGCTTACAAGCAAAACACCCACCTTTCCTCTGCTAGTTCCTGAGAAAAATCTCCTCTTGACTAATTTCAAGCTGCTCAGAGGTGAAAGTGTTTAGGAATACATTATTTGTATGACAAATTTTGGGAAATTCTGGTGATAGATAGCAGAGGGTGACATAGGACACAGCAGCATCTTTGTGTTCCTTCTTTGTGCATGGAGGCAAGCAGCAAGCTCCACTATTGGAAGACTCTCAAAGGACCAGTGCCTGCAAAACCAACCAGTCTCGATGAAAGCCTCCACGTTTCTTGAGCTGATTTGTTAACAACAATTTGCAATTTACAGGATCATCAAATCATTTCAGTTGGAAGAGATCCTTAAAGGCCACCTAGTCCAACTTCCCTGCACTGAACAGAGACACCTACATCAGTTCCATTAGTGCTCAGAGCCTTGTCCAGCCTCACCTTGAATGTCTCTGGGAATGGGGCACCACCACCTCCCTGGGACTACTTTGCCACTGCTTCATCACCTTATTGTTAAAACAAAACAAAGCAAAAAACCTAAAAACTTCTTCCTTATGTTTAATCCAATTCTCCCCTCTTCTAGTTTGAAACCACTTCCCCTTGTTCTGTTGCACGCACCCTGCTAAAGAATCTGTCCCCTTCCTTCTTACAGCCCCCTTTTAGATACTGATTGTTGCCTTTTTTCCAGTCACCAGGGACTTCATCTGACTGCCATGACTTTTTTCAAATGTCATCAAGAATGAGAGCTGAGTACCTCAACCTTCTCCTTCTTACCAGCCTGCCTGCATTGTTCTCTAAGGGGGAAAATGCCTCCTTGGACTTAACTTTAGTGATTGATGTGTGTGTAGAAGCTTTTCTTATACCTCTTTGCACCCCTTGCCAAGTCTGGTTCCAGTTGGGCATTGACCAACTCCTGCTTTCCAGCACTGTGTTACCAACCCCTGCACAAAGCAAATGTTTCAGTAAGCCCCAAATGCACGACTTGCTTCTTGCAATACTGAGCTTCGTTCCACTTCAATTTTTCCCAGCTCCTCAAGCTCCTTTCTAGCTTTTCCCATTCAGTGCAATGATCCTCCACTGTATTCATGAAGCCTCTGATCTGCAGTGTGTATCTTGCTGCTCTTCAGATACCATCTCTGCTCAGCAAACCTTGTTGCCTCCAGCTGTCCTGCAGGTGTCCCAAATGCTGGGGGATTTCTACAGTGATGCTCCAAGCATATATTTGAGAAACATGAAGTACTTTTGTCAGGTTTTGGACTATGCTCAGAATAAAGTCACTTCAGAACTCATAAAAAAAAAAAAAAAAACCTGAATTTTGAGCACTTGAACTTTAAAATAAAACACAAAACATAATGGGCGTATGTTTAAATAGAGTACTTACCTTGCCAGCAATTGATTTACATCTGTGTCTGTATGCAAGCATGACTGTTAGTAATCATGCATGCAAAAAAGTTGTGTGCAGAGGTTTTCCAGGACTGCACAGCAGTCCACTTTGCAACCAAATATGAGTCCTATCTTTAATTGGCTGTATCCCATGTCCACCTGGCCAACCATCCAGAATGTGTTTGCGAGGGAAGGGTGATATTTAATTCATATATGAGTGTAATTAAAGCAGATTGTCTGCAAAATCAACTCAGGAGAGCGCTCTGCTGTCTGCAAACCTTTTCCTGGATAAAAGTGTGAGGGGGAGCTGGGCAGCCCTTCCTTTGTCTGCTGAGATTAAGCCATGATTTGCCCGCGCATCAGACATGAACAATATCACTGACTGGATCAGATTAAACGGCACAGGGAGCGGCGCACCTGCAGAAAAGATGGGAGCAGGATAGTTTTGAAGGCTGGTGTTATTCTCCTAGAGAGTGAATGGGATGAGATGAAAGGATGAGATCAGTCAGCAGATGAAGCACAGAAGTTGATGAAATCCTCAGAATTTGGAAGGTTTACCCAAACCTCTTACAGTGCAGCAGGTTTTCCTCAGCGGGACCCTGTGAACGAAAGTGTGATTGACAGAGCAGCCACCTAACAGCAACGTTAGAAGGGCATGGAAAATAAGCCATGCTGATGCTTGGGAAGCCCATGCAGATTATTTTGAGACGAGCAAGGGGAAAGGGATCCGTCTTTGCAGGCAGTGTGAACACCAAATCAGTGCTATTAACTGTGAGAGTAGTAAAAGGCTTTGTTATCCTGCAGACCTCCACAGTCAGCGGCCAGCTTGTTGTACCACCCCTGAAACCTAGAGATGTGTGGAGGAAGGCAAACATATGCCATTTAATATTTCCTAATGGCTGGTAGAGAAGCCTGACTTGAGTTTATTGAGACCTTCTGAGTCCGTTCTTTGCCCTACGAACAGAAGTCAAGATTTTTCATGGTTCTGCTGTTGGTATTGCTGACCTCCAGGGATGTAACTGTGTCCTGGATCCATATAACGAGACTGTAAATCACTGCAGCAGTGTTCACACTACCTAGGTCTGAAACCAAGGAGATGCTTATGTTTTTTCCCTATCCTCTTTTATCAGCTAGACCTTCCTTGGATTTTTACTTTTTAATTTCTGGCATTGTCTCATTGTTACTGTCTGTACATTTAACTTAGAAATAATGCTTTGGAATTAGCATCTAGAGGATTAACTGCACTTTGACGAGAAGGCCATTAACACACACAGCAAGGAATCCAGCATGGGGGCTGATAAAAATCAGAAGTGGGATTGCTCAGAAGGGGAGGCTTAATTAGACTGTGAGGTTTCTCTTTATAATTCTTGCAGCATTAGAGATCTGCTCCAGGAGTTTGTCATGAGCTGCAAAGTCATTCAAGAGCTTAAGGGTTTGACCCAAATTTTATCACTGGTGCACCTTAAAGAGGTTGCAGTGTTAAGTACAGGAAAGCCAGGAAGCTGAAGACACATCTCATAAGATGAAGACCCAACTCCAAAAAAAAAAAAAAAAAAAAAAAAACCAAAACAACTGCTCTGATCAGAATCCCCTCCACTGCAGAAAAATGGAGGATTTGAATCCAAGTGTTTGGATTAGGACAGGTATCTCTGAAGTAGGGCTGTGCTCCACTGCATAGCTGAGTCTGGTATGGAAAATCCCGGAAAATAAGACTAAAAGCTGATTTCCCAAATTAACATGTTGAAGGGGATTTAACTGGAGGCTGCAGATGAAAGGCCGAATTTTAGTCGCTGTCTCCTGGGAAATTAGCAGAGTCTTTGAGGAATGCTGTAAACCTCTAGGCAGGAGCTTGCTGTCTCTCTGGACACGTGGCAAATCAGCTTTTTATAATTTTATGTTGTGCCTAAGAATCTAAATGGGAGAAAATCGTGTTTGTGAGAACATAGCACTTCCCTGGAGCACAAGGACAGCAGAGTTTGTGGGGCACTGAGTGCCAGCCTGTGGGCTAGAGAACAGGCTGATACTTCACGCCTTGTGAAGCCCAGGGATACTAACAGCATTCTTTTTTCTTATTTTATGTATGAAGAAATAATTTTGTTGAACTACACTGCCATTTTATTTTCCAGATAATGGCCCTGGAATTCAAACAGGGGCGACAAACTTTTGCTTGCTCTAGGTCTTCTTGCTCTAGGTCCTATTTCTTTGTCTTTGCCTCTCAGTGAGGCATGGACCAACCTGAGGAATTGCTTGGCCTTCAGCACTTGGCCTGGGGCTCAGTGCAGCAGCTACAGGCTAACAGAGCAAAAGCCATCTTAGATAATCAACTGGAAGACACAGTGAGAAGACCTGGAAGACATCTGGTGCTGTGTGAGCTGAGGAGCCAACTTGTGCCAGCAGCGGGTGAGGAAGGAGCTTTCATGCCTTTGCCTGTCATCCCAAAGTGGCACTGGCCTGCCAGCTGCAGACTTACCAAGCCCTCATTCATGCTCTGATCATGCAGAGCAACCGAAGCCCTTTTCACTTTCTCACTTCTGAAATCAGGTGCAAGCTTTTCTCCTCCAAGTCTCTGGCAGTGCAGCACCCTGGGCAGAAAGCACACCAATACTCATACCTGGGGGGTCCCACTGCCTGGCAGTGACCTGTGACAGCCAAGGACCCATCCCATAGCAAGGTTCTTTGCTGGTTACTGCCACATTTAGGCTGCTCTCCTCTGCTTTTCACTCAAAGTAGGTTGTTCACAGTATAGTTAATTAAGCGTCTGGGTGCAGCGAGCTCCTCAGTTAATTCGCTGCATGCTGAGGGATGTTTATCACTGGGTAGCATATGTTCAAATTTCCCAAAGATTCGTTTGCAGCAGAGACTTTACAATCCCTATCTGTTATTCTAATTCTCCCAGGCTCTTTCTCACAGTTGTGTTTTTAGCTAAGGGAGGCTGCTTTCCTAGGCATCCCTGGTACCTGGTGTTACTGCTTTTCCCCAGCTTTTACACGGGCTTCCTCAGTTTGTCTGCTCTTCCTGTCTCTCTTTCTGATAACATCCACTTTTCTTTTTCTTCCAAACTTTCTCATTTCTCTCCTTTGTGCGTTGGCTGACATTAGCTAGCCTCACTGCCCCTCTATATCTTCTTAAGTGTCTGTACTGCATGTGGTGTTTTGTTTTTGTTTTGTTCCAGTTGTACAAACGCAGTGAGTGAGCTGGGCCCACAGTGATGTCAGCCTTGCATTTACACAGAGAGGGGAAAACCCCAGCCAAAGTTGCTATTAGAGAGTCAGCCAGCTGATTGATTAATGCCCAGTGCAAGAGCTGCGTTGAATGTCTGCACTAAGCACTTCCCATTAATTATTCATCCTGCCCCACGAGAACTTAGCTTCGGCTCAACACCCTAAGGTTGCAGGGAGGCTGCAGCGTCCTGTGGGCAGAGGAGAGAGGTGATGGAAGAGGTAGCACCTCATGTTTTATGGTCTCCTGCCACTGTGGAGGATC
This sequence comes from Meleagris gallopavo, assembly GCF_905368555.1. NCBI lineage: Eukaryota > Metazoa > Chordata > Aves > Galliformes > Phasianidae > Meleagris > Meleagris gallopavo. The sequence goes on along the minus strand of NC_139405.1, from coordinate 5,463,158 downwards.
TTGACAGGGTCAAGTCGCCATTTCGCTTCTGTGCTTTTGACCCATTTTGTTGCAAGGAAAGATTTATTAGCTGGAGGTAAACATTTCACATGCACCTCTTCTGGCAGCAGTAGTCACAAGTGGGATTTTCAGGGTTGATTTTTTTCTCCTTGATGGTTTTATGTGAGGATGCAAGTATATGCTGAACTTCACTCCGAGGAAAGGCCCTGTTGCTACGGGGGCCAGCAGGAGAAAGCAGAAATCACAAAATTGTAGGGGGAGTAAGGGAACTCTGGAGTTAGTGGTCGCCAACCACTAGACCAGGCTGCCCAGAGCCACATCCAGCCTGGCCTTGAATGCTCCAGGGATGGGGCATCCACAACTTCTCTGGGTAATCTGTTCCAGTGCATCACCTGAGTCAGCAGAAGGGAAATGGGACTCTGGGGGTTCTAAAGGAGTCCAGCTCCACTGCTTCAGCTGCACCTCCCAGCTCTGATACAGATTCCCCAGAGATGTACTCCAGGCTGATGGTATCTCACAGTTTTTTAGGTGTTACGTTATTTTAACCACCTTTATTAATATCTATGACCTTATCTCCTAGCATGCTCTGGGAGGGTTAAAAAAAAAATAAAAATCTAAGCCTTCTAATGGATGAGATGGAGACTTCATTGACTGGCTTACCCAGGAGAGATGTGTGAAGCTCATCACACCTAAATTAAATTATATCTTGAGCACCTTTCCTTTGAGCGCTGTCATTTTCCTCCAAGAGGCTGTATAAATTGCTTTTCCACTTTATTTGATGTGGCAAAAAGCCAGAACTGGAATCTATCGTTCTCCAAATACTGAGCAGTGGTGATGGGTCAAAGCAATCTAACATGAAGGTTATTATCGCCGACTGTGTGGGTTAGCACAGTTGAAGAAAATAATGTATTTGCCTGAATTAACACCTAAGTTCATCCTGGCACAGAAACTCTGTTCTCTCTGGACTTTTTCAGAATCACAGAGGCACAAGAAGTCCTGTGAACTTCATTGATTGTCTCAGTCCTTGATTTCCCATGAGTGACATGGAAGGCAAATTACGTTTATAGCAGAAAGTCCCCCTAAAGATTGTGAATATCTTGATACTAATTCTGCTAATAAAACAGATGGGATGAGCTAAAGTGGTACCAGCCGAAAGCTGACTGCATAGCCATACTGTCCAGGGGAGGAATTTTGGCTCATTTGTGGAAACATGGGTATCAACATCAGGACTTTTTGTTTTTTTTCCAGTCCAGGTGTATGTGTGTGGCTGTCATTTTGGTGGCAACCAGTGCTGTGTTCAGATGTGCTGCCCCATGGGTCTGGCATTCTTCCACCATTAGAGGTTTGCAGGGCATCCTGCTGGGTGTATTGGTGCTTCCCTCTGTGGCCCTTTAGTTTTTCCTGAGGCCCCCCACACCAGCCACCGCAAGCAGCACATATCCTCCCCAGCATAGACTCTTGTGTGTGGCAAAAGCTAAGTTTGATATGGGATGGAGCTGCCTCTGTGCCAGTAAAAAAGAGGAAAAAGAGGCAGGAGAAGGAAGCTATTGTTCTCTGTTTTCCCATTATGGACACCTTCCTGACCTCACGGGCATGTACAGGTACCTGGCTTTGGGATGGGAGCATCCCAGAGCAGGCCAGGAGGAATGCTCAGCATGCAGTCAGGGCTCACTTGGGTGGGTGAATACTGACTGTATTTTTAGTAGTGCAAATTGAAATGTGTTTGCTTTTAGAAATCAAGCCCTTGTCTTTCAATAGAAGAGAGCTTTTTCTACTTGGTGAAAATTTATAGATCTTTTTAAAATATATACCTTTAGGCATATGTATATATATTCATATACATATTTGTGACTCTGGTCTGAATCTGACATACAAAACAATTTGGAGTGTAAGAAGTTTGAGCTAAAAGACTTGCATAATGCAAGTCAAAGGGCTTTCTGGTGCCAGAGTGTTTTTACTAATAATGCTTTGTGGTTATAGCATTGTTTGTGTCTTTTAATGCACTGAAAATACTGCTAGTCTCCACAACAGCTGTGAAGTCAGTGAGTGTTACTGTCCTGCTGTTGTTAAAAACGAAAGGATTTCTCTTGGCTTTTTTATAGCTCTCTATGCTGGCAAGAAATATTATATAGTGATCAGATCCAAAGGCCATTCAAAAATGGAGAAAAGGTGACCACTGTCTGCTGAGCCTTGGATTGAACCCTGATATTTTCTTGGAGACCATTGTGCAGTTCAATCCCATTTATGTTACAATCCTTTCTGGTTTATGGTTCTGTCTGGGTTTGATTCAGGAAAGGACCACAGCTGAGCTGAGCCTGCTCATTTCCTCTCCATCCCAGTTCTTGGCCAAAGGTTTGCTTCTCACAGGACAAGAGTTGTAGTGACACTGGGAAGCTGTGCTGGCTCTGGGCTGCCTCTCCCCTGTGTATTCTTCCTGCTCTCAGCACAGGTACCACTCCAGCTCTTGGCTGATCAGAACTGTTTTCTGCCCCCTCTGTTTTACAGCACCTTACAATCATTAGCAGAACATAAATCTATGCAAATTGTCTCCTGCCGTGTTAACAGCATGATCGGCTATTCATTTTCTGGCCATCGCTGGCTACCTGCCATTGGATTTTATGATTTGCATGGAGTTGATGGACAACTTCAAAGTTCTCTGGCCAGTTTTGAAGCATCACTTTGAATTTCAGGGCTTGCTTTCCTTTCAGAATTGCTCTGCACCTCCCCTGGCAAGCTTTTCCAAGGCTGGCAGCTGACTGGAAGGAGGAGGGAAAGATTTTCTTCTGGGTATCTCTTAATTTTTAATTAATCAGTGAGGTTTTGTTCTGGCTTGGGTTCTTTCTAGCTTCAGTGCCGCTGTCTCATTAATTGCAGTCAGTTAGCACAGTGGAGATCCAGTGAAGTGTCAGCTGGTGTGTGCTTTTTGTCTCTCTTGCTGGCATAATTAGAGAGTACTCGTCGACTAGCATGTTGCTCAAACACTCCTTCGTGTTCTTTCTACTGGTGTCTAGCTGCATTTCATGGTCCTTTGACTGAGCCTGGGCTTCTGCAGTGAGGAGAGATAGACAGGAGCACAGTATCTTCTTGGTGCTAAGTAGAAATGGGTCTTGGGACGTAACAGCTTTGCCTGGGAGGATTTGCAGGCTGATGGCAGCTTGTTTCCACAGCAGTCTGGGATCCATTCCCCATTGGTCTCAGAATCATCATGGTGAGACACGCACATTGATATGGTGTGAGATTCTGGGTATGCTATTAGCAAACAGGGGTGTTGCAAGCCCCTGGAGGGTTAGGGAGTGCAGGAAGAGCCTCCATGAGGCCAAATGTCAGCCTTGCTGGAGGAATACCAAGCCCTGGATTTGGCTGAGCAGTGGCTTCTCTCTTCACCTTCCTTGATTAGAGTCATGCTCCCAGCTGCAATTGTCTTTCATGAAGTTCCCAAAGTCTCAGAATTTTTCAGATAGGAAAAGACCTCTAAGTACATCTCTTCCAACCAGCCATCCATCCTCACCATGCCCACTAAGTAACCGCCTGCAAGTGCCATATCTTCATGAACACCTTCAGGGACAGTGACCCCACCACCTCCCTGGGCAGCCTAATACCCAACCTGAACCTCCCCTGGTGCAATGTGAGGCCATCCCCTCTCATCATTGTTACCTGAGAATGGAGGCCAAACCCCAACTCACCACAACCTCCTTTCAGGTCATTGTAAAGAGCAATTAGATTTTCCCTGAGCCTCCTCTTCTCCAGACTGACCACCCTCAGTTCCCTCAGCTGCTCCCTGTCACACTTGTGCTCCAGACCCCTCATAGCTATGCTGCCCTTCCCTGGACACGCTCCAGGCCCTCAGTGTCTTTTTGTCTCCAAGAAGGGCCAACAATGAACAAAGCACTCGAGGTGCGGCCTCACCAGTGCCAAGTCAAAGGTCAAAACCTAGTGCTTGTTTCTGTGCATGTGAAAGGTTTACTTGAAATAACAATGCAATGAAACAGGCATAGAGTGTGATTTACAAAAAAATGTCAATACTCATCTCTGATTTATTCTCCCAGACCTGCACACATGACAGTAGGAACCCCTACCAAAACTCAGACCCTGGGAAGCCCAAAACACCCAAGCTCTTTGCTCCAACTCCATACATCCGTGTACCTGTGCTGGTTGCATCCTTGCATCTCAACAGGGCATCTGCTCACCATACTGCTACTGTGTGGTCCTTTCCTCCTCCTTTTCTCTTCCTAAATTTCCAGTGGTGCCTTCTGCAAGGATGTAAGTTACCATTCATCTCCACCACGTACTTCTCTGTCTTCTCTCCATGATCTAAGGGAGCAGATGGAAACTTAGCAAAGAAAAGAGGCATGTCTGTTCCCTGCTGCAAGTTGGGAGGGGGCTCAGGTGTTATCTCTCAGACTTTGTGCTGAAGCTAACTGGATTTGTCCAGGGGATTTAGGAAGAAAAGATGCTATTGCCAAGCATCTGCATACAGGTAATTTGTCTTGATATGTTTTCTGTGTTACTGATGAGAGAGGGAGGCGAATGTCTAATTAGGGAATTAACTGTCTTTTAAAAGATTAAGTTTTCTTTGAACTCATTTATCAAAAGAAGAAAAAAAAAGAGCTGCAAACTGTGCGATGGAAATCTTTTTTCTCTGTATGAATGAATGGATGAACAGCAAGAATAAAAGCCTGACGTAATTACCAGATAAACTTAGGACTAGGCCTGTCCTATAGAAGCACTACCTTCAGAGATAGCAGTTTCATGTACCCCTCCTATTCTCTTTTCCTTCCTTCCCAGAGCTACTCCCCAATAACCCCTGGGAAAGGGGACCACGTGCAGGCAGGCCAGATGCTGCAGGCACCAATTCTGACCCCATCGCACAGTGCTTTGCTCCCTGAGCCATCTCTATTATCTAATTCCTGTTAGCCAGAGCGACACGGGTTATCATTTCACAGCATCTAGATGCCCTGGGGAGAAACTGGAGCTGAAGGCTACTGCTGAGCACACGCAGCAGTGAGGGATGGTTGGTGCTCAAGCAGTATCTCAGCAGTGTTAAACCTTGAGTCTCATGCAGCGCTGCTTCTTGCAGCTACATCACAAGTTACACCTTGAATCTTTAAGTCAATGAGAAATTAATTCAGCTCTTCTCCATTGACGCGGATGAATCCAGTTTGATATGTAAGAGGTGAAATAACCTTTATTTCCTGGGATGAGCACGAGGAGCAGATGCATGCATGCACCCATGCTCCCGCAGCCATCCTTTCTGTTGTGACTCAGTAGATAGGCTGGTTAAAGTGTTTATCTTTTATAAGCACAAAGGAACATCTCAGATACTGCAACAGTATTTTTTTTTCTTCTCTATGAGCTAAAACTGCCTATTGGTGATTTTTGTCCTACATGCCTGCCTGGCACTTGGTGGAGATTCTCTAATTCAAATTGACAGGTGCTTGTACAAGAGGTTGAAATGCCAAATAACAAGCTATATTTTGCATGTTTATGCATGTATGAGTGGAATATGAATTATTTTAGATCTACTGCTGGAATGGCAGGGAGTTAGACAACATGGACTAGGATTTTCTCATTTTGCTGATGTACTGCACAAACCTCAGTGTGTGCCTGGCTATTAGGGGTTTCCATCTGCAGCAAAGCAGCACCTCTGTCACCTCTTTAATATTTGCTGGCATCAGGCTGCAGAGAGGGAGTGCTTTTTGCCTCTGAAAGGCCACGCTTGGCTGATGCTCGTGCTCCACCCCTAGCCATGCCTAGGGGCTGGCCATGGCAGAGGGATGCAGGCAGCCCATCCCTGGAGCCTGATGGGGTGATTGCCGCAGTCTGATCTCCTGCATGCCTTGAGCAATGATTTCAGTTTGCTCTTGCCAGAAAAGGCTGTCACTGATTCCTTGCAGGAACAGCAAACTCGTACCACATGAATGCTCCCTGGGTGTGCAGCTGAGTCCATTGCTGGTTGCTGGTGATGTGATCTGGGATCCCTCAGGAGCTGTGTGTGATACTCTGCAGCCTTTGGGCATGCAGAGGTTCTAAAGCAAACTTGGGTGAGTGAGAAGATAAGTACTCCCCTATCTGCCTGGGAGTAACTCCACTGTAGGGTGTTCCTGTGTAGGGAAGCCCCAGTCAAATCTCTGCCTCCTGGTATCCTCATCATGGAGATGACCCGGGGAAGCCTAGGAGAGAATCACATGCACCTGAGCTCCCTTCTCACCTGTGAGACCTTTTTTGGGCAAAGAATTGTTGTCTGCACCAAACACGGGCTATGGGGGAAGATTTGCAAGACAAAGCCCAGGTGTGTTGTGCAGGTGTGTTGGGAGTTGTCTTTGGGACCTTTTTTCTTGCATAGTGAAGATAAAAATATATACATATAAATGAAAGTCAGCATAGCATCACTGAAAGCCAACAATGTGGCTATGTTGTACTGGAGCACTAACTGGCACCTGAGTTATTTTACCTAGCTAGAAGAAGAGCTTTTTAGCCTTATCCAGTGCTCAATAACACCTCTGTTTGAGGAGCTACAGCCACACATTCACCCGTTTTCAGTCTGCTTCCAAAACCCATTTCCAGTCCACTTCCATCAGGGATTATGGAAGGGAAGTCTGATTTTCAGTCTTCAATGGCAGTTGCTAACAAGGTGTCCCTGCTGTGAGAAGGCTTCTCTGGCATCAGAAACCCCTCTCTGCAGCTGCAGCGATGCATTAAACCCTCCCACCTCTCAAGGCCATGGCTCCAACTGCATTTCCTGTGGCCTAATTACATGGAATAATTTGAAGAGCCATAAAATGAAAGGTCTAAGAGCAAGAGGCAGTTTGCAGGCTCCTGTGTTGGCAGGGTTGCCTTTCCACCAGAAAATGGCTGCTTCTGGCTGTAATGTGGGGCTGATTCACGTGGAGGAGAAAACACCAAATTGCAGGCAAGAAAACCCCAATTCAGCAAAAAATTAAAAAAAAAAAACAACAACAACAACAAAACAACACAAAAACAACAAATAACCAGAGCTCAAATCCATCTCCTGTGCTTACTGGCAGTAAAATTTCATCTGTGCTCAGTTGGACGACATTTTTACTTCAGGGACTTTTTAGGGATCAGCATCCCCGGTAGCACCTGCAAACAAACTTCTGCTTTGAAATGTGCTGTGTTGTCCTCAGATTTGCTTCAGCTTCTTGAATAATTTTCCAATAACTTCTGATGAGGCACCTGTAATTACTGTGCCAGTTTAATTTAGAGTAGGTATTTACCAATCAAATTATATCTGACACAGTTCTTGAAGGGATGGAAGTTATCTTTAAAAAAAAAAATCACTACGCGCATCAGTAATATTCCAAAAATCAATGTTGTTTAGCAAGCCATATTGACCTTCTTAGGAGCTGAGATTTTTTTAATTACACCTTCGAAATAAGATTAAAACCTTTCATTATACCTTGAGAATTGCCTTAAAATAAATAAGAAGCTCCTAAGCATTTGTTATCGATTTAAAAGTATTCTGAATCTCCCAACACTCACCTTTCAATCCAAACAAAGAAAAAATGGAGAAAGCCACCTTCCTCTCTTATTTTCTGCACTTGGGGGGACGTTAAGCTTTGACACGTATTTTGTGAATGCCTCACTGATATTACCTTCGCTGGCTTTTTTCACCTTTCTCCTTTCGGTTAGTTCTACCTTTAAGCTCCCGAGGCCTCTGCGGAGATGGTTAATAAACGTTGGTATTTTGGCACCTGAAACTACGCAGCGAATAATGCCGCTCTGCTAGCGCTGGCACCAACATCTGTTGCTCATGAATCATCACACGTAGCCAGAATGCGTAGCTGAGGGTTTGTTTAAATGAAAAAGAAGCTATTAGCGGTGGGGTGTACGAAAAGAAAGGGAAGGTTTCTGCTCTGCCGGGAGCAGCCCACGTGCTGCAACAGGCTTCTGTGAAAAACTACCCCAGGGCCTGAGGCACGTGCAAATATCTCAGGAGGAGGCAGGCGTGGAAAAAAATACATGCATCTGGAGAGATACAGCTGGATTGCGGTTCTGCTCTCTGCTTGTTAGCTGCTTTGGGCCTGCATGGCTTCTTAGGCTGTGTCTACTCCGGAGGACTGGAGGGGCTCATGGCTGGGATGTCTCTGGGGCAAGGAGACAAATACTTGAGTGGTGTGGGAGAGGTGAGGCTGCCATTGCTGGGGCTTGGGTTGATCAGGGCGGCAAGGCGTTGTCAGAAGGGCTTTGCCTGGATGTCAGTTCTAATATTTCTTGCAGTATCAAGTGTTCTTCCTCCCAGCCTTCCTTTCAGTGCCTTGGTCAGTAATTCGTGTGTCAGTGTGTCTCATGTACGGTGAAGAGCAGAGATAGAGAAAGCATGTCCCAGTGCTGCTCCCTAAGAGGCAGGGTAAGGTAAATAGGCAGGGAAATGATGGGGCATGCACCCCACTGCTGGGGAGGCTTCCTGCATGACTAGGAAGGCTGCCCCCAATATCAAAGCATGACACATCCAATGTGGTTGGCTTGGTTAAATTTGTAAGGCTGAACATCTTCAAAATTTGGAATGTACTATTAACTTTGTTTATCCCAGCAAACCACTGTCTAGCATTGCATAGATTGGAGATTTACAAGGCCAGCTTGTCTAAGCTTAGATGCACAAGCACTGTGTGTGCTTCAAGCACTCCCATACTCCTCCACAAAAGGAGGTTGCTGCCTGCACTAAAACTTTTCATGATGCGTTGTGAGGGAGTTAGAGGCAGGGAGGATCGACTGGAGGACACAGCAGGAGGAAACCCGTGATAGGTGATAGTCAGACTTGCAGAGGGGATGAGGATAGAAGGGACTTGTGCTGCAGTTTGAAATATGTTTGCACGTGTTTTAATATGGATGCTTTATACTGTGAATAATCTGTTTTAGACCATTTCTCTCCATACCACAGCAAGGTAAAAGCGAGGCAGATGAAAGCAGCTAAAGATTGACTTTGAAGATGCCTTGTCTTGATTTGTGGCTGTTTTTATGAGCCACATCTTCACCATTTAAGCTTTGCTTACCACTTCTGCATCTTGATGTAGTGGAAAACATTGAAATGGTTTTCTGCATGTGTGTGTGCTATTGAGGTAAATGATGCGGTTGTAAAAATGAGCTTGGAGTCTTGGACTGGAGCCATTCCACTGAGCACTGATGGCTCCAAGGTCACTGTGCAGCAACAGTCTTGGCCAGGGACCACTCACCCGGGGAGTGGCAGAGAACTAAGGCCAGCATTATGCAGAAGAATCTGACACATAAGGAGCAGAACAAAAATCTTCTGTTATTAAATCACAGAATCATAAAATTGCTCAGGTTGGAAAAGACCTTAAAGATCATCAAGTCCAACCGCAACTTAGCCATTCTACCCTAACTCTAACAGCCCTCTGCTAAATCGTGTCCCTGAGCACCACATCCAAACGGATTTTAAACACATTCAGGGATGGTGACTTAACCACTTCCCTGGGGAGCCTATTCCAGTGCTTAATCACCCTTTTGATAAAGAAGTTTTTCCTGATATCCAGTCTAAACCTCTTCTGGTGCAGCTTGAGGCCATTTCCCTCATCCTGTCACCAGTGAGAAGAGACCAGCCCCACTCTTGATGCAATCAGCCTTCAGGTATTTGAAGAGAGCAGTAAGGTCTTCCCTCAGCCTCCTTTTCCCCAGACTAAACAGCCCCAGTTCCTTCCGTCTCTCCTTGCATACATATTCTACAAGCCCTTCACAAGCCTTGTTGCCCTTCCATGGACCTGCTCCAGCACCTCAATGTCCTTTCTGTACTGAGGTGCCCAAAACTGAACACAGTACTCGAAGTGAGATCTCACCAGTGCCGAGTACAGGGGCAGGATGACTTCCCAGGTCCTGCTCACCACAGCATTCCTGATACAAGCCAGGATGCTATTGGCCTTCTTGGCCACCTGAGCAAACTGCTGGCTCATATTCAGTCAACTGTCCATCAGTACACTAAGGTCCCTTTCCTTCAGGCAGCTTTCCAGCCACTCCTCCCCAAACCTGTAGAGTTGCCTGGAGTTGTTGTAACCAAAATGTAAGACCTGACATTTGGCTCTATTGAAATTCATACAGTTTACCTTGGCTCATTGATCCAGTCTATCCAGTGACAGTGTCAAAGGCTTTGCTGAAGTCCAGGTAGACACCATTCACAGCCTTACCTTCATCCACTAAGTGGGTCACCTTGTCATAGAACGAAATCAGGTTTGTCAAACAGGATCCCCTAGTTTACCTTTAATTGATCCATGATGGCTCCCAAGATTGCCTGTTCCATGACCTTCCCTGGCACCAAGGTGAGACTGATAGGTCTGTAGCTACCAGAATCATCTTTCTGGCCCTTTTTGAAGATGGGCGTCACATTTGCCAATCTCTAATCTGCCAGGACATCCCTGGTTAGCCAGGACTGTTGAAGGATGATGGAGAGTGCCGAAGGCCCCATCTGAACTGTCCCCCCAGGATGGGGCACCCACAGCTTCTCCGGGCAAACTGTTCCAATAAGTAAGGAATTTCCCCTGAGTAAGCAATTTCTGCTTAACATCTAACCTAAATCTCCCGTCTTTCATTTTATACTCTCTTTGCGTTTCAGTTATGCATTTGCTGATTAAAGCATTGGGTCATGCTATTGAAGGACACCTGATACCAAAACTCACCCTGATACAATGCCTGAAGCATTTGGCAGCATCTCATCCCATTGACTAGCAGCTACTTGGAGCTGGGGTAATACTTCAGTTTGTATTCAGGGAAATGTTGCATAACAAAGTCCGGCTCCTCAGGGGTTAGAGATTCTGAGATAATGCAAATAAAGCAAATAATGACTAATTAGCAATCCCTGTGAGAAATGCCACTGCCATTTTATGGTTCCATCAGGAAAAGCAATGAGAAATAAATAATTGACAGGGGGGTGCTATGATTTGCAGGCTGTGCCAGACAGCTTGTGGCTTTTCCGCAGCCTGGCATGTCCCATACTGTGTTCACGATGCCAGGGCTCACCCCTGTGTTGGATCTGCTGCACTAGATGCAGGTCCCTCATCTCCTGTCTCCTGTGGGTGAAGTCAGGCCGCCTCATTCCCCCTGGACTGCCTGCAGGAACACACAGAGTTTCTGGCTGTTTTTAAGCACTCTTCAGTGAACCCAATGCAATATTCATGCCCCAGCTGGTGCAGCCTTGTCTGGAGAAGTGCTGTGGCCTGGGATGTTGGCTGAGATGCACAATTCACTGCATGAGCAAAGCTGGGCTGCAGGGGAACCAGTGCAGCTGGCACTGATCAGAAGCACAGGAGCAGCAGCCCCCGCCACATCCCACTCTTTGCTCCCTGGGCGCTGCTCAGGTCTTTGATTTGCTTCTGTTAAAAGCACAGAGCCACATCAGTGTGGAAATGAACATAAACCTGCCAAAATTGATCCTGAAGGGAAGAGGCATTTGCCTATTAGTGTCATTGGCACATGCCAATGTTAAGTGACCAATGCTGCTGATATTATCCTGACCTTAATGGAGCTACCCTGATGTAAATGAACAACCAGTGCTTATTTCACATTCTTGTTTTCCTAATATGCACATTTGCCTAGTAGCTTGTAGTCAGATGACAAGCATCTCAGGGTTCTAAAGGAACTGCCTGATGCGGTTGCCAAGCCACTCTCCATCATATTTGGAAAATTTTGGCTGTAAGGATTTTGGAAAATTTTGGAAAAAGGGAAATGTCACTCCCATATTCAACAGAGAAAGGAATACCTTGGAAAGTACAGGCTGGAGAGCCTCACCTCTGTGCCTAGGAAGATCATGGAGTAGATCCTCCTGGAAGAGGTGTTAAGGTACATGCTAGAAGAGGAAGTGATCTGAAGGAGCCAGCATGGCTTCACCAAGGGCAGATCATGCCCAACCAATCTAGTGGCTGTCTAAAATGGAGTAACTGCATTGATGGACAAAGGAAGAGCAACTGATGTCATCTACATGGTCTTGTACAAGGCCCTTGACATGGTCCCACACTACATCCTTATCTCTGAATTGGAGAGAAAGGGATTTGAAGGCTGACTATATGGTAGGATAAAGAATTGGTTGGATGGTTGCACCCAGAGGGTTGTAGTTGCCAGCTCTATGTGCACGTGGTGGCTCGTCATGAGTGGCATCCTCCAAGGCTCCATCTTGGGTCTGGTGCTCTTCAACATCTTTATCAATGACACAAACAGTGGGATTGAGTTTACCCTCAGCAAGTTTGCTGATGGCACTAATCTGAATGGTGCTGTTAGCATAGTTAGAAGAGAGAGATGCCATCTCAAGGATGACACACTTGAAAAATGGCTGGCCTTAGTGTTTGGTGGTTCCCTGCTTTGACATCCACTTTCACTTCTTTCTGCCCAAATGAACTGCTCAGCACTGAAGCACAATTTGGGGCAGTATTTGGGGTAGAAAGTCTTGGGACTTACAAGAAGTGTGGCTTTTAGGCAGAAGCAGTTCTGGACGCGCCAAGCTGGCACTTAAGAATGATTTTGTTTTAATGGAGTAGCAAAACGGTTTGGAAAAGTCAACATTTGTCTGAGAAAACTTAACACATCTTAAACAAATTACATATTCGATGGAGACATTAAAAAAGCATAAAAAATCTGCAAACAGCTGTAGCAATTTTAAGAACCTCACAATATGTTGCTTTTCTCCTAAGCAGGAGCCTGTGCTGGTGTGAAAGGGGAGCTCATAATTTGATTATCTCTGAGTAATTTTCCTGTCTTCCATTTCATACCTCCAAAGATGTAGGGGGATGTGGGTAAATGTCTGTGTTTGCAGTTATGTTTTGTTCTAGTAATTTAATTTAAGCAGTATTGAAACTCAAATTGAAATTAGTGTGAAAATATAGTAGCATTGTAGAGATAGTCCTGAAGGGAAAGAAAAAAAATCCCTTCCATGTTGCTAACTTCACCAGGGAATTTCCTTTTGTGTTCTGAGCTAATCTTCTTTACAGTATGCCTCCATTGTTAAACATTTAAGGACCCAGGCTGCAAAGAATTGATTAAAAATCTTGGCAATTGCTGTGTGCCATTAAACTTCATTTTTGCTGTAACACACTTTGCTAATTTGCTATGATGTGTTTGATTTAGTAGTTCATTTAGCCATTGCCAGAAGCACTAGAGGAAAAGGTAAATTTTCAGCTTGTTGACTGGTTTAATAATTTGATTTAGTCTTTCCTCTTTGACAAGTTTACACCACTGACATTTGGTGCTGTAACAGTTACTCAGTTGATACTCAAGTTTCCCATGCACTGAGAAATTCTTCAGACTACACTGAGGTCAGGCTCTTTTGTGACTGAGGCTTTCTGCATGAACAAATGTTGCAGCAGTGCAGCCTGCTCCTCTACTTAATTTTTTGTAATAAGTTCAAGACTCGCCTTGTAAGCTGCTTTGAAGAAATTGCATGCATTAGGTCCATATTAATTATTTCATTTTCCTTGTTGGGCTTTCATGCATATGCACAGCCTTAGAGTGAGTTGCAGAGGTGAGACCCAGGGGAGTGCGTGTAACTGCAGGCAAGGCGTGGGGGCAATGGACCTCTTCTCAGGGACTGTATTAGGTGAATACAGATGGAAAATGTCTCTTTACCTTAAAGGAACAACCAACATGTTTCCAGTCTTTGGGAACAAACCATGAATATTAGAGTGATTGTGTTTTATGAATTTTAAATCTGCAGGTGGTAGTGCTCCTAGTAGATGTATATATTTTTTCCCAAAGATGTGGCCAAAAATCACTATGTGTGTGCATTACCTCTTTACAATAAGCTGATTTTTTGTAGGTATTTTATCCTGTCACAAGCAAACTGGGCAAAGGATAAGCCAGCACAGGCAACAAACACCAAATTGCTGTGGATTGAAGGACACTGTTTAATGAATCACTGTGGGATTCAGTACGTCCTTTGTAGTACACAGATGCTCCCAAGTGTCCTATCACTTTCTGCCCAGGATGATAGCTCCTGTATGACGTTTGTTTGTAAGACCACACTAATCTGTTTAGCCTATTGTATAGCTATGTATTTCACTATTTAGCAGTGGTTATGTCATGAATAGTTGAAAAAAATGTAGGTTGATAGATGCAGTGGAATTGCTGTGGGAGAATGTTATAAGCTGGATCTAATTTAGACATCTAAACTATGTGGAGAAGTACGTCCTGGAGACATACCTTGGTGCTTTGAAGTTTTGTAGAGGAAGAACCTAATTTAGGTGTTTAATCTAAAGAAGATGGTCTCACTGACGTCTATGTTTCTCTCTGTTGATAGCCTAAAAACCAAGGCATTGCTTCTTTATGCCAAGGGAGATTTTTCTCTGCTGATGCTGCACCTCTCATTATTGGCCGTCTTGCTGCTATACCTTTCAAATTAGGGAGCACTTCTCCTATGAAGAAAGGCTGAGAGAGGTGGGCTTGTTCAGCCTGCAGAAGAGAAGGCTCCAGGAGACCACACTGTGGCCTTACAATACTTGAAGGGAGATTACAAGCAGGAGGGAGACCAACTTTTTATGTGGTCTGATAGTGATAGGAGAAGGGGGAATATCTTTAAGCTAAAAGAGAATGGATTTAGGTTAGATGTTGGGAGGAGATGTTTTACTCAGAGTGAGGTGAAGCCCCAGCACTGCTGCCCAGATAGCTGTGGATGCTCCATCCCTGGAGGTGCCCAAGGCCAGTTGGGATGGGGCCTGGGCAGCCTGAGGTGGTGGGGGCAGCCAGCCTATGTTTGGCTTTGCTTTAAGGTCCCTTCCAACCCAAACCATTCCAAGGTTCTATAATGCTTTGCTGGAAGATATGTGACCAGTCGGAGCCTGCTGAAACCTCTGGTTGGTGGTGCTTCAGAGGTGTTTTGTCAGGGGTAGATAAGCTGTTCCCAGAAAGGTAAAGGTCTGTCAGAACTCTGCAAGCAGTTCTTCTAATTATAGAATATTCGTTAATTTTATTTTGTTGATGTAAAGCATAGAACTGGAAAACCAGGAAAACAGCACTAATTAAACTCACACTAGCAGTAACTTGAGACTTCTCCTGTGGCTTCTGTGATCTAGGGGCACTGAAATATCCACAATACCAATTTCTACAGCCACATGATATGCTGAAGATACAAACTCCGTGTGCTCTATATTTCCATTTCTATTTTGGAATCCTATTACTTCTTCAGAACTTGTAGCCATATTTGAGATGTATCTTTCTGTCAGAGCTTTTCTTCTGCATGTTGGCATCTGCAAGGCTTTGAGGAGACAGCACTGGGCATACACTGGGGAGTATGTGAGTGCTCCCTTCACCTGCAGAAGGGGATCCTAGGGCAGAGAGGCTGTAGGCATAAATGTATGGTGAAGCATGTTGTGAAGTAGATACCCAAAGAGCATCACCTGGCAGTTTTACCTTCCCTGGGAAGCAGGAGCAGCAGCAGGCTTGTTGTTCCAAGCACTGTTTGCCACTGCACACACCCTGCAGTGGAAGGTGTTATGAAAAAGCACTGTTTGCCCAGCATTTTCCCAGTTTCCCAGTTCAAGCTACATTGTGGTGTTTCCAAGTGGCTTGCATATATAATATATTATTAATATCAGTTCGCGATTTGTCTGACAAGTGCCTGAGGTTCCTTGTTTGCAGGATTTAGAGCATTCTGCCACTGCCCATTGAAAAGCTCTGGGACAGGGAGTCTTTTCCAGAGTTGCTCTCTCAGACTTACCAGGAGAATTACAAATTGTCACTTCACTGCTGACTCCTGGGCCTCGTATGCAGGTTTGTTTTTTTTTTTTTGCTCAACCATAGTAGAGCTTGAAAAACTATTTTCTTTAACACTTCACGGAGTTTCTCTGACATTTACTTTAGTACCAAGTATAATATGGCTGCACGTGTTCATCTGAAGACCATCCTTTCCCATAGCTGCCTTACACCTTGATGTTCATCTGCACCCAGTCAGAGTGATCTTACAATGCCTGGGAACAATGGCTTTGTGCATTGAGTCGTTCACTGGCTTTTCTCGGAAGGTGAAGCCTGAAAGCATTTTCAGATACACTTCAATGCTGTTTTAAATCTTTATGAACAAGCTGGGAGCAAACAAACAATGAGCAAGATGCTGGCACGCATCAAGTTTACAAATTGCACGCTCTACCTGTCACCAAATGGATACCCAAAGCAGCCAAACCAGGTGAAATGGAAGCTGACAGTATTCTGCCTCCACTGGCTCTGGTCTATCCGCATTCTCAATACAGGAACAAGGAATACAGATCACTGGAGTAAAACTCATGCTAGATAGGCTGCTTCCTGCAGACTACTTTTGGCAGGTGTGCAAATTTCCCTTGGCTTATCAGAAATGGAGGAAAGCTTTACAAATAGCAGTGGCTCCTCTTCACAGGCACTGAGCTGGCCTCTCTCCAGCCGGCACTCAGAGCTGCTGCAGCGCTGCTAATGGCCTCGGTGCCGGCTGAGGGCACAGATCTGATGGTGCCATCACTGAGCATCTCACTTATGTGAAAAACCAGGCTGGAAAACATCCCAGATTTTGCATCTGTTCTTCTGAGAGAGGCAATGGGCTGAAGAAGGAGGAAGTGTGGCAGAGAAATGTCTTCAGTCCCCTAGGAAACAGTGGCTAGCTCAAACCACAAAAGCCTGGCTACTAACCAATTCTGGACACCAAACAAGGAGCACCCATGCCTCCTATACTTCTCAGGTTTGTACCCTTCATGCTTGCTGAGAAAAGCTTGGAAATATCACACAAGTATATCTTAAAAATCAGAAGCCATGTGAAATCCAAGTCCCCTTGTTGGGCGTAACGTAAAAGCTGGTAAGAACTTTCTTCTGCAGAAAACATTTATGAGAAGTCAGGCCATAAATCCACTCAGTTACTTGTTTTCAAAAAATTTCCTGTGGGGAATACTAAGTTTTTATTCAGTCTTGAGGTGCAATTTTACCTGACACACAAAGCTTTTTCATAAACTGAGAACATCCTTCTGAAAACCAGGCAAACCTGTGCTGTGCTCCAGTGTTATTTGGGTGAACCTTGGGGAAATAAGGAAAATTCTCTGGGGAATCTAGAAACTTCCCTTCAAATGATTTTTTTTTTTTTCTTTTAATGGGGTATGTGTTTTTCAAGGATTTCTGCTAAACTCATTCTCCTTGGCACCCTTTTTTCAGCTCAGTGCCAGAGAAAGTTCACAGAAGCATGGAAGAGGATGCAACGACAAAGGCAGATCTCTTTCTGAGGAACAGGGGAACAACAGCAATGTCCACTGCCTTCAACAGTGGTGTAAAGAACTTGCTGATCTTTTTGACCCATTTTTTTGTCATGGGGTGCCCTAGGAACCATGCTCCAGTCCCCCCTGCACAGCCACTTCCACACATTCAGGGCTGTGTTTCACACAGTTTCCTCAATGAGCTGCCACTGTTGCTATGGCAGTTCTTCTGCAGCTTATTAATAAAGGAGGAGTGGTAATTAATTCAAGGAAAATTCAAGGTTATTGCTAGTTTTATTCTAATCTCTTCTTATAAGCAACATAAAGAATGCTCTGTTTGTGAAAATGCAGGTTGGGTTTCTGTTTCAGGTCTGCTTTGTGGACTTAATTTATAATTGTAATCTACCTTCCCTCTCCCCATTAGAAAGGAATCCAAGCCCCAAAAGGACAACAGAGAGGATCAGCTGAAGCTAAACTTATATGATTTTTTTTCATTATGTAACAGCAAAATGCTCCTACTGAAAGGATTTATTGATTGCCCAATAATGAAGGGACAAGACTAAGCTTCCAGAAACGCAGCACCCAATCTATATGGACTGATAGACATAATTGATTCCTTTCAGCGTGGAGGTGTTAACGTAGGAATAGATTAGGTTATCTGAGAGGACCAGCCTGAATGTTTAGATTGCTATTCAATAAATGCTTTGTATGGTACCAGCGCTTAGAGGGGGCTGGTTCATATTTTCCATCTTATCTGTCAACAGCTGTGCATAATCCGCCACGGCTGGATCAATGTGAGCCAAAGGTATTGCATTACAGGGTGATAATTTCTCAGAAAGGAGAGGGTGCGTTTAGGTTTGATAGTGTTGAAGTTGGTAAGCAAGCTAAAAGCTGGTAATTATCCCTCCCTCAAAAACATCATTTAAAAGTTGTCATGGACTGGTACTGCCGAGAACACAGTGCAGAAAACGGAGGAGCAGGCATCTAGCATGGCCCCTGTGCATCCAGTGTGCCCCAGTGTGGAGGCATCCCTCTGACATCCCTCACGTCATGTGTCTGCAAGCAGGTGGAAGAACCCTCACCCCTCATGTTACAGAACCTAGCACCAAGGGGCAGCGTGACCAACATCATTCAGGCTCTCTGCCTTTGGACCTAGTGTGGCAATGCCTAATGGAGAAAATGGTTTTGATACTTGGCATCTCTTGTGTGTGTCCTTTCTTGGGTCAGGAAATGCCATCACCAGAGTTCTGCTAAACACCCACTGGACATAATAGAGCAATTCAACCCCAAAATGGTGATGTGTTAACCCAACTGCCTACTGTGGGGCAGGAGAGAGAAAAGTGGCATTATTTACATGCTGGCATTGACCCAGCTGTGTATGAACTTGACCTTCTGTGATGATCAAGGCTGGTGAAAACAACTCAGAAGTGAATTTTGCACCCACTCCCCACTCAAATGCTCACTGTGGTTACCTCTACCAGCATCCTGGCAGGGCTTTTGCCTGTGACAGAGGTCAAATCCATTTGCATTACTCCACACATTGGTTTTTTAGGCTTTTCTCAAAATCATCTTGTCTATGTGCGATCCCACGCATGAAGAATGATGGAATCCAGGCTCACTCAGGAGCTGCAGAGTGCTGTAGTGCAAAGCACACAGTTCACTGCTAAACTGTAGTAATCAGAAACCAAAGGGGAATTACGTGTGAATGAGTGTGTTTATTTTATACGATGAGTTTTTATTTGTAAGATTTGTTGTTCTACCCCTCTATATAACCAGAGGAGGCAGCTTCCAAATTAATGTCCCTTTCTCAGCAGTGACAGTAAAGCGTAATGAAATGACAGTGAAGCCTGCGTCTGATTTTTTCAACCCGGGGCTCCAAACCAGATGAAATTGGGAGCATCCCTATTCAGTGAACAGACAAACGAAGGGCAACAAAACGCTGGTGCCAAGCAAATGCCAAAACCTTGCCTGAAAAAGCCTGGAGACAAAAGCATTCAATCTTGAGAGAGCTGAGCCGGGTGAGCTGTGCCACTGGAAAGGAGAGGGTCTAAAAAATCCCATCCATTTCTGCAAGATCCAAATGCAAGCACAGAATCCCAGACAGAGGGATTCTGGCTTCTTTCTCGCAGCCGAGGGCAAGGAAACACCAGGAGCCTGGCCAGCAGCCAGAGGCTGTGTAATTAGAGCAAAGCTGGCTGTGTCGAGCCTAGCAGTGGCTGGCAGCCCCACGGCACGGCCGTGCTGCATGCTTCCAGCCCTGAGCTCGGATCCCTTCTGGTGAGCAGCTTTTCCCTCTGTCAGCTTGACATCTCCTGTGTGTTACTCTGCAAGCTGGTTAGTTTAGTTAAAGCACCCCAGCACGAGCTTCCTGCTGCTGTGTTTAGGCCTTTCAGCAAGCTAAATACTCATTGCTAATTGTTAATCCGTGTGCCTCTTTGACCTCGGGGAATGGCGGGTGTGTGCCCTCCGTGCTGTCTCTGTGCTCTCTGCAGACAGCCATGGCACCCTCAGGCTCACCCACCATTTGGTGCAGCCAGCTTTGCCCAGAGATGCCAGTGGAGAAGCCACAGGCAAGTTTTTCCGGAAAGAACTGGCTTCCTCCTGAGGTACCCAAGCACCAATTTGGGTGTCTGGCAGCTGTGTTAAAAAAAAATACATGAACAAAAAGCCTCCCCCTGGTTACGTGCATCCCTCCCATGACTTAAGTCAGCCAGCAAAGCAAGTAAGGGCCTGTCCTGAGGTCAGAGCCAGCCGGAGCGCCTCATCCTGCCTCTTCTGCCTGGACTTCTGCTCATGTCTGTATTTGTATTTTAAGACTCTCTGAAGAACGGTGCTGTCATCAAAATGCCAGAAAGAGCCGTTAGCTCCTCAGAAACTAATAACCGATATGCCGGTATCATTTCACTCCCCATCCTTCCTCAACAGCACATTAAACAGATGTCGCAGCATGCGCCGGCGAGACGATGCAGATCAGGAGCAACTGTCTGGAGTTTAACAAAGCCAAGAGAGGAAGAAAAAGAAATACCATGGAGCTAGGCCAAATCTGACTGCTGGGACCTGGTGAGGGCACCCGTCCTCAAACAGCAAAATGAGCTGAAGCCCCAGAGGCACTAGGCTCATTTCTGCTCACAGAGAGCTGTGTGTCCTCAGGAGCAGCCACCATCAGATCTATGTGCCCCTTGTGGAAAGGTGAGCGTGGATGTTTCCCCAGGCCCCTCCACCTCTGCCTTTTCCTTCCTTCAGCCTGGAACACCTAGATCCAAATCCACGGTGGGAGCATTGACACCAGCCCATTAAACTGCATCAAGGAGTCCCCAGAAAGAGTGCTGCTGGTGAATGCACACTGGGTGCACACACCATGCTCAAAACTCAACACAGGCTTCTCATTTTTGGCCAGAGGATCTCAAAGCACCAACTGTAACAAAAAGAGGTGATTGATGAATGAGTGAACTGTATAGTCAGGTTGCACTCTTTCCCATGGAGTGTGCAGAGGTGCTGTTTATAGGTTCATGGTTTGACTCCTGATGTATCAGATTGTGATCTGATTGAGGGTTTAGGGATGAGATGTATTTTTTTTTCAAGGAGAAGAGGGCTTTTGTTGTTGGTTTGGTGTTTGTTTGTTTTTAATGACAGTTCTCCTGCTCACACCTGTGTGAGGGTACGGATTTGCCATAGTGAAGCTACCATGGAGGAGGTCTCATCTACCCTGTAGGTGCATTTCAATCAGTGCTTACCATTTCTGGGACATCTGCTTGCCTCAAGAAAGCCAGGGATGGGAATATCGTTAATGAACTAACAGCAACAGGGCTGTTGTCCTGAAGAGACAGGAGATCAAATTCTTCCAAGCTGTTTCAGGTGACCAGGCCATAACCATGCTCTAGAAGGTAAAAATGAACTTACAAGGTTGCATCCTTGCATGGGAAGACAGTCCCACTGCTGGTGAGCTCTGACTAAAACCATGCCCTATATGTTTCATAAAGTGCCTGGATGTGTGCTGGGACATCACTGCTGGTGCAAATCAGAGCTGTGGATATGGCAACTCTGATGGCTGACAGTTTCTGTCCTTCATGTTTAGTTACCCAAGGGGATCCTGAAAAAATGACTTTAGTTTAAGGGCTTCTATGTTCATGTAGGGTTCCACCAGGACAGCAAGGTTTTGCTAGAAGCTGTTTGGTCATTCAGGTGTAGCATTTTGCCTTCGTATCCAATAATGCAACTTTCTGGATGGTCCAGTACATGCCTTTTCCTGAAGCTGTGATACGTACCGTCCCTGCTTACAGGCTGTTACCATTTCCTATGCAATCTTTATCATTTAGCAAAAGACTTACGGCTATGCCCTGCCCAAGGCTGCTCTGCATAGCTTGCACTAGCTGGAGCAGTTGGGCTACATACTTTTCTTACTCTTGAATCTCCTTCTTGGCCTAATTTTGACTGATGGCCCAAGTAATAGGTTGTTTCAGAAAGCTTTGAAAAGCTCTGGAAGCAATGTCAATGTAAGGAGGAGACAGCAAAAGGAAGGTGCATAGCATGGGCAATCTGAGAGCAAGAAGAGACACAGCTCTGCCTCTGTATAATGAACAAAATGTTAATTAAAATCCTTGTAAGCCCGGAAAGAGATGTTTCCAAAATTAAATACCTATTTTATCATATAATGAGGGACAGGAAGCAATGTGTTGCAAAGACTCTAGAGCTGTTTCACAGTCTGCTTGCTGCTTTTGTGACAGTCCCCTTTTGACAACAGAAAACCAATTCCTCTAATTCCTCCTTATTATTATTATTATTATTATTACTGCTGCTGCTGGACTGCTATTACTTTTATATATCCTGGAGTGAAGGAAAGGGTGGCTCAGGTTTATCAGTGCAGCAGTGGCAAAGCCTAAGCTGGCCATGCTGCAGCCTATTTGTGCTCTTGAACGCTTTGGAGGCTCACACTCAGAATGAATCAAGCCAGAATAATAATGGCACGTCTTGCAATTCATTCTCATCAGTTTTAATGAAGATAAAGGGCCTCACTTTATGAATCCACTTGGGCTTAACAAATTAAACATGCTGCTGAAAGGGTACATGTGAACAGAATATCTGTCCTTATAATGTTCATTTGGACGGACAAAGTTAGCTAACCTTATTCCATGTATTTTTGTTTTGTTCTTGCCACCTAAAGAAGGCCTTGCAGCTCAATAGTCCCCTCTGATCTTGTTCTCTGCTTGTTAAACACGTTGTGCAGTTTTCATTTTAGTGCCATGCCTGATGAGTTAGTATTGGTTTGCTTCGAAAAAAGTATTTTGGGTGTGTTTCCTGCAGCCATACCAGCCACCAAACAACTGATGCCGTCTGTAGGCAGCTTTGCAGCACCAAGCTCCACTTCTCTCCCCGTGCCATGGACCTGCCCCACAGCCACAGGCTCACTTGCCTGGAGCAGTGACCTTGCATAAAACACAGGGCAGATGCAGGCCAACCGAGAGGAAACGTCCCTGCTCTGTGCTGGGGATTTGCTGCACCGCACGGTGGGCTGAGCACTGGCTGCACCCAGAGCTCTGTCAGGGTGACCCCAAGCACAGCCCTGCTGTGGAGCTGATACAAGTGATCTCTGCCCACAATGTGCTTAAAATGCTGCAGTGCAAATCACTGTCTGCTTTGTCTGCTCCTTGGCCATTCTGTTGGTAATACGGGATGAACAGCGATAGTTGGTAGCTTGGCTTTGACAGTGAGCAGAGCCAGGTAGCTGAAGAAGAGTCATGGTTGGCCTTGATCTCTCATAAACAGTCAATGATGTTAAAAATGAACCCTGTGTTCAGCAGTCTTTTGAGATGAAAAGAGGGCCTCACTATCTCCTGGGAGGGCAGAAGGGAGAAGAGGCAAAGTTATGTGAGCTCTTGCAGGTGCTTCTGTTATGAAGAGCAGCTCCTATTTTCCTGAAAATAGTATGTGTGGACACTGAAAAGGAAAGATGAGAATGCTGAGTCCTGAAAATGCAGCATTCCTCTCTACTGATGTATTTTCCTTTTAGCTTCACTGTTGAAGGAAGATAAGCATTGTATGTGGTATCATCAGTCCGTCTAACCCTCCCCCAGCTTGTACCAGTGTCTGCCTGTTCAAAATATTTCAGGCTTTGTTTTTGGTCATGGACTCACAGAAGTGCTCAGGGTATAAAACCCGGCTTGGTGGATGTTGTTGGGCAGGAGGCAAAGAGGGAGGAGGAAGGAGGAGAAAGAAAGGGACATGTGAGGCATCCGCAAGCATGCATCTCAGATGGCTGGCAGCACTGCTGCCTTTCTCCCTTGGGGTCAGGATTATGCTCAGAAAAAGATACGCCCTGGTCAGTGCATCCCTGGATTGGCTTAGGGACCTGTCACTGTAGAATTCTACAGGCTCCCAGTGGATTCTGGGGGCTGGGAAGGTCCCTGGAGCATGGGTGTCCAGCCTTTTGGCTTGGCTGGGCTGCGTGAGTAAAGAGGAATTGTTTCAGGCTGCCTATAAAATATAGAATGTAGTTAATGTATGTAAGTAACAAAGTTTCTTTTTAAATATATTCTTTATTATTAAAACATAAAAGAGAGCAACAAAACCATAAAGCTAGAGGAGTGAGTTAATACATCAGGCTGGTTTGATGGCAGTGGTAGCCGTTCACAGTGAGCTCTCAGATGTTCAGCAGAGATTTTTGATGACGTTTTACTCTTTGTGTGCTCCATCCTTGAGAACAGTTGTTCAGAGATGTGCATACTGCCGTAAAGCTAGGCCTCTTGGTGAGGCAGAGCTGCTGCTGTGGTGGTGTGGGGCAGGGGGCAGCCACAGGATGGGTTGGACATGCCTGCTCTAGAGCAACTGCACGGCATGAGCGCAAGCCCCCGCTCTGTGCCCTTCCCCAAACTGCCCCACACTCACACCATTCAGGGCACTCTTTGCCCCTTGCCCCTGCAGAGCCTGGCTGTACCACATTGATGGACTGCACCCACTGAAATGGTGTCAGTGGCGCTGCTTGCACCAACTTACATCCTAAATCCTCCACCTACAGAGCACAGACAGATTTGTGTGGCCACAACGCTCAAGGCAATAATGTTAAAGACAGTACTTCATAAAGGAGCAACTAGACCACAAGTTAAAGTGTTTATTAGCTTAGCAGTTATTTAGCTCAGTGGTTTTCTTCTTGGAATGAGGCAAAGATTTTGAGACCATTATTTAAGAAAACTTGTCTGCAACTTTTAAGCAGAAACGTTTGAGAAGAGACAACAGTGATTATTTCTGAAGTGTCTGTAATAATGATTTCCCACCAGTCATCTGCTTGTAAGGAAGAACAAAATTTTTATCTTTTGTTGTTGCAACTCTTGTCTTTCCAGTGATAAAATGCTTTTTTTTTTTTTTTTTTTTGTCTGATGAAAACCATTCATCGGCAGGAATTCCTCATTAACCTGACAGGACAGCTGTCCCTTTCTTGAGCCATTTCTAATGTCCCCCCCAGCTTCTGAGGCTGCATCAATCTCAAGGTCATGCCACGGCATTTCATCTTGTAGGCAACACCATCCAATTTGGGAATAATAACATAGAAAATAGTGAATAATAATAATAAAAGAAATCTGACTGAAGCCCTGAAAAAGCCCCAGGCATCTGTGCCTGGCAGGGTTAATTGCAGTGCATATCATCCTGTCCAACACTGTGCCTCCCTTTTCATTTCCCTCTACCCAGAAACATCTCTGAAAGTACATCAGAAAATACGGCGTGGTCATTCACATGCTGTGCTCCGGTTATCTTTGATTTGCTTAAGCCTCTCTGACCTCTTGATGCCTTATGGCTGTGTCCAAATAGGTTTTGCCTGGTGAACCATTACAGGAAGGCTTTGGCTCGCGCAGCACCTTCCAACTTTTCTGAGCCAGGATGGAGGCACTCATATTGCCCTCCACGGGGTGATAACACATTAAAAACCCTCTTTCACCGTCTCATTTATTACCTGAAATTGCGTTGCTCTGAAACATTAGAAGATCCAGCATCCACTGAGATAGGCTAATTTTAATGATTAACTGAGGAACTGTTAAATTTTACTTCAGTGCTCCACTGTCATTATGGAATTAGTATTAACGGCCATGTACTGCGAGAGCTGTAATGAGGCCAGCCAGAAGTGACAGCGCATGGGAGCTGCAGCTCCATAAATATAAACTTAGCACATATCATTAAAAACAGGAAAAAAATAGGAAAAAAACCTCAAGAGCTTCTCTTTGTTGCCAAATCGTGCTTGTGTCTGTGGAATGTGAGGTCCAATAACTTTATCTCCCCCCTCCTCTGTCTCTCTTACTCTCTCTGGTTGCTTTTAATTAAACTTGGATAAAATTAGCGGACAGAAAATCAACACTTGTAAAAATGTGTCATTACAGAATGATGGTAGGACAGCTACCCAAAAGCTCCAGCGGTTTCTTCTTCACCGTCCATAAAGCCTGCAATGACTCCAGGCTTTTCCTGGTACCTCACCGGACCGCTTTGGAAAGCAGGTGAATAGAAAGCATGTCAATACTAAATTCAAGGCTTCTGGTGTTGCTCCTTACCCCCTCCCAGCCATACACTGACATCCTTAATTTACTACCAGCTGGTCTATTTTGTTGCTATTCTGAAGACCACACTCCCTCTGCCCATGCCTGCCTATTGTCAAAGATCAGCCCAAACTAGCTGCTGTTTCCCCATGGACTTGGACAAGCCCAGTCTGTGCCCCTTGCTCTAATGACACTTCCTGTAGTACATGAAAAGCCGTCTCCCTTTGGTCTCTGTCAGCACCCTGCTTTGTACCACTTCTCTTTGACCTTTGACTTAATAGCTGTCTTCTTCCCAGCCATTCCCTACCTCCTTTCAATTACCTTCCTGACTGTATCCTTTGCTTCAAAGTGTATTAGTCCTCTAGTGAATAGCCTGGCATTCTTTGAAGATCTAAGCTCCCACTTCATCACTTGTTTTGGCTGTTTTCACTTTTCTGTCACATGCATCTGATCCACCCACTGGAGCTTCCTATTCTCTGACAGCCATTTATGCCTCATTATCTCCTTGACGGTTTCATTTTTCATGCTGTCTTCTCTGCTTGATCTTCCCAATCTTTTTCAAACATTTGTTTTCAAAGTTATTTCAACTTTCTCCATTTGTTTTCATGTGCTAATATCTCACATCCTTTCACTAGGTGATGCTCACCTTGACAGCCCTTTCCTTGTTTTCAGATAATCTTGCTCTCATCTGAAGTCCTGAAGAATCTCCTGATGGTCTCTTACACACCAGATAGCAGAGCAAGTGACCCACTGGGCAGATGAATCAGGTGGGATTGATGTGAATGATGTTTCCTTGCTGAGTCTACTTCAAGCAAGAAGAAGAGCATCTTCTTAACGGTAAAGGATCTGAAACAGAGCTTCTTCCACTACAAAGGGAAATCTTGAGGCTTTTTTTTCTTTTCTTTCCAATTCTTTTCCTCTGGAAGATGGCCGAAGATGTAGTCCTTGTTACCATCAGTTTGTAATACATGTAGGGTGGCTTGATGTACAAGTCTGTCCACTTTCTGTGCAGAATTTCATTTTATCTCTAGTTCTGCATGTCTGTGTTATCTTAAACACAAGAATTATTTATCACCGACCTTGAACAATAGCTCTAACACCATAAAAAGCCTGCTGTTTCTTCCTGCAATCTCACTTGAATTTCAGTTTCTTCTTTGGCAGTACTGCAGTGCAAACACCAACTCTGTGTACCATGGAAACATTTTCTTATAAACCGTATTCCTTCTGCAAGGTACAGCCCATGAACTGTTCAGTTACCCAGTGGGGATGCCTTTGAGATGTTCTCTTATTCCTAAATGCTCTCTCCAACATTCATCACCGTCGTACCTGATACTGATTCAAGCTATTCTATTCAACTGAAAACACAGGACAGGACTTGAGCTCCATGACTTTTATCAAATTCTCTTCCGTCTCTCCTCTTTGTAGAGAGAAAAGAGGAGACTGTGGATGCCCCATCCCTGGTGGCATTCAAGCCTGGCTGGATGTGGCTCTAGGCAGCCTGGTCTGGTGGTTGGCGACCCTGCACATAGCAGGGGGGTTAAAACTAGATGATCATTGTAGTCCTTTTCAACCCAGGCCATTCTGTGATTCTATGACTCTGATCCCCCAGCAGATGAGCATTTCCTGAGATGCCCCTGGGCTTGTAGGACACCCCACAGTGCATGCTTTATAGCTGATCTCTAGAGGTGTCCTTCAGTGCCCGTCTTTGCAAAGGTGTTGAAGGTGCTGGTAGCAAACCACTGTTACAAACAACCTGCTCCAAATACAGACAACTAAATGGTAGAAGCCACTTCTGTGGG
Organism: Meleagris gallopavo; assembly: GCF_905368555.1. NCBI lineage: Eukaryota > Metazoa > Chordata > Aves > Galliformes > Phasianidae > Meleagris > Meleagris gallopavo. The sequence continues at coordinate 5,435,693 of NC_139405.1, read as the reverse complement.
TGAGCTACAAGAAATGAATTATCTGAAGGGGTTTGCAATACTGGGAGGTACAGAGCCAGCAAGAACAAAGGAGAGAAAGTGGTTTGTCTTAAAAGATCATTTTAAAGAAGAAAACAGTGCAAAACCATTTTACCCAGGGGCTTTTGAACTGACCTCAAACATCACATCCCACGTAAGAAATGAATGTGAAAGAACAAAAGGTCCTGCTCTACTAAGGATGTTCTGGGACTGTGTAAATAGACAGCAGAGCTTCAGCAAGGAAGAAAAGCAGAGTCACCATCCCTACTTCACGGATAGAGCAAGACAGCTTTCTGACACTCACGTGGTTTATCTCAGCCTCTAGAATATGCACTGACTTTGGTGGCAGCAGGATTTTATGCAGAGCAGCCTGCCCACTGACTCTGTTTTGATAAACCTGAGTGTCCATCTTGGTTGTTTTTTTTATTTAATTGTTATCACTGTTCCAGTTCCACTGTTCCCTTTTGGCTGCCTGGGCACACTGCTGGCTCATGTTCAGCTTGCCATGAGCAAATAGATCCCTTACAGCAGGGCTGCTCTACAGCCCCTCTTCCTCCAGTTGCACATATAGCCAGGATTGTCCTGTGCCAGGTGCAGAATTCAGCACTTCTGGATGTTAAATTTCATGTGGTTGATGTTTGCTCAGCTCTCTAATTTGTCTAGATCTCTGCAAGGCCTTTCAAACCCCAGGGTAGTCAACAGCTCCTCCAGATTTAAAACTGTGCACAAACTTACTTAGCATAACTGGGACCTCTCCAGTCTCCCAAGAGTTAATTCAGAACAGTTGGGACTTAAAATATTTAATTGCCTATGAGATCGTAATGGCTGCCCAAAGCACCATGAGGACAGAAAAGGTGTCCCCTCCTTTTACCAAAGAGCTTGTTCATTGCTTAATTAAAAAAAAAAAAAAATGCTGTTTCTTTACCCTTTTTTAAAGGTTCATTTCCGATCAAGTACACCTTGGATTTATCATGTTCTGTTCCTTATACAACCAGGATATCACTAGGATAATGCTTTAAACACTGTGATTCAACAGAAGCTAAGGATTCAAATATCTTATAAAACCTTAAAACTAATTTTAAAACCCAGCTTTAAGTTATGGACATTTATTGACTTTTTTTTCTGTATATCCTCCATCTCGTCTTCCTTGACCTTAGTGGAATTTTCCTTACAAGGAAGTGTCTTGATGCCATAATTTAAACAGGCCTCTAAATTTCTGTACGTATTACAAACTTAAAAACCAATCTGATGATAATCATTTATCTTAATAGCCTGCTAACTTCCTGGGGTATCGATCTGGCAATTGCATCCCTGCAGGGCTTCTTGCACGTGTATGTCTCTGTGGTACTTCAGTTGTCTCTTAAAAGTGCATTGGCAGGCTTGTGTAAATATGCCACTGTTAAAATTGACTTAATAAGACCAAGATGAACTTTTAAGTAAAGAAAACAATAAAAAAAAAAAACAGGGAAGAAAGGTGATATTATCATACAATACCTAGACCTTCCTTGCTGGGAATGTGGAGCAACTCAGTTTGCCCAGTTCTTCTGGATAAGCTCTGAGCTTGAGATATGCAGTGATATTTCATCTCTGCTCTATCCTCAAAGGATAGTGCTTTCTCTTTTCTGGGAGAATAAGTGCAGTGACAAATATTCTATACAGCCGAGCAGCTCCGTTTGCCTCCTTTCACAGTAGCAGGGCTGTTTTATTTGATTTGTACTCTTTCCTGCCCAAGGGCTCAGCCCTAACTCCCCCTCCCACTTCTCTAGTGTGAATTCATTTCCATTTCCCATTGCCCCCTGCCATAATCACCACATAGTGTCCCACGGTGGTATCCCACGTGCAATTTTTCATACTGAAGAAGCTGCCTGTATTATTTCTTGTGAAGTCCTGTGTTTTCCAAAAATCAGAATTATCTTCACAAGCCCACAAGAAACTGCTGTATTTGAGTGAAATTTTATTTTTGGACATTAAATGAAGTTTTATTGCTTTTCTGGAAAACTTTATGTATAATCATGACACATTTTAAAGTGTGCACTGACTTGTTTTACTGACAAGGTAGCACCTCAGCCAGAGGTGGGTCTGTGCGAATTGGCTTAGCCTTGATAAGCAATGACAGCTCAAGCTATGGACAGCGTTTGGGCCACAATTAACATTTTATGGATCATCTTATTTGTCCATTGAGCTCTTCAAAATCAACCAGATGGAACTCAACCCTCTCACGTGCTTCCTGTGTGAATTAGTCAGGTTGGTTGCACAGCCATCAATAACATCAGCTTGAATGAAGGAAAGTCCAGACCATTATGATCTGCATCTCAGTGTCACAGGGGAGAGAAGCGGAGGTACTCTGGTCATCAAAAGGAAAGCATGAGGAAAGGAATGGACAGAAGTGATGGCTGCCTCCTTAAACATTGCACTGTAAGCAGATTGGGTGGGTAGGGAAGGAACACAGTGAGAATAAAAAGATGTATCTGTGAGAATGAAATCAGAGATTGCCTGTTTTCACATAGCAATTAAGAAGAAAGAAGTGGACCAGGGATACAGAACCCCATAGCAGAGCAGAAATGATTAAATGGTCTGCAGCAGGGAAATAAAGAAGCATAAATATTTGATGAGGATTACTGAAGTAGGCAATGGGAAAAGATAAAGGAATAAATAAACATAAGTAAAATCTGAGGTCTTAAAACACTCTTGAATCAGGAATCCAGGCAGCTCGTCTTTTGGACTGTCAGAGAGGAGAAGAGGAGGAAGCTGGTGACAAATGAGCCCTGGGCAAATGAGCAGCTGCTTCTTAACAGGTTCCTTCATACAGGAGGGACCTGTGAAGCACTTGTACATCCCACAAGACTCCAAAAATCCAGAGGTTTGCTGAAGGACATCCGTCCTCACCGATATCAAGGCTTACTTTACCTTCAGTTTCAACAGAACTGGGATTTCTCCTTTGGGCTTTGATTGGTGTGTGCATGAGGCAGGTACTTTCTTGACCAAACATTTATGTCTTGACTCAGTAAGCAGTCTGGAGGAGAACCTTACGATGTTGTCTTTGGTTGGTGTGCACTGGCTTGTAACCTTTTTGGCTCCAAAGGACCTGTATCAACGCAGATCAGCCCAAGGGTCTATGATGCTGGGTCTGATGTCTTTCAGACTGAAGACAGCACTACTAACAACTGAGGTAAGATTCAATTAATAGAATAGAGCCATGCTGGATCACCAGATAATTACTGTAATTATCAGGTTGCTGTGGAAGCAGTGGAGATGGTTTCTGGTCTGAGGATTGATGTCATTGTAATAAGGAATGCAGTGATGACTTCAGGGTTCACAGGAGCCTGCCTACTCAAAGCCCCTTTGAGGGAAGGCTCCACAAGACTTTCACTGACATTATCAATTAAGTATATTTCCTTCTTGACAGGTTATTATAGCTTGTCCCAAACCAGGCAGTTAATGGAAGAATCAGAAATAAAATAGGAATCCTTTTTTAAAGGCCATCAAATCTAAAGCCTATTTTTCAATATTTTCAGCTAAAAACTTTTTCCTTACTCTTTCATGTGTTTCAAGATTGGATTTTCCAGCAGGAGTTCACTAAATCTTTGCAGTGTTTCACATTTCAGCACATGTATAGCTGCTTCATTTCCTCGATAAAACATTTAGAACAGTTTTTGGAGAACTCAGAACATTTCTGGAACAGAGCAACGTGTTTGAGAAGTTTCCTCAGACCTTAACTGGAATCACAGAAGTCCAGAAGAATTCATCAGTTGCTTTTAGGATACTCTCAATTAGTCCTGTGCAGTCTAATTTCTGGTAAGATAATTTCTGGTCCACATAGGCAGCATACACAAGAGTTTTCTTCCAAACAAAGCAAGTTTATCCAATTCCTATTTCCCATAGGTTTCTTAAAAGTACATTGTTTGGATCTTGTGCCCAGGTAGCAACAGAGGCATCTGGTCTCTTTGATCCCTACTTCTCCAGCCATCAGCTTTGCTCCCTGAAGCTGCTCACTAATGTGACCAGAAGGACTCTTAAAGAGGAGCCTCTTTGGAGAGGTACCATTTCACCATTTGGCCTCCTCACTTCCTCATTCTGCTACAGGCTCCCGAGCCAAGTGTTTAAGGATTAGGTTTGGCTGAAAACACGAGGCTTCAAAGTTAAGAAAATTGAGAACTCATCCAATTTGCACCAGAGGGAGCCTCTGTAATTCATTTTGCTGGAAAACAGCATCCAGTCAGCAGCACACATATGGTGCAAGCATTTGAAAAGTTCATAGCCTGGCAAGCAGAGCCACGCCATTCACATCCAAGTGAGCAGCTGAGACCAGCCCATCTGTGAGCAAAGTCCTTGGGCTGGGGTTTGTTCTTCCCTTCCCTTTCTTTTGTTCTCTCTTTTATTTTCTTTTGCTTCGATTTATTCACTTATTTATTTATTTCCCTTCATTGTCCTTTTTTTTTTTTTTTTTTTTTTAAGAAAGTAACAGCATTTCAGGAAAATTGTGCAGACAGCATGATCAGATTTATAGCATTTTCACTATCTACTTTTCATTAATATTGATTTTTTTTTTTTTTAATATTTCGTTTCTGACAGCACACATGACTCTTAAAAAAAATCCTCTTTTCATTTTGCTGCTTTTCATGAATGGGAAATATGTGCTCAACTCATTCTGAACAAAACGTGCACTGCTCCTCTGTATGGCTAATTGCTGTTATCTTGGTGTGACTTAGTTGTCTGACACTCCTAAATAATTGCTGCAACTTTCTCACCAAGATCTGAAACTGAGAAAAAGGTTTATTGAGATGAAATTGTATTTACTAACTTAAATCATAACATGCTGCGTATTTTTCTAGAGTTCAAATCTTGTGTAATACTAGGGCATTATAATGTGCCATGTAATTAAGGATAATAAGATTGCAGATTCTTGGGAAATAAGCGAGAGAAAGTTCTGAGTGGTGAGAGTTTGGTCAGTGCCAGAAGGCATCTTACTTGTCACAAGCCAAACAAAAGGAGAAAGCCACCACAAGCAAGGCAGCTGCAATTCAGCAGCTTGGGCAGGAACACTCTTTGCTGGGTAAAGAACTGGCTGGATGGCTGGGCCCAGAGAGTGGTGGTGAATGGAGTTACATCCAGCTGGCAACCAGTTGTGAGTGGTGTTCCCCAGGCATCAGAACTGGGGATTGTCCTGCTTAATATCTTTATTGATGGACTGGATGAGGGCACTGAGTGCACCCTCAGTAAGTTTGCAGATGACACCAAGTTGGCAGGAAGCGTTGATCTGCTTGGGGTAGGAAGGCCCTACAGAAAGATCTGGACAGGTTGGATAGCTGGGCTGAGACCAATGGGATGAAGTTCAGCAAGACCGAGTGCCAGGTCCTGCACTTTGGACACAACAACCTTACAGGCTTGGGGAAGAGTGGCTGGAAGATTGTGTAGAGGACCTGGGAGTGTTGGACAATGCTCGGCAAAACATGAGCCAGCAGTGTGCACAGGTGGCCAAGAAGGCCAATGGCATCCTGGCTTGTATCAGCAATAGTGCTGGCAGCAGGAGCAGAGGAGTGATCGTCCCTCTGTACTGGCACTAGTGAGACTGTACCTTGAGTGCTGTGTTCAGTGTTGAGCCCCTCAGTACAAGAAAGGCATCAAGGCCCTGATGCGTGTCCAGAGAAGGGCAGCAGAGCTGTGAGGGGTCTTCTCCCAGGTAACAGCAATTGGATGAGAGGAAATGGCATCAAGTTGCACCAGGGCATGTTCAGGTTGGATATTAGGAAAAATTTCTTCATTGAAAGAGTAGTCAGGTGCTGGAATGGGCTGCCCAGGGAGATGGTCGAGTCACCATCCTTAGAGGTGTTCAAGAAACATTTAAGGACATGATTTAGTGGGGAAATATTTGTGGTAAGTGGACACATGGACTAGATGATCTTGGAGGTCTTTCCCAACCTTGATGATTCTGTGATTCTATGATTCTTTCCCTCACTCCAGAAAAAAAACAATCTGCCCAAAGTAGCCAAAGTGACCAAGGTCAACCCAGAGGGTGCCTTTTCTCTGGACCACCACATGCCCATAAATGTCCTTGAGGGGACATACTGTGCCCCTCCTCTGCTGGACACGAGGTGAGGAACTGTGTGCAGCAGATTAACAGCAAAATAAATCCCCTTTTGAGAGCTGATCCACTGCTTACAGCATAGCTTTTCTTCCAAGACTGAAAAACACATTCATGCCATCCTTTTATCTGCGCACAGCCCAGAAATCATACTTGAATTCTCCTACAGTGCTTCATCAAACTGATTTAGCATCGCAAAACCCTAATGTAAGAAGTAGGAGTGAGGAAAGTGGATGAGATGGAGAGGTTCTGGATTCTAGAAGGAGCAGGTGGTGGCCAAGGCTTGGGGTGAGGGGATTGTACCAAAGAGCTGGGAAGCTGGTAGGTTTTTGAAAGGTGAAGTTTTCCATAGCTGTCAGCAAGCATTGTCTATGTTTGCTGCTTCACTCGCAGCTCAGTACTTGAAATGGAAAGATAGATTGATTGGTTTTGGAGCACATTGTAATCGATACAGCACATTTAAATGAATATTGTGGCTTTCCACTTAATTAGAGGTGACTTGGGTGTTTAGTATTTCAGATCAGTAAAATGATCGGGTTAACACTGTAATTTCCTAAGAATGGAAATATAACCTGATTTTCTGGGCCTTACTTTGTTTTATGAATCTGCACCCTTATTCTTGCTTTTGCTTATACTGTTTGATTTAGAGAGTTATCTTTGGATTTTTTGCAGGCTAAGACTGAGCAGGATTTGTTGCTGAGCAAAGCTTGAAATAAAAGCTTAACCTGCAGATGAAACCCTTGTATTTTCTCACAGGGTCACAGAATGAGAGCAAAGTAATTGCACAGAGCACAGCAATCATACTCAGGCACTTAAGCACCAGCAGTCAGTTCATGGAGCTGTGAGGCAGCACCTTGCAAGCTTCCACCAACCTCCAGCATTCCCACTGGCTGCTGCCATCCGCAGTGTTATGGAGAAAACAGACCTAGAGCCTCCTGCTGCACTGCCCTTACTCTGGGTTTTGCTTGTACCCTGGCATTTAATGGCACCCAGGTGCTGAGGTGGATGTGGCTTGGCTCTGCTGGAGTTTGGAGTGCATTGGCAGAGGCACTACCTGCAAAAAGAGCAACTGATAAATGGACCCAAGGAGATATACAAAGATAAATGAGCTCTGTAACCCCTGGTTTTGTCCACTCATCTCTAGTAACATTGCAGGTGTGGTGAATCTGCATGAGCAGCTCCACAGGAAGCTGAGCATGGCAAGTATGTGCCTCTTGCACACTTCTTCCACTGGAATGGGCTGCCCAGGGAGGTGATGGAGTCACTGCCCCTAAAGGTGCTCGAGAACCGTGGCACTGAGGGATGTGGTCAGTGAGCATGGTAGGATGGGTTGGGGTTGGACTGGATGATCTTAGAGGTCTTTTTCAACCTTAATGATTCTATGATTTTATGATTTGGTTGTGAATAAAGGAGTCTTTTATATATATATGTACTTCTAAAAGTAGGTAGATAGGAGATAGATGTGCATGAGTCTCTGCATATACAGAAGTCTTTATTGGCCGATCAGCTAATTGGCCAAACACCCAAGATAGCAACACAGCTCCTAGCTGACTGTTCCTGCCCTTGTTTCACAGCTGGAAATTTCATTGTTCCCCAGGTTGTGCCTGTGTCTGAGAGAAGGAATGGAAATGAAAGGGGGAAAAGGGAGAGTACAAAAGAAAAAGATCTATTTTTTCCCATTTTGGTCTTTTTTTAATTACTGACATTTCAAAATGAGAAACACTCCAATTACCTCTCAATGGCATGCTGGAGGTTTTGAGTGGCTCCTGTTGGTATTTAGATACGCATAATGGTGGTGGGGGATCTCATTAGGGGGTGGCTGATTGCGGCAATGTTGTCCCAAGAAGCTGTGGTCTCTGGGGTAGCAGAAGAGTTTGAGGACAGCAGACAGACACTCGATGCCATCATCTCCTGAGATGAAGAAAGAGATGAAAGCGGATCATTTCAAAATGGGATTCCTTCACCCACAGGTTATTAGGATGGAGCCTGAAAGTGATGAGCAGCGGAGATGGGCGATGATGAGAAGATGGCAACTTCCAAACCTTTCTTTCATCATAATAGCTTAAAAATCCTATGAAGCTGTGAAAGCTTTTTTTTTCTTTTTTTTTTTTTTTTTTTTTTGACTGATTTGGACTTCAAACCAGCTTTGTCTAATAGTTTATTTCGTAGAATTGTCATCTTTTTCAGCCCTTCTTTTTCTGCCTCTCTGCTCCCCTCTATAACCTCTCTCTTCTGCTGATGTTATTCGCCACCGTGCTCTTCCACATGTCAGGGAGTAAGGAACAGGGAGCGGAGAATGGGGCTCTTTTCACAGGCGGGGAGCACTGGCTGTACACACCAGCAAGACCAGATGTCTCCCACTGGCCCTCCTGAGACTGCCACAAGCAGGTTCCCAAGTCCATGTATGCCCGTTCAGTATGTAAGGGGGGGCTCTAAGAAAGAAGGGACAGGCTCTTTATAGGGTCCGTGTGATAGGACAAGAGGAAATTATTTCAAACTAAAACAGGGAAGATTCAGATGGGATATAAGGAAGAAGTTTTTTTCAATAATGGCTATGAAGCAATGGCACAGGTTCCCCAGAGACGTGGTTGTGCCCCATTCCTGGAGGCAGCCAAAGTCAGACTGTACAGGGCTTTGAGCGCTGATGGAACTGCGGGGTGTCCCTGCTCAGTGCGGGGGGGTAGGACCAGATGGCCTTCAATGGGTCCCTTCCAAGCCACATGATTTTCTAATTCTATGATTCTATGTCAGGGCTATAGGAGATCACACAAAGTCAAACAACAGTGGATTTCACATCTGCTCACATCTGGTCTGCTCCTTTCCCCAGTTCCTCCTGATGAAGATCTAAACTGCTGTTTACAAGCTGAAGGCAGCCAAGTGCTACAAGACTTCCCTCTGGAGCGTGTCGTGTGGACCTGAGCTGCATTTCCATCTCGTGATCTTTCTGATCCCGGTACTTTTGGTAAGAATTAAATCATCTTAATTCTCTGGCAGCTGCATTTGCATGTATTGATTGCCGTAGAGTGGGGAACTTTAAATCGGCGTGAGTGATGGACGCAGAGCTGGCTCCAATCGATACGGCACCTCTGAATGAATACAGTCATCTTACACTTAATTAGGGACAGTTCGACAGCTCTGTGGGGCTCTTTGTGCCAGGACAGGTGTCCCATGTAGCTCTTTGGCACACTGCACGAGTGGGTTCGATTCCTGTGCTCTGCAGTGCTGGGCTTAGTCACAGATTCCTCCATCACATGTGGGGAAAAACACAGCTGAGCACTCATCAGGCATCTTTATTAAAATTTTATTATGTAAATTAATTGCTTACATAAGCACTGGCATAGCACATTGGAGCACAAGCTTGGCAGATTCAGAAAATGCCTTTAGTGCTTGTAAGGTTGGGGTGTCTGTAGTTTGAATGTATTTCCTCTCTCCTCTGGGAACTCCAGAGAGCACAAATGGGTTTTTCTTACCCTGGGGGAGAGTGAAGAGCACAGAGGAAGGACACTGAACATGAGCCAAGGGAGGACTCACCAAGGCACCCGCAGTGTGGAGCACCTCAGTACAGCTCAGGAGCATGGCAGAGTTGAGTAAAGTCATGCCATTGCACCACCAGCATACTTTCTGAGGTGTATGTGTCTCATGAATTCAGTGCAAGTCGCTACAAGTTTTCTCCAAATTCCTGTTAAACTGTTAAAAAAAAAAAGTTCTCTGTCCCTTTGCCAAGGAGGTATTTATTGATATTTATGTGTTTCTTTCTCCTCCTCCATGTGCTAATGTTACCCTGTGGAGACCTAGGAGTTCCTCTCCTGCCTGCTGAAGCATGTGCCATGCAAATGGGTGATTCAAAACTTTTCAGAAACTATGTTCTCAGTCATTCGTTCCCCGTCTGCAGACAAAAACTCCAACCATGCTGCAGGTAACAGGATGCACACACTGGAACAGAACAGCTCCAGTGTTTCTGTGATAGCTCCCACTGGGCGCTGTTTGGGGCACTTGGCCTCCAAACCCCTGGGACCTCACGACAGAGCCTTTGCCAGAAGAGCTGTGGCACTCCAGGCTCTGGTGATGCAGGGACAGAAGTAGGAGATGAGGTGGCCACGTGCTCCGAGGAAACAGTTGTTTAATAAATTAACAGGCAAATTAAAACAATTAAGCCACATTTCCTATTAGCTGCTTGCAGTAATGAAATTTGACACTAATGAAATCAGGCACTTAGTATTTTAATCTTTTGTTTTTACACCTCCATTCTGGAGGAAAAGCTGTGAGAAGGCACAAAGTGACACAGGGTCAAGCTAAGTTCAGGCTCAGCTCAGTGTCATGGTGCTGACTGCCTCCTTGGTGCTTAGAGTGGGATCTTCCTTCCTTCCTTCCTTTTTTCCTTCCTTCCTTCCTTCCTTCCTTCCTTCCTTCCTTCCTTCCTTCCTTCCTTCCTTCCTTCCTTCCCTCCTTCCCTCCTTCCTTCCTTCCTTCCCTCCTTCCTTCCTTCCTTCCCTCCTTCCTTCCCTCCTTCCTTCCTTCCCTCCTTCCTTCCTTCCTTCCTTCCTTCCTCCCTTCCTTCTTCTCTTTTTTTGATAAAAAAGTTTTATGTCACAGTGCCACCCAGCTCACCCCAATGCAACACAGACAAAGGAACACATCCTCTGTGTCTGTCAGGAATTAGGAAAGCCGGGAACAAAGCAGGCAGATCTGGCGCACTGGAGATGTCTCACAAAGCCATGTGGCTCTGTCAGCGGAGGCTTTGTGTCACTACAGGTTATTGCAGATGCTGAACTGGTGCAAGATGTGGTTCCTCTCCAGCGCCTCCGTTCACAGTGCTCCTGTGAGAGGAGTGGGGTGAATATGGATAAATGACTTCAAAGGTGGTCAAGAGCGTGGCTGTAAATAGAGCACCAGATCCAGTGGTACTTCTGAGAGCCAGCACAGAGGCATGTATGGCATGTGCGTGCCATGGCCATGGCCTTGGCTAGTGGCCATGCTCCCCTCAGTGTGAGCTGTTTCATGGCAATCTGGAGGAAGGGGGATGTCCTCGCACATCTGCTGTGTGCCCTGTCCTGGGAGGGATGAGCAAAGGCTGAAGCTGGTGCAAGTCCTGGGAGGGGGGTCCCAAGCAAAGCTGGGGTGATGCTATGGGGATGATCAGCAGGCCTCACTGCATCCCCTTGGGTTGCCTGGGTGCAGGTGTTGCAGCCTGCAGGCATTTTTGTCTCCACTCAGTTTTTGTCAAGAGCATCTCCAGGCTCATTTTCTAGGGGAAGCATCACGCATCCTGATGCACACACAGAGCCTCCAAGGGCCAGGCTGGGAGCGCAGCCGAGGTGGCTTAAGTACATGGCAGATGGGCGCCAGCAGAGGTTGGAGTCAAGGGGATTTTTCACGTGCCTTTTTTTAATCTCCTCTTAAGCAGACCCACTCAAGGAAAGCTGTAATTATTTTAATCTCTTCTTTCCCCTTCCCACTCTGCAAATGCACTTGGCTTTGCAAGGCCTCAGAGGCAATTTTATGGAGGAGAAACATGCCAATTTTATTTTTTTTTAAATTTTAATTATTTCAGATAGATACATTTCTAATGATGTGCTAGCCAAGGAACAGAGGGTTTTTATTTATTATTATTACTATTTGTTATATTTTTACTCACTAAAGAATGAATCAACCATTCCGAAAAGCCACCATTATGGATTGGTGAGACATGGCACATAGCCACCTCGTTCCTTTCCTGCCCTCAGCCCTCTGCAGCTGCTGGGGACTTGCTCTTAGCACTTGATTGGGTGCAAAGTTGCCACTCAGATGGGATCTGTGGTCAGGCACTGCCTGCTAGCACAGGTGGTGCCAAGCATCTGCTTTTTAAGCGCTTGTAGGTTGTGGGTGTTAATATCTTGGTTTTGATTAAGAATAGAAAGCATCTATGTGCACTGAGAATCTCCGCATCTTTGTATATGTGGAGGTGGTGTTTGTTGGATTTGTTGTAAAACAAGGGTTCTAAAACCCTATCCTTTGACTTGACTTCTCTGGGAACACATTCTGAATCCATCTCCTCTCCCAAAGATGGGACAACCAGAGCTGACTTGAGGGTGTAGTAATTGAGTACACCTGTGTTGTACAGCTCTTTGCCCATTTGGGATTGGAGGCAGAGCTCCTTGGCCAGCTGCAAAGTAGGGTCTGGGGGAGGGATCTGAGGAGCAGCTATGGGATAAACCTGGTTGTCTTCATCCATGTTGGCTGGCATGGCAGAGGGGAGCTTGTAAGTGCCCTGAGAGAAAGTGGGTATGGACGTGATAACCTCTGCAGTCAGCTCCGGGAGCGCGGTGCTGTACAGCCTCATCCTTCTGGAGGTCTGAAGCAGAGTTACAGGCTGTCTGTTCTTCTGCCCTGTCCTGTCTCCTGCTTGTTAGCAGCTCTCATTCTGCATTCTCACAAAAGCACTCATCAAACATTTACTGCATCCAGTTTACTGGAGAGAACCGTTTTCAGTGTGTGACCTCCAGCTCTTAGAATATGATCAAGTCAGTGCACAAGCACTCTTTGCTGCGGTGTTGATGCTGTATCAACAATAGCAGCAATGAAAGCAGCCAGAAACTGTTGCCATATTTGAAACATCTAATAAACATGTCCTAAACCTGATAATTTAATTAAAGTCACCTGGCTGTAGGAGCCCAGCTCATAGACTGCTATGGAGCAGGTAACCCCTACGGAGACCAGGTTACAGCCTTATCACTCGGGGGGGTAATATATTGTGTTCTGCAGGAACACCTCCACATGTGAGGTATGATCTGAGAAAAGGTGTTTCTTGCAGTTGTTGTGGTGGGACTCACATTTTCCCAGGTGAGCTGGGGCTGGTGGACCTCCTGGCCTGATAAGCCTGTATTCTCCTAGGGCTGCTGGCCTGGGGTCCCCGGGGTGGCCAGTTCTGAGGCCATGTACTGTTCAGCTGCTTGACCCCCATAGCTGTGAGTAGAAGCTTCACTTTGAAAACCAGCTAAAAGTTGATCTGTAGTGACTGTGGATGCGCTATGATCCTGCTCCAGTGCTTTGTGCTACACTCATGCCTTTGCAGTCGGGAGGCAGCTCAGCCCCATCCCCTAGTGAGTGGCCCTCCCCTTCAGTGCATGCATTGCAGTCATCCCAAACAGCCCTGTCATTCATAGCTCCCTTCCTCACTATGCTGCCTCACCACTTAAATTGAGACTGAATTCACTTCCCCTTGCTTTGGCTTTTCTTGATCCTCGTCTCCAGCAACAGTGTCCAGTAAACCTGTCCCATGGAAAGCCCTCGTTGTTTTGGCTATGGAGCTGCAAATGCCTGCAGGTCTTTGCTTTCCGAGGTCTTGCATGAATATGTTGCTTTTCGTAGCTGTCATGGGTACCTCCTGCTCATGCCTAACCCGGCTGTTAAAGGGTATCTCTGATGGTTTTGTTTAATGACTGTGACTGGCTGCTTTATGACTTTCCAGGACACGGAGGTGCTCCTCATTCCTCTCTTATTTACTGTATACATGGTGCCCCTGAAATGCCCTGCCTTCCAAAAAAGGCAGGATCAGATAAATCAAAATGTAGGGCTGATTCTTGTCTTGTATCGAGGTGCTGGAGATTCATTGGGAGTGAAAAGTCTGCAGGCAGCTGGGACGGAAAGACAGCAGGTGTGATGCTGCAGTAAAACCTGCCCTGTGTTCCCACCATCTCCTCCTCTTCCCAATCACGACTGTATCTCCCTTCTGCCCAAATCCTCTGGCCTCCTTATGGGCTCCTGTGCTGAATTTTGGGTCTTACTGCCCTGGGGTACATGGTGTGATTAGCAGCTCTTTCCAATAACAAAAATAACCCTACAACTCAATAAAAACACTAAAAAATTAAACCAAATGCCTCACGTTGTCAACATGATAGAACATACTTAGGCTGCTCTATCCCATCATCTAGATGCAGCAACTGAACTCTTGTTTTGTTGTTGTCTTTTTTTCAATTCCAGCATTGTAATGTAGGACCTTGGTGTAAACACTATCTACTGGTGATTAGAGGTCATCCTGCAGTTCTCCCTTCACCAGGTAAAGGGGCTGGAGGGGATGTGGGGACAGATTAAAGTCTTGGTGAGGGATGGGGCTGCAGCAAGGAGCAGTTCTCGGTGATGAGCAGATGGCTTGCATTGCTGCAGGACAGTCTGGCTGGAGGGATTTAACACCTCAACTATTTCTCTTGCATGGCTGCAGGTGATGTGCAGAGCTCCAGCACTGGGAGCTGCAGGGCTGCCTTCCTCTGGGCTATGAGAAGGAATAAAACCAAGGCTTCAGGGCCAAGCAGTAGAATAACTTGTTGCAAAGGTGATTTTGTGTAGGTGCACACACTACCCAGAGAATGTGAGAACATTGGAGCCTCTAGTGCCTGGGGGGGGGGAGTTCCAATTTCAGCTGCACAAACCAGCTGTGTCTGCTGATGTTAGTGCTTTTTGAGGAGGCTGCTGAAGAGCAGCAGCTGTGCCTTGCTTCCTCACAGATGTATGGCAAGGATTTGCTGTCAAATTTGAGTTACTCTGTGGGACCTGAAACAAAACCAGAGCAGTCTTCTGCACTAGTGTTGCAGGAGCATCAGAATAACCAAAGGATTGGTGCGCTCAGGAAGCAGACTGGCCAGCATGCAAGAGACACATCAGTCTTATATTGAATTGTTAAAGTATGTTGCTGTAGTTATATTTCCAAGTAGATAATCTTAGGCACAAACTCATCCTGGGCAGCCTTACTATGGCTTGAGCAAGATGTTGCCCAGTGCTAAAGTTTGATGGTTTCGGGCTGCTAACAATTTGCCTGCTGTAGGGTGTGGTTTTTTTTTTGCATCCCTTCCAAGCTGTGCAGTGAAACCTAAAAGAGAACAAATCTGCACCTAATGGTGTGGGGTCTCCTGCCAAGGGCTGCTGTTGGTGCAGGAGGGATCTGGTGGAATCTGGGGTCCTCCCTCCTGCAAAAATAACACAGATAGGGCTATGACATAAGGGGCATAGCTGGAGCAGGGATTTCCTGATAGATTGTTCTGAAATACTTGGTTACATAAGAGTCAAGATTTTGCAGGTAACATCTCAGCACAAAGAAATGGGGTATAGCATGCAGCTGGTGGCAGCACTGTGGAAGTGAGAAGACTGAGCCTGACTGAGCAGCAATTTCAACAGCTGCTACAGCTATTCTGCCACAGATCAGACTCTCCAAAATGTTAAAGCTTAGAAATAATAAATAGTTCATTAATGCGAGTAGAGCATCATTCCAGCAATTAAAAGATAAACTGTGAAGTGGTGGTGGTGCAGATAGCAAATATGTAGTGCTGTATGTTTTTATGATTACACTACAGTTCTTGTTTTCATTTGTAACGCTCTGTATTGCTAAAGCTAATAGTACTAACTTGACAGGTGAGAACTTAGAAAATACCTCGACAAAACTTCTTTTTTGTTCACAAAAAAGAAACTGTTGAGTTTATTGAAATACTTTCCCTTCCTCCCCAGAGCGTAAATACAAGCATGGGTGCTGCAGGTGTCCTGCCCATGCGACAGGCTGGATTTAAGCTGGCTAGGGGCAATGCACATCTTTGGACCAGGAGTAACAGGTATGTGAATATACACAGAGCAAACAAAAAAGCTTACCCTGCTTGACAGTTCCACCAGAGCATACACAGTTAGGGTCTCTTATCAAGGAAACAGTCTCACTTGATTAGGACGTGCATAAGCCACCCAATCCAAATTACCCTGCAGATGCCAAACAAAGGATCTTCTACCAACTGCATCCCCATCCTGAGTACAGCAGGAGCCTGAGCACTGGCCTAATCCACTGCTGTGTTTGAATCAGGACTCCCCCCTTGACTAAAGGACTTCATTATAATAAATATTTTATCAGTGAATTTCAAAGGAATTAATAGTCATTTGCCACATACTTGAAGGAGTTACTGATGATTCTAACGGAATGAGGGTAGTTAAATATCTCTCAACACTTTTATTTAAGGGGAAAAACACCCACCACAACCAACAAAAAACAAATACTACAAACACCAGCCTAACGAAAACCGTGTATCACGATTTTCACCTTAAGACATGGACAAAGGCTTCAAAGGCCTCATCCTTTGTGTCTGTGGAAGAAGAGTTCTGCTACATAAGGGGGGAAAAACAAGCCAAACCAACTCCAAGCACAAGCTGTTCCTCTCAGGAACACAGCATTTGTGTGGCTAAGCCAGCCTTCTCACAGAAATCACAACAGACATCCTAGCTGCTCTGAGAAAGCTCACCAAGGTTGACCCTCATCTACATCAGCTAAGAACAACTTATTTCCCCAGACACAAATCTACTCCTTTTCCAAACATGACTTGGAAAAAAATGTCAATTGGGCCACAGAATACAGGAATAAAATAAAGAGTACATTTTACTGTTCATCGTATTTTCCTAGTAGGCTTACCTGCTCCTTGCCTAATCCTCCTTTCCCAGACAAACATGAACCACTGTGAAGCTCTGAGTAGCCTTCTTTGGCCTCCAAAAATAAGGAGGTTTTTCTTCTCAGCCCTGTGCTAAAGGGTGGGATGGAATTTACTTGCTTCTCATGTGAGACATGAATTTTTCCTTATTATTTCCTTTCAAAAATGTAGGCATGCTACAGAGGAAAAAAAGAAAATGTTCTTTGCAGCAGATCTAGGAAGCCAGGCATGTCCTTCTAGACTCCAACTTTCCTCAGATTAAAAAAAAAAAAACTGAACTAAAGCAATAAAAGAAGAGCAATGCTCATCAACTACATTCAGTAAGGTACTGTTTTACGGATATTGCTGGTATTTTCCCTCTGAGGTTAAGTCGCTGCTACTAAGACAAAAAAATGAAGGTGAATCGAACAACCACTTCCCCTTCAGGCTGAGAAGTCCCCATTCTTACCTCACTTTGTTGCCTTCCAAAAGTCTCTCTGATGGATCCATTTCTTCCAAACTACAGCTATCAAGCCAACACAACATTCAGTTGACAACGACAAGACTCAACTATAATGGCAACACAGTATTCAATTTACATCACAGTTGCATATCCAGCCTGAAGGGTGCCTTTGTAACAACGAAGGCTCTTGCCATATGATTGGCAAAGTCAGGAGGAAAGAAACACATGAGCGATGCGGGCTTGTCTTCAGAACAAGTTTTATTAAGGTTTTGCTTTAACAAACAAATGTGTGAAGGCATCGATTCCTTAAGTTTTCTGTCGTATGGCACGGACAAAAGGAAAAACAACAGACTGGGAAGCGAATTCGGCACATAAACAACAGAGTAACAAAAGAGGCATGGATTAGTCTATATAGCTGTTATACCATCTATTAGAAGACATTTTGCAAGCAACAGTCTACATTTCTTTGCATTTAAGTAAAAACATATTTTTGATCAAGAAAATTACTTTTTCTTTTTTTTAAAACTTTTTCCTTTATATCACAAATGTCAGGGTAAGGCAAATCCCAGATGAATTGTATGATAAAAACCCCTATTCCCCGAGAAAATAGATCCGACATACTCTGCTAAGTTTGTCGGTTTGAAAGCAAAGCAGGCATGCACTGCATATAGAGAAATGTCTTTTTTTTTTTTTTCCTTTTGATCAAGTGCATAAAGCAGAACAGTGTTAATTCACAAAGAGGCTTTTTCAGTGCTTTATAGAAAGATTTGCAATTAGCTGCAGTGAATGTGTGACCCAGCGTTACAGATGACGTCTCAGACATCTTCTTTGGAGGTCGGCGTGGAAGGAAACCCGCCCATCATTGGAGCAGTCACTGGCCGGAGGATTAGCGAGCCTCACGGCAGGGACCAGCACTGTCAGAAATGGGAGCTGCAACGTTAAAGCAGAGTCCGATATCTTGCATGCAGACACCAACACGCAGGGGCTTCCCCTCTATGCCAGGAACCAGCTCCCACATTTCTATACTTCCTGTCACATCGGCAGAGACTGTGTGGAGGAGCATGGGCCCAGCTGCAACCAGCAAACCCAACTGAGGAACTCAAACCACCCAACTCTGCCCACTCTATGGGAGTGAAAAATGAAAGAAGCCGTAACAAAATGAAAATCCACTGGAAGAAAGAGAGAGACCTATCTGAAGATCGCCCTGTAAGGATTCAATCAACTCATACATTTATTTATTCAACACTTCCTACACTTCTAGACATCACACTTGCTGCTTCGTCTTCAGGAAAACCTTTCCCAGCTTCAGAGACTTGCTGCCATTCAAAGACCAAGGCTGAATGAAAAGTGCAATGAAATTACTGTCACAAGTTATAAATATCATGTCTAACATGAGGCATTTTTGCAGTTACTTATTGTTCTTTACTTCAGTTGGTCTTTGCAAGGACTTAGATGAGCCTTTGTCTCCAAACAGTTGTGCTTTTATAGCCAGCCTCCTTGCCAAAACAAGGCTTGCAAATGCTTGAGGGATATGTAACAGCTCTGTTGAGGCTAGTTTACCCCGCTAAGGACCTGCAATCTAGGTTGTCTTCAATGTTTCTGAGCAATTCAAAGATGAGCTTTCCCAATCTATCCCATGCTGTATGGAGGCAGTTCCCTCACATTCCCAGAGAAGTGGATCCCTTTGATCTTTGTCTTTTCACAGAGACAGCACTAACGGAAGAACTGCGGCGAGAGATACCTGATGCATTCTTTCCTCTTCCTCCCACTCTTCCACCTTCTGTTATGACAGACTGTTTAAATCAAAATCAGCAAGTACAGAAGACACATAGAAAGGGGTGTGCATTGCAGAGATGCACTATTTGCAAAGCCATTGTCTACAAGACTGGAATCTGCTGGAAAAGAGGTGAAGGAACATCAGGAAAATATCCATGTCCCAAAAGATGCATTTTGCATCTGGCAAGCTAACAGGGATGAGAAATAGAAGAGTGGCTTCGAAGTGAATAAAGTCCAAAATGTAGAGCTAGAGGGTAGTTATCTCTCTAGGAAAACTAGCAAGAGTATAAGACAGATTAAAAGGCTTATGCTGTTTCTTCTAAAGCTGACCCAACTCCAAGTATCCGCTAATCTCCAAGAGAAGTGTATGATGAAGAATCTCCTTGAGATCTTCTCTGGCATGACCTCCATATGGTGCAAAATGCCACAGGAGCTGGCACGCAGAAATATTCATCCACCAAAGATACCACAAAAAGCAAATGTGCTGGAGCCATACACAAGGTGAAAAGGAGGCAGTGTTCCTAGGAGCTGTGCGTGCTCTCATGGGGAAATCTGGAGCTTTTGTTGTTTTCTTTTCTAATCCTTGCTTGTCTTGACACTCTTCCAAATCAACCTGCAGCAGATAGACAGCAGCCATCAAATGCCATAGCTGATGCTATATTCTGTAGGGACACAGTTTACTTGCTGATGCTGGTGGAGAATTTATCAACAAAGCTCCAATACCTGGGATAAACGTAGATCGCAGGAGGACGGACATCCTTCCACGTCTTGGAAAATACCTTGCCTTGTTTTTTAGTAGTAAATAATTGATTTGGGATTAGTGCCTATTCAGGATTGGGAAAGAGAGACCATCAAGCTACTTTGTTTAAAAGGATCCAATTATTATCAATGGCATTTTGAAATATGGTTTGTAGCCCGGGGACAAGTTGTGCGCTCTTCTGTCGTGCGTATCTTCTACTGGTTTCATTTGCAGTGTAGCAGAGAACTGTACGTAAAATCCTTTTGTTCCTGTTCTAAACATTTCTGTGCGGCATTTGCTGGCAGACCAGTTGACATATGGTGAGACATTCTTATCCAAATAACTGTTAATTGCTTTTTTTCTTTTAAATTTAAAAAAATCATGTATATGCAGTGGGAAATATAACGAGGGCTCACATGAGATACAGTGTGAAGCTGTTAAAGCCAGAAGCCATACTTAAAGATGTTTTAAATACAGAATGCCTGCTATCCTCCTTTGCTCACAGATTCCAGGAAATGTGTTGCCTGCCCCTACATGAAGGTTATACTTATGGCACATGGATTTTGACATGCACGGACCTCTCTGGAAAAGAGGCAGATTGATCTGGGGTACTCTCTGTTTGAGGCCATGTGTTATTTGCACCCACGATCCGTGGAGGGGCATGGCATAGTGCAGGCTTGTCACGGTTTAGCTTTATTGTACCCCAGAGATCTCCTTTAGGCTTGCAAAGAGTAGAGGCAGGGGAAATACTGAGACAGCAGGTAAGTGAGAAGATAGTGTTAATATGCAGGCTCTGCCTATGGTGCGCACTCAGAGTCCAGCCACTGACTCTTCAAGCAACTGGGTTGGGAGCTGCTGACTGCTCTGCATTAAGAAAAGTTGCTAGGAGCTGCTGATCGACAAGCTGGGAGGCAGGCAACGTGCAGGGCTGTCTCTATCAATATATCTGAGATTTTGGAGCGTCTCGTCTTTCAAATCCCTAGCACGAGGAGGGATGTTGTTTATTGGTGCGTGTGGATTATAATCCTTTGTGGCAGTTCATGTTCTTAAAGCAAATCTCCATTGGTATCCTAGGGAACAGTTTAAAAAAAAGGGCAGGGGGGGCAGGGAATAAACGTGCTCCCACAAGTTGCCTGCAGACAGTATCAGAACTGGGGAGGAAAATAAAGATGCTAGAAAAGGGATGGACCTGAAGACGGGCTAACAATACGATGGAGGAGGAAAAGAGACCCGATATAACACAGGGACTCGTCATTCAGAAGTAACTGTTGTAATTGCAGGAATAATTGCAAACCATCATCAGAACTGGGAAATTGTGATTCTTTCCAACATGTTTACAGAACAAAACGCAATGAAGAACAGAGAGAAATCAAAGCAAAGAGTCATTTCCCCAAAGCTCCCTCCCTCCCAACCCACCGAGCACCTCTGTGTGCTCTCTTCTGCCAAGAATGATGCCATAGGATGTCAGCGTCTGCCCTTTGGGTTTTGTCGGGTCTCTTGTCTCCTGCATCCTTTTTTTGTCCTAGAGGGGAAGAAAGAAAGAAAGAAAAAAGGCAGAAATTAAGAATAATGCTTGCACAGACTTCAAGTCTCATCTTCCTAATGCAGAAGCCAAAGGTTTCCCTATCCATCACACACACAAAATGTGTGCATCGTGTGGTGTATACACATATATTACATTTACAGTTATCTCAGTGGTGTCTCATATCAGTGCAGAACCTCTCTCTTTTGCTGATGAGGACTTGGTAAACTATTTCTGCCTTAACGGAGTGCCATGGCCATCAGTCTGTAGCTTCATGCATACATTTATTCTGTGAATCACTGGAATAAATTCTCTTGCTCACAGCATAGCACATCAGTTTGTACTAGATACTGGCTCTGGTGATAATCTGGGAACTGGGACCTCCTTCACCTGTCCACATTATTTTATTAAAAAATCCAAGGCAATAATGTAAGGGATAAGACACAAGAAACCAGCTAGGCCTTCCTTCAATTCATAACCTGACTATTTTTCCCTCCCAGTTTCATGCTATGAACCTGCCCATGCTTTTGAGCTAAACTTTTGCAAAGTGACATTTCCTGCCCTAGACTATCCTTCAGAACATTCCTTTCTCTTGCCTCCTCATCGCTGGATCTCAAACAGAACTCACCTTTCAGGCACATTTTAAACACCTCAGCTTTTTGCAGCAGTGGCCAATCAGCAATCAGAAGCACAGCACTCATCCCATGCACAGTGCTGAGGAGATGCTTGCTCATGCAGACACTCACGAGACCTACAGTATACAGGGTCCGAAGAGCTCTGACATGATCCCGGACCTTACAGGCAGCTGGTCTCAGACCCATGGCTTCATGAAGAAGCACAGCTCTGGAAATCAGTGATACAAACTGGCAGCACTAATTAGAGTCTTGCGTGTTCCCACAGCAACAAGCCACCTAGCAAGCCCTTCTTTCAGCTCTCAGAGGTCCCTGGCACTGGTGGTGCTTTGGTGCTAGACCACACAACATTTTTCAAAAGCACCACATTCAAATAATAAATGTGGTGAGCAGAGACCTTGGACGCTTAACATGCTGATTGGTCCTCCCCAGCATACCTGCTCCTTGCAATTAAAACAAGGCAGAAAGGTCAGGAGGACCCAAATGGAGAGCTGCAAAGAGTTCAATTTCTACTTCTAATCCCGCACTTGCCATTAAAATGCTGGGAAAGTCTTTGTGTAGGCTGGCTCAGGTCCCTTTTGCTTCAGAGAGGTACCAGGAGAATGAGACCTTGCAGTGGAATTGAGGACATTTATTAATTAATTGCTAATTGTAGTGTTACTCTGGTGAACTTCACCTTCATACAGCAAAAATGACTGCAGCCCAAAACATTCAGAGATATTAATTTCCATAGGAAAACGTGGCTGAAATGCAGACCCTCCTACAGAACACGTGAAAGCCATGATAATTGTCACATCCATTTTTTAAACCAGTGAAGGGTATTAACCTTTCATTGTATTTTTAACTCTGAGAATTTTATTAGTTTCTTTTCCTTTTTTTCTCTAAGAGAACATATGACAGGAGGCTCAGGAAGGGGGAAGGAAGAGCCGTGGAAGCCGAATTTTAATTGCAAAGGCTCTTTCTCATTGTGTGTTGGTACTTTTTAGCAGGGACACCATCGGCTGTATTTCTCGCTCCAGCAGTACAGCGGCATATTGTCAATATGCTGACAAGGGCAAAGGGGCATGCTCAGTAATAAGACCTTGTATTTTAAATCTCTCCAATACAGCTGCCACTGTTGTAAAGCTTCTATATTTGGTCTTGAGCTACATGAAATCCTATTACATAAATAGCACACCTTGCCGTGTATGATATTGACAATGCCGAGGCAGCGTTGCGTATTAATGCTTAAAAATTCTGTTCTGAGATAGATGTAGAATTCCTTCTTGTGGCTGGGGTGGGCCTGGACCACTGTCTTCCTAACAAATTAGTCATTTTTATTTAAGGCTGATGCTGCTTACATCCACAAAGACTTCCACAGCAACAGCGACCATCGTGCACTCTTGCAATAGCACCGTCATTTAGCACATAAAACAGTAAAGCTCTGAAATGCTGCACAGCTCCAGAAAGCAGCTTGCTCCCTTTGCCTTGTTTTACAGCAGTGCAGTCACAAGTGATGCGGGGCATTGCAGAGCCAAGGGAAAGAAAGCCCTCGTGATGTGAGCATGTTCCCAGCATGCGGATCGCACAGAACTGAAGCCTGTTCTGACCAGTAAAAATTGCCTATCATTTTCCAAAGCGATGCCAAATCTCATTCATTCCGTTACTCTTCCACTGCTTATTTCACTGCTGTCCTGCCTTCTCATGATCTAAGACCACTCACTGTCCAAAGCCATCACAGCTGCAGAATGCTGCTGCCATTCTTACCTGACAATTCTACAGGAGATGTTTATCCATTTGTGCAGTAGAAGCCCTATTAGCCCATTATTATTTGTGATCTTTTTTTTTTTTTTTTTTTTGGTGTATCCTAACTTTCATTGCGGTCATTTTTAAATTGAGTTTTCAAATAGAACCAAAATGGAAAATGGAGAGGAAAATAGCCATAAATATCTTACCTATTAGTTAAGCTTCTGGCACAGTTTCCATTGGATCTTTTATACTTTCAACTTGACTATCCATTTCAGCTGGAAACAAAACAAGACAGTGGTCAAACGCTGCTCACAATACATGTGAAGTTTATCATCTTCAGTAAGAATCACTCTCTGCCCAAAAGGCACAGAGTTCAATTATCACACTAAAAATTCTGCCTGTTCTATCTACGTATCTCTTATGCCAGTTGTCTTAATCTGCAACTACATGGAATCTGATGAGTGGTTCTGCATGGGTATACGCTTCAGCATCGCTAGAAATGCCAAGCCTCTGGATGCAGATTTTCACTTTCATCCAAATGCACTGAATTTCATTCTGGCACCTACAAAAAATGGCCAGCTGATGAGCTAAAAATCCCTCCTCTGTCTCTGTAGGCAACCAGCAGATGTACAGGTACTTCCAAGGGGTGATTTAGAGCTTCACCAGGCAAAGCGGTCTTGACCCCTACCTGCTACTGCTGGCGTGTTGCTGTGCTGTGGTGAGGGGGTTACACGGACACACAATCATTTATTTGGCACCTGACGCGGAGATTTTTCATGTTGGCCATGCTAATGAGGGCTGCGAATCTCTTAGCTTCCCCATGTGAGAACGAAAGAGGAAGGATTTCCTGCATGGAGCCTTTGGCTGAGAGCAAAACCTTTGATGTGAACATTGCCAGCAGGACCTGGGCTGCGCCGGGGGCTGGATGCAGATCCACCTCTAATTGCAGTGACGCTGCCTCTGCCTTTGGCTGTCCTTGAACTGTAAACTGCTGGAGGGGCAACAGCACTACATTCCCACATGTACTAGTTTACTAGTATACTATCAATTTACCCCAACAATCTTATTTCTCCATATAAAATTACTGAGAAAAAAAAAAAAAAAAAAAAAGAGATGATTTACATGGAAGGCTTAAGTGCATTTCAATATGACCATAGTTTAGATGTCATGACAAATCAACAGTGGTACGTGTGATTGGCTAAACACAAAAGTGTTCCTTCAGCACACGCATTTGTAGGATGAGTAGTAGTTAGTATCTGCTCTGAAATGAATTTGATCGAGGCCATTTATACATTTTTCTGCTTTTAACCTTGCCTTACTTTGTGGTCTCGGCTGCAGTCATTTGATGCGTGCGACAGGAAAACCCTCAAACCTGAATGAGAGATTTGGAAACTAAGGGAAGACAAAAGGCCAAAAATCAATAGCTACTTCCAGCCTGGCAGTACGATCTCTGAGTCAATATCGTGTCAATACACCTGGTAGGATTGTGATGAATTATTTGTAAATTATTCATCATCCATATGCAGAACAGATCCCATAATGGCTTCCTGGATGTATGCAATGAATAACAAGAAAAGTATCCACTCCTGATTATGGAGCTCTGATGCACATCGCATTTAGTGATGTTGTGTTCTTCATACGCATTTGCATAGCAAAGACAGGATGCTTAATAAAAAATCATTAAGGGAAGGCTGCTGCGCACTGATGACAGCAGCCTTTCTCAGCCTCATTATGCCAGCCGCTTTCACCAGCTTGGTTTTCTGTAAGTACCAGAAGGCTTTGCTCACATTTCAAAGAGATTTCTTTCAAAACCAAAGCTTCATTTGAAACCCGAGGTCAAGCTCTGTCAGCATCCCAAACGAGCATGCCTCTTTCCCCCCTTGCATTTTTTAAAAGCTACCAACGGCCATCCCTGTTCTAGCTGACAGCACGTCACATCGGGGTGGGTGAGATGCAAACACCCAGCACCTCTTTAAGGGCAATGCAAAAGCACAGGGAGTCTTGAAACATGGAGGCAGAGGGGAAGTGGGAGGAACTGAGGTGCCCAAGGATTTCACCATCAGCTTTTTTCCACATATGGGTGAATAAGCTCAGCTCTTTGCATTAACACTGACAGGGACAGGAAGATCTAACTGGAGGATAAGCTTCTGCAGACTACTGGGTGAACCCCAACAACAGATGTTGTTACGAGGCCACCTACGTAATCCTTGACACTTAGCCTGAAAAGCCACGGAGCACCTACTGAGGAGCAGATGGAAGGGCTGCCACCAGGAACAGGGGAACGTGACTCACCAGCTTCATGGCACGAGTCGGTGCTGGAACAGTGTGCTTGGCCCCAAGCGTGCTACATCTAATCACAATGCAAGCCAGAAACAGGCTTCTCGCCACTAGAAGTTTTTACATGTGTTAAACTGCTAAATCACATTACACACGTCTAGAGCTGCCAGCTCAGCAAAGTGCTTGAAGTTCAAGGTGGCTGCTGCCCATCACCTACATACAGCTATACCAGTTCTGGAACTTCGTGTGGGGGCTTTTTAGGACAGAAATAGGCACTTCTGTGCAATAGAAACAGAGTCTTCTGTCTGTTTTCTACTTAAATTCTGGCCTGCTGGGGAGGACCTGTATGCATCTCCTCTCTCCATCTGTGAGCTGCTGAGCTGCTCTCAAATTAAGACTGTGAAAGAGTTTCCCCTCAAAAGCAAGCAAGTTCCCTGCAAGAGGAGAAAAAATAAGAGGCACAGAGTTCACACATGCAAAGTGGTGACCGTGCTTCCACAGCATCCCTCCTCTCCCTGTGAGCCAGCTGCGTGCTCAAAGGTCATGGAGCCAGCAGTCACGGCGCGGCATCTAAGCAGAGAAGACAGGTAAATGGGAGGCTGGAAAACTAAGTTCAGAGTTGTCTGAAAGAGACGATGTGCTTTCCCCCCAGAGGATAACATGCTGTAGATCTGGATGGCAGATGAAAGAAAAGTATTATTGTATTGATCTAAATAGGAGCTTGGTCAGACTGCTACTTGCAAATGTCATCTGTTTCCTCAGCTGCTTCCTAAACAATGTCTCCCTTTGCGTCTGTATCACTTGGCTATTGCCCACTCAGCTGTAACTCCCGACTGCTCAGGAAAGAAAATTACCTATTTTGAATCAAACTGATTGTGCTGCAATGGTATATGTGCACCTGTTTACTTGGTAGTTACTCGCCTCTTGGATATTACATAAACAATGTGTGATGGTGTTAACTGCTGAGATCTTGCTTTTGTGAGTGTCGCTTCTGTGAGTCATGTGAAGGTCAGAGCACTGGTGGCACACTCATCAGTGGCTTATGAAACAAACTGAAGTTTCACTTTTGACACGTGTAGTGTCAAAAGATGCTTGCTGCATCTTTTTCTTTTCTCCTGTTCTGTCAGCAAGTCAAGATGCAGCTTTCCACAGGCTTGAAATAAGAAAGGCCAATGAGTAACTCCATTACTGAAGGAGTGAAGAGCTTGATCCGCCTAATACCAGCTGCAAACTAACATCTACCTTTGTAATCTCTAAAGCTTTGGCAGAGGAGAAAAAAATTTATCTGTGGGCAGAGAAACACTACCTGGGAAACCAGTTACCAAAGATTGCTTTTGTCATCGCTAAACAACGAACCGGAAAATCTGTCCTGGGTACAAGAAATTCCAGAGATCTTTGCTCTGGTTTCCAATGGAGATCACAAGCAGCAATCTGTATTACTGTATATCCACACCTACTTGTGCTTACACACTCACACAAACACCCCAACAGTGTTCCTGATGGACCATCATGGCCATCATTCAAATTCTAGTCATTTCTGAAATCACTATGAAGGCCCTGCCCACTAGATGGACACATGTTGAGAATTACTTCAACTCTCTACGCTCTGTGTTCGTGGAGCGCTTTTCACTGTGACATTGCACATGAAATTAAAAACCAGAGCTGAGATGCTGAGGAGAACCTGGTGAGACAGTCTTGTGCTTTCAGCTGGGAAGTGCTCTCCTGGGGCAGAAGGAAAGAGGCCAGAAGAAAAATAGGCAATTTATATTAAAATTACCATCAGAGGGAATCTTTTTTATGTTTTGTTTTGCTTTAAATCTCAACTAGTACCTGGTACACTTAGAAATCTGGGAGGCTTTTCTTCAGTGAAATGAGATAAATGAGGAATTCAATCTTTTTTTCAACCTTTTTCTTTTTAGATATAGGATTCTTCATTTATTTTTAGTACGCAATGTATGACTGCATAAAAACAACCCTGTCCTGTGATCCCAATAGCAAGTTAGGCTGTGGAGAAACAAAGACTTCCCATGATGGCAGAGTACGCTGCATTACTGAACACCCTTTTCCATTCCTTTTGCATAACAGGAATTCTGCAGAAAAGTAAGTTTCAAGATGAGCTCTGTGTAAAAGATCATACAAGATAAGCAAAGAATGGAAGGAAAGAAACCGGTGAAGATCAGCGTTGTAGAAGCTGTCAGCTGAATCAGCTGTGCTGTGCTGCAGCACACATCCACAGTAGCCAAGTGGATGCTCCTCTTTTCAGAAAGCAATCCCTACAGATATTTCTTCAGTAAATCTGTTTTTCTGTAAGTAGCCCAGGCCATTCCAGGGATCCAAAATTAAAGTCATTTAAAATGGCTACGGATTTTTTGGTTGATTTCTTCAGGAGATGAGGAGAGAAGGCTGTCCTGGCTTCATTCTGTGCAATTTCTAGTAATAGCATAATCTCCAGCATTAAAAAAAGGCAAACCAACCAGCAACCAAACCCATTAAGCATGCTTCCTTTCCCTGTTCTTACAAAAGCTTCTCTACGGTTCAGTATCAAAATCAGTCACCAGTCCAAATGCTGCAATATGATCCAATGTCAGAGAACAGAAACTGGTGTTAGATACTTTGTGTAATTAATGTCCAAAGGAATGCAATAGTTTTATCTTGGAGACATAAACACTTTTGCCTTGAATTTATATTATGTAAATGCTGAAGACATTAAGGGATGAATCAGAAATTGGTCTGCACTACAGACAGGGGTCTCAGTGATGATGACAAACAAAATGGGAACTGGAAGCCCAAATCTGAGAACATTGCCTTTTGAAGCAGTCAAAAGGACCTTTCAATCAGAATCCAAAACAGTCCCTCATGTAGTTTTGTTAAGCTACAGGAGCCCATCCAGAAGAATGACAAAGGGTTTGCCTTACCAAAATCTAAGTACCAGGGCCCTCATCCCATCCAGCACTCCTTTACACACAGGAAGAGTCCAGTTGGCAATTCTTTTTGTTTAAGAACTGGTTATGCATGATGAGCTGGAGCAGGGACTTAGTACTCAGGCCAGTGCCAGCCAGACAGCCAGGTCATCTGCTTACCAAAGGAACCGACCAAAAATGATTTCATCAAGTTGCAGGTTGGGACAATTGGGTTGCTAATGTTCACAGACCCAACTGGAAATGCTGCTAGGTCACAACATCATGATAGTTTTATTAGCAGTAAATGTTCTAGGGAGATAATTTCTGTTTTCTACAAGACTGAGCTATGCTAGGACTTCCTTTCCTCTGAAGGGAAATCAGCTCTGAGCCAGAACAAGCTTATATGTTGACCTCTAATTGACATTAAGTTCACAGTGGCTATAGAACCAATGCTTGCCTCAGGATGGAATCAGGCACTGTCTCAGAAGCTTTCACAAATATTATTTTCTGACTCCTCTGTGAGATGAGAAACATTCTGGCCAAATCAATTTCCAGACCAAAATTACAGCAGGCCTAAAATACCACATAGTTAAAAAGGCAAGCAGATTGAATGTACCAGCTGAACATATAAACTGAGCCAATTAGAAAAGCAGAGGTATGAAAGGGGCTTTCAAGGAAGTGCTGTGGACTCAATTTTATGAGAAACACACTCCACTGAATCTTGATGCACCACTGGAAATGTGCATCCAGACCTAAAAAGATCTGGGAATAATTGTAAAAAACAAACAAACAAACAAAACTAATCTCATAAGTCTCTAACAGGGAACAGTAGCAATTCACAAAATCACAGAACTGCAGGGGTTGGAAGGGACCTCAAGAGATCATTGAGTCCAACTCCCTGCTAAAGCAATTCCCTACAACAGGTCACACAGGTAGGCCTCCAGGTGGGCCTTGAGTATCTCTGCAGAAGGAGACTTCACCACCTCTCTGCACAGCCTGTTCCAGTGCTCTGTCAACGTTACCGTAAAGGAATGGAACTTCATATATTCAAGTTTTAGGCCATTGCTCCTTGTCCTATCACTATGCACGACCGAGAAGAGCCTGGCCTCATCCATTTGCCTCTCACCTCCCTTTAGACATTTATGAACATTAATCAGATCCCCTCTTAAGTCATCTTTTCCCCAGGCTGCACAGCCCCAGGTCTCTCAGCCTTTCCTCACAAGGGAGATGCTTCGGGCCTTTCATCGTCTTTGTAGTCCTCTGCTGCACTCCTTCTAGGAAATCCTTGTCTGTTTTGAACTGGGGAGCCTAGAACTGAAGACAGTGTTCTAAATCTGGCCTTACCGGGGCAGAGTAGAGGGGGAGGATCAAATCATCTCCCTTGCCCGCTGGCCACGCTCTTTGTAATGCACCCCAGGATATCACTGGCCTTCTTGGCCACAAGGGCACACTGCTGGCTCCCATAAGTCTCAGTTGAAGAGATGATAAACAGAATTCTTATTTTTTGGGGGAAAGCATACAGACAAACTTTAGGAAGGCATGCTACTTGTGCACTATGACAATGAAAATGTTAGAACAACAAACCGTCATTACTTGAAGCTTCTGCTGCTTCACATGCAAGCTCAACCTTCATAGGCTCTACAGAAGTTTCCTCTTGCTCTTGCATCCCTGTAAGTGAAAGGAGAAAAACTGAAACTTAAGTACCTGATTAATGTATAATGCTCAAACTCTGTATGCCTGTTCTTTTCCGGATTTTTTTTTCTTATGGCATGCTTTTACCTTTATAGACTGTGCTGCTGTAAAATGGCAGGTTTCTGAGAAAAGAGCAGGGGATATGAGGGGTGGAACGTGGTTTGAAAATAATTGCTTAAATATTCGCACTTATCTGCACTCCTTTCTAACTAGGATTGTTAAAACCCCATCGCAGTGTGTGCTTCTGTCTCCCTGCTGTTCTTCTCCTCAGCATTTTCGTAGAAGCCTTTATGCTCATAAACTGCAGTATGTGATGGGGACCTAATCACACTTATGAGCTTCTCCAGCTAGCAGAATAAAAATAGATACAGCGAGAGTTCAAACATACCCATAGTGAGACACAAACTAGAATTTGAATTTAGGCAAATGCACTTCATTGCTGAAACTCAACATTTTTATCTCTTCTGCCTCAGGCTTGTCTGCAAACTTAGATTCAATCTCTTAACAGTATTTGAAATGGGGAAGAAAAACTGTGTTTGCTGTTTCATACGCACTGCTACTGATACTCTGCCATTTGGAGTGCCGAGAAGCCAGTTTTTAGTTCATTTCCATCAGAGCACTGCTCTGCTACTGTGGCCACCATAAGCTGCTGCCTTGCCCTGCGGTCCAGCTCCAGGATGCCAGGCTATTGGTTGCTAAGCAATCGAGATACTGGGGGAATTGTGAGGAAACAGCAAAGCGTAGCAAGGACTGAAACATTTCATCAGGGGTTCACTTGTGAGCAGAAATGATTTACCACCGCAGCAACAGACATAGAACATTCTAAGTAACAGATACCTTTCTGTATGGGTTGAGAGTGTCTTTATAAAATGCTCTTCAGTGCACTCCATTCCATTTGTCCATAAGCATGTACTTCCCGCTGAAGCTTTCCTTCTGATTGTATGTGCAAGCCTAGGTTGTGATGGAGATATCAGCCCTCTCTGTGCACCCTATGATGGTGATGCTGCTCTCACAGGCAACTTCTGGCACACTGCCTGTACTTCTACTAAGTGTAAATGCTAAAACAGGAGCCCAGCAAATGCAGAACCAACAAATCAGCCCAATTCACTGTTTCACTGTGCGGAGGGAAGCACGATGGACAATGTCACAGTGAGAGATGTTGCCTGCCCTTTTAACAGAAAGGTCCCATGTGTGCTGCTCTTCCATGAGCTTGGGTGAACAGCTACATGAGAAACAACACTGTGGAAAATCACCACCCCACCATGAACACAGCATCTCCGTGTGAGATGCCCATGTGCTTGCTGCAGGGATTCAGGACCCCTGCTAAATGTGGGTGCTCTCCTGCTGGCAGCTGATCCCAGCGGATCAGGCTTTGCCCACTTTCCAGCACCATCTATGAATCAAAGGGGATGCAATGTGACAGCTATGTCTGGGCTCCCAGCTCCTCTAGCAGCTCGAGCTGCCTCCACGGCTGGCAGCTCCTCAATACCTGCCCAGAGTTCCCGGCCCTACCCCAAGATCTCCCATTAACTAGCCAGCACGACTGGCTTCACCACACTGCCGAAAGGCTTCTCGCTTTCCACTTCAGAAATCCCTCATGCAGCTGACAGGTGCAAAGCATTATTGGCACGGTGCGATCTGAAGACAAAGCCTAATTAAAGCCACAGCATTTTGTGCACACACGTGTTGGTGTGTGCACGCTTGCACTAATTGGGGCTGCTGAAAGCAGAAGGTGTTGAGAGCCCCAACACAAAAAGCCTCAGGGTGGGCAGCCCTCAAGGGAGATCCAAAGGGTAACAACAGCTGCAGCAAATCTGTAAAATTGCTTTTCGTAAGGTTGAGGGCTATGAACATTGTCAGAAGAACACTAGCATGTGTCCTACACTTCCCCTTCCTTCTGAGTCTGCTTAGCTGATTCGCCATCCCTTTGGGGACTGGATTATGGCCACATTGTGCTTTTTATGGCATATGTTGATTGCTGCAGATTGTCAGCAAGAAATGGGTAGCGAGACACATCGTTCAGGGACGAAGAAGGCAGGAGATATTTTAGACCTTCACAAAGCTGAGTACCACTGCAAACCTTGGGAGGGTGCTTGTGTGCTCTACAAGCCCGATTTTGGGAAGGACTTTCAACTCATGTTAACATAAATCTTCATTTCTTCCCTTGCTCTTGTTACAGGATGGGGACAGCGGCACTTCACCACACTGCTGTGCACGCGGGAGGGACACGATCTGCAAAGCTTCTTCCCTGCCGTGCAATAAAACCGAGCGCCTCATGGAAACGAGCCCATTTCCCATTAACAGCAGGACCTGAACAAAACCAGCATGGCAGCGACAGCCCATTCATTCCAGAGGCCTTCCTCATCCCCACTTTGGATTGCTACAGGTTAGAGCACAAACGAGCGAGGTATTTCAGGTCTTGGGGCACCACAGAACTGGAGGGAGCCTGAGAGGTACTGCTTTCAGTTCCAATTACTGAAGCCAGTTGTGCTCCTAGCAGAGCTCACTGCCCCGGCCCTTTGCGGGCTGCTTACACAGCTAGCAGTGACAGCAGGATGCCAGGGCAGGCAAAGGCACTCCCAGCTTTCTTAAACACGCCAGACAAATATTTACCAGGCAGATAGAAATCTCTGTTCTGTTATTTTATCTTTTTTTTTTTTTCTCCTCTACAATCACAATCTATTGGTAATTCCACGCAGTTAGAGCTAATGCACTGCTCTTCCTCTGGAGAAACACAACTCCAAATTCGCATGCAATTCACAAAATTAAAATGAAAATGTACAGAGAGGTCAGATACCTATATCCATCCTCCACACTCCTGATAAATTAGCAAGTGAGAAGTGTAACTCCTCCTCTTGCACAAGATTTATGTCTATACGCAGGCAATGATGCAGGCTTAGGAGCTGTAATGCAGAGCAATCCATACAGCTTATTTTTTTACCTGATCATCAGCAAGGCTTTGCTGCGTGCTGAAGAGTGCCTCTGTCATCAGGAGAAAGAGGCAGGCTCCTCTCCCAGGTAACTCAAAGCAGAATCCTACCTCAAGTCTCTCCAGAACCAATGAGAGCTGCCTGACTCTAGGGGGTTGATTTGCTGCTGACTGTGAGGCAGTTGGGAAGATGGAATGCTCATGGCAGAGCCCAGCCTCAACAGAGCCCTCCTGGTGCCTCTGGGCTCCAGAGCAGGAGCCTGGATTTCTGCAGTGAATTTCCAGCTATAGTACCACGGACAAGCTTTAAGACAAACAGAAAAATGAGATTTCATGCATAAATGAGTCCCTCCAGTACAATCGGGCAACACCAAGATAACACGGATCTTAAAAAAATCCCCAATGTTTGTTAGAAGCCTTGTAACTAAGAGCAAAATCCTTGCCTTAGGATCATTCTGAATTCTTAAGAAAAGCAGTTAGCCATAACACAACAGTCCATGGATGCTACTACTGTTTTTTGCAGGTAAAATGGCAAGGTTGTTACTCCTGAAAAATACCTACAGAACAGATTTGTTGGGTAATGCCACAGGATTTCCAATAAAATGCTCTTCTGCCCATGGACAATCTGCAACCAAGGGAAATTCATTAAGTATAAGTTATTTGTCTAGCAGCCACTTCTACTCTGGTTATATACCTTGAAAAAAAACACCTCAGTCTTTATGTAATATGAAAATTACATCGTAGCTATTCTGAATGATGCAGATTTCCGCAA
Organism: Meleagris gallopavo; assembly: GCF_905368555.1. Classification (NCBI taxonomy): domain Eukaryota; kingdom Metazoa; phylum Chordata; class Aves; order Galliformes; family Phasianidae; genus Meleagris; species Meleagris gallopavo. Next base: position 5,401,754 of record NC_139405.1, on the reverse strand, counting down.
CACACAGCCACTAAATTAAACTTATTATTCTACATTTAACTGTAAATATGCTTCCCCTAATTGGGAGACAGTGAGAAACGGGGGCTCGTTAAAATCTGAATTTCTCCAGTTAAAATTTGAAGGCACCATTTTCCATCTGCAGCAACAAAAATGAAAGACAAAGCTCTTGTGACCCGGAGCTGCACTGTCTTATCTGTCAAAACTAGTTCCACTTCTCTGCAAATAGCCAGGGCTGCTTTTTTCCTTCTTCCCAGCTATTTCACTGTAGCTGTTTGCTAATGTTACCGTCAAGCCTTCGTGTACTTTGTTTACTGCTGCGTTTTGGTAGCATAAATGTTGCTTCACTTAGGAACTGGAGAACCTGGCTTTGCTCTATTCACCACCTCCATCCAGCATGACTGACCCCTTTTGACCACACCAAATATCCCCACAAATAAGATTTACACTGCATTTTTGCATGGTTCTATATGCAGAAGTGCCCTACCTCCTGCTCTGAGGGCTCTGAGCCACAGCAGCCACAGCCCTGCTTAATTTTTTTACTCTGAAGGCTGGGGTAAATTCCCCCCTCGCCATCCTTCCGTGACATCCGGGTCGAGTACGAGTCTGAGGCTCTATTCAGTGCAGCTTCATTAACAAACGTCTCCATCTGTTCAATCAGGAATCTTTTACCTTGATAAAAAAACTCCCTGGCAATTAGGCACCGCAGAGATGAAAAGAAAGCTCGAGATGTCAGAGGAAGGAGCGCTGGCTGGGACGCTAGCTTTGCCAGGCGCCGGAAAGAGCTGAGCATCATTTCTTAATGCCGCTGTTAGGATTTGCAGCCCCTTCATCATTAAATCGAGTGTTTACCCTCCCTTGTGGCATTTTGGCTCTGTCTCCAAGAGCAGCAGAGCGATGAGGCTCCCCGTCCCCGCGGCGCAGCGTGCATCGCGTCAGCTCTGTGTTTGTGCACGCGTCTGTACCTAAAGGCACTGTTATTTCCAGGCTCAAGCTGAACGGCAATTCTTTTAAAACGTGATTTAAAAGTGTCTTAGAAGTGCTTATCCCTATCCTTTTTCGGTTCTTTATTAAATATACTCTTAGTAAATCTCATTATGCCTCTTTTTCCCTAGAGGTGGGAATGGGAGTGCAGGGAGGATTGTCTCCCAGCAATCTGGTCCATAAGACCCATACAAATTGGGCGTCTCTAAAGTCGCTAATGCCCATCAGGAGCTCTTTGTCTCTTTTGTCTCTCTCTAACAACAGGATAGACCTGCACACAGCAGGCTCTTGATGAATACAAGGGAATATCATTCGCAGAAAAGGCCTTTCTGAATTTCTCTTCTGACAAAGAGGCCATGCTGCTGTTTTCCAGATGCTCTTTCTGTGAAACCTCTCATCAAAGAAGAACCCTACAGCAGGGAATATCTGAAATGGAGCACCCAGAGGCTTTCAATTGAATTCTTTGACTGCTGACTGTTAACATAACTAAAATGTTGCCGGGTAGTATTCAAACTAGCAGATTACCTGGCCCGAACTGCTTTCAGAGCTCTTGCACTCCATCTCCCTGTCTGTAAATGAGGCAGACAGCATGCTCAGTGGTCCTATGAAAAGCGTAGGTGTTCTGAATACAGAGTTCTCTAGAAACAGCATTATTTACCTTCCTTTCCCGTTCTGTTACTTTCCCTGTCACTTGTAACTGCTTATCAAATTCACAAGTTACACGGCTCAGTTCCTGATCACCTCCAGCTCCCTGGTGCTAAAAAAATCATGGATGCAAGGAATGGCCGCACCGAAGGATCCTGTCACAGAAACCAGAGGAACCCTCCAGGTCTTCTGAGTTTTGGCTTCCATCAGGGAGAACTGATGTTTGGGCACGGAGAATGCCTCTTATTCCTCGAGCACTGGAACAACTACCAGCTGCCCAAATGACGCCTGCACATCCACACTCACAGTGATGCATTTTTCCTGCACACCCACCACACATATTGCCACGCTTCTTGTCTGTCTCCAGCTATCCTTGTAAAGCAGGTTTAATGCCTCTCTGCACCACTAATCCAGAGTGAGGATGCAATCCTTCATTTTGAAGAGCTGACCCAGGTGCCCAATAGCTTTCGCAGGCCTTGCTTTCCCCTCCATCACGAACAACTGAATAGCTCGCCCTGCTGCTGGATTTTCCATCAGCACATACTGTGCCCCTATTCCATTTCAATTTTGCATTCGCCATACTTTCTGAGCATTTCAAATAATCCTGATGCAACTGCAGCAAAGCAATAGACTGTGAAAGCAAAGAGGTCCTGGATCTCATAAGCAGGTCGGATTTATCTGAGCAGCACGCTATTTATTTCAGAAACGGTAAAGAAATTTTTGGTTCCCCTCTACAGGAGCCACCCCCCCAAACAGAAGAAACCATGTCAGCTCTCGGCTCTAAGCAGTTGTACCAGCACCAGGCAGGCACTGCAAGCAAGCAGCAATGATAATTATTGGAAAACTGAATCATAGTAAGGTGCGAGGGGGGGGAGGGGAATAAGAATGTGAAAAGACAAAAAAAGCAACTTGCTCAAGAGCTGGAAGAGAGAAAAATCCCCTCCAAACATACCCAAACTCTCAAGCAAGCACCCATATATTTTAAGTCTCCAACCCCAGCTACAACGAAGAGCACAACATGGTGAAAAAGCATACCGTGAGCACAGGACAAAAGGAGGCTTTGCCCAAGTTTCTGATAAAGTGCAGCCAAGGCTGCTCACCCTTACAACTGCAAACATTTACTTCTGGGGTCACTGCTTCTGAAAGAGATAACTGCTAAGTCAAAGAGGAGCCCTGGAAAATACTCTGTTCAATTCCTTTTCAAGGAGACTATTGCCAAGCGTATGAAGAATGAGCTTCAAAGTGGCAGGGAAGAGCAGCAGAAGGGTAAATAAAGAGTGTATGGTTTTACCTGAAAAGCAGTAACAAAATACTGTGTAGGAGAGAAAGAGACACTTTCTCTTTATTTATCCACAGACCCCAGCCTAAATTTGGTGGCTTAAGATAGAACAGAATGTTCTCAATGACAAGAGCACAAGAAAGTTCAGCAAAGTTCTGTTAATGGATGGTACCTTGCAAGCACACTGTAATTTTCAAACATTTTGTGATGCAAAGATGCAGCAGTCAGCATGAAAAAGTGAAAAACACACACTTGTACAAAAAAAAAAAAAAAAGAACAAAAAACCCCCCTTCCTAAAAACTTGGATAACCAGAGGTATTGTTCACATCACACCTGGCTGAAACATCTTGCTATTTGGAAAGAGCACTTCCATTTCCAAAAGCTTAACAAGACACAGTCAAGCTCTCTGTTTTAATTTTGTAAGCCTGCTAGCTTCCTAGAATTAAGCTGAACAGAATATGAAGCTCATTTGCTGGAAAGAAAAGTGGTAATTGGCAGCACTCAATCACAAAGACTTTACAGGTGATACTTATCATATCTTTTTTCCCTACCAAGAGACGCACTCAGTGATGATCATTTTTCAAAAACAATTGAAGAACTGTATCCAGGTTGTGGGTTGTTTTTTCCTGTTGTTTGTTTTTTAAAACAGTTCTACTCTGAGTCTTTTAAAGCTTTACAGTCGGCTTTGAGTACATGGTGATTAACACAAGTCTCCATTAAAGAAATCATTTCGCTACTGAAATCCTCACCTATTTATGTTTGTCAGTTGTATTGCTTTGGACCTGGGTGGTGACTCACCAAAACAAAACAGACATTTAAACACCACATACACACACACACACACACACACACGATCAAGGGCAGTAAGAAATTTTACATAAATGGCTTGGGGTTGTTTTCCCTCAGTAAACAAGGGGACAGCCCAGCGACAGGTGACAGTGCTGGCTGTGCTATTGAAGGTGATGCTCCTCACTGTGCTGGGGAAGCATCGTGTTCTCTGTGGAAGACATCACTGAAATCTGGCTTCTGGAGATCTGTGCTGCTTTTGCAGTGTGTCATAAATGCTGATTGTTATTCCCATTTCTCCAGTGAAAGCGTGTCTTTCTCCTCTACAACACTATATGAGTCAACACTAGCCAGGCCTCAAAGGGCTTAGAGAAAAACCAAACATACTGCAAGTGCAGTATTACTTACCTTGTATGCACTGATGTCATTTTTAATTTCTACTGATAACTTGATGAATGTAAGAGAAAAATGATGATTATGTAGAGGAAGATGTTTTCCTAGAATCAATGTCAAAACATTGCAATATAATCATGGAATTATAGAATCATCAAGGTTGGAAAAGACCACTAAGATCACCAAGTCCAACCCCAGCCCACCTGCACCGTGCCCACTGCCCACGTCCCTCAGTGCCACATCCCCACAGCTCTGGGACACCTCCAGGGATGGTGACCCCACCACTCCCTGGGCAACCAGTGCCACTGCATCACCGCTCTGAGAAGGAATTTTTCCTAATATCCCTCCAGCCAGTTCTTTATCCAGCAAAGATTTCACCCCTCCAAGCCATGGGCCGTCAGCTTCTCCAGGAGAATTCTGTGGGAGACAGTGCCAAAGTCTAGGTAGATCACATATATGGCCTTTCCCTCACTCACCAGGCAGGTCAGCTGGTGGTAGAAGGAGATGAGGTTGGTCAAGGAGTACCTGCCTCTCGTGAACCCACGCTGGCTGGGTTTGAACCCCTGGTTATCCGGCACATATTGTGCGACTGCACTCAAGATCATCTGCTGCATTCTGTACCCTGATACCAAGGTCAGGCTGACAGGCCTGCAGTTCCCCAGATCCTCCTTCCAATCCTTTTTGTAGACATGCATCATATTAGCAAGTCTCCAGTTGTCTGGGACCTCTCCGGTTGACCAGGACCACTGATAGATGGTGGAAAGCAGCTTCGGCAATCACATCTGCCAGCTCACTCAGCACACCCAGGTGGATCCCATTCAACCCCATGGACTTTTAACAGTCCAGGTGGTGTAGCAAGTCACCGTTTCCTCTTGAATCATGGGGGGTTTATTCTCCTCCCCATCCCTGTCTTCCAGCTCAAGGGGCTGAGCACCCTGAGGATAAAAGGTCTGATGATTAAAGACAAAAGACAGTGAGAACCTCATCCTAATCCTGTGTGATTATGTTCCCTGCCACGTACAAAAAAAGCAAGAGATTCTCCTTGGCCCCCCTCTTGCTGTTAATATATTTGTAAGAACATTTTTTACTATCTTTAACAATACTGGCCAGAGTAATTCCTTGCTGGACTTTTGCCTTTTAATTTATTTTTTCTAATTTCCAGTAATGAAGTGCCTGATGTTCTTGTCTCTAATTGAGAGCTCCAGGTCAACTCAGCCACAGTTTAATACTGAAAGCAATGTTCAGCACTTGCTTCTTCACCTGTTATTATGGGGGTGCTTACATTCCCACCACAGTATTTCATATTCCAAAGGAACTACATGCTGAATTTGTTGGTGCCTGGCTTTCAGCAGAGGGCTGTTTCAGATACATAGGCAATATCTAGAACTTACTTTGTTATAAGATAAAGCCCAGCAGGCTGCTTCAGTGGGAAGGAAGGTGCAAAGAGGAAACACCTTAGATTTAACTCTGGAGAGAAAGCAGGGATGTATCCCCCACTCGCTGCATTTGGCCACCAGGAGTTGAAGAAGAGTTCAAGCTCTCCCTGTGTCACCTGGCACTGGCCCTACAGGTTTCAGCACTCAGCTCAGCACTGCTACGTCAGAGCAAGAGCTGGCTCGTATCTGACTGTCCTGTGCCAGCAGGGGATGATCTCATCCTCCTTTCAACTCAGAGTGCATAGAAGCAAGCTGAGAATGGATCAAAATCTCTAAGACACAATGCTGCTAGAGGGAACGGCATGCTATGTATGCCCAAACTGAGACAAGTCTAAAAAAACAGCCTAGCTACCACTATGGGTGTTCCAGCTCAATGATGGCCATCACGCATTTCCACACATTTCAATGGCGTGTTTTACAACTCAGCTTTTACTACTGACATTCTGGAGAGTGAGGGAGGTACAGAACCAGACCGCAATAGCACTGCTGGTGTTTAATACTTAAAATACTTGCTCCAGTCCTCCTGACATTCACCCTCCTCCCACAAAGCCAGGAATGTTTCCAAAACACTAAAAAGCAAAACTGAACAGAAATCTTATGTGGATTGCCTTGGAAAAGAGTCATCCACCAGCCTGGGTGGTATTACCCACACCTTAGAAGATCATTGTCACATGATGATGGGTTTGACCAGTATTTCTTGGCAAGGTCAAAGACTGGATATAGAAAATCACCACATCTATCTACTCTGTTTCATGGAGAAAATTTAGGGCAGAATTCAAAATTCACAGTGCAGGGTTAGAATTTTTTTTCCATTCAGAGGGTTTTAGGAAAATAATTTCATAGGCCAGAAAAAAGCAAGTGTCAGTATTGGCAGTCATATGCTAGCTTCTCTTCCTTGTGGAGAGTCATTATGCAGTGTTTTCTAAAATTGTAAATGTTCTTCTGGGCTCACAATGGGAAACAACACTAATATGCATCACAGTGTGCGAGATAAAATGCATGGTGCTATTGTTGCCTTTGATTTGTCTTCCATTTATATCAGCTCTCAGCAAGAATTACAAAAAGACAGAGCTGCACATTTTTCTTCTCAACTTTTTCACATTTCATCATTCCCTTACTTCATAAATTCTAGGGTCTAACTAGGATGCTACATCAGAGACAGACATTTACATTTAGATAACGTAAGGCAAAGAATACTAACAGCTATAATCCTTCCACTTCCAAACAGCTCCAAAGTATTTCTCAACTGACCTCAGCTATGTAAAACAGGGGTCTGGATTATTTGCTTTCAGTTGAACATTTCTTTCTCCAGTAAGTCAGCATTCTGAGGTTTTCCTTTTTTTTTTTTTTTTTTGCCTTTTTCTTGGTTTCTGGAAGACTCACTCCCCATGCTGCTCCTGCCTTCATCTCTAGCTATAGGGTATAGGGAAGGCTGGGAGAAGACCCTGAGGACGGTGAGTGAGCGTGACACCTAGAAGAGGAAGGTGAATTTGTTTCTTCTAAGCTCCCTAAAAAAAATGGGAAGCAGATAGCCCCAAGGAAGAGCTTGCTGATTACGAGATACAGCTTTCCTTCTTCAGAACAGTCCAGAAGGACTCACTAGTGGAGAGTAAGAATAAGCCAGCAGCATGCATTACAGCCACAGGAAATCATTCTAGAGAGGTCCTCAGTCAGGTTCATAAACCCTGACATCTACCAGCATTGGCACGTAATGATCTACCAGACCTACAGCTCACCAGTGCAGAGTAGGAGAAGTATACTGGAGGGCTTATCATCTCCCAAATAGCTTTATTCCTAATTAAACTTCCTCTCATATGAGTTTACTCCCACTGTTGGAAGAGGCCCATTCTGCTGTTACTGGCAACTTGACCAGCAGGAAAGAAAAGAGTCAGAAATCTACTCTGGGTTTCACACATATCAGAGATATACTTGTACCAAAAGGAAGCAATTTCAAATGGAAAGCCAGACCAATGCTGGATTAGGACTAGAGCATTACTGACTTTTCTTAATTACTTTGGATAAGACCTGGAGCAACTCATTTGGAAAGCTTTGGCACTTCTTTTTTTCCTCAGCAATCATCTTGACTGCACTCTGAGATATTAGATTCCTCCAAGTCATACTATATCTTCAGGCACAAAATAGAAACTGCAGGCCAAAGATACAAACCGCATAATACACAGCGTGAACAAAAGTCTTTAAGGAAAAAAGGGGGGAACAAACTTTCATTTTCGTCTCAATGCCTTTCATTGAGAGAGAATATGCTTTCAAATAGACCAAGATTTTTCCCTTTATCACTGGAGAGAATATCTCTTCTTTCCATCAAACACACTTTTACCGTGCGGATTGCTCTAGATAGCAGTAGACGTAGGTCAATATTTTCAGAATCAGGTGACTGAAGCTAGGAACACTTTAAAATGGAGTTTAGATCCTGATTTCCAAAAGCTCCAAGCACCCAGCAGCTCCAACTGGCTTCAAAGGATGGCATTTCACAGCACAGTTGGCATGTGCGCAGCGTTTCTGGAAAACCAAGCCACCTATCTGGGGTCCTAAGCTTGGCTTCATGAATTCAATGCCAGTTCTCACCTCACTGGAGATGACACCACCTCTATGATCTGTGCTTAGAGACCTCAGCAACATTAGAGCCAACAAATTGGCTTTTGCCTTCTTTTTCCCTCAACAGTTTACAGAGCTGCTAATAAAACTGGTGTCTGTCATGAAAATTGGCAGACTCTCAAGTCTAATGTGATAACTATACTTTTCTTCCAAGCTATTGAGCAAGTCTGTAACATGTCCCCCACGTCTTCCTAATAACTGATGGCTAACAAGGGTTCCTTGCAGTGAGGTGTCCTGAAGGTCAGCCAGCATACAGCAGCTAGTGCCCTGGGATGTTCAGAATGTCAAATGCCATATAAAATACTGAAACCCAGGCTGGCACATTATAGTGCTTAGCCCTTCTGTAATATCATCCTCCCATTATGGGGTGCCAGAAAACTTAAAGGCTTATACTTGCAATCTTAGCACCAAAGGCAAGACCTCCACCAATTATGCCAGAAGAGAATAATTGTATTAGCAGTTGACAGTGGCAGGCATTTGTCTTGCTGAAGGAAGATGACTTGCACATATTAAAAGCATTTCCTCCAGCTAACCTCCTTCAGATGGCTGGATTTGGATCATGTTTTATGATTTATTTCTAATGAAGACCTTCTTAGCTCATGAGCTCGCTAAAAAGCCCAAAGCCTTTTTATAATACAGCTTTCAACTATTCCAGGCTTGGAAAAAAAAAAAAAAAAAAAAAAAAGAAAAGAAATCAATATAGTGATTCCACCCCTGGGTCAATCAGAAGGAACATCTCCCCACTTCTCCTCCCCTTGATTACTCACAGACGGAAGACAACACAGAGCTTTTGCCGGCATACATGGCACAAAGGTTGGAATTGGAGGCTTCAGATGTGTGCTGTTTCTCATGGTCCAGGTCTGAAAGAATTTGCAGGCCAGTGCAAGGCTTGCCACTGCCCACAGTTTCCACAAATGCTTCGGCATCTGTTACTTTCAAGAGAATTACTGAAGCTTTCAAAAGAATGCAAAAATTGCTAATCCCCTCGTGCAAGTGACTTCAGCCTTGACAGACCTTTTCCCAGAGCCGCAGATAAAACTGAAGGATTCGGCTATAAAGGATTAGGAGTGGTGTCACCTAGAATTAAGTCACTGGCCTTGAACCGTGTTTATGTTCAGCCCTGTCAATAGCAGATTTCACAATGCTAAAAACAAGGTTTATTGAGTTTCTTTAAAAATACATATATATCTTGATTTCCTGAGTAGGTTTAAAGGTCTAGACAATTCGGGTTATATTGCTTTATAGTTCTCATTTTTTACTACACTTCAGTGCACTAAAAACCTTCAGCCTGACAAACAGTCTGAGGAGTCTCAAACAACTTCTTTTCACAACCATTCACAAGATGTCTCTATGTATACAATGAAAGCCGGGCAACAAAATAAACATCTTGGATTGGTCTTTTCACATCGAATCTGTTTTAAATACGACAAACTCACTGAAGGGAGGAACTGCTACATAGAAAACAGGTAGTCTTTGCCAAGAGAGTTCTTAGTTCACAGCAAATCCTCATCAAATATTTTGCCTACTTAGTTACTAATCTGATATAAGCACCTAAAATGCATCTCTGAATGAGTTGTGCTTTGAGTTAGAAGTCTGTGGCCTTTCAGTGAACAGATGTTGTGAATATTTGGTGGTGAGGGGGACAAATAACCCGGGTGTCTTAATGAGTTGCTTTGATTCCCACAGAATATCCACAACAATGCCTGGAGCTGACATTATGATGGCTGAAAGCACTGAGTACCACTGATTCCCAGCCTGGTTATACACACTGTAATTTGCTGTAACACTGGATGTGGCTGACTCTGACTTAAGCACTGTGCACTACAGTTGAAGAGGAATTTGTACAGTGGAGGCCAGCCTGCATTTACACACATTAGGTGAGTTCAAGAAACACGGTCTTGCAAAAATGAGAAAACAGAACAAAACCAAAACCTTACCCAAGCCCCAAACGTACCTCAAACATGGGGATGGAGGAGGAGAGGGCGAGCCTCCTCATCATACTGCATTAGGAGGCACTTTGCAGAGGTGCTGGCTATTTTGCCTACAGCTGCCACAGCATATGAGAGTGCCTGGCTTGGAAAGAAGCTGGAGGTTAGCTGGGATACCTGCAGCAGCCCTGAGGCCACTGGAGCTGCCGCAGCCGACATGCAGCGGGTGGTCCTGCTGCAAGAGGAGCTGGCTGCAAAGGCACATGTGGAGTTGATCAAAATATTTCTAACAAAATCTCTTCCCCTATCAAGTTACATACTTTTTTTTTTTTTTTTTTCTTCTTCTTCTTTTAACAGACAGTTTTATGGGAACTGTTCCATTTTCAGAGAGTCATACAAAAGAAGCCTGGACAGCCCAAGGTTGCCAGAGGAGTGCTGCTGCCTCTTGCCAAAATTATTTATAACCATCGAATCATTTAGGTTGGAAAAGACAGTTAAAATCATCATCTATAGATAAATTGGCAATGGAGTTGGAATTGCCAGAAAAAGTAGGTGTATTAGGAGTAAAGACTTTATAGAGAAACAGAACTCTGTATTTCTTGGGTAGCCCTAACCGGCTGGGGAAAGGCTGCCAGCAGAGAGCTCTTGATTAATAGAAGTATGAGTAGAAGCCTTCAGATTGCTGATAAAAACAAAACAAAACAAAAACAAAACAAACAACAACAACAACAACAAAACTTCCTAATTGAAAAGACAGCAAGTCTTTTTTTCTCTGTTTTGCAAGAATGTTTTGGAAATGGAAATCCATCTAACAGATGCCTTGGTTATACTGATAAGCATGCCACGATATACGATTTAGGCTGTATGATTGTGGATAGAGACCTAGGCATACAGTACCTCGCACTATATTATTACCAATTGAAGTTTAGGGAGCTCTGTTGCATGGCTGTCTGGCAGTAATGATGATATTAACAACGCTTGGAGAAGACATTAATAATAATAACGGTTAAATAGGTCCTGCTTCTCCTTCTGCATGTTCCCAGTCAGCAAAGTACATCAGTTGTTTCATTTCCTTACTATAGTAGTAATTCATAGCCCAGGAGACTGCTTAATAATACCAATTATGGTACAAAAGAAAGTACAATGAAAATGGACCCAAATTAAAGCTCACTAAGTTCAGCTCAGCATCTTTTTGCTCTCTCAAGGTATGTTTGCTATAGCAAGCTTAACAGTGCAGATTCATTTATTTCTGCCTATCTTCATGTTTACTAAACCTGAATTAATGCTCTCCTTCCGCAGCCCGAACACGAAAGAGTTCTGCAAATAGCTGAAAGAAATGATAAGGACTCCAGGTGACATAGATCACACATTTTACACAGTATTACTTTCCCCAGAGTGAGCCTGTGTAGCAGTATTTTGTGGCATTCATCATTAAAGTTCAGTCTTTGGAGGGCTGCCATGGTGGTTGTGTGCAGCCAGCTCTCTAGTGATGTAGTGGAGCTTATAACCAAAGGCCATCCCTCCAGGGGGCACTGCAAAAGCAATCTGAATGTCAGGCCTTGGGAAAGGTGGTGGTGTTGTTTTTTTTTTTTTTTTTTTTTTTTTCTTTTCCTCCTTTGCTGTTTTTATTTCAAACAGTTTTTATTTCACAGGCAGGCCAATAGCTTTAAGCACGTGAGGTTTGCAGCCACAAAACTGTGAAGTCTCCAGAAACAAGAAGCCAGTGAAATGTAGGAAAAAAAAAAAAAAAAGAAAAAAGAAAAAAAAGTTGCTTTTTTGCCAAAACAAAATTCCTGCTGATACACTGAATTGGATCAAATTATTCTTGCAGAAAAACAGAACTCGTGCTAACCTTGCCATGAAGGCGCTGGGCGCTGCTGGTGGTGGCCTCTCTGGTGTCCTCAGCTAAGCAGAGCCAAGGCAGCATCACCCTGCTGGTCCTTCCTCCAGCTCCCAGCCAGGCACAGATGCCCAGTTCTGATCTGCTCCTCACATGGAGACATGGGGTTTAAGCAGTAGGGCTGCTCAGTGAGCAACTGGGAAGCCCCCAGTGCTCCAGTGAGTGCCTCATCTCCAGGACAGCCTTTCACATTGGTCACTGCCAGCTTGCGTGGAGCCACGCTAATAGACGTGGCACAGGAAGACACGGAGGAACTAGGAGGCTACAAGGTGATATGTGATTGGGAGGAGCAGAGATTTCTATTAGCAGGATGTGAAACCCCCTTCAAAGCCAATCACTTACAGTGCTGGTTTCCTCCGAAGTGCACAAATCACCACCTGGCACAGTGCAGCGAGAGGATGAACAGCACAGTAATTGAGAAGTGTGCCCAGCAACATGTACTTGTTACAGGTGCTCTTGAAGGGTTAGAGCTCGCTTCATTTCCACAGCCTGCAGCAAGCCTGACTGCTTCAAGCTCTTCTCACAGGATGGGGATCATGGAGCAGCCTCAAGTGGCACATTTTGTTCTCAGTATGCATCCTTTGGGTCTCAGGGCCTCTGCCCAAAGGCTTTCTGCTTCCCAGTCAATTAAGAGAAGGTGCAAAATACCAGAGAAATGGCACATCCTAGCAATTATGATAAACAAAGTATATAGCCAACTACTTTAAAAGCAGACTTTGAAATGCCACTGGCTTGCTTCTTTCTGAGCACATTCCCAGGGAGAATGTCAGGTCACATAACTCATCTGTTATCTTTACATAGAGGATGTCAACTAAGCAGCAGCCATCATAAAAATACCAACATTTCTTTTTGTGGAAAACAAATATAAAAGAAAAACGCAGCATCTCTCTTACACACACAAAAAAGGGCAGTTAGCACTTCAAAGATTACTGGTCTGTAAATAGCAGTGCCAATGCACCAGGGAGCTGTGCTCCTCTTTAGCGACAGCCCCACTTACTCCCACGGAGGCAGCGATGTTACAGGCCTTTCCTGTGCTGCATCGTGCATTCATTTAGAGTGTGCTCTTTGCATTTTGTTTCCCTCGATGCCTTAAAAATAACAAGATTTGCAGTAGTGTAGGAACAACCTTTCAATCTAGCCTCCTATACAGCATTTCAATCTAGCCGACGGAGAGTGTTGGAAGAAAATTGCTGTATAGTGGTGAAGAACCCCCCTCTCACATTTCTCTATCATCCACAGCTAGATTCTTGCATTTACAGCTAGCCATTTTAATTATATCTAAATGTTTATCTCCAAGGTGGCTGAATTAGTTGGTATTTAATTGTAGTGGTGCAAACACATGATGGCTGGGTGCTCTCACTTGCCTGGAAATGCAACAGAACAAAAGATGTTGTATTCAATTACATGGCAAATGTCCACAGGTACCTCTGAGATATTCTACACGCCACACAAAGCCTCTGCTTCACGTGCTTAAACAGCTCTCTCTATTGCTTTATAGGAAGGGAGGGAAGAAGGGAAAGAGTTTTACAGTTTTACAACATTTACTGTTGTACAGCGAAAGCTTGAAGATTAATAATAAAAGTGCATATGTGACAATGCAGAAATAAATGCCGTTCCACGTTAAATACAAAGCAAGAAGCAAATTTATTTTTTCTGTTAATTAACCAGGCTTTCATCTCAACTGCTCTGATCTGTAAATAAAGCTACTTTCAAACCAGCCAAGGAATTAGGCAATAAAGCAAAACAAACTCAACCAAAATACTTCAACCCAAGAGCCTCCTAACATGGGTTAGCTAATTATGTTTGCCATTTCCTATTCAAGGAGGACTTCAACAGAACTTCCTAATTGAAACGGTTTAAAAGCAACAGTACTCTGTTGGCGGTCTCAGGGTGAGCACCACCAGCCACCAAATGCTCCCAAGCACTGCCAAGGAGCAAAGGGCATCCCCAGATATTCTGAAAGGGGAGATAAGTGGAAGGGAGGAAGGACAGACAGACGGAAGTGGGAGAAGAAAGAACGAACGACTGATCCCTACCATTAATATTACATCCTCCTGCAGCTATGCCTCCCCTCTGAGGATTTGCTTTCCAAGCTCTTTATTGAAATTGTTCAGGTCCTTAACTGATCTCCTGGGGGGTGAGTCAGGGGGAGAGGGGTGGGTGGTTGAAAAGCCTTAAGCTAATTAAGCATGGCTGAGACATGCTTGATGAGATGGGAAAAACACGAGGCTTTTGAAGGGGTAAAAAACCTCCGACCATCTGGTAGTGGCATTGCACGGAGAAGAAAGAGGAAGGACAAAGGGGCAGCTCTCTGGGCGAGGAGGTACAGGACTCCTTTAATTACTGGGTCATTGAGACCATTACAGTTCCAAATGCCTGTGAAAGCCTGCAAAATAAGCTTGGGAGGCTCAGCAAAAACAACAGCTCTTAGCAAGAAAAGCATCTGCAAGAAAGTGAATCGGAGCAGCTTTCCCCAGGATGCGCCTGCTAATTAGAAATGATAGGTAATGGATGGGGGTGGAGGCCCCCAGACCAGAACGAGACTGTTTCCAGTAACCTCCCTGCCTCTCCTCTCCGATCTGCTGTTCTCCAAGGCCCTGCAGATGGTGCTCTGTTTAAATTAATACCACCCTGCCAGCCAGAAGGAAGCTTCTGTTGTACTTGGCAGTCCAGGTGAACAGCCTGCGTTTAGGCTTCAGAATGAATGCCCCAGGTGTTTCATCAATATGGCAAGCAGCTTATGTGCTCCAGCCTCTTCAGGCCTGGATAAAGCTCATCTGTGTTCTCCCATCTCCGAGACCGGCTAGAGAAAATCACAGCGTTCATCAGAGGGCAAGCTACACATACCAGAGGAATATCTGAGCCATCTTTGTGCTAAACGGCTTTGTCAGCCGTGAGCAGGGAAAGTGCTGGGGTGATCCAAACGAGGAGCCCTCCCCTGCCTTCTCAGCTCACGTGGGCTGGATGCGGCTGCGGCTGACTACAGGTGCAGGCTGGCAAAAAGCAAGCTGCTCGTGACACCAGAAGCCGTGGCCAAACTCGTGCCAAAAAGCAGCACTTTGCTAACTCCTGCTTTGGGATGTGCGGCTGATTTCCCTTCCTCCCACACGCAGATTCTCCTTCAATTATTTTGGCCGTGTGCTGTGAACCAGTCAGATGCGCAAGCTGCACAAGAGCAAGCTATATCCATCCTTGGATGGCAGAGCTCATTAAAAGAAGGAAGCGGAACCGGGGATCTATCGCATCGTGCTGCACTGCTGTCCACAGGATCAGATACAAAACCCAGGCCCTGACTACCTGCGGCCATTTCAGTTTTGATAAAGACAAATGGCATTAACCCTATTCTTCAGCCAAATCTCAACGTACATTTTTCTCCTCTAGGTTCTCCCTGAAGGTTCACTTGGAAAGAGCTGCCGTGTCTTAAACTGTCACATTTTTATTCAGTTCTGTTAAACATTGGCTGCATCTAATGCCAGAGGGAAAAGTTTCAGATGCTGTGATCTCTGTATATATCAGTTTCTAAGATAACTTCAGTTCCTTCAGATAGGTACCGGATATGTGCGTACTTATCGTCTGCTTTTCATGCTCACTTACTTCAAGAGCCAGCTGGATCTGCAAACAGAACTCCATCCAGAAAATCTATTTCCCTCCACATCATATGTAATGCTGGAAGCAGAATATCCTTTAAGGTCTTTTTCCTTTTTCGTTCCTTTTGGTTTTCAGCAAGCTTTGCCAGAGTTACAGGGCCAAGAGAACCAAAACCAAGCTCAAAAAAACCCTGAATGTTTGGATGCTTACAGGAGAAGCAGCTCCGTTCCAGTTGGCCCCGATGCTGCCAAGCACTGCAGTACTGCCACACGATCACCGAGCCACCCATCCAGTGTGGGCTCAGGTCTGGATGTGTAAATGGATTTGTGATGAGATGAGCATTAACAAAACAAACAGTTGCATAAAAATGACCACAACAGCTGTACTTGCTATGCACTGTGCAGTTATTGCTTTGGAAGAAGGAGAAATGAGACAAACAAAGCCAGTTTTGAAGATGCCGGTACTTCAGGAGCAGAGATGGTCTTATTACATTTGCTCACACAAGAGGAACTGTAGAAACCTGCTGTTCCAAGGAGGAGGCCCCAGCACACCTCTGATCTCTTTCAGATGTCTAGCTTTATAAAACAACACAACCATCAGAGATAAGCTACAGACCTGGAAATAAACCCGTTTCTGAGTCTCACTCCATGCTGGAAGGAGCCAACCTCTGGCCCTCGAGTCCTAGAGATCCCTGCATGGGCAGCTGTAGAGGAAAGCCCCTTTCACCCTTCTCATGCACCAGGGCCCACTGCCAGCAAAAACGCACGACTTACAGGGCCCTTTCAAAGCCCAGGAAGGAGCAATGCAGCTGGTGTACACCCAAAAGAAGCAAGTCCTGCTCGGTTTTCTGCCTTCCGTGGACTGACTGGATCTTAGGTTGATGGAGGTGCCACACTTGGGTACCTGCACCCCAGGGAGGGAGAGATGCTAAAACATGTCTTACCGACTGCCTCCCTGCTTAGTCTGCAAGCTTTCCTGCTAATCTTCCCTGCTGCCTGGACAGCTGGAAGAATCAGCCAATTTAATTTCCTTGAATCGAGCTGCTGGAGTTAGGTACCGATTTTTCAGCACAGTGACATCTTACTTTGAAGCACCTGAGGTATCTCCATTTGTGCCCATTTGATGTTTTCGTGCTACATTTCAGGCTGACAGACCACACAAACACAACCAGAGAGTGTGTTTTAACTGATGAAATACCTTGTAACCACGATAGGATTTAGCCACAAAGCGGGGCGCCCAATTTTCTCCAGCCACTGAGACAGCGACTTTGCTAGGCTAACCCTCTAACTATATACCAGTGTTAGATGTAACCAGGGGGCACTGAAAAAAGATTATTGACTTTTTCCTCCTCGGAATCCAGAACGCGGTTTAACTGATTTTCAGTCCAGGTGAGAACAGCGTAGCCTGGAAGCGACTGCTTATTTCCTCCACAGAGAAGATGCTGAACGTGTAAATACGCCGTCTTTCAAGGGCTGTCAAGTAAATGAAGGTATTGAGTGTTTTTTGACAGGATGCTGTAAATGAAGAAAGGAGTTTTTGGCCTCTGTGGTACCGATGATTACAGGCAGAGCTATGCCCTTCACACTAGTGATTGAGAAAAAAACAAACAAATAAGGCTGCAAAACCACAAAAGGAATAATGAGACAAAAGGATTGCATGCCTCAACATCTCGGACTAAAGATCTCTCACCAGTGAAACAATAACAAGGACTGTTTTGTGGCAGAAATATGCCAGCTGGGGAATGCTATGGATTTTAGAACTTAGGATAGAAATCACAAGGAAAGCCTGGATCTGGGAGAAAAATAAATGTTTGAGGAAATAACAGTGTTAGTCAATTATGGAATGATTTAAGCACCCCAGTAAATGCAAGGGAAAGTAAAAGACTATGCCATTCCATGCTCTGTATTTCTCCTGGACCTCTCAAGCAGAAAACATGCTTTTGCTGTTGCCCATAGAACCCAAAATGCATCATCCAGAACACCTCTGCTGTACCAGTTTAATTGCAGATTAAGACACAGTTGTACACATAGCACACAAGAAAGGACTTTCAGAGCTCATGGAACAGCCCAAAAAGGACAAGCTGAACTTTCTGTTAAGTGACAGGAAGTCCCAAAGAGCTGCAGTCCTGCACCAGTGTTAAAATATCACTACAGCACGATTAATACAAAGGTGCAGCCACAGAGATGGAGGAGGTGAGATTAAATGCTAGCTTCCTCCCTGGCAGACAACTTACAGTGACCAGAAACAGGCCCAGCTTGGGGCTAACGCTGTGGGCTGGGTACACTAGCAGTGACCTCACACACTTGTCTGGCAGTAAAACGTGATGAAAGCCAACTGAGCACAGGAAAGCTATTCCAGATGGCAAAATCTGCTTGAGAACACTCACCTGCCATCTGCACTAGGAAAAGGTGAGGGCACAGAAAACCCGCTGCCAGGAAGTTATGGCTCGCAGGCAGATAAAAGGAAGAGAATATCTATAGGTATGAGGAAAGGATAATGCTTTGAAGATCTGGATGAGATCAGGTGGGATTTTTCCTGCTCAGGATCTGTAATGGTGAAAGGCAGATTTACTCTCAGCTGGGGTCATGCCCCCATCTCTGCATTCTCCACTGAACAACTTGGAGATGTTTCTTCCCTCTTCTCGAGTGCCAGACCCTCCTTGTGCACACCAGACTTCCTCTCCAAGCACCAGGAACAAGGGCACCTGAGAAGCCACAGCACAACAGCTCCCGGCAGGGCCAACACCATGGGGCTGAGCAGTGGAGAAACCAGAGCAGAGCTGAACCAGAAAGACAGCATCGTGACAGACCTGTTAGCGTGAACAGTGGCTAAATGCTACATTTCTGATAGGAGAACATGGTAAACTGCTCATCCACACTGCTAGGCACAACTGCAGCAACAAAGTTCCTAACAGAGAAGGGAAACATACATCCACACCCACAAAACAAATCCCATGACATATGCTGCTTTCTTTGAGTTCATTCCTGTTCTGATCCCAAAATAAGAAAAACTCCCAAATCACCTTCCCTATCCCCGCTGCTTGTTTTCAGTTCACACTGTTACAGTCCCACTCTGCTCATTGTGTTACATGACAATCACTGGTAAAAACAGCTTCTTTCTCTGCTGTCTGAAGTGTGTGTGCCACTTGCACGTATGAAAGAGCTGTAACAGTGCAACAACCTGGGCAGAGTGACAACTTATGCGTGCTGTACATTATATATAACGTAAAGCGTGGGGGAGCAGAGAATTTCTAGAGCCAGTTCGGTGGGATGTGCACAACTCATCCTAGGCAAGCTTTATTAAAGGAGGGGAGAGTCCAAAACGAATCAGACTGAAAAGATTTGATGGATCTATTCTGATTTAAAGCCAAAAATCTTACTGTTGCAAATGGGAACGAAGCCCGCTGCTCAAACAGAAACCTCGGGAGCTGCACAGTATGCTGAAAACAGTGGTGCCATTTCTCTGAAGGTGCTAAACCTGATTTCCAGATACATTATTAACTACGATGCCATCTGTAAAACTGCAGCCTTTGGTCAGCGAGCTCTCTTTTTTCAATTATGCTACAGGAAGAAGTTTCTAGGATGTCAGAATCTCTCCCTCGATTCCTTTCCTTGCTATTTGATATGATTTGAAAGATACGTGTTTCATTTGCATAAAGTACCTCTGCTTCTCAGGAGATTTGAATTAGAACCAAAGACTGGTAGACTTGAACACCACATGAAATATGAATTCCATTATCTTTCCAGTTTTCATATCCTAAAAGGGCATTATCAGCATCTTAAAGCTCTTTAAGCCTTGTAGCTCAGAAGTACAAAACATGTAACATCATGTAATAATATTGTAAACATATGAGGACTTTGAATGACTTCATAGCATCTGCTTTTCGGTGGGATTTTATGGCTTTATATTATTTTGGCATTCCTACCACTGGAAAATAAAAATGTAAATGGCACTTTAAAATACGCCATTAAAAATATCCCTTTTCTCCTCCAGCTTCTCAGAGGATTTAATCTTTTTGTTGTTTTTTTTTTTTATTTTTATTATTTTTTGTATGTAGAAGAGAGTTCTAAAAAGTATTATTAGATTTAATGCAGAATGTATTTCAATGCAGTACCGCAACGAGAGTTAATTAAACTAAACAAAGGCCACATTGCCAACACTTTCAAAGGGAACAAAGAGATGATATTTTTAAATGAAACAAAAATTGACAATTCATAATAATATCTCTATTCTGATTACTGAAAATGACACGAAGAAAGCAATCAGATACACACAATAAACCTTAAACACTATCATTGTTAAAGCAGTCCATTTTCTTGTATCTTTTTCCCTTTCTTTTGCCTTTTTGTCTTATACTCCACATCAAGCCTGATAACATAAAATGACTGTGATGGCAGGTGAAATGCTTAAGCTGAGAATTCCTTACATTTTCCACTTTCTCTTAGAAAAGAATGCAGAAAAAAATACATCGTTTGTCACTGAAAGAGATGAAAAATAATTAAAACTTAGAATTAATCTTGCACCACCTGTTCTTTACATACACTCAGGCTAGAATCTGATATATGGAGAGTAATGAAAAGAAACAGATTCCTTCTGTGGCAGGAAAAAAAAAAATGACTTCTTTCCCCCCAAGGA
Source organism: Meleagris gallopavo (assembly GCF_905368555.1). Taxonomy (NCBI): domain Eukaryota; kingdom Metazoa; phylum Chordata; class Aves; order Galliformes; family Phasianidae; genus Meleagris; species Meleagris gallopavo. Next base: position 5,381,570 of record NC_139405.1, on the reverse strand, counting down.
GATTGAAATCAATATCTGGAGCAGACTGCTGACAGTATAATAACCACCCTATCCTGCTCGTGCACAGCGTTGCTCAGTACAACCCACACAGCACCCTTAGGGGAGGTCTGTGGGGGTCTGCACCCTCCTCGAGCAGGGAAGGAACATCGTTTTGGGCACCGTGCACTGCCTGATGTGGTACGACTCTTCTGCTGCACCAGGTGGTCCTTAGAAAACAAAAATCCCAGCACCTCCGCACTCCTGTTGGTGCACACGACTGGTCACGACAGCCTGCAAGTAAGACTTCCTCCTGTTAAGCTTGCTGGTCCTCCACCATCACAGAATGGCTTGAGTTAGACCTTAAAGCCCTCCCAGCACATGGGCTGGCTGCCTCCCACTAGCTCAGGCTGCCCAGGGCCCTATCCTCTCAAGTCCTGGAAGGCTGCAATGAGGTCTCCCAGCAGCCTTCTCCTTTCCATGGTGGACAAGCCCAGCTCTATCAGCCTTTTTTCACAGGAAAGGTGCTCCAGCCCTCTGATCATTTGTGCCCATCACTAGACCTGCTCCAACAGCTCCACTTCTCTCTTCTGGGGTCCCCAGGCCTGGACACAGCAATCCAGCGGGGCCTCACGAAGGCAGAGTAGAGGGGAAATCCCCACCTTCTCCCTGCTGCCACCCCTCTGTTGATGCAGACCAAGATGCAGTTGGCCTTCTGGGCTGCATCAGTGAAGACCTGCTGAGAGCACCTAACCTTTGCCAGTATGAGAGCCTGGAAACCTCCCAGTCTGGCACTGCCAAAGCCACCACAAATATAACCACAGGCCCTGGGACCAAAAAAACACTCCTCTTCTACAAGCTGCATCTGCTTCCAACGGAGCACAGACAAGCCTCTCACAGGCACATCAGCCTCACCTCTGCTCAGAGGCTTTAAACAAAACTACCCCAAACCCGGATCCATGTAAAATATTTTATGTGCATTCAATAAAATCAACATACCGTTTTGAACTTGAAAAAAACTGTAGCATTCCACCCTTATCAACAGTTAGCTTTTGCCAGCTTAAAAGATTTTCCTGTCCTTTGCAACATCTACTTGGCATAAAAATAACCTGAGTATACTTTTTGCCACTCTGAAATCATTGTAGTTGTGGCAGAAGCGCTTTTCACTGGAGCTACAGATGGAACTGCCCTTGGACCAATGCAGATGGACCACAGGAGGCTGATAAGCAGAATGTGGGTGCCAAAGCTCCTCATCTGGTTGACATTTCAATTGCAAAACTCACCTGAGTTCTGTGAAATTCTCCAGAAAATAAAGGCCTTTAAAGGGAGACTTCTTAAACCTGAAAGCGCTTCGATGAAGGCTTTTTTTTTGGCTTTCTAGTCATAATCTGGTTACTGAGTGCTTCCAACTAATTCCAGCAATGCTCTTCGCACCAGTCCATCTCTTTAGCTCAGCTTTGGACTTCTGAGTTTAAAAACCAATTTCCAAGTTTCTATTTCCACAGAACAGCCAGCATTTCTCTGCAAAAGGCCCAGAGGTGCACCTTTATTTTTCTCTGCCAAATATCAATACATGTTGGAAGCATATTTTTAAAATACACTCCAAATTTACAGCAAGACTATTCTGCAACAGCCCATAAAATGTCATCTGATCCTTCCAGTATGGGCTGTTATCAAAGACCAAACATGTTATATCTGAATCAGGATACTTTACTCCTATTCTGAGGGGGAGGAATTGAATAAAAGGAGTTGGAGCCTCTGAACGAGCTCTTCAGAAGCCACAATGCTCCCACATGTATTTGTTTGCTTTTCTTCCCAAACAAAAAGAAAACATCTCTTTTAAAGATGCATACAGAAGATTTGCTAAATCTCTTTTTTTCCCTAAGATGTCTGACCCATCTGCACTTGCAACTGAGAAGAAGTTCAGTTAAAAAATAAATGCAGTTACAATTGCCATGACTCAAGAATAAAGATGTCAGATTTGTCGGGAAAGATCTTTCTCCAGAAGTACCTTGTTTCTCTGTAACTACAATGTCATATCAGAGAAAGTAATTCTTTTGACTATATTTACAACTGTACCAATGCAACCACTCACCAACAAATCATAAATGCCTGAGAATGAAACTGCAAAAAATGAAGAGCTCTTTTCAAAGCTTTGGAATATTTAAATCTCTCCAAGATTGTGCTTTAAAATCATCTATTTTGGTATGGTGGAGATGGATAAAGCCCTTAAAACCCGGTTAAGAAAAGAATGGATGACATGACAGCTACAAAGTAACATCTGCTCTCATGATGAAGATTCTGAGTAAAACTGGGTTCAGCTATGATGGAAATCAGGCAGAATTCAAACTTTAAATAGGCAGTGACCAAAAGTCTGGCATCAGAGGGAATCATGTATACAGCAAATGATTTAAAAGAAATAAATCCCTACAGTCCATTCACAAGCCTCCTTTAACATCACACAGCTCGTGTGATGGTTATTATAGTTCTTTAAACGTGGCATTCGAACAGGCCAGGATGCAACTACAGAGAAATACCAGTTGAACAGGCTGGATCTTGCTTGCAAGCTAAATCCCTGGATGCTTCAATACCCTTTCTCTAGGTGCTCATTAGTAGTTTGTTCCTTGATAGTACTTGAGCAAGAACCTGCTCCTGCACTTCTGGACTTGTCCAAAGGAAAATAAACATATTATTTTCCCAGAAAGACTGCCACTCAGCCACAGGTTCAGCAGAGGTACCACTGTGCCACAACAGCCATGCAGGAGCGGCAGAATGACTTCACCCTTTCCTTTTGCCCACCATCTCTTACACAGCTCCAGTGATCAGAATGAAGCTGTCAAGACTTTCTTGAAACCAGGAACTGTGCTTTGTGCTCAACGACACGTGAAACTGGTGGAGAAAAATCCCAAGTCAAGTTCAAATAATGTTAGAAACAGCATAATAAGACAAAACGCCTAATCACAGAAGAAGAAAATTAATGGCTGTTTCTGTTATTATTTTCCGATGGAAAACCTGTTCTCCAAAGAGTTCAGTAACTTCAGCAGACGACGAGTGAGAGAAACCGTCACATCCAATGACTTTATGTAGGGCGATAGAAAGAGGTCGGAAATGAAAACGATGGAGGGGACAGCAGGCTTAGAGTAGGAAATGCCTGTGTATTCACACATGCTGTACACTGTCCTGTAGAAAAACTGATCTGTTTGAAACTGAATGCACGGTCATTACAACATAACAAGACTATTTCTATGCATACGTATAAAGGGCAGCCAAATGGCATATTAAAAACATGTACACCTCCCTAGTCAGAAAATAGGTCAGTGATCACCACTTATCCTGCTTTTTAATAAAGGGATTTGAGAATATTCCCTAATCTTATAACAAACACAGATTTTCATTATTCTTCGGTGAACAAGAATGGGTGCATTAAAGTAGTTGGAAAATAACATATAAAAAAAAAGGCATCTTAGCTTGTCTTTTTTTTTTTTTTTTTTTTTTTTTAGGTGCTCCCTAATAATATATAACTTCAAGTTACAGTAGGAAAAAGGGAATAATTGGCACACGCTGTATTTTATTACTGATCTTGGAAAAAGCCACACCAGGTTTTTATGAAACACACACTGCTTCACATTGTTACATTCTTCAGGGTAATCTGGCTTGTTTCATACTTCTGGCAATAGGAAAGTGGTGAAATTGCAAAGACTTTGATTCTCCAGTCCTCTGGGCTCCCGGTGCCCCAGAACAGGATTCATGCCTCCTTGGTAATACACGCTATGGAGCTGTGAAGCCACACCAACTTTACAGAAAGGACACTCAAGCACTAAAATCCCCTACTATACACATCAGCTGGTATTAAAATGAGCACAATTTAATTGGAGGCGTACCTACAGCTTGTGAAAAATGACACACACCTCTAAACCACCAAGAAACAGACATTTTTTCAAGGTAAACCTTCCAAGGATAACTGACAAAAAATTCTAGCCAGCTTCAAAGCCCATACCAGTAACGAAGCTGAAATCTAGCTCAGGGCTGGAAAAGGGACCTTGAACTTTGCTGGTCATTTAGTGGCTTCCATAGCTCCAGTTCTGGAGACAGCCTATGTTACAGATGGCTCCCATTTATCCAGTGGCTACCAGTGAGACAGAGGGAGGGGAGAGGCAGTCCTGTGCCACCCCTCACGCTGGGATTAGCTTGGTAACACAAAAAGCAAATATCAGATGTAGAACAGAGAGATCAGGTAGCTGATAGTCCAGTAGCTGCTACATGCAGCGAGGCACATAGGTCTAATACGGATCAAAACCACTGTTGTGACACTTATGATCCAGTTTTATGACTGGATTTCTATTTAATGGGAACTGCAGTCCCACTTTAGCTCTTTTCCAAGTGTTCTCAGGCAAAAAAATGCTGTTTTATTGTATATCAAATGCACTGTGGATGCTGCTGGAAAACAATTTAACTGAATTAGTTCATGCAGAAGCACTTGGGTTACATGAAATAGTGTTACATAGTACATCTCTGGTTTATGCCCCATAATCTCTTCCCATTAAAGGAGACTCTCCTTGGGGAATATGTATTATTTTACCAGTTCGAATTTCAGCTGATTTGCTGTTTTTTCAACTCTTCGTCCAGATCCATTCTGCATCATGGTGGACTTTCAAATCTCCCATGGATGAGCGTGTGCCCACTGACATGGAAAGCATCTAACACCACCAGCTCTGAAGGTATCCTACAGATTCTTACACCCATAAGAGAAAAGGACTTGCAAGGAAAAGTCTTAATTTCCTTTCCCTCACGAAAAAGGAAAAAGCATCAATTTATTTTCTCTGATCCCAAGACAGTATGCTCAGAAAAAGGTAAAGAAAGTATCCACACCGTTACTTAAAAGTGGTATTACCCTGCAGACAGGTTCAGCACAGCATCCCCTCTTACTATGGAGTTTAAATCAATGAGTCTTTCTATGAAATTCAGTAAGCTTTGGATCAGACAAATCTTATTCAGGAACAATATCTGAGTCTGCATATAGGAACGTGTTCCACAGCGTCTGGAAAGAACCTTTTACTTATTTAGCACTCGAGCCTTTTAAATCAAGGGCAGGAAAAGGAAAAGTGCCAAGAACAACCCTTTTCTGACATTACCTCCTTTTCTTTAATGTTGCATATTTTAATACTAGGTAGAACAGATGGTGAAATACAAGCTCTCCAGTGAGAACTCAATGACAGTATCTAGCTGTAGGGGACAGTAAAGTATTAAAGAGAAGGAAATGCACAAATAATGAAAGTACATTTTGTCCAACTTGCTTTTGATGAGACATAAAATAAAATGTAAATAATTTCTATTAGGAGGAAATTAACATAATGACTTTGGTATTTGCAATCAGAGTGAGCTTGCATTATATAACCTGGATTTGTAATTGAAGTAGAGCAACACCATTTACCTGGATCTGAAGTAAGAATTACGTGAATTCTGTTTTCACCATCAGTAATACAACACAAAACCAATACTATTAGCATGACTGATAATAAAGAAATGTGATTAGTATCAACTTGGATTGGCAATAAAAAAAGCAGCAGAAATGTTCCTCAGCTGTACATGAACAAAGAGGTTCTATTAACCTGAGTTTGCAGTAAAGAAAAGCGTCAATAAAACTAACACGGGTTTGTAATTAAGCTGGTGTCAATGTGGCTGGGAAAAGAAGTTCATAATTAGGACAACAGTGTTAGTATTGACTTGAATTTTCACTAAAAATCATGTCTGGGTTTTAATTTGGAACTGTAAAATACATCTCCATGCTTTACAGAAGGCGACCGTATAATTATCAACTTGCAGTTACTTTACAATTAGAATTACTTCCATAATGTGTTCTTTTTTATATAACCATGTGTGTGTTGTAAGTGGGCTCCCAGAAGAGTATCCAACACAGAAAATTAAACTTCCAAGTTTCTTTACAAAGGCATTAGTAAGGATTTAAATACTTTACCCTCAGAAAAAAAATGACTGCTTCAGCAAGACCTTGTACTTCCGCTCCAAATATTGGTTTCCTTATTAGAATTACTAGTTTTAGTTAATTACTAGCTACATCTCTATTAATGGTCTCACAAATCATTTTGTGCCCATTTATTGTAAATACTCTCGATGCTTCTAGTGAACATGATCAAGAGAGTACTTAAATGGACGTAAACGGGTTGTTTAATCAGCCTTGGGCACATTAATACAGAAAGCTAACAACAGGAAGCATGCTTAAAGTCACTTTGGAATCTGACTCTGCACTTTCTTGCACTTTCCTATTTGAGTGCAAGTCTAACGCACCAGCACAACACTCAAAGATAAGGAAGAAATGTCTATTTTTTTTTTTAAGAAATCTCTTTTCTCTTTTTTTCTATTTCCATGTTTTCTCATGTTTTCTCACAACAGAAAGGAGGACGTGAGCCAAGCAGAATTCTCTACCTCATTCTATTTTATTAGTAGACTTACCTCCTTCTTCTTGTTGTACTCCTCCTCCTCCTTCTTTTTCTTTTTCCTCCGCACTGGGAATCAAAGGTTTCTCGTCTTCTGTTGTGTCTTCTTCGTTCAACAATGGCTCTGAATAAATTTGATAAAAAGATGAACACCAAGGCTTTTCAGAACTGTCACTGCATAAAAGGATTAACAGATACTAGAGAGATTATCATTAAAAACACTGGAAAAGGATCATTCCCCCCAGGAGGACAGACACAATAACCATCTTGGAGAAATGCAGGGGGCTGTATTTGAGAGCAAGGCCTTGATCTTCTAACATGCTGAGCTTTCTGGGATTTAGTACAAAAAGCCCCACGTGCCCAACTTCAGTTATGGGCCTTTACCAGGACTCATCACCAACCCAGAGACACGCGTACCCAAGCGCTTTGTTGGACTGGGGACAGAGCGTGCTGTGCTCCAAATGTACAGGGCTAAGTGCTTGTCATGAGGAACAGGAAACCGTTTTCATTTCTTTGTCTAAAAGTGGCAGTCATTAACAACTCAGCCTTTCTCACAGAGAAGCCATAGCACTACTGCCCTGCTCTGGGTTTGTCTAGTCTGGAGAAGGGAAGGCTCAGGGGACACTTCATTGCTCTCTGCAACAACCTGAAAGGAGGTTGTGGCAAGCTGCGAGTTGGCCTCTGCTCCCATGTAGCAGTGTTAGGACGAGAGGGGGTGGCCTCACACTGAGCCAGAGGAGGTTCAGGTTGGCTGTTAGGAATAATTTCTACTCCCAAAGAGCAGTGAGGCAGTGGCACAGCTGCCCAGGGAGTGGTGGGGTCATCTGGAGGTGTCCCAGAGCCGTGGGGATGTGGCACTGAGGGAAATTTAAACGCTATTGGTAATATCTGAGCATTAACTAGCATTATGCATATGCAGTACCTTCTATTTCCATGCAGGAGCTTTGGGAATCTGCCCCGGTTTTCATCTCCTCCTCCACAGCATCCTCCTGTTGTCCTGTTAACGTGACAAATTGAAAATGACATCAGCACGAGGGCTGTGCACATGCAATGCAGGTTCAGCAGGCACAGCACGAATCTAACAGGCAGCATGGTACTCTTCAGCCACATACTGCTTTCTTCTATTAAATGAACAACATTAGAATTATTTTATATGTGAAAAGACCACTTACTAAGCTTCAAGCGTTAAGTATGTTAAATGCCTGGTCAAAACTGATCCTGAATCAATTTTTTTTTTATTCTTTCATAGCTCAGCCTCAGCAAACTGTTTCTCATACGAGCTGCTGCAAAGCACCCGTGCTTGACAGTCAGCTTATCAGAAGGAACAGAATAATCCCACAGGCTTTTAGAACAACAATGACAGAGGGAAAAAGGAAGAAAGAAAAAAAGAGACAATACCAATGATGCTATGCGCTCTGGATCAATGTGGTTATAAACTCGTGCATTTGGAGAAGCGCGCCTTTGCCAGCAATGCCAGAAATTGCTGCACGAGCCCAATCTGGCATAGAAACACTGCTAGCTGGAAGCGCTTTCCTAAGGCAACAGAGCTCAGGCTGAAACCCAGTGGAGCCTGGAAATGGAAGAATCAAGGTTCCCAACTGGTTTATTACCTGTATCTTCAAGAATTTTCAGAGACAACTTTACCTTGGGCTTGATCTTGCTCACACCCCATAGGATGCGCTGGGTCACTCTCCCTCGTGCCTTTGGAGTCTTTCGGGGAGTCTGAGGAAACAGCAAACACACAAACACATGTATTGCAGTGGTTTTAGGCTGGAAAAGTCTATTTCTTTCCTCAGACACTGGCAGCCCTTAGGTGCGAGATTTGTACTTGGCATTCTGATACTCAAGCAGCATTTCTAGCTGTTTAACCACAGCCTTGTACACTGTAAACACGTTCTTATGGGTCTCAATTATTCAAATTGATTTCTGAATCTGTCCACTTACTGAGTAGCTTCTGGCCTGCAAACAAAACAAAACAAAACAAAAAATTTTAAAAAAAGAGTTGTTGAAAATGAGAAGGGCAATCAAGACTTCTATGAACTGAGTGTCACGAAGACACTATGAGAAACAAAATGAACCACCTACTTGATGAATAGACTTTTTTTCTCTTCAGAACAATGCCAGTGCTTTTCAAGGCTGGATTTCCACAAGCTTGACAAACATTAAATCTTAAATCCCAGTGCAAATCCCACCCTCAGTGCACCAGATGACAGAATTCCCAAGGTCACTGCTGTGGCCTAAACTCCTTTTGCTTTGGGAGTCCAACAAAATGAACTGCCCAAAGCTAAACCCTGAACGAGTGGCACAGTAAGCTTTAAACTAGACATTATAAATCCAATCCCTAAGCTATCTGTGGTTTTCATAAACACAGCACATTATTTCTGTTGTGTCAAACAACATTTTGTGACAACAGCCACTCCTTAGTGATGTATGAAGTGCAAAGATCTACAGCGTATGACAGTAAGTTACACAATGACAGGCTTGTTATGGCTCTATTTCTAGATGGTCTCTTTCTATAATGCAGCAGAAAGAATCTTACAATATGTACACACCAAAGGATGCTCTGGTAAAACTCTGTTCCTGAAACTTGCCAAGAAAAATCTCCGATGGGTAAGTGGGAAAGCTGGGTTGTTAACATCTGATCCAAATTTAATAATCTGTAGAAAAGGTATGCACTGAAAGTGTGTGCCTTTAATTAACTGCAAATAATCCCCCAAGGCAAATATTTAATTACCTGCACAGCTTCTTACCTCTTTCATGGCATGACAATAAGTTTATAAATCCAAGTTTGAAAGTAGAATATCTCACTAATGTACAAGTTGATAAAATTTGCCCTTGCTGCACCTTTTTTCACCCTATTGTGGACTTAAAATGCTCCTTACTGCTATCAACTGTGCTGGACTTTCATACTAGGATGTCCCACTGTGCTGTGAGTTGCAAGAGATTACTGTACCAGCCTGAATCAGAGCAAAAATCAATTAGAATCTCATCAAATGGCAAGTTTAGTCAAAAAATGAGTTGAAGGACCTCTTGGTTTTCCATGAGAATGGCACTAAAAATCTGAAGGGAATTTGTCAACGTCTAGAACAAACTTTAAACCCATTGACATTCCGGTTTCACTGATGTCTTTGACAAAGTCTTCAGGATAACTAGTAAATCAAAGTCTGCAGCATTCGCAGTTCATATTCAGAATTACTATAATCATTTATTTGAATGTTTGTAAATGGTAGCGTGCTGACAAAGCTGGAATCAGAAGTCTTCTGTCTTAAGCACCCCAGCCAGGGCCCTCCCAATAACCAGCCAAAAGTGATAACCAAGTGTGATATTACCTGCTTTGGGTGGGAGGGATGCACAGCTGTCCGTCCCACAGGGTCCTTAAAATTATTTCATCTTACATTGATTGCACAGTAATTCATACTGCCAGACCTGTGCCTTTAACCTCAGTCCATAGGTACCACCTTTTCTCCCAGAATGAGGAATGGCTCCAATTTCATGCAAAAATCAATCCGCAGCATCAGAGGAACAATTACACGCTTTGGTCAATAATAACAAATGGAGCTTAAGGAGCCCTGTGCTTCACAGATATATGCTCCCCAACCACTGCTGTTTGTTGTGAAGCATCATGTAGCTTATGGCAAACTATACTCACTGGGCAGCATGGGGAGCTCCCTGCATTTCCACCCTATGTCACTGCACTCAGCCAGAGACCACCTATGGCACTGGACACATCTTCAGATGTTTCCAAAACTGGCTGCATGCATGGAGGCTGTAAGTTGGTGCTAAGCTTTCATTTTGGATTTAAACAGTTTTCTAATTGCTCCAAGGTTTGAGAAAGCAATTTAGTTGCACAGGATTCAAAATTATTCCAGGCAATACAAAATGTTCATTTTGCCCATATTATTTTTTTTGTCAAGTGTGCATCTGAAAAGAGCAGAACACGAGCAGGAGTTGCTGCATTTCTGAAATGGAGCCTCCTGTTCCTACCTCAGCAGCAGAGATCGGCCCTTGCCTTAGCATGTAGATTCTGAGCTTCAAAATCTTTAAGGTCAAGATCGTATCAAAGATTTCTTCTTTTCAAATGCTAATACTAAATCAAACATTCAAGCCCAAAGGCCCAAAGATGGATTTACTTTTAGGATTTACAAGAATAAAACAAGGCGAAGGAAGAAACCCAGATTTATGAAGAAAAACTCAACCAGGCACGAATAAAAACATAAAACTAAATGTGCAGGTAAATAAAAGCTGCTCCCAAATTGGATATGAAACAGGAGTGCAGCATCCATTTCAGTTGGCAAGCAGTGGTGGGAATCCCACTGATGCTGAGCATACAACATTCTATCTCCAAGACTTCAGTGGGGTAGAGGCATTCCTCTGGAACAGCTGGTCCTCTATGCTGACTTAGCCCTTTAGAGCCACACAGAACTGGGCATAAGCCAGGATGATAGTCCTAAATGATTCCAGGTCTGCATATGCTCTGGACATCCCCACAGCCTTCATCCATCACTAAATGCCTGGGGAATGAACTCTGATTTTTAAACAGCATAAAGTAATGTCAGTTGTCTCCTAACACAGCTACTCATCTGTCAAGCTATAGTAGGGAATCCAAGAAAGGATATGATTTCACAACAAGGTATGCTTACAGATCTTTTGATAACAGATGCTGGGCACCATTTGCTTTGGGTAATGACACATCAGAGCTGTAAGGGTTAGTATTCTGCCAACCAGGATTGAAAGCAAGCGCTGTTCCTCATACAACACTGTAGCTTGGTTCCTAATGTCATCACTGCTCACACAAGAACAGAACGAACATGACATTTACTGACATAAATGAATCAAAGATTAGCCACTTTCACTGACTGCACATGAAGTGCTGGAGTGCTTGTTTTAGGAGTGACCCTCTGATTTCATCAAAGCTGTATTTACACAGTGGCTGCAGTGGTGGTGTCCACATAAGGAGCACACACACTGCCCCAGCCTGCTCTGCACCCCTCCCTTGTATACAGACAGTTGTACTGTGGGGTTACGTGGCTAAACGGACCTGGAAATTAACCCCAACCTTTAAAACCAATGGAGAACATATCTGGACTTGAAGTAGGTCACATTCTCATCACATCTAGTACACTCCGATCCAATATACCAACTGTATGTTGAATTCAACTCCAAGAAAATGGTGTAGCTCGCAATAAACTAGCAATCCTACCCTTCCTGCCAACAATCAGACGCTATTTTGCCTAAATACTGCATAAAATCCAATGCTTTTCCTTGTCATTCATAGTGTGTATTTTTTTTACTGTACAAAGCAACACTGCTCAAAGAAAATTTTGCAAATGCTCAGAAGGGGGAAAACGGTAAGATCTGAATGTTAAACGGTTTTAATGATCTCTTAAAATTCACTTCCCCAGTTACTCTCTGTACAGCTTATTTACTGAGTCGTTTCTAATGTGCAACACACCTGGGTCCTGCGCACAGCATAGATAAATCACAACATTTTAGGGAGCGGTAAGAAGATTAAAGAGGGAGAAAGCTGGCCATTATGAAAGAAACAGGTTCAGTGCATTTTATTTTTTAAGCGTGATACTGTGAAAAATGACTGGAATATTTCCAGAGTGAAAGAAATCAAGCAGGCGTCTAAAATTACAGGTAATGGTGTGCACGGAGGCTGCTGCATGATTAGGGTATTCTTTTGCCTCATAAACCGAAGAAAATGTGTTAAAATGAAGTACTATAAAACTGTGATTTATAAGAAGTGAGGGAGATATTCTTGAGCTTTGACTTTAAAATGTTATTTTTATATCCACTAGGATTTCATTTTAATCTATCTTTATGACAGATTAGATTTATTTGAGCCCAAGTTTATACGGCCTTGGTAAAACAGACCTTTTTAGGTGCAACAACCTGTGGAGAAATTTTACCAAGTGTTCAGGTGATAGAGCAGTTCATCTCCACAGGTGGGGTCACACACACATCGTTCCCACTTGCTCCTGCTTCAAGCTGCAGGAAGGACATCTCCTCTGACCTCACCTTCTGTCCACAAGAGAGATACCAGGCTCAGCTGGTCTGATAACCGTGGGCATCCTGCTGCATGGCAGGGCCTGTTGCACAGAGCACTGGGAAAGGAAAAAGCTGAGAAAATCCTGGCTGCCTTGATTAGACCCTTCCCAGGAGAAGATGCTGCACAGCTGAAGGTAGGAGGGGGAGGATGGGAGGAATAGGTGCTCCCATCGGGCTGATGGGAGCGCAGCTGGATGGCTTCAGGTCAGCTAATATTTAAAAATAAGTAGGATTTAAATAAACCAGCTAAGGAGATTAGTGTCAGCTGTTGCGGCTGCCTGTACAGGGAATGTTAGAACAGAAATATCTCCTCAGTAGTTTATGGTCTGAAGACACAATGCTATGGATTGGTGAAATTAAAAGAGAAAAAAATTGCATTACGTTCAATTCAAACCCTCCATTCTGGAGGGTGTTAAGAGAAGAGGCGTTTGGTTGGATGCTGGTGGTTGTATCCGTGGTTGGAAACAAAAACCAAACCACACCATTTAGCCTGTGTTATTTGTTTCCATAGATATCATCCCAATCAAGGGAGAGAAAAATGTTATCTCCATAGCTGGCATGCAGAGGCACAGCTACAGTTGGGGGTGTTGAAACTCTTCTATTTAAAAAGGCTCTTTTTCACTTACCCATAATTGAAATTTTTCAGGCTGAAATTTTCCAGGCCTAATCATAGCCCAAGGGTGAAGTAAAAACATTTCATTGGTAGCTGCTGAGCGCTCAGCACTTCTGAAAATCAGGTCATTCATTTAGATGTCTTAATATATACTTAAGAGCTGATTTTAAACACCTTTTTTTGAACACACTGGCCTTACAGTTGATCTGTTTCACTCTCTTATCAATGCCTAATTTATGAGGATTTACACAGCTACCCCAAATTGGAAATGCTATATCTTGTAGTTTATCCCTTCTCTATCATTTACATCTTTTTGATGTCAAGATTTTTCCAAGGTGAGAACTACAGCTGGCCAAACACAAATTACATAGCCATTACATTTTACAGGCTTCTGGGTTGCACAAAGTGAATTTTTAGGGCTAATCTCTAGCCCAGGCATATACCTAATACTGCTTCTGACAACATAAACCCTCCAGCTGTCTGAATCTGACTCCATTTCAGAGAACACAGAAATACAGTGACTTGCTTTAACAGCACTCCTGCAGGAGCACGGAATTTGGTGAACACCTGGAAATAATTAATCGCTACTTTATTTTTAAAATTGATTAGCATATGATTTAATTTAGTTGACCTTCATACGAAAATTCAGTGCTTATTGAGTGCTAATGAATTAAAATCAGTGCATTGTGCACAGAAAGTTTCCCATGATTACATACATAATGGGAGTTCACCCTTTATCTACGCTCAATCCATTTCTCTATCTCATTTTCCTGCCAAAAAGCCCCACCACTCAGTCACGGTAAGCAGCAGTCAGTAGGATGGGTATCTGAGGAGATACACACTCAGGTGCACTCAGTCCATCTAAAATGAGTTGGAAGTCCCAGCACAATCTTGTGTGGAGAGGCATATTAGGCTGAGTGCAGCCTGTCTGATATGTGTTTTATCTGCTGCATAAACATTAATGACTTTAATCACTCTGTTCTGACTTCCACTACATAAAGAGGAGCATCTTGGCATTGAAATACTCTGTGCATAAAGGACCTACTTCCTCATGCACAGTAATGAAGCACTATGAAGGTGCTGCTGAGAGGTGTCAGCTCTCCCATCAACAGCTAATAGAAATGCATGTGAGTTTTCAAGGGTAAAATCACAACACTTCTTTGCTGTACTTCCAGACAGTGGAGATAGAAACTTGGCACAGACAAGAAGACGACACCTCTACAGCATAACTTCAAACATCTTGATCTTCTTATAATATGACTATTCTGCTTTTTTCCTGAGGACAGAGCGCTCAGAAAACTCCATCTGCTCAAAGGCCGCACGCAAACTGGGCTCACATGAACTTTTTTTTCTGGACAGTGTCTCTTCTATTATGGATAACAGAAGAGAAATGTGCTCACAGGAATGTGGGACATGTAATTCCACAGTAGATTTTTATTTTTTAATTGGAGTTCCTGAAGGCATTATTCCTGCACTGTTCAGAAGATTTTATCATGTACCATATTTCTACACTCCCATTCTTTCTCTTCTCTTTGAAAGAAAAAAAAGAAAAAAAAAAAAAAAGATAAAGAAGGCTTAGATTAATAAAATATTAGAACTTCATGACTGGGAATGCGTTCCTGATTTGAAGTACAGGTTGGCATAAGACCTAACCTACCATTTTGTGCAAAGGACCTTACCAAGAAGTGTTGAGCCATTCCACTGTGGGACTGGCAGAACCCTGTTAGTGACAGTCTGCCTCTGGTAATATCCATTCAGAGCTATGGCTAAGGTCATCAGAGAAATCATTTTAACCAAGGCAGAGAAACATTCTCACTGTAGCTGGCATACGGAGCCTCAACATTCAGATTGATAGGTATCAGAATCCATTTTGAACAACAGCACATTTTAAAACCATACAGAAGTATTTCAGTGTGTTCACTATTTTCAGATCCCAGAAATACGTGTGGGGAAAAAAAAAAAAGTGGAAAAAATTACTAATTGATGATGGTTAGAGTTGAAATAGACATTGAAATAGACATTAGAAAGGCTGTAGAACTGCCACAGCAAGCTTGGAAACCTCCTGTTCTGATTATTTTAAACCATGCATTTTGGAAGAATATAACCTGTACTCCTTTGCCATAAATCTGTTCCCAGTAATTAGGTGAAAGGATTGGAAAAGTGTAATTTCTTTCAGTGCTTTACATCCAGTTCATTAAGTTGAAGATAAACGGCAGAAAAGAGTATACTCCAGAACCTGGCAGGTTTTAGCTGCGTTAACTCAGTGGGCAAACAATTTGAAGGCTGAAATTTATTTCAGGAGCAGCAGGTGTTTTCAGAAGCACCAGAATTTTGTAAAATTGTCATTTCCTAAACAAGTAGCAAGTTTTTTCATAACAGCAGTATTCATGCTATAATAATCTATATGCTATCATAATCCAAAAATCTGAAAATACACAATGCAAACCATGCATGGTTTCAATGTTCAAAACTCTTGGTTAGAATCGTAGAATTATTAAGGCTGAAAAAGACCACTAAGATCACCTAGCTGACCATCAACTACCCCCACCATGCTCACTACCCATGTCCCTCAGAGCCACATCCACCCTTTTTTGTTCAAACACCTCCAGGAATGGTGACCCCACCACCTCCCTGGGCCGTCTGTGCCAATGCCTCACCACTCTTTCAGAGAAGAAATTCTTCCTCTACTGAGCTAATTAGCAAATACAACCCAAAACGGGATCTCTTCCCAACCGTTCGTTTTGTCTATTAGTATGAGTTTTCAAACAAGATATATGGAGGAGGATCTGTTTCACTCCTTTTCCCCTATCGGCTGCTTTCTGTCCTATCCTTGAGGAGAAAGGCATCGAAGAACAACCCTTTCGATTTTACAGGGCACTGCTTCTTCTGTCAATCTCTCAAGAGAAGAGGGGAAAAGCTGCTTTCCTGAGAAGAGGAAACGAAATACAAAGGGCCAAAAAACGGGAGTAGTTCAACATTGAGATTAGTCACCGAAAAGCAATCAGAAAGCACCGACTTTGTAGTAATGAACAAGCACTTAAAGCAACAGCAAAGTTTTCGGAGTTTTGGTGAAGCTGCAAACAACATCCTAGCCCAAAAACCCACCGCAGGCCTCACACTACAAAACATCAAAACCCTGTGCAATAGGGGATTGTATAGGCACAGTATACATAAAAAGGCCAAGTATCAGCAAAAAAAGAAAAATGAGTGACGGGTAATCACCAGCTATGCTGGGACTGAACCTATTACTATTCCTGACTCAAACTAGCCTCGCTATGACCTTAATCTGAAGATATCAATAGCAAAAGCCAGCACTCTGGCAAGGGTTTGAGGGCTTTTTTCCCTACAGTATCAATCAACCAGTTGAGAGAGCACTTAAATCAACCTGCGCCAGGCTTTGAACTCATAATCAGGTAAGTATGTGGGCTCTCTAGCATGTCCCTTTGGAACAAAATGGCAAGATCTCGCACCCTGTCACACTTATCTAGAAAAATGAGAAGAGAGTCAAGCAGCGACACTGAATTAAACATTAGATCTTTAAAATAAATAAGTTAATGGATGTTAATAATTATGTTATCTCAGTGAAACGCATTAAAATTTTCTATTAGTCTTCCTTAGCCCATCTTTCTGATAGGCGGTATTTATTACAGATAGCATAACTCCTGTTTTGAATTACCAGTAGCGATCGTTTTATAAATCACCCAAGCTTTTTCCTGACGCACCCACACAAAAATGCCAAAAACCATAGAGCGGCACAAGCAACTAATAGCATGATATCGTAACAGTATCAAAAACAGCACGTCTGAGCACTGGCTCCTATCCGTAAACCAACAATTCCATCAGAAAAATCTCAGCTTGAAACATTTAAATTAGATCATCCCTCTTTCTTGTTTCCTAAACTCCCCAACATTTGGCCCCGTGACACTTTTAAATATTTATCACAAACTAAATGATCTGAGTGCCCAGCACAGCCTGCACAACATAAACATTACTTTCTCCTTCTCAATTATGACTTCATCTCCTTCTGTCTCCTCTTGATGTGTTTATAGCTATTGTGTTTTCCTTTTTCCCCATCAGGAGAGCTCTGAATAGGAGAGCTAACACTGTGGAGATAGATGTGCACATTTAACTTTACACACGTGAATAATCCCAGCGAGTGCAAGCTCCAGGCTTATTTCTGATATGTCACGTATGATACTGTAGCATTACCTCCATAAGAAGAAAAATTGTTGGAATTCATGGCATCTCTCATCAGCACAACAGCTGGTGCCATGTAGTTTTATTACAAAGACTTTTGTAAATCAAAATCCAAGTATGTACCTATTTTTGTATGGTTTAACTGTGATTTTAGCAATTTCCAGGCAAGGGAAAATACGGCTTTGTGAGATGTCCTCTTGGGTTTGGATATTTTGCAATGCAATTTACAATCTGTACCTTTATCCTCACTAGGCTTTACTTCTTCTGATGATGATAGGCTGGCTACAGCGGAACGTTTCGTCTCATCTGTAGGAACCAAGGAAATGAAAGACAAGTTATTCATTAGCTAGCAAACTGATGAACTGGTTTACTGGGGGAAAAAAAACAAGTGTTACACTGTATTGGAAGAATGATACAATGCTTGAATTTGATTTTTTGGGCTTCCATCCGTTCTCATTGTACTCACTGACCATTACTGGTTTGACTGTCTTCCCTAAGCCAGGGGTAAACTTGCATTGCAATACTGCCAGATCAAATCTGTACTTCAACTTCCCGTAATAGAGAGAGAGGAACAGCTGCCAATTTCGTGGGTAGGCTGCTGTTCTCTTTGCTTAGATATTTCTTTTTTTTATTTAATGTATTTATTTGGGGAAAAAACACAAGCCATTCTTTAATCATGTCCAGTAGTCCCACTGGAATCAAAATCATGAAATGCAAATGCTTTCTTGAAAACAGAATCTTTCTTGAATCAGAACTGAAACTCAGCAAGTCCGTAAAAATCTGTGGTGCATAGCTGTTTAATGGTAGAGTATGTGCTGTTAAAACTATGATCTTTAATAGATAAAATTAGTAACTGAATTTAATATATATATTTTTTCACTTTCACTGCTGCTGCTTCTCAGCAATCTTTGCAGTTTAAAACCTTTAGAAACCTGTTTTCATTTTTAGCCTTTCACTTCTTTCTTAAGACTTGCCTCTAGTTGTTCTTTTTTTCACCTGGTCTTGTCATTGAGTATTTTTAGCCAGCTTAAAGCTAGGCTACTGAACCACCTGCCATTTTGTTTTCCTTGTGTTAATTGTGAGGTACACCGATGAAAGGATAGAGGCCAGATTTTTAGAAAAACCAACAACACTGTAATAGCCAAACTATTCAAGGCCAATCCTTGTACATTATAATTGGCTTTTTCATCTACTCTGTAATAAGAATATATAAATCTTTAAGTAATGACTATGTACGAGCACAGTTTATTTTTGCTCCTCATACGCTTTCTTTTACAATATTAAAGTAATGATTTGTGATTTGTCACACTCAGATGAAGGTTATGCCTTTTGGTTTAGAAAATACAAATTAGAACTTCAGTATTTGAATGGCTTGCTCCTCACAATTATCCTTTATAATGATTAGAAATGGGCATACAACTTCAGGCATACAACTACATATCTTAAAAAATCAGTTCATTTCCTTACCAACAAGGAAGGGTTCAGAAGCAGCAACCCTAAAAGTTTCTGATGATGTTTTGTCTCCGCAGTTGAAAGTAGAAAGCAGGAGCAACTCATCAGCTGAGTATTACTTAAGATAATTGTCTGCCTCACTGTTCTTATCACCAGGTGAACCAGTAGGGCTTCATGTTAAGCCATTTCTTTCTGTAACGTCGTGTGCCTGTGGCTGAGGAAGTGATTCATGCAGTTTGTGTAGGCACAGTGCTATCTTTAGGTGCATACCTAAAATGAGTTCAGAAAATTTTCTGGATCTGGGACCTAAGTAAGTCTGGATCTTTTCTTTGACACTCTTCATTAGAGTAACAAAACATGACTACTAATATGAGATAGCACAGGAGTGTACATGATATCTCCAAATAAACTAGGCATGACAGCTTGTAACATAGGAAGTCATAATGACAGCTTTGGAAGAAAACACAATGCATTTAGCACACCTCCAGTAGCAAAGTAATAATTAAGAGAGGTATGTTCCCCTTACTTCTCTAGGGAAAAAGGAAACGTATCTTATTCAATCCAGCAGCTTTGCAAATCAAAATACCAAGGAAACTTATATCACATCAGAGTCAATAGAGTTGAGAAGTAAAATAGGTGAATAAGTAAAATAGGATGTATTTGGCATCTACGGACAGGAATACAACTGGGTTTCACGTGAATCCCTGCAACTGGAGTAATCCCGAGGTAGGAGCCACGTAGTATTTGATACAGTTAAAAGCTCAACACTGCTTGAGCAAAAATATCCCCCTGCCTAGGAAGAGATCAAAAAACATAGCCTGGATTCAGACAGAACAACTTATGACTACTGCAATGGGAAAAACCCAGGAAAGTCAACAAGGTTATCCTTCAGCACCAAAACAATCACAGAACTGCAGTTGTTGGAAGGGACCCCTGGAGACCATCTAGTCCAACTCCCAACCCACCCTGTGATTCCCTGTGATAGGTTGCATCCAGGTGGGTTTTCAGTATCTCCAGAGAAGGAGACTCTACCATCATTCTGGGGAGCCTGTTCCAGTGCTGCATCACCTCACAGGTTTTCCTCATATTCAAACAGAACTGCCTCTGTTCCAGTTTGTGCCTGCTGCCTCTTTTTTTATTGAGGGGCACCAACAAGAAGAGCCTCTTGATTCTTGCCTTTTAGATATTTACAAGCATTGATAAGATTCCCTCTCAGTCTTCTCCTCTGCAGACTGAATGGTCTGAACAGCCCCAGGTCTCTAAGCCTTTCCCTAGATGGGAGATGCTCCAGGCCCCAAACCATGTCTGTAGCCCTCTATTGTACTCTCCCCAGTAGTTTCCCATATTTCTTGAACTGGGGAGCCCAGAACTGGCCACAGCTGCTCCAGATGTGGCCTCACCAGGACAGAGCAGAGGGGGAGGATCACCTCTCTCACCCTGCTACCCATGCTCTTTGTAAGACCCCCCCCCCCTCCCCTCAAGGCACCACTAGCCTTCTTGGCCACAAGGGCACACTGCTGGCTCATGCAGCATGCTTATCTCGTTGAGCATAAAGGTTCCCGGTCCAAAGGTGCTATGCTGTATGCCCATGTCTTCACCACCTACTGCTTGCCAAAGAATAGGAAACAAAGAAGGCACATACAGAAGGACTTCAAGCACTTGAGGCCACCACCAGCTGTTAAACGCACAGCTGCAGAGCTGTGGAGCACAGAGAGAAACGCTGCACTTCCACACACACAGTGCTCACTGCCTGGGAAATACAAGGACCCACATCAAATGAATTCCTCGTCTGGAAAGAGCTACAGTAGAGTAGCCAACCAGATAAGTCAAGAATCCAGGATTTCTATTTTTCCTCCTGCCCTTACCAGCTGGCCTTCTTCAGCTCAGTTTTCCACATATTGATAACAATCTCCAAGTCAGCTTAAAAAAATAGCTCTGAATAAAACTGCTTCATGCTCTGTGAATTAAGGTAACATCCTGCACTACTATGAGGGGAAAAGAAAAAAAAAAAAATTGTGTTACATGTAATACTGAAAAAAGAAATCCTAAAAAAGAAGGGGATTTACAGGCATTTTGCTTGTCACTTCAGCTCTTCTGATAAAGTGCTTAATTTCTAAGTCTTTTGCAATGAACAGAGTTGGGTGAGATTAAAAACATAAACAGAAAAAAAGAAGAAAATCTATTGTGACCATGGAGTGACATTGTATTTTACAATACTGAACTTACTAACTTGTAATATATAATTTATAAGCATGCCATCTGCAAAATCCACTGTTCGTGAACTCTGACATTCATTCACAGTATATGTAATGCCTTTCTGTATGGATTTAGAATCTTCATAACCCCTGAGACTTGTGCAGACAATTTATTAAAACCTGAAAATAGCCTGAAAAACCTAAGAAGCCCAGCATTCAGTAAAGAAAGACCTTCCCCAAATTTCCTTTCCCCCCATTTCAATTCCATGCTACTTTGGTGCAAGCAGAGAGGGAAGATTACTTCTCTCTAGTTAGAGGATTAGCTAGAAGTAGTCTACCTTAAAGGGGGAACCTGGAGCTGGGAGGTTAAGGAGGGAAGCCTGCATTCCTGCATTGCAATATTTTCATTCATAATGAATGGAGCTGAGGTCTCCAACAGGAGAACTGCACAAGCCCTGAGCTAATCTGGTGAAAATGTACAAACATTTTCCTTCAACAGCATTGAGTAGGGCTGTTGTTCACCAAGGTGGACAAAACCAAAAGCCCTTCAAGGACCTGGGCACTCACCTGCTTCCTGGCCTGGGCCCACAGTTTCTTCAATGCTTTGCTTCTCCTCTGCGCTGTTACCACCTATTGGGGAGACCACACAATTCTTTAGGATGTATCTTCCTGTTGGTAGCAGCAGCAGCAGCACCATTCACGGTCACCGACGCAGCACAAACTGCTCGTTTGCAACAAGGCCCCGCAATAGAAGGGGAAAGAGGCAAAGGTAAACTGAACCAATGGCAAACGTAACCAGCAAAATTTAAAACTGCCATATTTCCAGCTGGGAAGGGAGGTTAGATTAAAGATTCTTACCTTAGTAAGCACATCATCAGAAATATCTGTATACCAAATAAATAGAGCTTTCCCTAAACACTGTCTGCAGTAGATAAAAGTGTTGCTCGATCTGAGTCTATTCATTTTATAAAGATTTTTATTTTTTTTTCCCAGGATTATTTTCCTCCAGTAACAGTTCCACAAGAGCCTTGGAGTGGCTGTGTTTCAGATTGCAGAATCCACTTACATAGCTATGGAAGGTAAGAAGAGGAGAGGCAGAATTGCCTGAATTTTATTTTAAAGCAAAAGGCTCAACGCCACTTAACACAAAGTAGAAAAATGCATCAGAAATGACTGCAACGGAGAGAGCAAAATAAACCACAGTCAGATTGCTAGGATTTAATGCGTTTCCCCCCTTTTTACATTCACATTCATTCCCAATTTTCTCAGCTACTTTGCATTCACGTTCATCACCCACTTCCTTCCCTCCAGCTTTCTTACTGAAGGCAGGTATCAAGCCCTGTGTTACCACAGCCAGAAGCGATGCCCTGGGGAAAACCGGTCCACGGACACCACGCCAAGCTCCCTTAACCTTTGCCTGGCCCAATTAGAAGTATATCAGGAAATCTGTATTTCCAGCGATGGAGAACACTCCTCTAGTTTCCTAACAACATTAGAGGCTGCCGTGAGACGGGCTGGCTCAGATGCGATGGCTGCGCTCCCTCTCCTTCAGCATGGCAGCTGAGCTCCAGCCTTAATGAGGCATTTGGAAAAATGACTGCTGAGCATGTACATTGGGAGAAAGGAAATTCATTCCCAAGCCTGTAAATGGCTCCATAATGATAAGTATATTTTTTTGCTGTGGCTCCTGGGTTTTTCTGATTGCAGCTTCTGTAAAGCAGCGCAGTTGAAGCTCTTTGCACTGCCTCCTTGCTTTTACTTAGCACAGAGTCTGCTGAAGAGAACAGCAGTAGCCCAAATGCAATTAGGTGGATGGGAGAAAAACTGAGAAAGTGCACGTGTTTCAGCAGCAAACACACATCTCCTGGCATCACGCTACACTCAGCTCGTACTTAGAGGTCGGGTATGACGCTCGCCCTCTCCAGCAGGCAATACATGCAGCATCCAGCAGATGGGACTCGTGGAGAAGCATTCCCCATCGGCTCGCGTGAAGCGGCTCTCGGAGGTGGGGACGGAGCAAGGAGATGGAGCAGCACCCAGCACTGGGTCTCCCGCCCGCCTGCCGCTCTCCGCACCGACTGTAACCAGCTGCAATGGCTGGCTGGCTACAGCGATTTCTTAGGACGTTAGTGAGCTCTAACCTGTAAAAAATTGCATTTCATGGATGACCAAAATGGCTTGACAAAACCAGCTGGGGTTTTTCTCTCCCTCCCTTTAAATCACCCTGTCCACACGCAACGCAGGGACCATAAGCAGACCAGAAAGTTTGCTGTGCCAGAAGACAAACTCTTCTTTCCCCCTTCTCCTTTTACAACGCAGCCTTGGGACTTTGCAGGCTTTACAACATGCAATTAATAAAGAAGAAAAAAATCCTTTATGTCACCAGGCTGTGTTTCAGAGGAATAAAGTTGTCTAGCTCGGGAGCTGTGCAAAGGAACAGTTCAACACAATACTGTAACACAACAGTGCAGTGACACTTGAAAAATCTTTACCATTAAGTCGGATCCAAAGAGAATATTGCATCACTGTTAAACAAGCGGTGCCAAAACATAAAGGATTTCACTATGACCAAGTGCAACATGTTTTGCTCTGCACAGAAGGACTTCATATTCAGGAAAAGCATGTCAGGCAAAAATAGTAGCTACGGATATATCACTGGAAGTCATTTCAGCAATTGCCTTACTGCATTTAGAATGAAAAACTACATTTCTAGGTGACACTTGTTGCTACATCCATTACAGTGACTATAACCATGAATCAGGTATTTGGGGGATTCATTCATAGTTGTTTCCAAAAGGCTACACACCTTATTTTCAAGTTACTTTCTCAAAGTGAACTTGTACCTCCAAAGAAGGTTTAAAAGACCTGCTTCATCAGATTAACAGACAATGCATATATTCATTAGAACATGTTGTCAATCCTGAGGCTATTATTTCACTGGAGATTCACTGTTTAAAACTAGAATAATGGAAAGATAATTACAGCACTGTGTATTAGATTCTTAACATGTTTTCCATCTAACATTTCATTTTGTTCCTTTTGAGGAAAAAAAAAAAAAACCAACCACCAAACGTGAAAGACTTTAAGCAGAAGTTTCACCTCTTGTACTCTGACCCAGTCCAGCAGACTGGCTGGACTGTGACAAGGGAATTAATTTTGATCAGCATAGTGAAAGTACGTGTTGTGCCTGCAAAGTGACTTTCCTACAACTAGAGGAAAGGAAACACCACAGTTAAGAGTGGGTGAGTGATTCTGAAGTGAGTGATTTGCAGAGGGAAAGGGTAAGCTCTGCTTGGCCTAGGGAACCTCTTCATCTCTGTGGAAAGTGGAGTAAGAACACACCAGTAAGAAAGCAAACTATTGGGTGGAAAAGTAGCTAATCCCAAAGCATCTGACAAACAGTTTTTTCCATTTTTTCACAAACTTTTCTAACGAGTCTCTCACTGAGTGCCTTCTACAAATGAAGAACCTTTATGTAATCATTGCTTTCCACTGGAATTGGGTGCACAGCAAATGGGAAGGTCTTAAGTAGCACCTGCTCAAACCAAAGAGCTGAAAAGATATTTTAGAAGAGAAGCAAGCCAGTTTTCCACTGTAATTTTATTCGCCCCTGCTCTCCTTTTCACCAGGCGGAAAAGTCAGACCCAGTGCATTTCCCTCGAGTCTTCCCCATGACATCAATACTGAAGACATCTTTTCCACTGGTTGGCTTCCATAGTATCTGTCATCCTTCTCTTTCCACTACTGCAGCAACTGGCGATTGCATTTCCTTTAGGTGAAAACTGTCCCCACAACATCTACTTTTCCATTGTACTAGCAATCTGTCACTCAATCCAAAGGAGGTGGAAAAAGCAGTGAATGACATTTTGTGTCATTTTAGGCCAGCAAATGTAAATGATTTCAAGCCACATCGAAAGACAAATGGGAACATCTGCTTCTTTTCCCCTGCATGGCAGTCAGTTGATAAAACAGGAGTTTTCAGAATTACAGAAGCACATCAGACACTAAAATACCTACTCCTGGCCATATATTTTCCTCTGCCAAGCTGTCTACTATATGGTAAGAGCTTGCTCTTCCCTCTTAGCCTTTTTCCTTGGGATCGACAAGGAAATTTCCCCCAAATAGCAGATATCCTTATTTATATCTGGTCACAGCCCAGGCAGTGACCATCAGCGCATTCAGCAAGCTGGCAAAGCACACAGCATTTTGAACTAAGCTAGAAAACTGGATGCTCTGTGAGTGTCTGCCTGCTTTATGTTAAGGAGAGGTACTTAGCATGCAAAGTGATGTATCAGCCACAGAAACTGCCCCAAAACGAAGCAGATGATATGATAAATAATAAGCCAGCAGTCATACGGGAGGAGGCTGAGACAAGAACCCTGCGAATGTCCAGGGGACAAGCTCTCAGCTGCACAAACAGAGCAGCTTTTAGTAGTCTTCCCATTTACTCTGCCAGAGCCTGGAGGCACGGGGTTTTTTACATCCCTCGCTGTTCTTGTGACAAACATGGCAAGTCAAAAATATTAATAGTCTGCCGGCCTCTTGGCCCTTCCCATTTCAGAGATGAATGAGTGCCAGATTCTCACACACCTACTACTCTTCAGCAGTCCCTTTCTTCATAAGTAGACACAGACGTATTTAGAGCTAAGGTTAATGTCAACATCTCAAAAACTGGTACAAAAAGACACTTCGAAGAAAACAGAATTGCAGATAACATTTTTAGTCAAAGGAGGAAATTCTGCTCAGCCAGTCTACTTCTACTCCTCCAACACACAAGTTATTAATAGTAAAGTTTTTTTCACTAGGAAAAAAGCACTTGTATGTGCCATTGTGTGTCAGTCAGAGTGAGGCTCTTTCAGAATCCTCCTATCTGGAGCAGAAATAGTTGATACAGAGGGCCAACGTCTGAGAGTCGTAACTTGTCTGTCCTTCCCACATATCTGCGTATGGATCACAATCCCGAGCTCCAGCTCTCACCCTGTTACAACCTCACATGGCTTTTGCTTTGCAGCCACACAAAGTGTGACCTCTCATGGTCTGGCCTGAAAATTTCTCTCAAAGCTGGGCCACGCTTCTGTGACAAAAGCAAACCAAGATCTGGCAGATAAAAGATGTCACAGTTCCAAACTGTCTTTTTTACAGCACGAAAACATTGCTGCGGTAATTGCACTAATGATGTGAAGGTTCTTTTGCAATAACAGGGACAATAATTAATGAGAAAATTAAAAATATGGGCCTTGATCTTACAGCTGTTGCATTCTACCCACGAGCAGATCTGCTGACTTCAACAAACTCCTATGATGTGAGAAGAGAACACACATGGATCCGGATATACACTCAAGATCATATAGCCGGCAACCACTGTCAGACTGCTTCAGTGGTAAAATGATATCAGACATAAAAACAAGAAGAGCCATCATGGTAGAACTCCAAAAGCATGAAAACGAATCATTAGGGTGGTGGCCTGAGGTTACTGAACAATTTTGGTTTGCATTTTAATTTCTTCTAATTAAATCACAATTTTTAAGTCAGCTTTAAACCGAACTTGCATGGAATCCCTTTAGGGTGAATTTAAAGAAGAGTTAGTAAAGAATTATCATTGGCAGCAATTGTTTAACGGAGTTATGAGACTTGTTCCCCCCTTGTTGTATGAACAATTACCTCACTGCAGACGCAGCCCTCCATCAGCACACTGAGCCTCACCAAGTTGTCAGTGTAATGAATAACAGGTTCTTATTTTCATGCAGCGTTTTTGTCAAGTATTGTCGGGGAGTGTGGGAAAAGAATGAGAACTGCAACTCGTGGGGATTATCTCAGAGGTTTAAAATAACACTATTGCATTTCATTATTTAGTGTCCTGAGGAATATGGGAGCCTAAGCTAAAGCCCACTGCAGTTGCGAGGTGCTTCCCTCAACTCACTCCTCTGTGGATCACAAAGCAGGTAACTCAGCACCACGGTACATCTCCCAGCACAAGGAAGAACCAGGGGACAACGTATGAGCCAACAGTTTCCAGAGCCGAGTGAAGTGTTTCGCTTGTGCTCAGATGCATCCCAATCCACAATATTGCTGGGAACATTGAGCAAGGCTGTTTGTTTTTTTTTTTTTTTGCTGGATGTAATTTTTTTTTGCGTGATGCACACCATAGCTCAGACTTTGCAGTACAGATACCACACACTATATTATCTAAAATTTCATTGCCCAAGATGCTGATCATCGCTATTTTTGACAATCTGCAAGTGTCCCTACAAAGCAACTAAAAGCAGGTATTTCCTGGGAACCAGAATATGGACAGCCTACAAAGTCCATACAAAGCACGAAGATGCAATGTGCATTCTGATGCAAAAATTACACACACGGTGATGTGCAAGCATTCATATATAGCTATCCTAGTGTAGAAGTTAAACAAACTGCCCGTGTGATTTGATGCACACTGAGGAGTGAGCAGAGGCAGTGTTCAGAACAGAGCAGAGCAGGCTGACTCCCAGCCCTCCCTAGCTAAGGCAAAAATATGTGAAGGTGCATCATATGACCATAACATCTACCCTATGTCAATTTACTGTTAGTTCTCATTTTCTTGGTGTACCCATGAGAATGGGTAACTGCACACCGTGAAGGACTGTGGCACAGCTTCTTCTTCACAGGAAAGATATAAAATAAAACCTATTTCAATGTTGTGCATACCATTCCTGAGATCGTGTGATGGAGGAATGTAACAGTGAAGACTGTTACAGTGAAGAGGAGTGTAACAAGAACAGGGAAGCCATGCAGGAAACCATGCTTGCTAAGAGGGTATAAAACATGAACCAAAGCATGGCACTATTTTGTATTAGCATTTCAAAATGAAGGGTCTGACTGTGCCTCCTGTGCTGGGCCGAAACAATCACACTGCTTTACTGTTATTCATTTGGTGATTAGAGGTGAGAAAGGAATTGCAACTCTTTATCTGCTACAGTTTACATACACATGCAGTCGGCTGCTAAAAGAAACCCCGACAAGCGAATGGCTGAAGCAACAGGATGGCGCGTCACCTGCAGAGACCAAAATGAGCTGCATTTTCGAAGCTGTCCTGTGTGACTGCTGCATGACAATCTAATGCAACTGCAGTAGCCTCTCCAGCAATGAAAAGAATCTTCTAAGAAGGGTTTGCTCAGAGAGCAAGTAACAAATAAATACACAGATAACGTCCTGTTTTTCCCCTGGCTCAGTGAAAAGTGATCACCTGATACACTGAGAGCTGTAATCAGTCAAGACAGATGGCAGACTTCAAAACTGGAGTGAAAAAAGAAGCTATCAGCCAAAGTGGATAAGGGTTAATGGCATCACTTTAAATATAACCAGTCTGTATGAAGGTGAAACATTTTACAGACATGTTTGATACACATGCTTCACAGGGAATTTTGTCTGAAGTACTTTATCTTAATGTGAAATTTTATTTAAGGGTTCGGTTTGGTGGTAAAAGGAATGCAGTAACTTCTAAGCTATCTTAATAAGAAGGAGCACTTTAATGCTGAACAAGAGAGTGTGTTTTTGAAGCATAATTATGTGTCTAGATGTTCATTTTCAGTATGAGTGGAGTAGAAATTTATTGAAGAATATTACTACCCTGTGGGATGCAAGGAAGAAATGTAGCTATAGTTTCTCAAATGATAAAAGAATTGTTTGCTATAAATCAAGGACAATTTTAAAACTTAATCAGAAGTCAAATCTGGTTAATATTAATCCATACCTTAAAGGGACAATCAGGTCTGCATAGTGTTACAAGGACCATAAGAAAGATGCTTTGAACATTGCCGCGTAGCAGTAACACACTGCAGATGTACGCACGCTGCACCCCTCAGGGAAGGAGCAAAAGTCATAGCACCGTTGACTTCAGTATCTTTTCAGGTTGGATATTAAATATTTTTTCTGCCAAAGAGCGGTGAGGCAGTGGCACAGCTGCCCAGGGGGTGGTTGGGTCACCGTCCCTGGAGGTGTTTCAGAGCTGTGGAGATGCGCCACTGAAGGACACGGTTGGTAGGTATGGTGGGGTTGGGTTGGGCTTGGACAAGATGATCTTAGTGGTTTTTTCCAACCTGAATGATTCTATGACCTTTGCCACTGCACATATTATATCCTCCTCTCTATGACACCAGACAACGAGCAGTGAAGCTGCAAAAATTGTGTTGTAAAGAAGAAGGAAGGAAGAAGTCTTATATTAATGTTGCAACTAAAGGACTAAGCTGTAAAATTAGTTTTATTTGCTAGTCCAAAACTATGCATTTTTTTTGTCAATTGACAAATCTTTCTTAGAAAAGGGATAAGGAACAAGGATGTCCCCCTCAGACTGAGCATCCCTCCTAACAGCCATAACCTGCTGAACCACAGCACTGCTGAGGTAAGATGCACCTCTACTTGGCCTCACTTCTACTGCATACTCAAATCAGATGGGTGACTTCTCCTGTAGACACAGCACAATTCAGATTCAGAGCAATACAAGATCTTGCTAACGAGCCCTGCATCCCAACACTGATGAACAGCGTTTCAGAAACCTGATGCTGCCCTTGAAAGCTAAGAGGCCAGTAGTGCAATAACCCTATCAAGCAAAGGAACAAACTCTACTAACTGTCACCAAGGTGATTTGTGTTCCTTATGACCTTCCTGGCTTGGCTTATCCATCAAACCATTCTCCTTCCCACCAGGTAAACAGAAAGCAGACAAAGTTCATCCCAGATAAGCAATTCCAACATGCTAGCTCCTCACACGTACATTGGGTCTCAGATAAAGGGATCATTAGAGTCCAACAGCCCATCAATCTATCAGGAAGAACCTAGCACTTCATTGTGGGAGAAGCTCAGGAGAAAAGTCAAAGTGAGATAACTTGCAGAGCTCCAGCTCTGTCTTCACACCCCTCAAAGGAGAACAAGCAGGATCCTGACCTTGGAAAGGCATAGCAATGGCTTCTGCTGCATGGATTGATATTCTTCCTCCTGGAAGAGGAGAAAGATCAGGCATTTATGCTGCTATTGTTGGCTGTATTAGTCATCTTCAATATTGATCACCTGCAGACTATGGAGGGAATAGATGGGGCAGCTCTTGGACAGGCACCATTTTATATCCCACTGAGAAATTCAGAAAGAAACAAAGGAGCAAATAGTTTTGCTTCTCCCAGTATCAAGAAAACCTACAGCATGCATCTCACTGTTCAGCCCACATAGGAGGCCATTAGGGGAGAAAAAGAGAAGGAACATTTTGAGATGCACTAGCCTTCTTTAAAGAGAGTCAGGGATCAGAAGGTTGAAAATATCACTCTTGGCATTACTGCCACCTCATGATGGCAATGCTGCGACAAGTATTGCCATTTTCTCTATGCCATTACTTTATGATGGTGTTATGAAGTTACTGAAGACACACTAAATTTGCTTTAGTACCAAAAATATTTTCCTCACCTTGGAGTTCACCAAGTGCACCTGACCATGGGAAAGGCAAAATTACCACTGGCTTATTTTTCCCAGCCAGCAGGACCCAGGGAAAATACACGAAGAAAAAACTAAATAACTCTGCATGTTTGCACACATAAAACCTGGCAGTAAAGAATGAACCCCCCATGTATCCAGACCATTCATTTCTCCAGACAATAACCTGCACTAGAATGAAAAACTACTGAATACAAGTGACAGGAGAATCTGCTATGCAGTTCACACTTGCTTTTTGCTATCAACAGACCAAACACAGAGAACAATGTATCTAATAGCATAATAACAGACACCACTAATACTTCAGAGGTTCCGTACAAAATTGCTTTCATTAGCATGTCAAGTGTTTATCTTAGCTTACTGCAAAACAAGCTCCTTACATACAGCCACTTGTTCAACTTCCCTTGATTGCAGAGAGGACAGAAATGAAGGAGCCTACTTTCTGTGATCTTCTGCAGAGATTTTAAGAAAACTGAAAAGGTTTTCTTCCGCTACCTCTAGCCAATGAACCAGCTTGGCTTGCTGTAGAAAGATATTACTGGGGGAATATTAGTGAACTCGATGGAATAGTTTCTACAGGATGCCATGAGGGCATGTGTGACAGTAGGCTGCAAAAGCAGCGAGCTGTATTCCCACCTTTGGTGTAAAGGGATGCTGGTGGCTACGAGGAGGAAAAAACATTAAGTTCTTCCCGGGCCTCACTGTATATTTGTTAAATATTTTATATCTAGCCATGGAATGAAAGGAGAAAATAATATCTTGTGTTAAATGTAAGTCACTTTGGACTAGCTTTTATTGCTAATACCTTTTCTTTTTTTTTTTTCCCCTAATCTTTTTAATTTCTGGTATATAAAGCATGCAAACCACCTGAAGGTTCAAACACTCTGAACATAAAGCACTTCAGTTTCACCATGAGGAAACTTCAACAAAGCTGGCTGCAGCCAGAGATCAGCTTTACTGAGTTCTGAGGCTGCTTATATGTATTAGCTACCCGAAAATCCTTCTTTTTTTTTTTATCCCTCAAAATACAATAAAATAATAGAGGCAGTCTCTTGGAAGGGAAGCCAAATCCCTACCTATCTAAACAAAATCATTCAGATACATGGTCATGCAGTTCTGGTTCATGTCACACATACACAGCTTTCTTGATCTTCAAAGCTCTACAATAGCAATTCCTTTAATTAGCCAAAACCAACAGCTAATAATTAGAATAACAGAAACCAAATTCTATTCTCAGACAAACGCATGCAAATCCTATTTACCTAAATAGAAATAACTCACAGGTGTGCTACATTAGACTCTGGCCACCTCTGCAGCTCTATAGGAATTCAGTGTCTGGAGCTATTCTTCAAGACACAGGCACAGGTAATTCAGCTGAGATCTGAT
Organism: Meleagris gallopavo; assembly: GCF_905368555.1. Taxonomy (NCBI): domain Eukaryota; kingdom Metazoa; phylum Chordata; class Aves; order Galliformes; family Phasianidae; genus Meleagris; species Meleagris gallopavo. Next base: position 5,349,793 of record NC_139405.1, on the reverse strand, counting down.
CTGGGTTTCTCCCTCTTCAACAAACACTTTAATTACTTTCTTTTATTCTCAGCACAACATTCAAGCCTAAATCAAGGCTTTCACTCCTAAACACTACAGGCCTGATTTCTGCCCAAGGAGAAGAGGAGTCTGTCACCAGCCAGATTACATTCCGCAGCAGTGATTATGTGTTACAGGCCTCGACTCTGCATCAGCAAAAATCTACTGTACGGCATCAAATTCAAGGAGTTCAGACATTTTACAGCTCGAGGGTAATGCAATCATTCTATTGCCATGCTATTTACTTCATCCTTCCAATGCGTTTGTTTGTACTCTACAAAGTGAACTGTAGGTCATCAGGAAAACACTGACAGGAATAGCAAACGAGGAGATGGAATTCAGTAAACCAAGGAAGCAGTGGAACAACATCAGCTCAATTTCCAATTGAAAGAAAAGCTTACAACTTTTTTTTTCCTCTCTTAGTATTATTTTTTAAGACACAATGAAGGCTTTTAGTCACACTCCAATATATGTATTATGGAATACTTAGGAATATGGAAAACGACACCATGATCCCACACCCCATTTAGCCTGCATACAAATCGACATGTGGTTTGTCATCACAGAATTCTCTAATCCAAATATACATTGGTATTTTAACTTCAGTTGGGTTTAGTGCAACAAGAAAGAAAAGACGACCAGTCAGGATGAGATTTCTTGGGTCCCCCCACACCTTCCAGGCGATGACAGCTATTGCTTTAAGTACTTGCCATTAACAACCAGTCACAATGTTAGTGACAGGATGTTACTAGCAGTTACTTAAAGTGATAGATGTTAACGTTTTTCTGCTCTTTATGACTCACACTACACCCTAGTCAGAATATTTTAGGAGCTGAAAGCACGGAGTGAGGTCAAAATGATGAAGGACATGGAGCCACTGGTTGAGGTGCAGAATGAGATGTGTCACTTAAGGAACATTAGGTCAAAGAGAATCCATGATAAGGAACTGTCATGGATTAAAGATTAAGGTTCATCCTTCTAACTATTTCACCTAAGGGGAATTCTCTAGCATTTGGGCATTTTGTTCTACCACAAATTGAAGAGCAAAGTCAAAGTCTACACTGAAAATTACATCTTTGATGTTAACGTCTTTTAGCAGCTCTACCAATGAGATACACATTAGGAAAAGATACTTTGATCCAATTTTAGATTGACGTGGACTGCGCTCAGAAAGACTCAAATGCAGGAAAGCACTTTTGAGAACAACACAGGCATAATGGTAAGCATCTGTGACTTCTGACCATGGAAATACGTAGCACAGCGCATAAGATCTGAAGCCATAAACACCACAAGTGGAGTAGAAAGGGACACAGTAAAATTCTCTTGTAGGGGAGGAAAGCAAGAATTTTATTAATCTATATATTGCTGTGGGTAGTTGATTTAGTTGAGCAGCTTAAGCAATGAGCGTGACGCAAACACTGTGCAACACTACATTTTATATTATTAATTATGTAAAGTCAGAATAGGTTAGACATAAAACAGCAACATTTTTCCATTTTATATCAGCAATAATCGGTAAAAATTGCATTTGTAAATCTAAATCTACCTTGAGATGAAAAACATCTCAGAAGAATTACAGTCTCATGACCAAGGCCAGAATGAACTTTCCAAGTGCGTGCAAATAACATTCTTAAATAACAGTATTCCATTCCAATAAAGTATTTTTTTTTTTAAAGTATTCTAAACAAGAGTGGAGTCAACTCTTTGAAAGGGTAGATAACAGTAGGACAAGGAGAAATGGTTTTAAGTTGAGAGAGGAACGGTTTTAGTTTGGATGTCGGAGGAAGTTCTTTACTGTGAGAGTGGTGAGGTGCTGGAACAGCTGCCCAGAGAGGTTGTGGATGCCCCATCCATGGATGTGTTCAAGGCCAGGTTGGATGGGGCCCTGGGCAGCCTGGTGTAGTATTAAATGGGGAGGTTGGTGACCCTGCATGTGGCAGGTGGGTTGGAGATTCATGATCCTTGAGGTCCCTTCCAACCCTGGCCATTCTGTAACTTATTTTTTCTCAAGAACTTTCCCCCGAGATGTAAAATTTAGTAATAGCTCTGAAAAGCAGTCAGACCACCTACCTTCAGCATCGTCTTGCAGGTCTTCAGCCTGCTCTGCTTTGCACTTTGTGGGAGACAGAGGCTGGCCTTTTTGTTCCAGTCCTTCTTGAAAATATAAAAAGAAAATATTGAATATATTATATTTTGAAACAGTGTTATTGTAGCAAACTTTACCATACATGATATCACAACTGTGAGTACATTTTATCTCAGTGCTCCATTCAGCGCCCGATGTCTATCTTTCTCTTATGAAAATTAATTACTGCATCACATGCTAAAAAAGGATCGTAAGAAGTATCTTTCAACTTGCATTGGACTTTGTCTAACTTTGCCATGACAGCAGAGAAGAAAAATCATGTTAAAACGACCTACTTCTTAACAAGCTCTTAATATCTTCAGGAAAAGAAAAGTTTATAATTTTTAATTTGCAGTTTTTAATGTAATATATATTAAACTGTATTATAGAATTGTGAAATGATTCCCTCTCAGCTCGATTCTCCATTCGATGCAATAACACAGTAACAAATGAATATTGACTGAAATGGGTAATGAAATGAGAGGCTGGGAATCAAGTTTGATAGTGAAGTTAAGGAAATGAAAGTTTTATGAGATAGAAATGTTCTGTTTGGAGGAAAAAAAGAAAAGCCTTCCAACCCATTAGCCAGAAAGCAATAGGAAGATGAAGGAAAAGGAAATCCTTCTGAGAAAAAGAATAACTGATGCAGTGAAGTTTAAGTGACCGAAGTTCACAGCACCTAATATTAGATGGTAACATTTTAAAAATAAAGAGGTTTTATACAACTTGAAGAGAGTTTTTAATCATCTTAACGTAAGCATCAAGTTACTGTTTGTTTCCTAAGGTAGCACAGAAAGCCCATTAGCACAGAAGGAAGACCAAGCTGGAAATTAATCATAAAAGGTATTTGTAAATTAAGACATTTGAAAGAAGGCTCACTAATTAGAATATTCTTCAAATAGTTGCTTAACCAAATTTTGGATTGAAAGCAGAGAACAGCAGATGCTTAAAACTCAATTCATTGTGTGCATTAAACGTATTTAGCTGCGATGGGAAAAAGCCTTTTTGTCATTTGACTTTCCAGCAAACCACCCAATTCCTTATGGCCAGCTGAGAGCTTGAGAGAGGGAGAAACCTAAAGAAAACAGATTTTTTACGTACATGCTGAAAAGACATATTGAATACTTATAAGCAGGTAACTAAGGAAAGCACGTGGCCTTTCTTGATTTAGGCCTATTGCCATGCTGAAACCAAGTAAGAATCACCTCAACTCAATTAGCTAATTAGCAACTAGAAAAAAAAAAACAAAACAACAGAAGAAGGAAGAAATTTACGCGTGTATTATAAATTGCCTAATATTCTGAACAATCTGATCTCTTCTGCTGTTGTACATACCCTACACAATCATCTACTGTCTATGTTGCTGGATACGTAAAAAGCTCTCAGCAACAAGATGCACAGTTCTCATAAAGGACTCATCTCTGCTGATAGCTATAGATACTACACTTCCATATCCTACACATATCTCTACACATATAGAGAATCCAACTGCTAAAGTTTCCAAACACAGGTATGAAAATAAAGAAGGATGTGAAAATGGAACTTGCAGTGTGAAAGGGAATACTATGTTCTTTGGAGAGAGAAACCATTGGCTCCACACAGAACCCAGGAAGCTACTCAGAAACATTCTCTGCCTGCCCGCCTGGGAGCCTTGGTTCTCTGCTGCGCCGAAGTCCTAAAAGAGCAGCTATGAGCTTAGAAGATGGCAAGAATTTACAAGAAGCTACAGGTCAAAACGTTAACAAAACTCTAAAATGGAGATTTGCATGTGAGCAGTTGAATTTAGTTTCACTTGTTTAATTCTAAGGAGTGAACGTTACATTTTAGGTCCAAAAGCCCAAACCGAATATTGTCCTTAAAAATAGCTTCTAGCACAGAATTTCTGTATATGCAATTCCGTATAGTTCAGAGCATGAAGGGCCTTTACAGATTTACATATCAGTAAATAAGTGGTGTAGAACACACTTTGATGTTTAGCTTGCCATCAGGAAGTAGAACTTTCCTGACAGCACTTCACAGAGGACCACGTTCACGTCATCACATTTGTTCACCTGAATTTGAGATTCAATTACAATATTTAGATGAAATCGAAGTGCTAAGATGTATTTATTTCTAGGCTGGCGAGAACATAGAAGCAACCACAAGTAATGCTGTGGGGAAAAGAAAAGGCAAAAAACATGAAATACACACTTTGTCAACCTTTTACAGAGGTTACTCAAGAGCAGTAATGATGTTCAACAAGAAGCTCAATGCAAAAGCGAGATCCTGAAAAATAACCAGGCTCTTAAAGATTTATTCCTGCCAACACTCTCCCATTCTCTTTAAAAATAACCTGAAAATTTATAATTGACCGTATTGACGGATGGTTCTAATGCCACTCTGCACTACCTGCTATTTTCCCTTTTTGGGTTAACAATGATTCACATCAGGGGACCAAATCAATAGGAGTGTTTCAGTCAACACTCACTCCTCCAATGACAATTTTTATCATCTAACAAACCTTCCTCCAAGCCCAAAAGTCAAATGTCGATCAAACTTAAGTGCAAGTGTCCAGCCAGGTCTTTCAGGAGTATCTGAACACATTAAATAGTATAACCAACATCTTAATTGTCAGCACAAAGACAGAAAGGGAGGAGGCTGTTACCCTCTGAAAATAAATCGTCTTTCTGCACTCTATGCAGAATCCTTTCACGTTCATTAAAGGACACGGAGGCTTTTTATTTATTTATTTATTAGCAGTTTTCTCTCATTTTAGAGACAGAAAGGCATTCCTTCAAGATTCAAAATAATGACTTTTGTTGTGGTCAAAACTCTTAAAGCTTTGTGCTTTACAGTAGTATGTCTTTCAGAGCAAATAGCCAAATCCTGCTTGCCAATTTCTGTTTAAAAACAGAACACCTACATAGGTGTCTGAACCAATCATCTTCAAAGCTTTTCTAATCATGATCAGGTTTCTGAGCTCTAACACCGGGAGACATCATTCCTACTTGTAGGCTAATTCAGAGGGTTAACAAACCACTTAAACCTGACAGTTTCTCTCAAAGTAAGCTATTTCAAAAACCCCTCACAGTTTCAAAGCCTTGCTGTGTACAAGTGTTTCCTATTTTCCTCTCAGGAAAAGAGAAAGTCTCTCTCCAAAGTAAAAAAACATCCAAGTCTGTGTGCATACAGTGGAATGCACAAGGAAATAGAGCATTTATATGGCACTGTTTATAGTTGGGCTTCTCTTGTTAGTGCCAATGAGATCCTTAGGTTTGACATCCTATAGCAGGCTGTCACTTCTGGAGTAACCATCTGGCGGGCTAAGTAGGGCACTTGGGGCAGAAATGGCATAACAAGCAGGGCAACGCATATGAACAACTGTTAGATGAGATATATGACGGGTGGGTGGCAACATTTACTCAGGTGAGGTCAAAAGGCCTTGGTACAACACGGGGGGTGAAGCCAAAGAGGAGAAAACAGCTTCAGAACTGAAACACTTCTGCATGGGATTTTTTGTGCCTTTTGTTTGTTTGTTTTGGTTTTATGGTAAGAGAATTAACTTATGTCAGTGCATAATAATGCAGCATTACTGTGTATCTGGACTATGCTTCTCATAATAGCACACGGTTCTGTAATTTCCAGATGCCATCACTGCAATTGCGCACATAATTATGGCAGTATTAGGGCTTATTTTGCACGCTTCTACGAGTAGGTATGTGAAGTTATGGATATAAAAGCCAAGTCCTTCTGAAGTTAAAGTTTAGAATAATCTTCCCTTAATGGAGCTTAAAGCATTAAGCATCATGACTGCAGCATTAAAAGAGTGAAGTTAAAAGAAGACAAGGCTATTAGGTCATCTGGTCCTTCTCTTTGCTTACGTAGGATATTACTCACAAAGCTGAGATCTAGAAGTGTATTAGGCTGTACCTGGCATTACTAAATCTGTTCTTTTGGCTCAAGCTATTCTAACAGCAAGCTGTATGAAATATAGTAGTATCCGTACTCACTGAATTAAGTGGTGCAGTTAAGCTAGCAGCTGCAACAAAAAACAGCATCCGGAATAACAAACACATGGGTTAAAACCTTGCAAGTTAAATGCCATCAGAAGAGCAGCCTTGAGTGTGTATATTTACTAAGACTGGGTTATTATTACTTTTAAATATTTTTCTTATTCTAGCATATCCAAAATATGCAGTGATGTTATGTGATTGACTCACTAAAATGATCATTCATGTCTGTTTGATTTTATAGTATTAACATAGATAATAATAGAGATTAACTGGCAGACATGCAATTAATATTACTTTACTACTTATGTAGAAGAGAAAACATAGGAAGAAAGGCCTGTCTAAAAATAATGAGATATTTGTACTTCAGGGTGCTAGAAACACAAGAAAGAGATTACTTTCATAATGTGTACATCACTCAACAAGGTACACACAAAATAAGATCATGTGTTACTTCTTACTCCCAGATAATTCTTTAGCTGTACCGAACTCCAATCCTACTTGCACATGTAGTTTGCAACATGCGCTCTCCATAACCCAAAAGTTCTTTTACTTTTTTAAAAAGGTGGCTTTTTTTAAGCACAACAACTGTAGAAATAACCCCAAAGCAGACAGGATATGGACAGCTCAACAAAACTCATTTGTTCAAATGAGTTCAAATTTGTTCAAAAAATCAAAGGCCTCATCTGGAGTACTGTGTCCAGTTCTGGGCTCCCCAGTACAAAAAAGACAGGGATCTCTTGGAAAGAGTCCAGCGGAGGGCCACAAAGATGGTGAAGGGCCTGGAGCATCTCCCCTATGAAGAAAGGCTAAGTAAACTGGGTCTGTTTAGCCTTGAGAAAAGAAGACTGAGAGGGGACCTGATCCAGGTTTATAAATATCTGAGGTGTGGCGGCCATAGTGGTGAGGCCAGTCTCTTTTCAGTGGTACGTGGAGACAGGACGAGGGGAAATGGACATAAGCTGCAGCACAGGAAGTTTCGCACGAATGTGCGTAAGAACTTCTTCACGGTGAGGGTGACGGAGCACTGGAACAGGCTGCCCAGGGAGGTTGTGGAGTCTCCTTCTCTGGAGATATTCAAGTCTCGCCTGGACGCCTACCTGTGCGACCTGGTGTAGGGAACCTGCTTTGGCAGGGGGGTTGGTCTCGATGATCTCTAGAGGTCCCTTCCAACCCCTACAATTCTGTGATTCTGTGATTCTGTGAAAACAGGATCATCAATATTAGTGCCAACTGCTGATTCCATCTGCTGGAGTCATGGCCCATGAAGTCAAGTGGAATGAAGAGTGATTATTCAATTAATAACTTGAAGTGGCAACTAGATGTTGATACTCAATTTTTCCCTCAGAACTGTGAAAAGTTGAACTCTTTCAAACTTTAAGCTATCTGAATATAAAAAAAATCAAAACTCCCCTCAGTGCAGAAATTAAATATGCATTTATAACTCCTGCAAATGCATCTACAATCATTAGAAAGTTCATACCCAGTCTTGGCTTCTGCTGAGATAGTTGATTTTCTTCATCATGTCAGGCATGATGCTATGTTTTGGCTTTAGGAGAAAAACAACATTGATAACACACCTATGTAAGTTGTTGCCTAGCAGTGCTATACAGAGCCAAACACATTTCACTTCCTCAGCTTCTCATGCTGTCCTGCCAGCGAGGGAAGCTGCAGGGGCACAAGGAACTGAGAGAGGACAGAACCAGCCTATACAACCAGGTCAAAGGGATATTTCATACCATATGGCATCACATGAAAAAAAAACTATAAAACTGAGGGAAGTTGGCCAGGGGAGGCGTTGCTACTCAGGAACTGGCTGGGCATCAGTGGGTGGTGAGCAATTGTTTTGCGCATCATTTGTTTCGTAAAGATATACATATATTTTAAATTATCATTACTGTTATTTCACTCTTCCTCTTTTAGTAAAGTATTTTTCTCTCAATGTATGAGTTCTACCACTTTTTTTTTTTTTTTTTTTTTCCCCTCTGATTCTCTCCTCCATCCACTGAGAGGTACGAACGAGCAAAAGGCTATGTGGTGTTCAGCCACCTGTTGGGTTAAACCACAACCGTACACAAACAGGTCAAAATGACAAAACTCCCAACCACTTCTGGATTAGCTGTAGTAAATACATTTGTCTTTGGTCACTGTAGGTACTGACTCATGACTGTCACTGTACTGATTCCCAAAATATCAGAACAGAATAACTAAGTACATGTTGTTGATGTTCAGCGTACCCTACAAACAAGCCTGTGAGATCAACTATGATCTCATCTGTCTTACAGGCACAAAGAAGCAGGTATGTAGGGAAATATCTTCTTCAAACAACTTAATTCAGTGATTATTTCCCAGAGCAGCTATGCAGCTTCACCTAAATTCATGAGGGATAAAAAAAGATTTATTTATTCTGCCAAAAAAGAAAAGAATGGCTATTGAGTGGAAATATATTTCCTCTTAATCGTAATTTTAAATGCTTTAAAAAAAACGATGTAATTTGCACAATCTCCATGAAAGCAACAAGAGAAAAAATGCAAAATAATTGACTTATAAAAACATACATGCCATGATTACTGTAAAAAATGAAATTGGAAATGTTAGATGAATTCTGAAAATTCAACTGAGAGTAATCTTTGGCAAATGTTTGTTGTATAATGACAATCTTCATTTTCCTACTTTTATGTATATATGTACAACTATATTAATCACACTAATTGTATTAAAATCTCTGAAAGTTCCTATCCAGTAATCTTGACACCAAAAAGTAATTACAATTATATGTAATAAAACCAACAGTCCAGAAAGCCATAAAAGAATGTGTTAATCCATCATAGTAACACATAACTATCTGTGTATATCCATGTTTGCACATTTTTGCATATCCACTGTTATTAAAGAATTTATAATTTCTAAGCTAATTAACTTGTTGCATAAATCATCATAATCCATTTGTCTTCAAGACAATCTTGCCAGTTTAAGCAGCCAACACAGTGCTTCAAGAGCTTTTACCTCTGTTTTCTGGCTGGCATATCTCTGCCTTTTTCTAAGTGGCTCTCCTTCCTGATTTCATATCCTTTCACAAAGCAAATAACTGGAAGTTCCAACACATCGTATTCACTGGGCTATGATGGGATCAGGGTCACAGAGACCTGAGAGGTAGTACACATCCATGCACTGTCACAGATGGTACCCCGCTTGATTTACTACTCTCAAACTCGGGAGAATCAGTAGCAAACATGGCCAGAGATGAAAAGTCAGGCTTTGAGAAACATCAGATGACTGATTTCAGGGGAAGGCTGGGAAGATAAGGAGCAGAGTAAGGACCTTTCTGCTCACTAGACAGAATGGCCCAAGGAGATGGCACAACGAAGGATTTCCAGGAATTGATGAATGAGGAACAACCTATCTTGTGCTGAAAGATGTGATGTCAGCAGAAGGCTCGCTAGCATAAGAATCATTTGGACAGTGCTCTCAGGTTTGAAGTTTGAGTGGTTCTGTGTGGAGCCAGGAGTTGGACTGAGTAATCTTTGGTGGGTTTTTTCCAACCCGGGATATTCTATGATCTAGGTCAAGGAACTACAACACAGTCATCGTGAGTGACATGCAACAAAAGGAGTGTAGAAAAGTACCCAGGGATGGAATCAGGAAGGCTGAATTTGCATACCAGTAGCAGTTAAAACTAGGTAGGAACATAGGGAATAACATGAAGGGATCTTACAAACATGCCAAGAGCAAAAGCTACTTCAGACAAAGTATTTCTCAGCTGGTGAATGGAAGAGGCAACCTAGTAATAGACAAAATGAAAGTTAGAGGTGCTCAGCTTATGAGCAAAGCCCGTTCCCAGGTCCCACACATACAAGTGGAGTTTAAGAAGAATAGGAGCAGCAGAAAGACAGTAGGCTAACAATAGCTTCGAGGAACTAGGTGTGCTAATTAGGTGAAATGGGATTCACCTGAATGTGCTGGAAGAGCCGGTTGATGTGATTTTAGCACTGCATTTTTATCATCTAGAAAGAAAATAAAAAGTCCCTGACTACTGGTAAAAGGCTAATACTACAAGAGAGACATGGAAAAAGATGAAGGGAAATATAGGCAGTCATTCTGACTTCAGTCCATGGAAAAAAACACCTAGCACATCCTGTTGGAACAGGGGGAGAACAGTGTATACAATACACTTTTGTACAGCTTTTTGTACCACATACTGCAGCATTCTGAGATGCTAAAAAGCGTTGGCTGAACAACTGCACCATTAGATGAGCTGAAAATTGGCTGATGTGTAACTGGCAAGTGGTAGCAAGATGAATACTCCAATAGTCAATTAGTGGACTCCATGGAAATGAGTTCTTTGAAATATTGTCCGATCACATCCCATTTATTCCAGAGTTTGCTGGAGAGTTTTGCTATTGTTGTCATTGCAAACAAATCACAGCTACTAATCACAATTGCAAACGACTCAAGAATTGCTGTATCCACACCTTTTTACGAACAGACTGTAGAATTCTAATTATTTCCCATTCATGTTCAAACAAGATACTAACAAAAAAAGCTCATAAAAGAGGATACTAAAAAGTTAGTTTCAGCCATTCTTAATATGCATTATATACTATCAGGCATTATTTTCCCTATGCTGTTAAAAACCCAAGATGACTGTTATAACATTAGCAATAAATGATTGGTACTGCATATCACAACCAAGGCTATTTGTTTCAAGAACCCTTCCAGTTTGGTTCAACCTTCTCAAAATTACATGTTTTAGCATAAAATATCATTTACTCACCTGTCTCTTCACTTATTTCAGTCTCTTCGTTGTCATCTGTTAAAAAAGATAAAAATAAAAATCAGGAAACATCCACAATAAAGTATTCAGTTATTCAAACTGTACATATCTTAGCTTGTCTTCTCCCATTTAACATTTTGCAGGGAGAACTGGACATAGGGAAAAAAAAACTTTTTGATGCTATGAAGAAAATAGGTTCCTTTTGCAAAAAGTTACATTCTGGTAACGAAGAAGTTTCATACCATGAGACCTTTTTGGGCAAGAGTAGTGGGAGTGAATAAAAAAAGATTTGCCTTAGTTAACATCTGAGTAAAACAACATTCCAGAGCCTTAATCATCTAATGGAGAGTTCAGTGACCACAGAGGTTTCTCAACTAAGCTCCTAAGTCTATGGACTGTATTTATACCCTCTGAAATGGATTTGGGCAAGTGTAAATTCTGCAAGTCTACAATTTCTGTCTAAAGCATGGCATCTTTCAAAGGTCTGTATATGTACATGTTATTAGGTCTGTATATATACATGCCATTTGAACCCCAAGGAGTTCTGCAGTACTATGATCAATGGCAACGGAAATTAGCAGTATTATTTAGGTCCTAATTTACAGAATTGGATCTTTACACCACAAGCTCCACTGAGATTCAAATACTGTAACACATGCCATGAAGACTGAAGATCTGCTTTCATCAAAATTTGGAGCTTGAAACATTTTAAGTACAAGCAGAACAGAACAATCAGTAAATAACAGAGGCCTGCACTGGCAGTTCTGTTTAAATCAAAACATTAAAAAAATAAAATCACGAGCATGAAACTTTGCATGAGGGCCTGTAAATCTACGATAGATGGATCTATATCCATCCTTCACCATCTTCCATAGGAGTTACACCTGCTCTGCATGCATGGCAGGACTTTCAGAAGACACTAAAGGACAACAAGTTCCATTTTTCTTGAGCACACTTCAAATTGGCACAAAGGATCAGGACTGAACGAAGTCACCACATACTTCACCTCCTTCCTCCTTACTCTAAAAACAATTGCTTTGGAGTTCAAAAAGGCACACTGGCCCCTATTTATGTACAGAAACTGTAAGGAGCTCTGACAAGTAGTCTTTGTGATCAAGAAGAGAGAAATTTTGTTGAAGGAAGCCAGTGGGAATCCTGCCATTCACGCAAATAGAGCCAGGATTCTGAAACAGTCCTGACATTTTTCAACAAACCACTCAGAAAGTATTTGGTTAATACAAAGCTTATTCATTAATCCGTTTCCAATAACATATTCTTCCCATGGAAATGTTTATAATGAAGCCAGCAGGATAAAATTTCAAATTAATCTAAGACACGACACTAAATCAGTGTAATATAACATCCTAACACATATATATCACCCGTTCTTCTTTGGAAGGTCTGAATTATAGTTCTCTAAGTGACTTGGAATATGAAATTCCCAGAGCAACAGAAATAACTTCTAAGTTGGTGATAACGGACACAGACAAGAAATTTGGCGTTATTAAGTAGTAATCATTATGCAATATAATTATGAAAAGTCAAAGACTGCTTTTGTGAACTAATTGTGAACTAAGTGCTGGTTTTGTTTTTTTTTTTCCCCTCTGGGAAAAGGAACTTAATTCTTGCTGAAAGGCAGTGCAGTCTTTACATCACTTCCAAAAATGGGAGGTGGGCTCCTGCCCGTGTTGTGACATGACCCCCAGGTCATTGTGGTGCCTTTGAAAATTCTACTCCAACCTGTATCTGAATCTGAGTTTCCTTTTGGCACACAGCACTCCCCAGTCACTTCATGTGTCTATAATTCTTATTCTTAAAATACTATACACCAATGCATCTGGTGGAAGTGCTTCTCTGTCATATACAAAGCAATCTCTTTCACTGACCTTGGTGTGGCTAGCTGAAGTGATAAACACCACATTTAGTTGTCAGAACTCTATGCCAAAACCAATTATTTTGGATGAAAAACATTATTTTAGGAATCTTTATCCAAAAATCTTTTGCTTTTCTCCCAAAAGTATGTTATTACAGGCAGTTACTGGGTTATAAAGAAATAAAAGCACATACAAGTTTTTGGTTTTTTTTTTTTTAACACCAAAGCTATTATACATATGAATATAGGACTAAATGAGTGCCAAGATTGTTATAAATTAGATCTGTAATACTAAGGTTTATTTTTCTTGCTCCCCATGCATATTTTTACCCCTTGTAGAAGAAGCTTTCTAGAGTGACGTATATTTTAAACCAAAGCAACCCAGTTTATCAGTCCCAAAACAAAATTGAGTAAAATCACAGGAGAGCCCAAGAGTCAGTCTCTGATGCCAGTAATCATTGCCTGGAAGAAACGTGGCCAAATTTCTTGCCCAAGCTCACATTTGAAAGCCTAGATGTGAGCTTGCTGCAACTCTTATCTTACTCTTAAGAGAGTTAACTGAATAGGAAAACATGCTGTAGTGTGTGCACAGAATCATCAAGATTGGAAAAGCCTCCTAAGATAATTCAGTCCAACCATCCACCTATCACCAATATTTCCCACTGAACCATGTCCCACACTGCAACATCTAAACATTTCTCGTACATCTGTAGGGGCAGTGACCCCCCCACCTCCCTGGGCAGTCCATTCCAGCACATGACCGTTCTCTTGGAGAAGTATTTCCTAACGCCCAACCTGAATGTCTCCTGGAGAAACTCAAGGCCGCTTCTTCTCATCTTACTGCTGGTTACATGGGATAAAGATGCCAACCCCCATCTCCCTCACCACAACTCCCTTCAGGCCGTCGTAGAGAACAATAAGGTCTCCCCTCAGCCTCCTCTTCTCCAGACTGACCATCCCTGGTTCCCTCAGCCGCTCCCCATCACACTGGTGCTCCAGATGCCTCACAGCTCCGCTGCCCTTCTCTGGACACACTCCAGGCCCTCAGTGTCTTTCCTGCAGTGAGGGGCCCAAAACTGAACACAGTACTCAAGGTGCAGCCTCACCAGTGCTGAGTACAGGAGGATGATCACTTCCTTGCTCATGCTGGCAACTATTTCTGATACAAACTAGGATGCCACTGGCCTTCTGAGCATTAACCAATACTCCCAGATCTATTTCCTCTACACAGTCTTCCAGCCACTCTGCTCCACACATTGCCTGGGATTGTTTGCACTTGGTCTTGCATGCATGTGGTCATTCTTGGTTACTCTTATGTTTGGCAGAGCAGAACAGTGGCCTTTCACATGGCTTCGACCATTAAAACCCTATATTTTGTGGAACTCTACCAAGAAGATTTTCCTGGGGGGGAAAAAAAAAATAAAAAAAATGACAGATCTTTCAAGATCTCTTCCTGAAGCAAGAGGAAAACTGGCACTGACTCTCTGCGTGAGTCAGCCCATCACCAAGAAAACTCAGATCAGTATTTAGAAGGCCTAGGAGACAAGGAAGACATCTAATCCATTTCATACATTTGAAGGCACAAAGTTTTCTAGCTACTAGTTCAGCTACGGTTCATAAAATCTAGGTATTGGGTAGGTGATATATGGGAGGACAGTTTCCAGTCAGTTAAAATAATTTACAATTCAGAATCAACCTGTGATTGAAACTGGCCCTCTAACTCTCATGGGTTAACTATATCTCAAAAGATCGGGGAGCTTTGCATTTGAGTGCAATTTGCTCGGTACGTATACATTTGTATAAATTACGGGCTTCCTGGTATATTCAAGTATCGAGAGATGTCAGTTACCTCTTCATTCCCCTCTCCCTTGTTACCTGCTGAACTTCGTGAGACAGAATGATTGCACCGTAGCAGCTCCTACTGGCACAGGAGAAAGAGCTGCCGCCTTCTGTCTTATACATATTTTTCCTTTGCTTTGCTGGTCAGGTTCCTTCTCTGTCTCACTAGTCACTGCATACAAACAAGTGCAAGCCAGATGGCTAAAATCATCAATCTGTGTTTAGATTTATGTTAGGAACAAAGAGGTGAAAGGCTCTAAATACCACTGCTAATCCCCAAAGCCATTAAACTACCTCTTCCTTGTAGCTCACGCTTCTATTTGCATTGTTCATCACGTTAGCACGGGGAGAGTCAACGCTACGCAAACAACTTTAATTTCTAACTATGCATGCCTTGTGGAGCTCTTACAGTAGAGCCAGCTCCAAGCTGCTCAAGGCAGCTGTTTAATCTGTACTCAGGGCCTGCATTTCAGGCTCCCGGTGCTCCCCAGCAGTGCTGCATGCTGATGGCTCCTTCCTGCCTTCCTCTCCCTTTCCTCAGCCTCTTCGTCTTATCCTTTAGCATTTGTTCATCTTATCAGCACTTCCTGCTGTTCCCTGATCTCCATCCTTACCCACGTGTCTCAGCTGTCTCTGTCATGCAAGTGTGGCTGCACAGACCAAACACAACTGTGAAAAGGGCTGGGAGAGCACAATGGGACCAGACCTCTCCCTTCCGTAGCCTGCATAAATGCATCAAGGCAAGAAGAGCAATGGGATGGGCAGAGCAATACAAGAGGCTGAAGGAACAAAATGGAGATTTTAATGGTGATGCCTCAAAAAAAAAAAAAAAAAAAAAAAAAAAAAAATCTATCAAAAATGCATGAAACCTTTCAGCAGTGAGAGCTGCAGCCATCCCATTGAGATGTTTTGTTGTGTAAAAGCAGGGTTCCAGCTGAAAAGGTTCCTGCCCTCAAGCATTTGCCTAGCAGGGACTTGATGATCTGACCGTACAGCTCCCGCTAGAAGAACAGAGGACATGCTGCACTACGGTTTCAAGACAATGGATCCAATTTTAGGGCACTCTCTGCTTGCTCAAATGAAAAGCTTCTTCTGTCAAATCTTGCAGTGGGTGGCAGCATGAACCAGGCTACCAGCCCACTGCAAACTGCCTAAACCATGATAATATTGGATTTCCTGCAGTGGAAAAGACCGAGTACTCACTGTCCCTATTCCTCTTTACCACATTTGCTTTTCTGAAACTTTGTTCCAAAGCTTCACCCACCTATCTGCACAATTATATTAACAGCTTGACAAACTTTCTAACACTGTATCTATTATTTATTTTAAGTGGGAAAAAAAAAAATCACTTTTTTTTGGATAGCATAGGACCACTGCTGCTACCTGACAGGAGCTTCATAATAGTGTACAGACTTCATCTCAGAAAAGAAGTTTGGTGGCGTAGTAAGGCACACAAGAACACCCCAGGGCTTGACAAAGCCTGTATGTACACACAGGGCTCACAGCAGTGTAGGAGCTCGTGAGCTCTTTTGGCTGCTCTGAGCCATGCAAGTCTGCTCTCCACAGAGTTGACACAACGACTGACCAACAGCACAGAAAAGAGGAATGTTTTCTTTGAGGAAAAGCAGATTTGGAATCAGGCAAGACAAGGCCTGATTCTTATCACATCTACTTGTGAAAAATATTCTCAGAAAAAGAAAATCCTCAACAAAAGCAGCACATCCTTCTGCTTTGGAAGGAGAAGTGGAGCTTCTGAGCATTTGTACCCTGTAATCCTCCTTACAGAACAATAGGCACTATATAAACTCCCAGCTGACGCTAAGCGAGTTTGATGAAATTTTGTTTACTCTGTTGTGATTATGCAGAACTTTCCACTGATACACCGCACATCCCAGCCTTACTGCAGCATCAGTGCAGTTTTTCCTCCCATGTTGCTTGGTTACACCAGTCCCACAACACCAGAGCCTCACTGAATGTAAAATGTTTGTAGCTTTTGAAGCCATATCAAATAGAAATCCATAGTACCAGACTCTTAAGAAGTTACACTTTTTTTTTTGTCACCACAAAGATGTCTTTTATGCATCATATCACTCAATCTACAGTAAAATGCATATACCCATATGAGCCTCAGGTGCCTACAAAGGCAACACAGCAGCTGCAGTTCCCACTGGGGGTGAACTGGACAGCAGAGCTGCAGTGCAGGAAGTAGAGCTCACAGCCAGGATCAGATTTGAATTTCTATTTCCCAGATGCTTCTACCTTACACTCTTCGCAAAAATACTCATCTGTTTTTTAAAAAAGAACCTATTTCTAAACTTCCTTATTTCTTCGAAGCCTTAAAATACTGAAAACAACTGAGTTTTGTTTACCAGAATGTTCAAGTGGATTTCTCACCCACAAATATGCTAGTGTAGCATTCACACAAAAAATGTTATGTTTTAGAAATGTGTCACCACATGCAAATATAAGCTTCTAACAAAATCTCATCAGTAACCTAAGACAGAGGCAATCAAATGAGACAAACACAAATTTAACAGCATCCTTTGCAATTAGAAGCACTCAAGCACATGAAGTGACTCAGCATCAGTGTCCGGAGAAGATGGCATATTTTTGAGCATGATGTGAAATGCATTTGCATTGTTTTACATGGAATCTAAAAGACTACGCAAGGCAGCAGGAAGAAAAGGTGCCTGTCCAAAATTGCATACCCAGAAGATATTATACAGAAAAGGCTTATATACAGAAAAGGCTTATGCTTGTTCACCTCCTTCTGCCAGGCATCCATGTGCAAAGGATTGAATAGAACAGCAAAACATTTCCCTCCCCACTACCAGCTTCTTCCTGAGCATATCACTTACAGACTATGGTGACTAATAGCCACTGCTGGACTAGTCCTATGTTGGTTGAGCTAATCTCCTTTTCAACTACATTTAATTCCTCCAGGGTCTGCAGCACCTCACAGCAAGTGTTCCTACTCCCTAACTATGTGTTGGGTAGAAACTTACCTTTTTTTTTTTTAATATAAATTCTGATTCATCATTTCCTGGAATATTTCCTGGCATTTCTTGTGTTGCAAGAGACAGAAAACAGTGCTCCAGACTCACCTTGTAATTACCACACTCATCCCTCTCCCACACTGCTAAAACATGCAAAACCCTGCAAAACCCCTGTGCCTCGAAGGGCACCTTCATCACCTGCCATTTCACTGTTTCACTGCAACCCTTATCCACCAGGAGCTGAAGAGCTCAGGGATTTGGAGTGCAAAAGAGCCATTTTCCCCTATCTTCTGGTGCAACTGTAGGCTCTATCATCAGTCTCGCAATAGAAGGAAAGGGAAACATTCAGAAAACACTATTAGAGCAAAAAAAGAAAAAGAAAAAAGGAAAAAAAAGGAGCACTTCACCTCCTGAAAGAGCACTGAAATACATTACAGACCCATTGTCTGTCCATACCCTGATCCGAGCAGTGCTGTTGCTGCTAACAAGAATGAGGCAAGCAGACAACTTTCTATAGCCCACATACAGCAGAATACCACAAGCTTGTGTTGAACAGTGTACAATCAGAAGATTTAAGCCCCACGCCTGAGGTGACCAATACTTGCAACAACTAAACACTAGAGCAGCAGACTGCCAGAAAATAATTCAGAAGAGGTCATATCAGGAAGCTTTGTTACGATTCAGACCGAAGCAGAACTCCCCACTACCATTTCTAGGTACTGGCGACCTACTGACGTGTTAGAAAGAGCTGGGACCCTTCTCCTGGTCTTCGTCTCCAAAGTTGCCCCTGAGCTGCTTCCTGTTCACCCTCCTGCCTCTCCAGACCATCTAAAGGACAAAGATACTGGCAGAAAGGGCAAAGAAAGCAACCTCAACATGTGGTTGGACTGGCATAGTCACTGCCATGGCAAATTAAGACAAAAAGCAATAGAAAAAATTAGTTTCACAGTTCTATGAACACCTTCAGATTATACTTAGCTTGATTTTATGAGGTAAGTTGTTTCAGACATCTTGAAATGGATGGGTATTCTAAGCCTTATGGCTATATGAAACTTTTGGATTGAGAACAATTTTTACAGCGAGCTATTTACGTTGGAGTGCACTCTGTCAGAATCTGCAGGTGCTCTAAGAGAGAAATAGAGCAAAGCCATCATCCTATTGTGGTGTGCAGGCTCCTCCAGCTCCCCCAGACAGCTGTGCTTCCTTAGGAGCCTGTGTTACTGAGGGAAAGGCAACCACCACTGGAAACACAAGGCTGTGTCTCCTCCCAGCAGTTCAGACTCAAGTCCTCAGGGAGGAGTCCTGTACAAGGCATTGGAGGATGACACCCCTCAGTACAAAGCTCAAAGGGGTTTGGGGGAGATTTCAAACCTCTGAGTCAGCATTTCCTATCCATGCAAAATCATCATCAGTCTGTCACAGATTTGTCAAGACCACAATTCCTTCTCACTCACTGAAAAAGCTTCTCTCATCTCTCTACCTGAACACGGGACTCCCCACAGATTTCCAACCCGGGGGGAGCACTGAATGCTCCATCTCCAGCCCCTCTGGTTCAAACCAGTGAAGAGGCCCAGTGTTTATGTGCTGTGAATGTGGTGACCCGAAAGCTCTGCCCAGAGACGGGGAAAGCAGCTGAGCCCAGCAGCACGCTCAGGATGCCCTCAACATGCAGGTGAAGACCAAAGGCCTGCAGGCTCCTTCAGCCGAGCCTCCCAGTAGCCCCAAAGCCCTGATGGCCTGAACCAGCCACGAGCCACGGCTGGGTGACTTAACATGCGAGCCCCTACCCTGACAAGACCTCAAATAAAGGGTATCAGGGACTTCCAGTAAGCCATCTGGCATCTATCCATGCAGTAAAATAAAGCCTATGAAAAATATTTTGTGGAATACATTCAGGTGACAAATGAACACAATGAATCTGCTCGTGAACATTGCAAATGCAAACAGAGAGGCAAAATTTATCAAACGAATTACCCATTTGATATGGAATTACTTACAAAAGGCTAACTTATGATTCCTTTGCTCACGCTGAGGCCTGTCGTAGTCCCAGTGGGTTCTGCCATATTAAGTGGAGAGGGGATGCTCCTCAACACCAGCACAGCAATTACAAACTCTGCTTAACAGTTCAGTCACGTATTAGTGCAGGGATCTGCCTTTTTAATACAAAGCCCTTCATTCAGGCATTTAGACAGTTTCCAATTTGATTCCAAGCCTGGTAGATCTCTTAACAACGAATTTCCTCTGCAATTATAAGATATTTGCACATTTATGCACAACTTCCTATTTGCACACTGCATCCTCCTAAAGTAATAGAAGGATTAATAGAGAACAGTAGTTCTCATCCGCATTGCTTTGGACGGGGTGGATAGCATTTTGGCACGCAGGGTAAAAGCAGAAAATGCACTAAATGTCATAACCTGGAATAGAAGGGAGAGAAAGCTTTTCAAGAAGCAATTTTTTTCTCTCTCTCTCTCAGCACCAAGTGATATGGCTCACAAAAAAAAAAAAAAAAAAAAAAAAGAACAAGCTGTTGGGCTCAGCATCCTTTCAATTAGCTCTGAAAGGACGCAGAGTCTAAAAGCTTGCATCTTCCATCTATCAATTGGTCTAATAAAAGTGCAAATCTCTCCTCTCTAGCAATTTTAGCAATGCTTTAGTGAAGTAATTCTGTTACTGTGTTTAAACTAGTAAGAGTAATATCACCTGGAATGGGGCAGCTTCATAGTATGTACCTTTTACGACATTATTTTGTCTAAAGAACATTTTTAGAAAAAATGATTTCCCTTTCCAATCCACTGATAACAGGTGGTAGATTCAGAATTACTTTAAACATTGCAATTTAAGACAAACCCCTTTCATAATATACAATAGTCACCATGAAAAATAAGCATTTGCCGGAGGTCTCCACAAGATTACCTACCTGACATACTAAATAGCTAGCTATGCACAGGGCCACAGGACAAAAATAAGGTCTCTCTGCCTCCAGCTGGCAACCGTGTACAAATATGCTTAATTTTACTCACATGAATAGCAACCAAGGAGCACGTATAACTGTAATGTAAAAGTTAGCAAGTCTAGCTTTTCAAGGGGAATGTTTTCATACCATTTCCTGGTAGGTTTTACAAATATATATTTAGCAATAAAAGTAATGCCTAGATTCCAGGCTCTGTGCAGAATTGTGTTAGAAGAGACAATGAATTCCAAGAGAAAAAATGATACAAGTATCAGCAGCTTTCCTGGAAAGCTCACACATAATACCAGTAGCAATGAATCCAGTGAGGTAAGAAGTACATATCTGAGCCAGGATTACAGGCAAGGGCATTTTATTTGCCTGAAGGATATGCAGCGAGACATCATCTCAGATTAACCAGAGAGAATGTCACTATGCAGCTGAAGAGAGGATGTCTGGGCTATTTCATTCCACCAAGAGAGAGAACACAACTGATTCACAGAAAAACAAATCACCATTTGTCTCACCTCATGTGCTAAAACCGTGACTGATTTCAAGATTTGTTGTCCAACAAAAAGTCTTCCATCCTTGCTCTTTTCCTACCAGGACATTCATGAACTTCTCAGCAAAACCTCAGAGATTCCACACTGAATTCTGGGCACTTTCCCCTCTAAAATAATACTTTCCTGGGCCATCATAGGGATGAGATCCTGAGTCTGAGTTAAAGCTTATATGGCATTACCCTCAGAGCATGCTGGCTTTGACTCAGGCTCTGTACAGGCTACTGCTTACTAACATTGAATCTGAAATGCTGAGGCTGTGACAACTGGTCCGTTACTGAACAGCTATGTTACGCTTCTAAGATATGAAATTACTTAGAAGTCTGCTTCTTCCCCTATATATTTAAAGTTTGCAAATGACAACGCTCTTGGCAGTGGTCTTAATATCAGTACTATTACTCAACTAATTTCTTTGGCATCCCTCTCACAAAATAAGTCTAATGATATGTTCAACTAATGGAACAATTTCCCTGTATCTATATTCCACTTACTCTAATGCACTGAGGTGTAACTCTAGCTTCATTTCATTATCACTTGACTAGCTTAAGTACTTGGATGTCTTTTTGGATTTATTAATGCACTAGGTTTAAAGTAACAACTATTTATATATGTAACTCCATGAATATATTCTTCTTTCTAAGCATTTTTTGTCCACATCTATTAATGTAGATATATTTTGTAATGTTTCTGAATGCGAGATGCACATTTAAAAACGTCTCAGTGTTTTTTTTCTCTAAGCCTCAAGTAATATCTCAGCATTATTCCTTCCTGTGAATGCTCAGATAGCTTGCTATCAATTTAAATTTAGGGCAGATCTTTCCTTAGAGACTTCTGCTTTACTACACTAATAGAATCACTTAAAAACAAACAAACAAAAAATGCCTCAGCAGTTTGGGCAGTTCCTTCCAGAGTCTAAATATCAGGATTTCATTGCCATTCCTAGAACCACACCGAATCCCTTGTGGAAGAAGCCAGTCTTGAAGAGAGATGGAATAATCCCCTACAGGACGGGAGTCTGTGGAGAACTCGTTGGAGCTTACGACTTAAATGCAGATACCAATTGACAAGAGAAAGGAAAAAAGGAAGAAACAGTACACCTGATAATCCTTTGGTGACCACCGTTAAGACCTACAGCAAATGTCCTCATCATTCAGCTACAGACAATTTAGGATGGGGCCAACTTCAACCTAACTGTTGTGATGGTACCCAGCAGCAAAGTGCCACTTCAGCAGGGCAAAGTAAGCCTGATGCTGAACATTAATCATTAGGGCACTCCTCTGAGACAGAGACCCAGATACTGATCTTTTCTGCAGGGATGCTATCAAAGTCATTTCGTTTGTACACATCTTTTCCGCCTCTCTCCTCATAAGCTGCACATCTAAGTGACTCCTGTAAGAGCATACCACACATCCGTGGTGTTACAAGAGATTAAAATCAGATCTCTCAAATTGCTGACTACTGACCTAAACACAGGAAATCCTTCACTGACTCGGGGAAAAAAAATCTTAGAAGCCAGCTTGGTGCCTTTTAAAGCTCCAAGCTTAACAACCAGTAGGTGCTCAAGTCCTTCCGGAAGCCTGCACTATTAAAATAAAACTATATTCAGATTCATTAATGGTGAGAAAATTACAGCTGAAAGCCTACGAGAATAGGTCCTAAGATTTTTTTTAGAAATCTATACCAAATTATGGCTGCTGAGAAGTAAAGCACCTTTCTCCAGAAAGCTATCTGCATGAGCATCAGATCATGTGGTCCTTTTTCACAGTCACACATCTGCCAACTACTGGATGTTACTGCAAATTAGAGGGTTCCCATCACCACTGCTTTACTATGGTCATATACAAATTCCCTGTTTTAGTTTGATTAAAAAAAAAAACAAAAAAACAACACCAAACAAACAGAATAAAAAAGTTAAAGCTTTACTTGCATGAGAATAGACACACTTTTAAAATTACAGAACTATGGTACAACAAATCACCTGCACAACGTAGCATAAGGCAATAAGAAGTCTACACACTGTGACATCTAACCAAACAGACCCTCTTTGTTCAAGACTTCAACAATGCCATATTTTGACAACTCAAAAAAAGAAGTGGATCTTCCTTTTAACCCTCTTTCCCCCTTTAGTTTTGTCACGCTTCAGCACCTGAAGCATCTCATTGTCTCCAGGGCTTTCAAACCCAAGTGGGCTTTACATTTGTAGTAACAACAGCAGGCTTTCATCTGGAATTTCAAAGACTTCAGTGATGAAGGTGAGTATTAATACCGTAATTTGTTGACAAACTGCCACGGTAGCTTACTCTTCCTTAATCCGAAAGGCAGAGACAGAGCCAGCAACACAAGACAGGGCATTGCTGTCTTGTCCAATGTGTACATTGACCAAAAAAAAAAGATAAAAATCATACACTATCCAGATTAGATGTGAATGCAGTCTGAATGAATGTTCACTGCACTCCAGCCCAAAATATTACTACACAGACACCATTCTATGCTACCTGAATTATTCAGTATGTCTCTAGGTTTGAGATCACTGCAAACTGGAGATTACATATTTGTTGGTTCTAGTGAGATAAGGCAGAAACATCACAATATCCATACTACCAGTAAAAGTAAAAAAAAAAAAAAAAGTCAAAGGAAAAAAATTCACTGTGGCTACTATGACAACATGGCCCTGTAAAATTAATTGAGAATCTCACAACACACCCAAGCTCTGCTTCCCATTACTCACAGGCCCATTCCACCGGGCAGCCAATCAGTGTAGGGAGCATTTAAGTGACTGCCATTTCAGAAATGGGTGATAAAAAAAAAAAGACTAAAATCTAGATCTTATCACATATAGCAGAACTGATGTCAGAGAAAACAGAATAAAATGGGAGAGGGTTAGGGTTGATTAAAAAAAACCCACTACTCTAACATGGATTTCTAATGATGTATGATAAAAATAAATCACAGCTACATAAGGAGAGGTGTGAACAAATTTACTATCTACCAGGTTTTCTTGCATTCTAGAAAGTAACCTCCTGTGTGAAGCCTAAGATGAATGGCTAACATTTCCCAAGTGCTCCGGTGAGAGCCATCTTTCTCCAATTCATTCTCGCACAGGGACAGCTCAGGTTTAAAGTTCCCATTCAGACACAGTTGGGCTCTAACCCCTGTGGTATCTTTTAAGATGCAGAGAAACCCTACCAGCACTATTAGTGAAAGAGTAAAGCATACACAGCGTGCATGGAAAAGCCATATATGGTAGGAGCTATATACATTAGTGCAAATCATCTTCCTCCTGCTCAAGGGAAGCAGCACCACGCATCAGCCTTAAAGAGGAGATAGGGATTATAGTAAGGATTGAAGAAAGTAATAATACTGAGCATAGAAAAGCAGGCCTTGATTTTGCAAAAGCAGCATCACGAAACAGTTTTACTGGTTCACAGATTTTAAACGTCTGTGTTTCTCCAGCATCACAGCCTCTTTGTGCAGCTGATCTCTAAAGAAAGTTCACATTTTAATACTTGGCTTAGGCAGTGAAAACAGAAAGGATGCCGACTGTTGCCTTTTCCTGCATTGTTTCTTGCAGTCAGATGGCAGTAAATTCCCATACCTACCTATAGGGAAAATCTCGCCCATTTTCTTCTTGAAAATTTTGTAGTCAACCTCCAAAAAGACGCAGAAGATGATACGATCCACCTGTAAGAAACAAAATTATTCACAGTGAAATGATTGCAACAGTAAACATCAGCAATAATAGTTAATACCAACGCTGCTTTATGCTTCAGGCAAGCAAGGAAACATCATAGGGACACGTGTTTTGATTTCATTGTGCATCTGTGTTGTAATTTATAAAATAACATTTGCAATTGCAGTTCAAAACTGTATTCTTTGTTAACTGCCTCCTGTTTATGCAAACCACTCTTGAGCATAGTATAAATTACTTTTGGCATTCTAGATGAGTACCGGGATGCAATGTTTGATGAAAGTGTCACACGGGGGGGTTTCTAATAAGCATAAAAAAGAGTAAACGGGTAAGCAAAGAGCTCTTTTTCCAATCTTTGTTGGACAAACCTATTTGCAAAACCATTTAGTACTTTAAAACAGCTTTAAAAGGTTTCATGTGGTTTTAATTTACATGAAATCACTTACTCTTGCTATAATACAAGCAAAATGCAGCAAAAACAAAAGCTGATTAGATGACAGGTAGCACACGGGGTAAATAAAATGTTTAACACGTCGTCTATTTAGTGAGGCTGAGCGTATCAGTGAAACCACAGCCCACAGTGCACGCACCACCCACCCACTAATGGTTCCAAATGAATTAGGATGGCCTTCTGCATGAAAGGCTTTTCTAAAAGTGACAAAAAAAGGCAAACAATAAAAACCAAACACAATTTCAAAGCCTTTAGGACTCAAAGACACCCACAGCGGACTCACTCCAGCCGTTCAATTTCTCTGCTTTATCTGTTCACCTAGCCCAGCACAACTCCTGGAAGGAGCGGAGGAAAAAGAGAAGATCCATGCAAGGCTGAGCTGCAGGACCCAGCCATCCAGTAATCGAGTTTTTCTCTGAAGTGCCACGAGAGCACAATCAGAAAAGGATGAAGTCCGAGCAGTAGGGGATTCAGCTCCTTGCCTGCCATTTTGCTGCCCTCATGATTCCATGGGCAATAAGCTGACGTGCTGTGGCAGAGCTGCTTGAGAGCAGCATGCTACAAAGGCAGCAGCCTCCCTCCAGCAGAGAAACCTGCAGGACAGACGCTCACAAAAAAAGTGCCTTCTTTCCATTAACTTCACTAGAAAAAGCTGTCCTTTTGCTAGAGCTGCTCTTCGAAGCAAGTACAGGCCTTGGCTTCAAAGATACCATTATACTGGAGCTCTGACTGTCATTTTAGAGCTCATTTTGGAGCACCCTAGTAGATAAAGAACGGAACAAGAGCAGGCAATAATCAGTTATTCTGGAAAGTCCTGGTGCTTGGTAACAAAGACGTCTCCCAAAGGCAACTTCAAAAGCTGAAAGTGCAAAACAGACAGGAGATAAGAGAGCAAAGGTGTGGGTTATGTGGGCCCTAGGGAACAAAGAGGCCGGGGAGCAGGAGAGAAGCAGCAATAAGACAGAGCTTGGGAGCTTTTGCAGACTTGTGAGCAGGAAAATGTGTTTGTTTGTACAACATTCAGAGAAACAAACCACCTTGTGAGGCTCTGGTAAACAATCCAGGCTAGAGCTTCACAAAATGCTGGACTGTGTCAGCTGCTCCTCACAACAGATAATGGAAATAAATAAAATAATAATAATATTTAAACAAACAAATAAATATTGGTGAAGGGCATGGGCCAAAAGGGCGTATTCGTTTGCGTATACCCACGTGTTTATAACATAAAGCTTCAGTGGTAAGTGTTTTTACAGCCATATTTCACCTGTTTCCACATGACTGAAGTTGTGTTTTCAGGATGGAAGCTTCTGATAGAGAAAGCTTAAATTGCCTACCTTGTACAACCTGATTTAGGATCGTGCTGAGGCAGCCCTAGATTACCATCTTCTATCCCCGCCTCTTGAGCAGAGCAGATACTCAAGCATTACAGCAATAGGTGCAATATGTGCACCAGACCAAGCAGCAAGGATGGGAACTTAAAAACCAGAGGAGGAATCATACTCCCACGCAAAGAAGTTCTGAGCCGTCTGGCCCTCTGTATGATCTCACATCCTCTGCTGTAAACACTACAGACATTTCCCTCATTTTCTATATTTCAGCTTCTCAAGGTGTTCCCTTTACTTGTATTTATTCTGCGCAGTTGACAATGATAAAACTTTTGCAATCAGGAGAATTTAATTTCTGCTACTTCTAATATAATTCCTTAATTTAAAGATAGGGAATCTCTCCAGAAATGGCACGCTATTTCACATTTTCCAGCATCCTGACTATACACATCCTGTGTATAAACCTGTTCAATTTCTTCTTGGTGTGAGAAAAAGCGCTCTATTTTTAAGTATGCATAAGATATTGTGATGACAGCCAAAATCCTGTGTTTATCTGATTGAATGGCATGTGTTGGCAGATAGTAAATCTGAAATTAAACCATATTCTATCATCCTGCCAGTCACTGACTATTTTATCTAACATCCCCAGCTAAAATAACTTGGAAATTAGGTACGGAAAGTAACCCTTGTCCTCACTGTTTCCATTCCAGCTACAATAAGCTGCAATAAGGAAAGGTTTAATCCGAGTGGACCCAAATCTCTGTAGCCTGCTGGCTCACAAAAGCTCAGCAGGCCTCCCGGGATGCATGCTCACAAAGGCACTCCTTGCTCAAAGAGGAGAGCTCTCCCGTTGCATCTGGGACATGGCAGCAGATGAGCAGTTGGATGCAGCCCCTTTGCAGAGGGCAGGCAGGACCCCGAGGGACTCCGTGCCCGAGGAGCCCCTGGAGCCTTTTGTAGGTACCCAGCTGGTCCACAGTTGACCAAGCACCACTCAGCTGCAATGCAAGCCTAAAGGAGCTGCAAGCTGAAGCTATTAAGGCTCATTCTTGATCAACAGCTCCTTTTTGGAAGCTGGTGTTAAAATCAACCGGCTCCTGTCAGAGCTTGATCAAATTCTGCTCGCTTCACAGCTACAAACAGTGGGATCAAAGAACCCCAAAATTAAGAGTGCTGTAACAGAGGAAGAAGGGAGTTAAATTGCATGAGCTTAGTAGGCAGCTTCGCAGCCCAAGGCTGTGAGTACATTGATTTTCTTTTTCAGTTGTTTTTTTTATCCTTGGGACCTGCTCTCCTTGCCAGGCTGCATTTACTTTTGACTGGGATCCATTCCTGGTGGTTTTGCTAGCAGCACTAAATGGGGATCAGCAAGCTACTGGAGCTCCGCACGGCCCAGGCTGTTTCTGCAGCACAGTGGGGCCTGACTCAGTCATTAATGCCAGCACTTTGCGTGGATGCATCCAAATCTCATCCACAAAACCCCTCACGTTAAGTATAGAAGCAATGCTGTTCTTGACAGCAGCATTGTTGACCTTAACACAAAGAAGCTGAGAAAAAATAATGCTTCCCTCTGCTCTTTGTTTAAAGGTTTTGATTTTTTTTTTTTTCCTTTATTTTGTTGTGTTCTTTCTGCCCCCGTGGGGTTAGAGAGCACTTAGCATCGAGTCAGCTTTACATGTGCTGGTAGGCCACGTGAGTGGTCTCATGCAACCCGGGTTGGCTCTCTCTCAGACCACTCACGGTCAGGAAGAGCTGTGCAACCAGCTCAGGGACTGCACTGTCACAGTACCATGGGCAAAGCTGCCCAGGGGGTCCCAGGAGCACTGGAGCACAGTTAGGGCTGCACCCCTCCGTGGGAACCCCACTACTCCTGCACACCACCAATCGGACAGCCCTGCCTGCAGAACGCAAGCAGAGCAACAAGATGGGTGAGCACTGCTTGGAGAAACAGCTCCAAGATGTGCCCCTTCCAAGGTGAGTCCAATTCCTCTGCCTCCTCTATCTGCTTAGGGGACAGCAATACTTAGTTTTCCACTTACATATCACTACCAAGAGGTATTGCCAAGTTTGATCTATAGGACCTGCCAAATAGAGCCATACGCATAGCTGCGTGTATGCGCAGGTGCCAAGCCGTACGTCAGGCACAGACCTTAAGCAGAAAACCAATCAAGAGCTGTTCTACACTACTTCATCTACTAAGTGTTTCCATGTCATTGCCACATCGTGTCCTAATAAAATAACTCTCAATGAAAATAAAACCAACTACATTTCAGCACTTCCAAGTATTCCATGCGTGTCCTCAGTACCAAGGCATTCACCCAGCAGGCACTGATTGGTTTTTATTATATACGGTAATAAGCCGCAGCATAGTTTAAATCTTACCAGAAAATACACAATTGTTAAAAAAAAACAAAACAAAACAAAACAACCACCAACAAAACTGTAATTTGTAAAAAAAAAAAAAAAAAAAAAAAAAGTTTCCCAAATGAAAATAGTAACAAATAACAAAGAAAATGAAGTGAGTATGAGAGTCTCTTCTTTGTCGCAAATCTCCTTTACAAAACATGCTTATCTGATCCTCCCAGAATCCACTGTCATTAGGGCATGGCTAACACCAGAAGCTTGCTGTAGCATTTTCAGTTTATCAAACGTCTGTGGACTTGATTCAAAACTCAGTGGAGCCAAACAGAAGCTTTTTATTGACTACAGCATGCTTGGATCGGTGCCTATAGCCCATAATGCCAGAAACAACACTTGCCTCCTATCTTCTGATATTCGAATTTCACTATCCTAACTCTTCAGATACTTTCTCAGACACTTCCCTAACAGTCACCATTCAGAATAGTCCGAAGCAATTGAGTCTCCTTGACTACAGTGCCTGTAAGGAAGAGGTCCTGAGCCTTCACTGGGCTAAGATCCCGCATCTTCCCTCTGCTCACAGCACGATTGCTTGGGCAGCCTTGGTGGCTCTCACTGTCCCAGATGGAGACCAGTGAGAAGAAGGCCACATCAGCCCATTTTTTCAAGATACACTCTCATGGAATCAAAACCTCAATGCCGGGAAACAAAAAATAAGGAGGAAAAGATTTTTAATGTATCACAGAGTGAGGCTATGAGTGTCTCACCTGACTGCATTGCACACTGAGTAAAACTTCTCCCATTTCCACGGCAGCAGCTCAACCAGCCATTCTGAAGGCGACAACTCTCACGCTCACTGTCAGGGACCCCGTTTTCCACTTCTATGTCATTGTTTTCCAACAGGACTGCTCCCTGCCCAGCACCAAGCTGATGCGTCACGTTCCCTCTGTGCACACTTCAAAGAGACCACCATCTGTTTCTGCTCTCTTCGAGCACTGGTACACGATACTCTTGATGCCTATTGTCTCCCCTTCAGCCTAACCCCTGCCTGATTTGATCCTCCAGTAATCCTATTGCAACCAACTAACAGATGGAAAAGCCAGCTCTGTAAGTAACTCGGGCAGCTGCCATCTCCCTTGCAGCAGCAGCGAGCTCCCTCACCAGAGGCGCTGCCTTTCCTGAACCCCACGCACATCTGTCCAGCTGTTCAGAGAGCAGGCAGCTTGACTGGAAAGAAAGAGCAAAGAAGATTTCATCCCGCTTGGATATGAGCCATAGTCGAAGCCAGAAGTTTTCACACACCTCTTCCAAAGGTGAATGCTTCAAGCCCTATAAAACCTACTCATTTCATAGCGCCATAAATTAAAATTTAGCCTCCTACTATTATTACTAATTTCACAGAAACCATTAAAGCGTAGAGCCTAGCTGACTGTCTGCTCCTTTCAGCATGACATCATGGTCTATAATTACAGAATTACTCTCAAAAAGAACTTCAATTCAGTATTTATGGCAAATACAAAGCTTCGGCGCCGCTTCCATCCTCATAAGAAGCTTTAAGCAGGGCAGAGGTGTCAGACTAGTGATATGGCAGATTTGACAATCAATGAACTGTGCGATGATGTTCACAAAGAAATTCATCTGCTCTTAAGATCGTTACACCTGCCCCAGCTTCAAACCCACTGCAGACCTGAGCCAAAACACAGTCTGCTTAACTTGAGTTGGCAAACGAGGCCAGCTTCAGGCAGACAGACACCCTCTGGATCACTCCTGCTGGTTGAAGGGGGGGGAGAAAGATGCACCCTCTCAGGACAAAGCTCTTCAATTTTCATGGACTTGAGTTTTAAAATTCTTTGAATCCAAAGCAAAAATCTGAATTAATACCCACGTTACTGCAAGCCTCCTGAAAGTAGATATTGATGAAGCACTATGATTTCACATTAAGAGCAAATACCCACTGAGGACTAAGCTGTAAGGAAGCAACTCTTACTTAAACCATCGTGTTACTTAGGCAGTCACTGAAAGAATAAAACGCAAAACATTATGAATTATAAAAAGATTTATGTTTATCACAAATAGAGATGAATGGTTTCTATGGTGGTCTTACTGAAGTTAAAAAGCAGAAAATTATTATTGGTGCTTTAATATCCTATTCGTGAGTGAAAGCGTACTTTGCTTGGGCTGAAAGATAATTAAAAGTCCAAAGGCTTTTAAACAACAACACAGAAACCACCATCAGAAATTTATAACAAGTTTAAAATATTAATGCAAACATCCCAAAGGAACTTTAGATAAGGCTTTGCAACAACCCCTGCCTCTAAAACAAAATGCAGTAGAAACAGAATTAGCAATGAAACCCAGGATAAATTTTAAACACGGTCAGAACATCTCTCCCTGTCTGCTTTTCCTACTGCTCTGCTCATATTCAACAGATGATGGTAAATTACTCCCTGTATCTCATGGGTGTCACACACCGCTGCAGTTACCACTATGACATAAGCCTATCTCCATGCAACTGAAAAGCATTAAAACCCACAGTACTTGCTTGGGGAAAAGCACTTTTACTCATAGGTCTGAACCAAAGCTAAGTTTTGTGACAGTTGATAGAGTTTTGCCACCAGGTGGACATTACAGATGGCCACAGTCACAAAGAACAAGCATCAGAGTTAGACTTTAACCCCAGGATTTTGTTCTACTGTTCTCTCTCAAGTGAAGATGTGATAAGAAAAAGAAAAACCTATCAATGGTCACGAGCCAAGGTTACAAGCTTGACTGCACTCCATCAGTTTTCTCTGGCACATCCTTTCAATGCACCCATTTATTGTGAAAATCAATAAAAGTAACTATTTTCCCTAATACGTTGGTTGGTTTTTAAAGGTTACTTATTCTCTCAGAGAACCCAGTTTTTGCTTTCAGTATCTTTTTAACAGACTGTGTAATCGAAGGACAGGTAGAGCCTTCTCTTTTGGACTTGGCCATTCCCTGTGCTGAGCTGTTACCTCTTTGTGTGAGCAAAGCAGATGTCAGACAAGCAGAAGCAATTCAGATTTTAAATAGGAAATTATGATGACAATTTATGATGAATTTTGAAGTATCCAGCAACAAAACTGTATGCATCCTGGTTACTGACACGATTGCATGACAAGTAAGACATAACACTTCCCTAGCACTAATGTAAACAAAGGCAGACACAGGCAAGAAACTAACCAGCAGTTAATAGGACACTATAATAGTTCATTTTTGGGCCAGTGACTAAAATCTTTCAGTTTCCTACGGGGTGAAAAAGCCTGCAAAATCAGACTAGGATTTAAGGCAATGTCTCAGTGTGTTTCCTTTGATGGTCACTAAACCTTGTCAGGGAAAGGGCAAGAGAGTACTTTAAAAATGCATTTGTTTTTACCAAGGTATCCATCAATCTGCACAATTCACATTTATGCCACACAAACACAATGACATAAAACCCATTAATCTTTTCTAGCTTAATACCTACTGTCCTTTGAAGATACATGTTTGGAATATCTGAAGGCGACCTCCATTTTTCACAGTTACCAGTCATAGGGCAGCTGACACAGCCAAGATAATCCTGTATTCAGCGAAACCAGGGGAATGAATGGATTCTGATGAATGTAATTTGCTATCTCAGTGACAAATGGCAAATGGGAAGAGAGGGTATGCATGCAAATATAACTGTGTTAAATAAGGGCTTGTGAAGGATAGTACTCTGAAAATATCTGATAGACAGTTTTACAACTACCATGCATTTTTGAGGAGATAAATCATCAGCTTACATTAAGTTATTATTATATCCTCATTGTGGCTCTCCAAAGAATATGATAGTATTGTGGCATACAATCAAGCAGCGTGTTGCAATCCCAAAGGTCAACTTTCTGCACCATATTTTACCTTACAACATATTTTTTTCCCCAACAGTCTCTTTAGTACAATTTGGGTTACATACACCCAGGTTGCCAATAATCATGAGATTCCAAAGCCTGCTTGGGCATCTAACCCGTGGCAGACCCATTCCCAGAAGATGCTATGTTTCACTACCATCAAAAGCTCAGCAAAGATACCCCCAGGACTGAGGTTTCACTTTGGAAATATTCTTGT
This sequence comes from Meleagris gallopavo, assembly GCF_905368555.1. Lineage (NCBI taxonomy): Eukaryota > Metazoa > Chordata > Aves > Galliformes > Phasianidae > Meleagris > Meleagris gallopavo. The sequence goes on along the minus strand of NC_139405.1, from coordinate 5,316,719 downwards.
GCTGTGGCATCGAGTAATACCCACCAACATGATCTCTACTCCTTCCCAGGGTCAGGAGGAGAATTGCTCAGAGCCTACCACTCCAGAAAGCATACGTGAAAACAGAGATGAAACCCCCCCCTCATCATCATCTTTGAGGCTGCTGGAAGATCCTGAAGTCTCTGATTTTATTTCAAAAGCTTCTGATCTAAGGATTCTATGATCTGCACTATGCAGAAAGACCAGGCTGGTCCTTCCTATCCTTTAGATGATACGAGTAATTTAGGTTTGGATGCTACAGGCAGCCCCAGGAGGAGAGAAAGCTGTCTGAGGCTGCAGACCAGCCAAGAGAGCAGCTGCAAGGGGTGGCAGCAATTTCTAGGTATTGCCCCAAGAGAAGTCACCAGGTCCCTGCACAGCAGGTGTGAGTGCCTTGCTAGCATCTCATGGCTGGGATACAAACAGCTGAGAAGCCCTCAGCAGCTTCCTAGAGATGCACAAGAAATGTTTGAGCTACAGAAAAAGAGCAGGAGAAACAGCAGCTGATGGCTTAAGTAACTTTTAAGCGCGTGGCTACAGGCAGGGTCAATTTGCAGTCATGATAAACTCAACAACAATCTTCTCGTCAAGGCTGAGCAAAGGTTTTGCCTAGCCTTGGGGGTAGGGTATTTTACAGCTGGTGACTGCTTTCACTTTGGGCACTTTGCATCACTTACAAAACTACTGACAGAGGAAAAAAAAAAAAAAATCTGGTTTATCAAGTTGGTTTAAATTGCAACTTACTTCAGTATTTTCACTGAAAGAGGCCAGATGACTCTCATGTACACAAGTACACAAACTCCTAGAGAAGCTGGGAGGTTTTGCCTTTGCAAAACACACAGTTTTATTTAGAAATCCCTCAGACTTAATGCAACTGAGAACAATTCCCAGACGGCTCCCAGTGGGTACTTCCTATTTGCCACTGCCTCTTTAATCATTCCCACACCTCCCTCCTACATGAACACTCACATTGATTAGTCCTTAACCAAAAGCCATCGACTTCAAGAGAGGGTTTTGGATTGGTGCAACTAGGCTTTATCTGCCTTGGTGGGAAGACAACACACACCAAGTGTGTCCAGCTACAGTTAAGTTTTCCAAAATGCAGCAAGTGTCATAAAAGCCACATTTCCAGAGATGGAGGACCTTCACTTATGCTGTATTAGCAGCTCTACCACCGCAACAACCCCCAACATATTTTGAGTTCTCCTCTCTAGCTCTATGCTTTATTTGATGAAAAATGTAGGCAGAGAAAACTCTGGTGTGAGAACTTAATAATTATTCCCCATTAAGGCTATTAAAACTCCTGCTGTAGGAGCAAAGTGAAGGCATAACATCCCTGCTATTAAGGCTACAAAAAAAATGACATGTTTACAGAGTCTGCAAAACTCTTATTCAGAAGGTTTGTTGTAGATAAAAAGGATCCCTTCTAAAAAATAAATGAATAAATAAATAAATAAATTGCTTTCCGGAGAATATAAGCCTCAGAACAGAACTTGAAACAGCTCTGAAACCATTGCTCAGACTGAAACCTGGACTGAGTCTCAGTTATATAAATACTACTTTATCTTGCTTCTTGAGGAAAATGTTTTACAATTTATCTGTCATTTATAGATCAAATTAAAGTCATTAATGCAATCCATTAAAGACCACTTTGAAAGGACAAAGGCTGATTTTCTCAAACACTGTATCTCTCTCATTCTAATGCTAGAGATAATCTTTTTTGCCATCACAAAGAGACAGAGCCAGGCAGAAGAGGAAGCTATTAAATTTCCACTACTACAAGAAAAAAAAAAAACAAAACACACTTCTCCTCCCAGGATTCTCACTCCAGCATCTCGTCCTAGAAGATCAACTCAGGATCATTTGCTTAGCAAGCACCAGGTAGATGCCAGGCAAAGAAAATCTGATTTTTTAAAAGCTATTTATCTCCTTCCTTTACAGAAGTTTTCTTTTTTTCTAGAAAGTCGCTTGTTACAATTACACTTTATTCATGCCTGAGACAAAATAACGTGTTTTTGTTAAATAGAGACTGGAGCAATCGCTGAATCTCAGCATCCTGAAAGAAACCAAGTCAGGAGCCAGTTTGATCTGCACACAACCTCTGCAGTGTTTCTTGCCGCTCAGGAAGGAGAATGAGCAAGGAGACGAGAAAATTTGATGCAAAATCCTTCTTCCTCACGAAGTTTAGCGGGGGGTTGGGTCAGCTCAGGGAATGGTTGCACTTCAGAGACTGTTTTGGGGATATTTGCACCTGTTAGAGTCCAGGATCAGTAAAGAAGATATATGCTTGAGAGTAGATGTGGTTATAGATTTGGCATGTGAGCTCGGTCTGCAATTCAGCAGAGATGTCCTCATGTGAAGGGTCATTAAGCAAGCTTGATACAGTTGACAAATGTCTTCCACAGAGGATATTGCAACTTTAATATGAGTTGCTTAGAAAAAAATGCGCTGGGATATAAATGTCAACTGCACGCCAGCATTTTTCACGAGAATTGGGAAGGGAAAGAAAGAGATCCATCTCTTAAGGATCAGTTTTCAAATGATTTTAATAGATGCTAATGGGACGAGAGTTCTCGGAAAATAGCCGGCAGATGCTCTAACACTTTACCAAGTCTCGTCTAACCTTGGGTACACCAGTTCCACAATATCCATCTTCTAGACAGAGCTCTGTTTCTGCAGATTGAATGCTAATGATGGCTCTTAGTGGTTTCTGACTTTTACCAATGGTTTAATTTCTGTGGCGGATCATGGCATGCAAGCCACTGAGACAAGTAAGCACATAGTCACATTTTATTAGAAAGGACAAGAAAATACCTTACTGATGGTACGTTGCTATCTACAGATAACCTTTCCTCCATGTATCTCCTCAACATAAGATAAAAAGCATCTAAATTACTAAGACTTTGCTCAAACACAATTGAGAACATCAGCACAATTTATATGAGCTGCTCCAACGCGTTGATGCATACCAAGTCTCCAAAACCATTTATTGTCAAAATGTCAATGCTAAAAGCACAAAAATGTAACTTATTTTATGCCATTAATTAACTAATGTTTGCACAGCACTTTGAAAATGTAAAAGCACTTTGAATACTAAGAGCTAAGCAGTATTATTTTTACTTGTGTGGACTCACTGTATGAATCATACATAATAATCACCTCTTGCGGAAAGTATTTTTGGTACAGAGCCAAACCCTAACCTAAGATCTGGCACTTCTGTTCAGCAAAGCATCTGTAAACGGTCCTGTTTGGGTTTCTGCTGGAAATTTTTTGCAACACATTTATTATTGAGTTCTTCACCCTATACATTAGGTATAAAGAGCCTGCACATTTGTGATTAACTTCGCATAGCGAGGCAGCGAGTAGTTTATTGTATTCTCCTCATTTGTCCAAAACATTTGAGAACGGTGACTCAACAGAACAAGCCTGGATTTAAACAATTCTAGTCAATCAAACTGAATGGATGTAACACACAACTCTGATTCCCTTTCACCTGTGGGAGCTATGGCTCCTTCTCCACCACAGGTTATATTGTGGTCTCCTGGTGAGAAGAATTAACAGAAGAATTAGAGGGAACCATCACCACCTATCCCCATTACGTGGTTCCTCTCCCCTGACCACCCTTGTCTAGGCTTTTGTGACTGAGGCGACCCACATGAATGGGAGTTCTTCCCTTGCAAGAGAGGAAAGACAGCTTTTGCAGAGCCACATTTCATACCTACAAGCACATCTGTCACAACAGCCTTAGAAAAATACACTCGGCTATCCCATCTTTGCACAAAATTGCTTCTCTATGACCACATTCATGAGGGAAATTTAAGTTAAAAAGAAAAAAACATACCCAGAAACCAACAGAAATTCATCATTCTCCTCTTCTGATTAGTTAGCAAGAACAATGATGACTTACAGCTGGCCTGATTACCACCTGCAGTTGGATTGGCCCCAGGTTTCCAGAGGTTTGGGCTTCCTGGCTGACCTGCTGATATGCTCCATCATTTCTGTAACTCCCAAATCAGAAGATATTTTATGCATGTCTTGTATTTGTTTAAACATATGTCTATCCATAATATAAATTAGTCTGTGTGGGATTAACCTAGCCAAGATTTTTTTTTGCTCCAAGTCCATCCGGACGTTCAGATTTAAAGAGTTTGAAAGTAAAGAACCTGTTCTATAATGCACCACACCCGTCTCCTGTGAACAACTGCCCTGCTATGCCTCTGACAGATGATAAGTATATTTATTTCCCACCGCTTTCTATTCTTTAACTGACGCAGAAAGAAAAACAAAAGTGGGAAATACCTGATGTGGCTGACATCAGTTTATAAAGCTTGGACCTATACTCTTCACTCAATGCAGGGAAACTTATTTAGATTTAAGGAAAAAAAAAAAAAAAAAAAAAGAGAAGAATGAAAGGATATTTGAACCAACTGACTTTGAACAGATGAAACGTTTGACAGTGTTTACAGTTTAAATTTACAAACCACTCCGGGGCAGCTAAGCTGCATCTCCTATCCATAAGGTAAACACGGTGAGGCTGCTGGCAGCGTGGCTCCCTGGGGAGAGCAGAGCCCGGCTGGCTGCCAAGTGCCGCTGGGGCTCCATGCTGAGCCCAGGGCTGCACCGTGCCTGGAGCTTGCACAGCACTTGCTCCTATTCTGCCCAGCTCAGCAGGGAGCACCCAACCTCGTGTGGTCCCGGAGCAACATTTTGATCTCCATTAGCCAGACAGAAAAAGTGTAGGGCGTAAGTCGTTGCATTTCAGTGAGCTGCGAGGGGGCTACAACAGCAAGACTCTCACTCTGCACACTGCTTTCATGCACTTGCTTTCCACGTTCAGGCTGTGGTGCACGGCACAGTTGGGATTCCAGACGTAAGCTACGGATTTACATAATACCCACGGCCTTTTAGTTTGCAGGAGGTGGAACAACAAGCATAAAAGCACACCTCAGGCAGATACGGTAATTAACTCATTCCAACTAACCCTGCCCGCTCCTATAGCAGACACGAATCTACCAGGTGCCTCTATACAGAAACTCCCTTCAGTTCTCTACATCCTTGGGTTTCAAGAGACAGGGGAGCCCTAGATCTCACTGTCAGGTTAACTTGTGAAGCTCTTCCCCATCAAACTAACCAGGGCCCAAATGCAACACCGACAGACATGAGTAGCACTATCCAGACCCATCACTACTCACCCCTCCCGCAAGCATTTGCTGAGTTTCTACAAAAGCGATTCCTCCAAATGATTTAACTTCAGACTTTAACATTCTGCGGTTCCCTGTGTTACAATCCACATGGCACATTCCCACATTTGCATTATTCATGGTTATCCGAACAAAATTATTACCTGCTGTGGATCGTGCAACACCCACCGCGTTCCGGTATCCGGTGACTCACCAACAAATTTCACTTCTTTAAGTCTAACGTGCTGAGCGACAACATGAAGATGTCAAAATCTCTAAAGAACCACATCCATTCTCTCACGTATTTTCAGTTATAAAAATATTAGCTGCGGGGTTATGGTTTTTATGCCAAGCTTCAAAGCAGAATGACTCCATACAGTTAAATCACAATCTTCTAAAATGTGGATTTATAACACGTATAATGGAAGTCTGATAAGTATAACATTTCAAATGTGATGTTCCTACAAATGCCACTTTTCGAGTGACACGATATGACAGCTTGAACTGCCTCTTGATCCATGGCAGGACAATCTTTTCTTGGGGGAGGAAGACCTCCATTATTTTCAGATTATGGAACAAAAAGAAGATGGCAGTTTCTCAGAAGGCAGCTCCTTGCCCCACAATGAAAGATCCTGCTGGAGTGATGGATGATAGAGTTCCTATGGGACTAGTGCAACTTTCAGTTATTGCTTACCTTGTTCCCTCCTTAGAAACTGCAAACGTACTGTTGCTGAACATACTGCATTTACATCCTTTCCAACCATTCAAAATTACGAGAGCATCTTTAAAATTGCAGACTGTACCAACTGATAATTGCGAGCATCTCCTCTGCTCTTGTAACATTTCTGAGCATTTTAGGAACTCAGGTCACGTTTTCACATGTGCCTTCAAAGTACAAAGACTAAACACAAGGATAAACAAAACTTAAGTAAATAAAACCCATATCTCGAGAGTCTCCAAAAGTCAGGTTTTGAGGAAAACATCAAATAGCACAAGTGTTGGCAACAATATAGACTGTGCTATTCTTCAGATGCATGGGAAAATGAGAGAACTACCAAAGCAGAGGCACATGACCTAGCTGAAACACCATGCTGTTATTTGTAAGGTCATTCCACCTCTTGTCCGATCACACTGAATGCTGTTGTACTCCTTTGATTACAACAAGGGGACACGAGTCAGCTTTCTGCAATGGTCCTCATACACTTCTGCCTCTATGGATGCAACGGGTCACACTCAGCCCTGCCATTATCCATCTGTAAGTGGTGATATATATTTTTTTCCTCTCTGCTGTGCTGGAAGGGGAGGACAGCATTTTTGCAAAGCACGTTGTTTTCTACCGAAACATCCAAGAAAAGCTCTGAGGGTTTGAGGAAGCAGGAGATGGAACAGCTGTGGGAATGAGTTTCCTTTTGCTGTGCTTTTCCTTACCACGTTCCCCAAGACACTCTGCGACTCAGATTTGTATTTCCAGGCTCCGTTTCCCTGCAGAGCTCCTCCATCAGATTCTATAAGGCAGCTAACAGCACCTTATCTGCCTGTATTGGCAGATAACACCACTGCTGCGTAGGACTTGCCTGGCACACTCAAAAATCTGCCACGGTCCAAAAACATGAAAAGGACCTTGCCTTTTGCATGGGAAGCCCTCTTTGAGGCTTTCTACATGGAGTTTTAGCCTGACCTAATGTGTTTACCTGGAAAGCAAATGGCTTCACTAATACTGTCTGTTGCAAACTCCTTCGGCCACGTGTTGCTTGATTTGGAAGTCCACAACTGGGAGGTGGTGAGTGGCAAAGTGCTGCAGGAGGGATTCCTCCAGTTAATATCAGCACAACTCGAAAGGGAAATGCTCACTTTACAGTAAACACTGCCATGGACAGGTTTTAAAGCCTGCTACTAAACACGTTCTGGCAACAGAAAGTAGCTATTAAAAACATTTTCAATTGGGAGAACTGAAATGTGTTCCATGCTCAAGCGAGACAAGCACGCAAATCATCGAGTTTTAGGAACTTCTATTTCTTTTACCCCGTTGTAATATTCACAGCCATTTCCTTCCCTTTTATTCACATTGTGTTTATTTAAAAGGTTCAATCTGACTAAATTCAAAGCAATTTTGATGGCCAAATGTTTTTCTTTTGTTTTGCTTTTAATCATTCTTTTATGTGCTGTTGGTTTTTTTTTTCCTTTTTCTTTTCCCTGTGAAGCCAGGCTCCAGCAGCTCATCAAAAATAGGGCGGCCCAAATTTCATCTCGCTGTTTTTGTGACATAGCTGCAGTGGGCAATCTGATCTCATCAAGAAACAATTGCAGTAAAGACATCTAAGTGGATGTCACAGCTCTGCTGAAAGATAATAAAGTGAAATGAACCAAAAAACCAATCTTTCCAATACAAATCACATAGTTAAGTTGTAGTGATTTGCAAGCAGAATCTAGGAGCAGAGTTTTTTTTTTCTTTTTGGGGGGGGGGGGGATCGAATATAATCAGAAATGCCTGATTAACACTTCTAAGTAATTTTTAACACATTTGGGTGAGGGTATAGTTAGGGGATTTTCAACATTAAAACCCGGAGCTGTGTATTGCTGCCCTAAATGAAACTCTCGGTAACAAGAGAAAGGGCAACTTACACCACCCTCCACTGCAGCTTGAACTGCTGTCTCCTAAGATAAACACTATCGATTGCTTTTAAGCCCCCTCTCTATTAGAAAGAGACTTCTAATTTAGGGAAATCAATAATAAAAAAATAGCTGAAAAACCCAGATTCTGTCCACATAAGCCTGCAAACGGGAAAGGGCAGAACCTCACATTACGTTGGAAGATCCCTGCTGAGTTGCAGGGCAGAGGGTCTGCCCCTTGGGCTGCATTCTTCTTGAACACCAAATCTGCATCCGCATCCACAGACCATTGTTTTAATTTCCTGACAGAACAAAAATGCCTTGCCACACGTGTTTTAAGATTATTATTTTTCCTTTTTAAGGTCAGCTTCGCATTCAGTGCCTGAAAATTAACTCCTTAAGTAGTTTAACAAATATCTCTTTTTTCCCCCAAAGCAAAGACTTTTGTTAGAGACCGAAATAGCATCAGCTTTCAAGCTGTGGGGTCCTTTCTACTTCTTTTGTCTATTCAGCAGCAATGGAATGGTGTGGAGGTATTGAATTACCAATGCTGATGTGTTGGGAGGCTGCTTGGGTCTGTGCTCTCCGGTAGGGGTTTTTTGGGAGGGTTGTTTTTAAAGGCACATGCTATAAGAGCCCAACAGACAATGCCAAACCTCCAAGAGCAGATATGCACGGAACACTTCATAAACCACATTTGGGCAGACACTGCACATTATATACCATGCAAGATGGCCTGCGTGCCTTCCAAGAAAAACACCAACACCGACTGAACGCAGGCCAAGGATTTTCTCATTAGCATGACTAGAGGTTAGGCAGGCACACAGCGTTTCCCCTTCTGTTTTCCATTTACGGAGGCAACTACTCCTAGGCATATTATACCTAAAACACAGCTGGATCTTCTACAAAGAAATAGTTGTGGTCTTTGCTTGACTTTTGCTGCTAAACTCCTGTCTGCTCAGAATTCACGTGATTTCCTCTGAAAATGGTGAGGTTCGCTACAACGTGATACTGCTTTTCTTACAGTCTTCCAGGGAGTGGCCATCCCAGGCTAGGATTAAAACAGCAATTTCACTGGTGACTCTCCTGCTATAGCAATTACCTGCGGCCGGTATCTGAACGCATCACTTAGTCTTTGATTGGTTAAATAAATAAGAGGGAACTCAGCAACAAAAATAGCTAGCAAAGACCAGGAGGTAATTGCATGGTTAACTCTGTAGAAGGCAGTCTTATAAGAACAGCAGAGGAATTTTTATTAAAGTAATCACAAACAGATTAATAGCTTTGAAAGCAACAGGGGATTTTCTCTTCCGCAGTGATGGGATTTTCAGCAGACCCAAACCAGCTCTTGTCTAAGTCGAAGCGTGCTTATCTATATCCATCTCCCCTGATCACCTCACTTCTCACCATAAAGGGAAATCAATACGAGGACTTGTTATTCAGAAGAGTCTCAGGAGTCAGGCACTGTGATTGCACCTCTAATCCTACAGGAATCCATTTCCAACATCTACATCAAATCAAATGCAACAGGTATGCTGCTTACAGCTGCTTTGCAAAGCCTCCAGTCTAGAGAAGCAAATAAAAACCAGTACAGGCTATCCAGCTGACCTCTTACCTCTGAACGTGGTGCTGAGCACCAAGAGCAGTCACCCTAAAATAATCCTCTTGATTGCGTGCAGTTTTAGGATGGAGACCTTTGTTAGAATAGAAAACTGTTTCGCTCTCTGTACCGTGCCTAAGTATGGATTTCTCTTGCAGTCATTTGGGTGACCAATTAGAAAAACAAGGGCAGCATGAGGGTTAACAATCGATCTCAGCACCGCGGCGCTCCCTGGGCACACTTGCAGAGCTGCTGCTAATAACACTGGTGGCAGTTTCCCGAGCTGTAACTCAAAGCATGATGAGGACAACTTCTGATCTGATGAAAATCCATCTCTCACCGCTGAAAAACAGCCTATCATTTAAAAGTTTTGAATGTGCTAACAGCTAATTTATTAAAGGGGCTCCTGCAGTGTCCATGTTTACAGGGCTCAGATGACATACAAAGGAAAGACCTAATCGGTGCACACGAGGGGAGAAGAATTGAGCTGTATTTTTGGAAATGCAGCACAGTGTGCCAGAATCGGGGCTGGACTGATGAAAGGAACAGCTATGATGTTGTGCTGAGACTTCTTTCAGCCCTGTCTAAAAAGAGCACAATTATGGACTGGAAAAGAAGGACAAATAAGTTGTATTTTATAAGCGCCAAAATAAAAAGGGACGAGTTTAGGCCAGATCTTTCCAAGATGCTCAGATGTGAAAAGAGAGAAAAACACAAATGAGAACTGATATCTTGTTGTACAGTATCTTCTTTGCCTATGAAAATTTATACTTTTCCCCATAAATCCAAAGCTAAAATTTCTCAGACCAAAAACCACTGACAGTTTCTGCTCCAAAAGCATTACAGGGATAGGGGAGCGAGGCTGCCTTTCTCAAAGCCTCACGTTGTAATCAAGAAAGTAAGATACTCTCCACAGATTTCAGATGAGATGAAATCCCCTATCTTCCTCTCCCAAGAAGCTCTAACAGACATTTCCAGCCATCTCCAATAACAATCATACGTTCCAGATGTCTCTTTTTGACAAGCTGTTAGACTGCCAAAGCCTGAAAATGGAAGAAGTCCAAGAAAGAATTAGGTATCCTCTAAATCTAACATTACCTCATTACCTGCGAGTAAATATTAGGCATAGTCTGAGTTTAGAAAATAAGGCTAAGTATAAGGAACACCTGGTTAACAAGCTAATGGGCTAAATCATTCTGTCTAATTTTCAGACACGAACACTTATGTGTTAGATTTCCTCCTCCCAGCTGTGTCACTTTGCAGAGAAGTGTTCATAAAATAATCTTAATAACTTTGCAGTATTCACTTAAATTAAATATATACACTTCAACTTTCACTAAAACACCATTGTTAGAAGCCAACCACTTGATGCGTTGTCAAGTGACACTGTAATGAGTACGACTTTTAATGGGCTTTAAGCAGCTGAGGAGAAAGGAAGTAAAACCACGGCAGTACTGAAGGTATGAGCATCTGGTCAAGGTGCTGCATTGGCCTCGAGCCTCCAATGTGTGCTGTAGTGAAAATAGACACTTCTATAACGAGCAGGCATGCATAAATATCTTGGCGCTACCTTTTCCATCTTTCGTTCAGCCTATTTTTAAAGCATCGACTTAAAATAAAATCAAAATATTTTTGGATCTCTGAATACATTTACATATCAAACAACACTAACTATAAGAAGCAACGTTCTGCTCCTTGCTGCGTGCAGCCCAGACAAGCTTCATGTCTGAACAGCTTCCCTGCCCATATTCCACAGCACACGCAGCCTCCTTCCTACAGCACACGCTGCTTCACACTGCACAATTCCTTCTTCATTCCATTCTGGTTTTTATCATCTCAAGTACTGCTAATAACTCATCTTACCTCAAAAAGCCATCTTTTACAGGAAGTATTTCTAAGAGCTTCTGTGGATGTGTGTGAGGCTGCCCAGCTCTGCCTCGCTTGCTCTACAAATGGATTTATTGGTGAGATCTCCACCACAGCCCCATTAACCTCCTGAAGCTCACCAGCAGCTTTCGCAGCACTTCTGCTGCTTGCCCCGGGAAGTTGTCTTCACATTTTCTGCTCTTGCTCTTCCCTGGGATGCTCAGCAGGGACTCTGAGATGCCCTCAGTGATTTAAAATAATAAAATAAAAGAGATGAGACAAAGCTGCTCCTGGAGTCTCCGCAGGCCCTGATGTGCTTTCACAGTAGTACCAGGCTGTGAAGAACCTAGAGGGGTTGTGATGCCTCCAGCTGTCCAGCCCAGGAACAGATCTCTCAATGTTTCTGCACCTCATTCCCTGTCATAGCGGCTGGTGGTGGTGCAGGGCCCGTTGCCTCCTCTCACCATTACGTTGCCATCTCTTAAAAAGCAGCTTAGAGCACTCCACTGAAGTGTTTTATATGGCTGAAAATATTTTGCATACGAACAAATGTGTGATGTTTGACATGAAGTCATCCGTAGCCATAAGGTACTGAAAGCATGTCATAGAATCACAGAATGGCCTGGGCTGAAAAGGACAACAATGCTCATCCAGTTCCAACCCCCTGCTATGTGCAGGGTCTCCAACCAGCAGACCAGGCTGCCCAGAGCCACATCCAGCCTGACCTTGAATGCCTTCAGGGATGGGGCATCCACAACCTCCTTGGGCAATCTTTTCCAATGCTTCACCCTCTCAATGAAAATCTTCCTCCTGATATCTAACCTAAACCTCCCCTGTCTCAATTTAACACAACATATTTTTCTGTGTATACACTCCTGCAATGGTGATACATGCACACACTGGGCTGAGAGGGCAAAAGTATTTTAACACTCAGCTGTAAAGGGACTGCAAACTTCCCTTTGGAAGGTTCAGTACAGAATAAAGAAAAAGCCTTTATTCATTGCTGACAGTCCTGTTAAAACTCACCACAAGAACAAAGAAAATGGGAAAAATATTTTGATATGTTGCCTAACTAGAGGATAACAGAGGAAAAAGCTCTGCGGGCTCTAATGAGGAATTGCATTGCAGAGGCACTTGTCCTGCTGAAACACAATGCAGTGTGTGAGCGGTCTGAGGGCTCTGTGGCGCAGAAGTTTTCCTGAGCTGCTGAGGATTTTAATGGCAGTCATGATCCAGATTCCACTACATTTTAGTTCATAAAACCAAATTAGGCAGAGAAAACTCTACTTATTTGTACCCCGTTGAACCATGGCCTTCTGTATAGGTGAGGAAAGGTGATATACTCCAGGAAATCCTGGCCATCGTATGCATCATAAAGGCTAAGCCAGTCACCGTGTGAGGATGCAGACATTGGGCCATAATGCCGATAATGAGCCATAATACCAAACCCAAACGCTGCAGGGTGCTTCCCCCTCGCCACCAACGTCTTTGCTAAAGGTATACTTAAGTTTAAATATCACAGGGGCCAATTTTTGACAGTCTCTAAAAACATTACTGCAGCCAGATTTGCAAACGGGAACAAAAGAACCAACACCCAGGGCAGTCTCCCTCTGTCCATCAGATTTGTTCACTGTCCAAACCTGCCAAATTCTGTCATCATTTGGTACGGCAGAAATGTCTGTTAGAATAACAAGGAAAAGCCTTCTTCCAACAGACAAAGAACATTTAAAGATGTGTTAGCTATGCACTCTCTAATTGTCTGCTCCGATCCTGTGGCTGGGGCCTAATTACACTATCTACTGATAAAAAAAAACCAAACATATGCTATGCTGTGTATTTTACTGAAAATATGCTGTAATGAATTTCTGTGGGAGAAGAAGAGAAGGCATTTAAATCACATGGTAGAAATGTGTTTACAAAAATCAGCCCCCCCAGGATGCGGAGATGAGAGGGAAGCATTGTTACCTACATGCTAACAAGAGCTGTGATGCAGGCACCCCAGAGCAGGCCAAACAACAGATGACAACAATCCCATTCTTGGGGCTCAACTTGCCCTTCAGCACTGCGCAAACTGTAGGCTCATTTCAACCTGACAAGCACCGGCGGGACCAGAGATTTACTCTTAGAGAGCAAAACAGCAATTAAGAAATTTCACATTGCTTGAAAGAACCCATGTGCAGAAGAGGCATATTTCCAATGTTTACTCAATTTGTTTTCTTTTCTTCCCCCCTTAACATTAAAGCAGGACCTACTTCTCCTCATCCCTGTGTTTTAGACCACTATGGCTTTGCTTTGGACACGATGGAAGGAGGAAGAGCTTGCAAGCGAAGACATATTGTAGTCAAGACCTTTACACCACACCTGGCAGATGGCTTGATAAATAAACAAAGAAATCAGTAAATACAACGAAGAGCTGTTTTTTAAGTGGTGAGCACATCCCAACCCTCGCTAGCACACAGTGCTAGGTGCTCCCTCCCACCCCAGCAAGGAGCTGGGCTCCCATTTCCCCACTTTGTGTCAGATCCCCTGCAAGCTGTGGTTCCTGTGCTTCCCTGCAGGCCCTGAAGTCCTGGCTCTGTGCTGCCTTTTGGCCAACTGGGAGATGTTTTCTCCAAGCCTCTGTGCGGAGCTGCGTGGAAAAGGCAAAGTGCTCCAGCACCAAACAGACCAAAGTGTGGAAACAGCAGGTGGCTCTGAAGAGAGGAATTATGATAAAGAAATCCATCTTTTCTCTTATGTGGTAAAAAAAAAAAAAAAAAAAAAAAAAGAAAAAAAAAAGAAAACCCAAGAAAAAAAGGAGTCATTTCAGCTTTCCTGCATAGAAGGGCAAAATATGGCTTCAGCTACCAACTTCATTATTTTTTGCAGTCTTATAAGTTAGAGCTCAAACAAACTGCTCTCAGTTCTAACATTTGTTTCTGGTTTCAGACTAGTAGAAATCTAATTTCCTTCTCCCCAAGAGCAAATGTCAGCACAAGCGGGATCTAAAATTTGTTGCTTGACACCTGCAGCAAAGAGCTAAATTGAGAGTAATATTTCAAAGAGGTACTTGGGAGGTATGCACCGAAATTTGGTTAACAGACAAGCAGGCTTGTGTATGCTCGTCCTGCACAGTGCCTCAATAACGTGTCCCCATCGCCCTGATTGACACTGGGCAAAGGAAAGGGAACTGTTAGAACAGCACTGATTGGAACCATACAGGCCAAACTCAGCGTCTCAGGAAATTTCATAAGTCTGCCTCTAGAAATGAGCATTATGATTTTACGCTTTCACGCACGTGCTTAAAAGAGCCCGCATAACTTTCAAATCATTTGCTGGTGTAGCCATGAAAAGAGCCTATACATAAATATAGGAGGTCTGCTCCTTGTTATTCCGGGTGAGCCCAGATGTAAGGCTGCCACACTGAGCTATCGGCACCCAGGCAGGCAGCAGCCTCTCTCCATGCCCCTCACACCAGGGTTGTGCCAGGACGGTTGCCTGCAGCAGTGTGAGGTTGGCAAGGAGGAATAAGCAGCAAGTTTTGGCTGTGAGCTACAACAGCCACCCAGAGATTTCTGGAGACTTCACGACAAAGCAGCCTGCAAATGGCTATCTAAAAATTCAGCATTTCAGTGTATTTCCACACTGGTCAATGTTCTAACCATTACTCTAAAACGCACTGTTCCAACTGGCTGGGGAATACAACCTGTGGTCTACCCCACAGCTTCATGCCCCTCTCGTGGCTGGGAATGCAGAGCAGCTCTAGCCCAGCTCTCACTCCAACATAAGCTCCCAAACTCACTGCATTTCGCTACTTAACCACTGCAGCTTGTGTGTTCCTTTCAGTACAATTGCTTGGCACAGCTCTGGAAGTCTCAGCACAAATTTCTCATTTTGGCAAGGGCCTGCGAGCTGGAAACTGATAATACTTTGAACTACACTGGCAACTTCTTTTCAAAGACGTCAAAGTGCATTTTCGCATGGCGCATCAGCCTGAACAGACACATATTTATATACAAACAAACACAAGCAGAGGAAGAGAATCGAGCCACAGAAATGGAAGCAGGGAAGTGGGTAAAATTAAAAGTCAAATTGCTTGAATTGCTTGTCTTTTTGTCCTCTGCTATAAACACAGAAGTACAAGAACGTATATGGTATTTCAACTTAATAGAGCATAACTGATGCAAATTAGCATTGCTTCCACAATGCAAAAGAAGAAAGCAAAACTAAAAGGATGAGACAGATCTCAAATTGATCTAAATTGGCATAGCTCCATTAAAGTCATAGGGACCGAGGCTGTAAATCCAGTTGTTCTCAAGACAGAAGTAGTAATGTTTGGCTGAACTATTTATTAGGAGTTATGAGGATTTCTCCTGGCACGGGATTTCTTTAATCTAAAACCCAAGCAGTGTCTCAAAAGCACTAACTGGAAGATTGCCATTCCTTCCAGCGCCCGCTTCTAAAGCCGCGACAGAGCCGATAATTAATGCAAAGGGCAGATTATGCACATGCAGTAGTACAAACATATTAGAAGTCCCCATTTAAGTAAGGAAAGAGATTGCCCGTGGCCTGCCACCCACAGGGACCGTTCTACTATTTTTAAGTCAATTACTTCAGCTCCTCTCAGAAGCCAGCCCTCTCTCTCCTTGTTAGTGGTGACAAACATAGTTTACTGCATTTGTTATTCCTTGAGCAGCTCACGAGAACTGGAATACATTAGTGCTAAAGGCTCCAAAGGTCATTTATCATTAATTTCTTTCAATACGAAACAAAAGCCATCTAAAAACTCCAGAAGGACCGTGATTACTGGAAGCAGCATAACTTAGAAAAGCTGAAATAAAAACCTATCAACACCCGTATTTGTGGATCGATGCTTCAGAATTAGGAGAAGATTGGAATCACTGTTTCCGAGCTCCTAGTGAAAATAAAAGAAATTATTTTCTCAACTTTTAGAAGCAGAAACGCTTCCAGAAGAGAACGGGGCAGTTCTCAGGCACGGCACTGATGGAGAGCACTGAAGTACCAGGAGCAGTTCCATCAGTTCTATGAAATTCAGTATTGTTCCATAAAATTCTATAGCATCATTCAGGAACTGCCTTAGTCACCATTAAATCTGATTGTCTCCCACGAGAGCACCTGCAGAGACCTAATAAAAGTCCACAGAAATAATCTATTTCATTGCCACTCACTCACACGGGGCTTTCCAGAGGCTTTGGATGATAAAAATCAGACGCATTTTAGGAAAAACAGTTTGGGTTTCTGTATAAAAAATTAATTATGTATAATTACAAAATAATAATAGGTATTACCAGATAAATAATCTCATCAATTCCTATAAAAGAAATGCTTCTAGGTGCCTTTAGTGAGAACTAATTGAGTTGAACAGGAAAACAGCCTGAAAAACTGCAGAATTTATCAGAGAATGACAGGTTCTTTATGTATTTTTGGTCCATCTTATGATTTGTATCCCATGGGCATAATATTTTCTGCTTGATTTTTTTAAAAAAGATCTGCAGAAATATTATCATTCCCTCTTAAATCTCTTACTTTGTTTTTCACAAGGGAAATACTTTTCACATTTGGGAAAAAAAGCTTCAGTACATAAAAAAAAACTTAAATGTGCATGTATAAGTCTGGAGGAAAAAAAAAAAAAACATTTAAAGAAAGAACCAAAACAAATGGAGGATTTTTAAGCCACAGCACAACAAAAATGCTACCCCTAATGGATGAAGGAACACTGTTTGTAGCTCACACCTTAAGAGAGAGACAGTTATAAGGTATTGGTAGAAATAAAGATCAGATAAAGACCCCTTTGGGTATCTCTGCAGACAAGCGCAGAGATTAGCTCTAGGGTGGCTTTGCACCCAGAGGTCAGCCAAGGCCAGAAGAGAGCAACCCCAAATGGCAAACCCAAAGAGCACTGATGCCATCTTCCCTAGGTCAGCAGCAGCTGAGGATCACTCGAGGTTCAGAGCACAAAATGCTGGGAGAGGGCTGCTAGGAAGCAAAGAGACATCCTCTGAGGGCTTGGGGAGCACGGCTGCGTCCTGCTGAAAGCATCCTCTGAGGGCAGGAGGAGTTAATTTACCACCAAGTTCCTTACAGTTATCAAACCCACTGCCTTTTGCTGAGGCTGCTATTTGGCATTTGAGATCTTCAGCTACAAGCTGAACAACCCAAAAGTTGATGCAACTCAGTGCTGCACAGCACCTCACCCACACGCAGCAACCTGCTGCTCTCCTAGCGCTGGCCAGTCGTGTGTGAAACGCTGCAACCTGGAGCACAACACTTCACCCCCTGACTTTACAGCATACGGACTGGTTAAATGGCAGCAGAAGTCATTCAAAGCAGAGCATTACAGAAATTCCTGCAACTTTTGTATGGACAAATTAGAACCATTGACATCAGCTTGTAACTTTACCTGATTTACCTGAAGCTGTGCAGGTCATAAAGACGGGGCTGTGAAAGCATTAATGCTCAGAATTAATGCAGAGACGTTACTCAACTTTTCTGTTTATTTTAATTACGTATCAAACATTACGACTAAAATATATCCCTGGTACTATGCAGGAAACAACACAGTTAATCTGTTTTTTTGTTGTTGTTTGTTTGTTTTTTTAAGGATATAAAGACAAATGAAGTCAGAGAAAGGGATAACTGCTTTGAAAATGCAGAGCTGGCATTCCATACTTAATAAACCAGGAAGCACAAATCTACCTAAATGCGTATTTATGAAATGCACAGCATTTAACTGCCACGCAATGCTCAGAAGGTCTGTGCAGCTCGGCCTGAAGTGCTCCCACACACCCACAGGAGCTGAGGTGCAGGCATGGCAGAGCAGGTACAGGCAGCAAACACTGCCATATGCAAGGGAGTGATGATAAAGGGCTGCAAAGGGCTGTGCATGGCCAGACGTTCCTGTGTGCATGCATGAGGCACCTCAGCATGTCCAGGTGAGACCATGGGTGTGTATGCAGCAATAGGTGTATTAGCACAGAATCACAGGGGTTGGAAGGGACCTCAAGAGAACATCAAGTCCAACTCCCTGCTAAACCCTACAACAGGTTGCATAGGCAGGCATCCAGATAGGCCTTGAATATCTTCACAGGAGACTCCACCACCTCTCTGGGCAGCCTCTTGCAGTGTTCTGTCACCCTTACCATAAAGAAGTTCTTCCATATGTTTGTATGGAACTTCCCGCACTCAACTTTTAGGCTATTGCCCCTTGACCTATCATTATGCACCACCGAGAAGAGCCTGGCCTCATCCATTTGCCTCTCACCTCCCTTTAGACATTTATGAACATTAACCACATCCCCCCTCAGCCTTCTCTTCTCCAAGCAGCGCAGCCCCAGGTTTCTCAGCCTTTCCTCACAAGTGAGATGTTCCAGGCTTCCCACCATCTTTTGGTCTTCCACTGCACTTGGAGGAGATCCCTGTCTGTTTTGAACTGAAGATACAACTGGACATAGTATTCTAAATGTGGCCTCACCAGGGCAGAGTAGAGGGAGAGGATCACCTCTGTTGACCTTCTGGCCACACTTATATCTCACTGCTGTTATCTCAAATGTTTCCCTTAACTGCATAAAAAGCAGCTTGTTCTCAAACCATGCAAGTTTGAGACATTTTAGAGGGCCTAATTGTTAAGCATTAATAACATTCTGTAAACATTTTCATCATGCCATTCCTAAATAAAACATCAGGTGAACTCCTCTAAAACCCTACAGATATACGAGGCAGGTGTTAACTATATTTATGCAGGACATTTCTGCTGTACTGCTATAAACTATTTTTAATGCAGCAGATTCTGATTCAGCACTTTGCTTTCAGGTGTAAAACTCATGCAAAAAGGGGAAAAAAAAAACTAACAAAACCCAACAGATTTTTTTTGTTTCCTATAAATACACTAAGGAAAGCCACGCTTAATTAACTTCAGCGCAAACGCATTAATATGGTAAGTGCACATCCACACCTGATAAGTAGCTGTGCAACGATAGCAGCCAGCAAAAGGGAAGAACAATTAGCGTTCCAAAATGAATGTAATTAGTACTAAGGGATCCCCTGTAGTTAAGCTGGAAGGACTGAGTGCTGTCAAAGCAGCTCCTGCACTCAGCCTAGGCAAACAAGAGGGCATCTCTACACCACTGACCCAACACAGCAGCAGCTTCTGCTGCACAGGGCCCACCACAGTCAGTCCCCACGTGCCCTTCCTCCTGCACCAAGGTGAGTGGGATTCCCTTCCTTTCCTCTGCTCAAGTACCACCTGCAGGAGGGCAGAGAAAGGTTCACGAAAACAAAATGCTTGCTAGCTATTTCAAAGGAGCCAGAGAGTCCAAAAGGAAAGCAAATCTAGATCAAAAGTGAGATGAGAAGAAGGAAAAATAGAAAGAATAAAGTGAAAGAATAAAGAACTAAGATGGTGGGAAGAAACATTACTTAAATACAGCAAAGATCTTTTTCAGTAGTGAATAGAGAAGGGCATCCTGGGTTATAATCCCTTCTCCCAAATCCACAGGAGACCAAGGGACTTCCCCTTGACCTTTCCCACTTTCTTTGCTCTGCTGCAATTCCAAGCAAGATGTGGGGAGGATTTTCTTTCCCTTTATGGTCTGCAAATCTGGGGCAGAGAGAGAGAACAAAGCACAATGTTGGCAGATGTATGGCAAGGAGTCACAAACTAATGAATTCAGAAATAAGACTTTTTGCTCATTTCAGATCGTATTTGTGTAGCTTTGTAGAAGGAAACCTCCTGAGACTCACCTAAATGTGGCTTTGTACGCAGTTATTGACAGCAAAATCCCAAACTTTCAATTATTCCTAATTGCCCCGAGCTTAGTTCAAGCCATTTTCTGTTTATGCATTTAGCAGCATTCTCACTAATAGACAGCCTTTGACCATGGACTCCACCCAAAGCACGATAACTTCGCTTCAGTTGTGTAGCGCAGGAACTGCTGTACGGAATAGACTGCAGGTCCTCTATCCTTGTCAGTGCCAGATGCTTCCAAACAAGTCAGATTAAATTTTACTGCTAGCAAGATTAATTTAAGTATCAATTGATTTAACTGAAGCCAAGAAAGTGGTAAGCCCTAGACCAGATTTTGACCCTTACGGTACAATTTACAGCATGAGAAAACAAGAAAGATTTCTCCTGACCACAACAGATGATGCCCTGGAGCAAAAGGACTGATAAAAGATTGGCATGCAGCAGTAATTTCATTTAAGCTAGTAAATCCAATTTGGTGTTTTGGTCTTTAAGAATAATGCTACAGGATAACATTTTGAGAAGAGCCCAAGCAATCCCCGCTAGCTAGCGAGGTAGTCCTTGAGTACTGCTCACTGCCAGGGAGATTATACATTAAATCACTCAGGGACTATTAAAAATTTCACCAATACACCTGAAGCCCTCAGCATAAGCCAAGGGAAGTAGGCAGACTGTACTGCGAGCTCTATGGTTGCTTTGTTGTTTTTGAGGGCTGAGAAGCAGCTTTGATTTCCATTTCTGGTCCACGCCAATTTTCTACAGTCGCTGTGCAGCAGCTGTCAACCCTCTGTGCTGTCACCCTGCTAGGGCAGGAAAAACATAGGAAGCATCAGTCAGCTCGTCTGGCAAACCTGCTCCACTTCCCAAAAGTTGGGGGACCTTCCCCTCTAGCAGCCTGGCTTCCCTCTGACAGCTAGAGCACGTTGCATTTCTTGCTTAGCACAAAGGTAAGAAATGTACCAGAAATGCAGGTCAAGACTCATTTTAAACACTTCTTTTAATTACTGGCACTTTATTATTTATTTTGTGGACAGGTCATCAGGACGATCCACTCCTGATATAATTAATTCAATTCTGTTGGTATAATTTAACATTTCAAATTGCTTTTTCCACTCGTTGGCTGGCCGTGTCTATCACCTCATCTCTTTGAATCTTCACTTCCTTTGAAATATAGGTTGCTTGTGTCCTTTAATTCTCACAGATTCTGTCCTCTAAGTTGTCTTTTCACTCCGCATTCACCTCGGGATGTTAAAATGACATACCCAGAACATCACTGCAGTGCATGTCACTGATGTATCCTGGGTTAGAAAGCATATTCCCAATTTGATGGATAGGGTAAAGCACCATTTTTCAGGTGGGAATGTTCTGCTGAGTCTATGCAGATGGACTATTTTTTTCTGTGGTAGAGCAACATGAATATGGATATCCAGCTGTAGTGCTGAGGTGTAATCAGGGAGGGAGATGCAAAAACACAATGACAAGAAGGTCAATATGTTTTGATCTAATAACAAATCCTGCTGCTGGTGCAACAAGAGAAAGAGCTGGAGGGAAAGGCAAGCATTAAGAGAAATAGATTTCAATAATTAATCCATTCCAGGAAATAGAGTGTTTGCACAAAGTAGCCACCAGAGACCAACTGTAGAAGATACTTTGATTGGAAATGCATTAAACCAACAGATTAATACACAGTAAATATTGAAAAGATGTATTAAATGATGCATCAATTAAAGGAAATATATAATTTACATGCATCTAAGAATTCTTAGAATAGGCAAAAGCCTGTCATGCTCACGCTTGCCCACAGCTCTAGCTGTATGTGCCGTCACAGCCAGCCCATGTATGCAACACAAGCAAAGCACATGGACATAAGGACGCTGGCTCTTCACCCTGCTCCATGGGTCATTGCATCCCAGCCTGCAGTTTCCCACACAGCAGAATAGGGCAGATGGGGCACCACGACCTCCTGGTCCATCCCATGTGTGTTCAGAGCACACGTCACTCTGCTGGTGAAGCTCCCTGCAGCAGCACTGACAGCTTGGTGGTCACTGGTTAAGCGGGATGCTCTGGCAAGAGCAAACCTCTTTGTATGGCTGTTCCCATGCCGACTGCCACGAGAAAACCAAGAAGTGAGATGCTCCACAGAACATTTCTGCATGCAGTCTCTACTTCTCAGGCCTGCCGAGAACGATACCACCATGGCATGAGTCATCACTTCCCCAACTTACCCATTTCTGTGCTGTATCTGATCTGTGAGTCAATCCCAAAAATTACCCATCCACAAGCAGAATCCATCTTCACTGATGACCCACTACACCAAACTCCATCCCCTAAGTGCTGCAAAAGGCTAAGCTGCTGACAGCAATTTACAATAAATCAATTCATCGATCAACCAAAATATATTCCCATCCAAGTTCGATTAGCCCTGTAAACAAACTGACACCTGGCAAACAGACCCATAAATTACCCTTTGATGTTATCGCATCCTAAGGGGAAGAAGGCAGGGGCTGTTTATTTTACTGGCTGGTCTGCATTCCAGAGAATGCTTTACAAGAATTAAGGAACCAAGTGGACTATTAGCACCTTTGTTCCTTGTCTATGGGACACTTCTGTAGCTGTTAGGAAGTCCTTAGTCCTTTTTCCTTAGAAAGGAAGAGAACAGCAAGGTGCTGCCACTAGAAGGGACGCGATAAATATTACAGCCTCATAAAATACTAGGAGATGGAAAACGCTGAGCCGCGTATTCTGTGCTCCCTTCCAACCAGCAAATATGTAGTGAAATGGAAAAGTGAAACAAAGCAAAACAAAATGCTGAATGGAGAGCATTTGAAGCGCTGAAAGGCAGCAAAGCGTGCGATTCCGAGCACACGGGCAGGAGATCCTGGATCCTGCCCCTACGCCGCTGGTGGGGAAGCAGTCCCTACGCCCTCAGCTCTACCCGCAGGCTCTCTTAACTGCAAATTGATGGAGTCTGGAGTAAATCACTTAATATTCGAGAGATATAAAATCCTTTAATAGTGTGAAGAGATACTATAAAATATTACGGTTGCACAAACAAATCAATAATCTGAATATGGAAGAGCAGCCAAAGACTGAATCAGGAAGATGAGAGAAGGCGGTCCAGCACAAAGAAACCATCAAGATGCGGTATCGATATTTCTGAAACTCTTATGTTCTGATGAACAAAGGTCCAGAAGGTCACATAGCCTGAAACTTTCACCCTGAATACCAAGTGAGCAAGTAAACTATGAGCTGGCTTTTCCAATGACTACATTTCATTTGAGTCAAGCACTCAAAGCTGCTGCTCAGATCATTTATGGTGATCGCTCCCTAATCAACGCTTTGAACAAACTGCTTAAAAAACATAAATAAAACCATTCTAAGCAATTTTTTAAAGCATTTAAATGTTAGATACTCTTGGCCCACATTCAAGATTTTGTCATCTGTGCATTGTTTTCTCACATTCACTGCCAATGAGCCCGAAACATCAGGGATCCCATGTCAGAGCCTGAGATGCCTTGGTTGATTTAGAAGGTTTTCCCTCCCAATCAAATCAGCTTCCGGGATAGTTTAGTGTTAGATTAACTGTGTCTTGCAAGATAAACATAACACCCTCAATAATTGATAGCCTGTTGTGCTAAATTTGTTAAAATTTAAAAACTAAAGCAGCAAAACCCTCAATATACATTAATGGCAATTAAACGCAGAAACTAATTAACAGTATATCCTGCTAGATACATTCAAGTGTACTTGACCTAGAGGACAAATGGCACCCAGGCACATCACTTCACCAATGCTCCACAATCCAATTTTGTCCTTCGGGACAGAGCGCTCTGCAAAAGTCTTCTCTCTGTGCCAGTGCAAATTACAACCGTTCTGACTTTAAAGATTGAGCTCAATGTTACAATAAAAAAGCCTGACTTGAGCTTCCAGACAAAAGAGCATGAGCCAAAGCCTCATCTGCTGTTAATCAGCATGGCTCCACTGAAATCAACAACTCTGTGCCATTTAACTCTAGTCCAAAAACTGACCCTACTTTAGTTCCCAGCATACTGTCTTCAGCTGGAGCTGCGGATGTAATCAGCTTGATTCCAGCATCTGAAATATTTGATCAAGAGTTAATTAGGTTACTGCCAGTCGAGTGTCTTAAACTCCCATCATTTTGATGTTTGCTAAAACAATACTTATTCTGCAGCTGAGTAAATATTTCTTTGGGGAACACAACACATGCATTGGTTCTCACACCAGATGTAGATCACATTTGTACAAATTTGCACTGCAGCTTTGATGTGAATCCTATCATCACCTGGACTGAAATAAGTGGATGCCAGTAGACTCACAGCTTTATCAACAGCGATCTTCTAAATTTTTATAGTGCCTTTTTCTATTTACTGCTTTACACACATTAATGAACTAAACCACGAGGATCCCTGTAGGGTAAGAATTTTTCTATTTGTTTTACATATGGGAAATTTATGATGCAGAAAGATAAAACAACTTGCCAATGTTGTGTGAGAAGTGTGGAGTAAATCTGGAGAGAACAGCAATCAATACAGAGAAAAAGTTCCAGCCTTATGAAACAGCAAGAAACATTTGAGGAATTCAAGTCACACTTTTCATATGTTATTAGGTCAATAAGTGTCATTCAATATGACAAGAAATAAAAAAATCATTATCATGTTTTCAAATTGAATTTCAATTGAATTGAAAACAATACATGTATTAAGTTTAAGGTTTGTTGTCCCCTCCCCCTCCCACAAAAGTAAATCGTTTTCCCATGAGATTTCAAATCACATATATTGGAACTTTGCTGGGGAAACAGCCTCCCTCAGTGCATTCAGTAATAACCTAGCAGAAGGAATAACTGTTCTGGGTGGAACTTTCTGGCATTTATTAACAACACCAGCTCAGATGGGCGGCATTTCTGGAAGTGCTTGAAGAAAAAAAGAGGCCATTTCTTCATTGACTTCACTGACAGCAAAGGCAGACCAATCTTGAGCTATTTTTAAAATCCAGCCCTCTGCCATGATATCTTGAAGTACAAGGAAAGCATGACTCATCGATTGCCCCACAAGAAATCCAATTTTTATACAATGATTGCATTTTCAAGTTAAATAGTGCAAAAAAGATTGTAGACAGATATTTAAGAAAATACTATATATCCTACAGCTCAAGTCAGACAATGTTTCCAAATAACGATGGTTAACTTGACAGTCAGTAAGACAAATAACAACCTGCGGCATTAATGGCTGCAGCAGCAGAATGCCTGGGGAGCAAACCACCCTTGACTCTCAAATGGTTCTTCCTTGAGAAATGAGTCTAACAGCATGTGAGAATGAATTCGGGAAGGACTACCCTATCATTAACCATATATGCTCAGTCTTTGAGGCTAGGATGGTAATGCAGATGCCGATTTAGGAAAGCTTACTTGTTCAGGAGCAAGAAAAATCCACACCTAGAAGTCAACAGACTTAATTTTGTGCCTTTTAAGAGTTTCTGACTAGGGATATACCAAGTGCCTGAGTCAGTATTCTAACAGTAAGGAAGAAAATTCTGTCATTTATTTAAGAAGCAGTAAGCTTGGGCAGAATAGACTTTCTAACAAATATCTTGCTCTACCATATATAAAACAACAGCCAATCTATCATGTTGAAGTACAAAACTACTGAAGTACTGAATCTTCTAATTACTAGATAATATTCTCTCTTTAGCATGGAATTGCCTCTTTTCCTGGCTAATGTTCTGTATTTCCAGTGGAAATACAGCAATTTATTGAAAATGATACTTTAGTCTTGTACATTTTTGTACTTCAGAGGTCAATTTGCATACTAATGATAAACCTCTTCTCTTCTTCACTTCTGAATATGAACAAGTTTATTTGCAAAATGCAGTACAAATTGATAAGGCATAATAGTTTCTGTAAAAACACGTTACCACTGTCAAGATACAGTTTAAAGCAGATCTTCCTTGTAGGCAGAGTTAATTTGCAGGCGGGTAGTTGTGGATTTGCTGGAACTCATGTACAGACAGCTTTTTTCAGAAGAGGAAATATTCAAACTGAAGAAATAAAGTTGCTAGACAAGAGAAAGCTTAAAATGCAGAGACAAAAAACAGAGGAAAAAAAGAAATGGAAGGATGCATGTTTTAAGGATAGATGAAAGGGAAATGGCAACAGAATCAAGGCTGATGTACAGCACAGAAGCAGACATCTCAGAACAAAAGACAGCTCTTGACAGCACCAAATAGTTCATAATAATTTACTAAACTTGCTTACTCTATACATAAGTATTTGCAAATGCACACTTTGCTCTTTTTTTTAATTTTTTTTTTTTATAGACTTGGCTTTCCTGACGCTCTTTTTTGACCAAAAAAAAATTAGCAAAAGAGCTTTTTTTTTTTTTTAAACTAATTCTTCAGTGACACACAAAAACACCAACTGCTCATAAAACACTAAAAAGAAAGCATCACAGGAGAGTTCTTGCATGGCTGAAAATAAAACCTAAAATCACATCAAAAGTGTTGGCCCAAAGTCATTTTCAGTGAACCACAACTGTTACTTCTCATGCCAGCTGGGAACATAAAGAGATTTTATTAATGCATGATTTCTGCATTTACCTCATATTTCTAAGTTGGAATAAATTAGAAGCAGACTTAAAGGCCCCATTCCACAGCACGAAGTAAACAAATGTGTTTTACTATATATGCTTTTCAGAATGAATTAAGTTCACGCAGCATTTGTTCGACTTGCTTACAGCAGACAGCTTTCATTCTGCAACAACAGACAATGCAGGGATGGCTGGCACTCAGCTTTCATCAGACGGCAGCCCCAGATACCTCAGCTTTGTTCCCACCACTCCTGGGTCACTGCACTGCACAGCAGAAAATATATATATATTTATATATACATATTTTATATGTATTTAACATCAACTACGTTTCTGTGACTGCCAACTGAAAATACAACTCCTATTCAGTATCTGGTTAACAAGCAAAAATGCTGCTATCACAAAATTTAACACTAATTTAAGGCAGGGAAAAGCAGCAGTACGAAGCTCCTAGCTTATCCCTGGCAAAAGCAAAGCAGCAATGATGCAAAAGTGGCAGATGCCCAAAAGACTAGAGAGCTAGGCAGAGAGAAACCTGATGAGGCCCAACAAGGGCAAGTGCAGGGGCTGACCTGCTGGAGAGGAACTCTGCAGAGAAGGATCTGGGTGTCCTGGTGGCCAGCAGCTTGGCCATGAGCCAGCAATGCGCCCTCGTGGCCAAGAAGGCCAACGGTACCCTGGGGTGCATTAAGAATAGTGTAGCAAGCAGGGCGAGGGAGGTGATTCTCTCCCTCTGCCCTGGTGAGACCACAACCAGAGCACCGTGTCCAGTTATGGGCTCCCCAGTTCAAAACAGACAGGGATCTCCTAGAAAGAGTCCAGTGGAAGACCAGAAAGATGGTTGGATTCAACGATCTCTAGAGGTTTCTTCCAACCCCTGCAATTATGTGATTCTGGGTACCTGTTAAAAAGTTTAATCTCATAGGCTGTTCAGGGAAGGACCCACAGTTCAACTCATGTCATCTGTTAGCAATATTCAACCTGAAGAGTCCTGCCTTTTGAAAACAAGTTGAAATGGGTCTTGACATTTTGGAGGTCTTTTCAAAGCATTGCTCTTCTCAAATGAAAGATTGTCTCTGTTCCTAAAAAAAGGATACCAAATTCTATTCCATGTGGAACCTCGTGGATCGAAGGCTGAGCTGACCTGAAGGCTATTTTGGTCAAGGGTCAGGCTGAAGCCCCTGTCCTCTCTCTAAAAAAAGGGAGAAAAGAACAGCTGCAATCACTGGACATGCTCCTCAGGTCACTTTTATGAGCCTTTAGTTCCACTGCTGGTACAAGCACTGCTTGAAAATATAGCTTAGAAATGCAATGACTACCTTATAACAACATCTGAATTACTTTTGTGAATGTTAGCAGCAGGTTATGCTACACTGACTGCATTCTTCCCTACCAAGACTTTCAAACCATGCTTCTATTAAAGATTCTAACTGATGATACCAACCTCTCACTGAAATCAAAAGTAACCACTGCAGTCTACATGCACAAGACGTTTTGGTATCAATGAGGTAAAAAAGAAACCTTTTAAAAAAATCTCATGAACAGAATGCACTTGGGATTAATTCCTTAGAAGGGAGCGAGCAGGACAGGACACCATTGCACAGACTGTTCTGGTATGTTTTACTGAACAGTGTTTCACTCTTCCAAAAGATCCAACAAACATCAATAAAGTTGAACTAAATGACTTGAAAAATACAGCTGCCATCGTACACCTGGCCAGAAACACAAGGGGTAACTCATTCCTCTAGAACATTGTTTACTTGACAGAGAGGCTAAAAGCTCCATCAAAGCCCAATTCTCTTCTCATTTGCTGTTGTGAATAACAAAAATGTTTGAGTGTGCATCCAACATAAACAAGTGGATTCGCTTAAGCAAAGCATGAGAATTATTTTAATTCTGAAATTTCCCACTTGCTTTGGTTTACAGAGAGACCTTAAGAACATATGCAATGAATATTATGTTCCTCACATGAGATTTACAGTCAAGTAAAAAAAAATGGAAGAATTAATAAATATGAGAAACACAGGTGTTTGAAGTTAAATACACAAGCAGTGCTAATAAAATACATTTTCCAAGCTGTTTTTATGCCTTTTTTTTTTTTTTTTTTTTTACAGGCATGTGAACTTTAGTAGCGTAAGCACCGATTTTCAGAAATAATTTTTTAGTCAGATTCACCTCACCTTTATTTCTGTTTCATATCAGTTTTTAACATCAATGAAAATAATCTGGCTATGCTGCTAAAAAAACCCAACAACTCAATTCCTACCATGGGGAGTCTCAGTGAGTTATTAATTTACTGACAGCAATTT
Source organism: Meleagris gallopavo (assembly GCF_905368555.1). NCBI lineage: Eukaryota > Metazoa > Chordata > Aves > Galliformes > Phasianidae > Meleagris > Meleagris gallopavo. The sequence continues at coordinate 5,287,794 of NC_139405.1, read as the reverse complement.
TTGCTCCGAAGGAGACGCACAACACATAATGAACATAAAGACATGAAATAAAATAAAGAAAACATTAAATCTTGAGTTAGTCCCTCTGGGATAAACATATTCACAAGGTCTGAAAGAATAATGAATTGGGTCATCCATATAAATCTCACATTTTTTAAGTAGATTGTCTGTTTAGGTCCCATGTACACTGTATTTATGAATCACAGAACGGCCTGGGTTGAAAAGGACCACAATGCTCATCCAGTTCCAACCCCCTACTATGTGCAGGGTCACCAACCAGCAGACCAGGCTGCCCAGAGCCACATCCAGCCTGACCTTGAATGCCTCCAGGGATGGGGCATCCACAACCTCCTTGGGCAACCTGTTCCAGTGCATCACCACCCTCTGGGGGAAAAACTTCCTCCTAAGATCTAACCTAAATCTCCCCTGTCTCAGTCTATAACCATTCCCCCTTGTCCTATCACTATCCACCCTCATAAACAGCCATTCCCCCTCCTGTTTATAGGCTCCCTTCAAGTACTGGAAGGCCACAATGAGGTCTCCCTGGAGCCTTCTCTTCTCCGAGCTGGACAAGCCCAGTTCCCTCAACCTTTCCTCACAGGAGAGGTGCTCCAGCCCTCTGATCATCCTAGTGACCCTCCTCTGGATCCGCTCCAATAGCTCCATGTCCTTCTTGTGCTGGGGGCCCCAGGCCTGGGCGTAGCACTGCAGATGGGGCCTCACAATGAATAATGGAAAGGATTTTATATCTTGTCCCTTTGTACCATTCCTGACCTGCTGGTTCCACTGAAAGGGATACTCGCTGTAGTACAAATAAGATAAATCACAAATGCAAAAGCAAACACATAATAAAACTCCATCCACAAGCACAAACTGGAAGGAAAAATAATCAAATATTTAGCAGGCACATCTAAAGGCTGCTGAATCGGGGTGTTGAACAAACACTTTAGGCAACCTTCCATTACTGTGTTACAAGTATCCCTCCTTATCATCAGCCTCCTGAGAAGGTTATCTGATCTGTCACTTTTAAAAGCGTAGTGAAAGTCTAGTTCTGCTCCTTCAAATCAGCATCAGGTTACTGTACTTCTGTAAGACAAAAATATTTTTCTTGGAGGAAAGAAGATGGCATCCATCAAGTGTACATAACCTTTTGACCGCTACATATGTTTAACCAACATGCTGAGCAGTACAATTACATTAGTGAAATGCTGTCAATCAGGGAACATTTCAACATCCGGCCATGGGCCAAGAGGAACAAGGGTCTTCAGATACCGATCCTGGCTCCAGTTCATGAGAGCACTTCAGCATATTCCTGAACTGAGCACTGACGGCCTTTAAAGCCACCAGACCAAAAGCGAATGTTTGATTATAGAATTTTAATATTTTCAGAACTCCATTCAAACAGCTTGATCTTGCAGTAGATAAACACTATATTGCTGCCATTATATTGCGAGTTGTTAATACTCAATGCTCATGTGTAAATGGCTGCACTACCCAGAAACCACACCTCCAGCAATGGGGAAGAGAGGCAGAGCTGTGGCGAGGCTGAAGATCAGCTGGTTTTCCTCCCCTAAAACAAACCCAGCCCTTTGAAAGGCAGTAGCCCACCTCTTGGCTCCGTGAGGATAATTAGTACTAACGATCTTCTGAGCAAACCTAGAGAAGTATGAACAGCTCAGACAGAAACCAGAAAGAGAAAAGTTTAGAAGTCAACAAGGTTGTACAGTAGCTTTGACATCATTATCTTCCATCATAATAGTTTGTCTGGGATGATTTCTGTGAGCAGAAGTGGATTTTAAGTGCCCTTTCAAGTGAAATCTAATGAAAGGCCCCTTTCAGCCTTACCTTGCCTTTAGCAACATTATTGCATTATTATCAGCATTCAAGTTTATTAATTGTCCATTCAATGTCTGAAAGTACTTTTGGGTAGCTCTAATAGCAGCACTTTCTGCGACAGAGAGAGGACTTGGTTAGCACTTAGGCACTTGAAATGTGTTAAGTGCTTCGAAAATGGTGCAACTCGAGCCTGGGGGTGAAAGTGTAAATAGATTCTGGAATATCTGACAAGAGGGATTTAGATACACGAATCCAGCAAGTGTACACCAACACAGACAAATCTCAAAACAAAAAGATATGTCACCTTCAAAATGGCAGTTTTTTTTGAACTCTTTGAGACTTTAAGAGTGCATATTTGATTGCTCAGTAAATGATTGCTCAAGTGCATTACATTGCATCTTCGCCAGATTTTCTATCCAAACCATTCAACTTTGTTTGAGAGAGCAGTCTTTGCTCTCTGCTTAAATAACATTCAAATTATTATTAAAAAAAAAGAAAACAAACAACACTGGTGCAGTTTGTTAATGGAAGTTCAAAAAACACGCACGGCACAATTGCAGTAATCCCAATCTCAGCCTTCAGAGCTCAAATGTTTCCTGATATTTGACAGGACAGAAACTAAAATTTTATACTCAACAGCAAAAAACATGACCAGAAATCCAAAAGAATGCAACATTTTAGGAGAACATAGGCATCTTTCCCTTCATCATATACAAGGGGTGCTCCAAAAGTAATGCCTCCTATTTTATGATGTTAGCCCATGTGAACAGAGGCTGATGGTGGTGGAATGGCAGTAGAGTCTGAACCCTCCCACCAACATATATATTTTCTCTATCAAATAGTGTTACTGTGCTCATTGTATCTCTTGTAATTTCCATGGAAATAAATACAAGGCACTATTTTCAGTGACATTTCATATATATATATATATATGGCATATATCCATTATGCCATAAATACATTGATCTGCGAAAAATACAATCTCTATCCTAATTAAAAAATAATCATCAAGAAGCTAGCCTGTAGAAATAATGGCAGTAATGCTAGAAACATACATGACATAGAAAATTAAGATTTTATCTCCTATAGCTTGCCTAAATAGGATTTTTTTTTAAAAAATATATATATCTTTACTATGAAACCCAGATTATGAAAATCTGGCCCTCTGTGCCTAAGAAGTCATTGACGTAAAGGTGGGTCAAGAAAAAAAGTGAAGAGCAACTCAAACAAACTGAAGATACTCATTTACAGAAATGGATTCCGCCTATTTCCTTTCATGGATTTTTCATTAATAATTTACAGAAGCTACAGTTGCAATTGGGTATGCAGAATATTATGCACAAGTGTAGAGCATTATAAAACCTGCCCCATTCTAGGAAACATTAGTGAATCCAGTAGAGGCCGATCACTATAAATGCAAGGATTAGTGCTCTTGAATAACCAGAAAGTTTCAGAACAGAAGGAATTTTCACAATATTTTCATATCGTCCTCCTAAAAACATGATTACTTTTGCACAAAAACATAACAACTTGAGTGCGAGTGTGAAACTCAGCCCTTGTGCTGAGACTACTTTCCTACACAAATAAAGGTTACATTTTTCAAAAAACAGCACCACACGAATGACAAGAAACTAGAGTTACTTCTAGATTCATAGTTTTTCAATTACTTTGAATCCCGCGGACTTGGATTCACGAAGAACGAGACACTTGGCTTTTCTACCGAAGCACACTTGGACCAACAGCCACATGCTGAGCATAAAAATCCAACGGACTACACACTTGTAAGCCATTAGCTTCTGGTGGAACAATTTCTAAGGCAGAGCAATGGCAGAAAAATCATGCTTCCATTGACTAGGACAGTGCATGACAGAGGACTCAACCTAACAGGCATCAGATATTTCCCAAGGTTGGTTGGTATCAAGTACTACAAATTCCACACAGGATTGCGTTCCCTAAATTTTCATCTATAGATGTAAAATTTATATGTGCTACACATACATATGTGTATGTATGCCATATAAAAATTAAACCCTGTTTATTACAGGAGGATATATCTTTTTCTTCAGTTGGAAATCAATGCTTTTTTCTTTAGTTCAGCATATTTGAAGAGAACTTTCCTGATTTTTGACTTATGAAATGTATTTGAAAAACAGGGATTTTAATTATTTTGTTCTCATTTCTGGGCTCCCTTCCTTGATAGTGAAGCTGAGGAAAAGCAGTTTGCATTCTTAAACGGGCATAAGGAGTCCATCCACTTTCTTCATTAAAGGCAGCTTTCCTGGCAAACTATTTCAGAAAACATCCCGAAATTTTTCAACAGGCCTGCATAAATGCAGCTTTAAGCAGATGCAGCGCAGCCAAAGATGTGGCTCCCGTTGTTTACATACCAATATTTACATAGAGTTTATTCAGAGGCTACGTCCTCCCTGTTTCAGCTCTTTGTTGCCCACCAGATCTACCTGCCACCAGCACCGCTCCTTCAGGAGGCCAGCAACTATTCAACTTTCTGTACTGCAGGAGTTACTGCTGAGCCGTCCTCTGAGCCACACATCAAGTTACTGATGCGCCCACATGTGCCACTGAGAGGACGAGGCCTCACCAGCACAAAGCATTCTGCACGGCCCTCCCGCCTTCTGGCTCTGCTCACCCCATGCAACGAGCCCAGGGAACTCACCCACTGTAGACAGATGCAGGGAAAAGCTGGGCTTTTCAGCTGTTGCGAATGCAGAACGGCTGTCCCGAGAGACTCTACTGGGTTTTTGCTTTGGTTTGAAAGGTGAGATCTCCATCCAAAGAGGAGACCTTCTGTCGCGCGCTCCCTGCAGAGCGCTGGCTGCAAACAGTGCAGCAGCTGCATGCAGGCTGCTCCTTCCCCCGGTAATACATACAGTATGGGGAGCTGCCTTAGAAGCAATATAGAAAAACTTCCCTCGCCACAATCTGGCCTTTTGCCTCTTTATGCTGCGTACTGGAAAGCACCAGCAGCTTTCACTACTGGCCTCCTTCAGACAAGACTTAAACCTTTGCAGATGCCAGCAAATCTCCCACTTCACTTTCACACAAATGACAGAAGCTAGCAATCCTACCATTGCTTGTTAGGCATTTCCTTACATTAACCTCTGCAGTTACGAACACCAGCAAAAATCGTACACATATATTTGAAAGCACGCTGCATCCCAATGCCAACTCCATTTGGCTGCACGCAGCAAGGCCGGGCCCTACAAGGAGCCCTGTGCATACACCTGTGCACAGATACTGAACAAAAAGAAGGGGTCAGAAACATTGCCTCAACAGCAGCTTCCTTGCTTCACTACTTCCTCACCAAGATTTCCTTCACCTCAGTGCAGCTGCTTTTTTTCCATAGTGGTAAAATTCAAGCAGGGGTCAGCCTGAAGTAGCTTTGTCAAGGAAACCATTTAAAGCCTTGTAGCATCAACTCAATAATGCCCCTTTGGTTTCTACAGCTTAGGCACCTTAGGTAAACTAAACAGACTGTTCACAACTTCCCAGCACCAAAACTTTAAAAACTTGGTATTCCCATGACAAAATGCACATAAATGCACGTAGGTTCTGTTTTGGAAAGTCCCAAACACAAGGCTGCTTGGAGAAACTTGTGTTTTCAAAATAGACAACGATCAGTAGCTATCAGAAGTGACATCTCCATGGTACTGCTCTTTTATATTTTGCAGGCATCTGGGTTTGCCTTTTGTACAATGCTATCAGCTGTAAAAGTCACAGGAGCTGAAGGTGACATCACTCTCCTTGGACATGAATGCATCCTTATATTCTACACATTCCCAAATCCTAGATAAAGCTTAGCCCCTACAACATCCTTCTGTGCTCTTTCCTATGGCCCCTGGCATGACTGCAACCTGCTTCAAAAGTGACCATGCTTCTCCATCCTACACTCCTGCTGCTTTTAAAGTGGACTATGTGAGCTCGGGACCATGCTTTAGCCATGTGACAAGACTCCCTGCCAGGGAACGGAGGTGCTGGCACTGCAGCAAAGCCCACGGGGCTGTGGCTCTGCTCCATCCATACGCTGGAGGTTGGAGCTGACACAAGCTGTGCTGTGCTCCCTGAGCCCGATGGGCTGGCTCTGCGTTTGGGAGATCAACTCTGGTACAGCTGCATGTATAGAAATGCAAAGTAACGAGACCATACTACAAAATTGATGGAAAAAGTTGCATCGGCAGCAATTCAAGTTCTCCTTAACGGTGGCTTCAGTTAACAGTCCCAGGATGTTCTTACACAGTGATTTAGGATTCACCAGGAGAAGAAAGACTTCATTTTGTGTTTGCTTCTGATTCTGAACCACTGTTTTCCCAAGAGAGAAGGCAGTTTATTATTATTATTATTGGTTTTAAATCATGTCCAGGAGAGCTGTGGCTGAATCACTGAACTACAATAGAGGTGCTACGCTCACCAACTCACAGCATGAGCTTAAAATGGCTGGGGATCCCTGAAATCCCACAGGGCTATATCACACCAGGCTCATTCCCAAGCCCCATGCTCTCCAGCTAGGAGCAAAGTCAATTCTTGTTCTCTCATACAATTCAGATGGAAAAATCATTAAGAGACAAGAGAAATGGAGGTAAAGTAAATACATATTATTACAGAACTATGTTCAGCAGTAAAAAAAAATAAAAAAAAAATAGGTATGTCTGAAGGTTTTACACATCTTTAAAGCCAAAGCTGCTGTCCTCAAGACTCTCATAAGCCAGCCCTGGTGTTCTAAACACAGTCATAATGTACCTATACATTACCCCTCTGTCACCCCATCTGAATCATTAATGTCACAATGAAGAAAACAGTCTTACTTCCTAGGTAATTATTGTATATCTATTAAAATGAATTAAGTCTCTATTGAAAATGCTTGTTTGTTCCATATCCATCCTGCTAATGTGCATCTTTTCCTTCATTATATCTGCTAAAATGTCAAGGCCGCTATGTTGGGGAAATCAATAATTAAATAGCCTTACAGTAATTACTCCAATAACACACATTCTTGCCACTTAACAACACAAATTAAATCCACTAAATTAAAATTTATACTAACAGACAAAGATGGGCATGTCAAGCACTGGTCCTCAAAGAGCATCTATAGCGGTCACAAAGTCATTACAGCAAGACAAGGCTCCTTCAGAATATTTCATGGAGCCTTTTCCTTGCTCATTTGTTTCCATCATCCGTGTCTCAAGGTATGAGAGGCAAATCAATACAAAAGCACGGCAAGCAGCAACTGCGAGGAAAAGAACAAATTTTTCCTCATTCAGCATAAGCAAATTGAAATTATTTGCAAATCATTGCAGTGTGGCTGACCTCCCTGCACCTGAGCCAGCACTTACGGTAAACGCCCACATGAAGGCACACATATTATAATTAATATGCAGATACAAACAAAATATTTTCTCCCATCTGCTTATATGCACACATGCACTACTTTCAATAGCATGTATAATCAGATGCTGAAGATACTGGGTGTTTTTCATATTTTGGAAGTTGACTACTTTTTCCCAAATGAACTGACTTCTTTCATTATTTATCTGGGAATTAATATTTCAGTGTATTCCAACTGAAGAAAACCAATGTGTGCAAGCAGGTGTAGCTGTAGATATGTAGGCAGTTCATCCCTGATTATGCTGAGCACTGGCACTGCAGAATCTCCCTACACCATTATTCATCCCGACCTAGAGAAGAGATTGATGGCAAATTTTTGATACTGAATGAATGTGTCCCTGGACAAAACCACGGAGTTGCACAGCTAAATCAAGGAAGCCTGCCCTCTCCCATCCATCCTGTTTCCTTACTCCTCTATCACTACTCTGATGCAGCCTCACTGTAAACTTGCTTGGGAATGGGAAAGGTTAATTTTAATCTCCATCAGAGCCTGAGGCTGGTGTGAAGAACAGAATGGCACTGAGCTGCTGCTCTGCAGTGTGAGCTTGGGATAACCTTGTAATTACTTGAATAAAATCTGACTTGAGTATACTGTATTAAAATCTACCGTCATCTTATGCACCATTTCTTCATCTATTGTCACGGGTATTTGTGTCCCACACACGGAGTTAACTAACAGAACTGAATTTCCCAACTGTACTGAAATATGCATTAAAGTTACCTTGGTTTCCATATTATTATACATATGAAGCAATTTCATTTATTGGCTAACTTATTCAGGCTTAAGCACTGAGCAAAATGGATCATGGCTGCCCCTAAGCTCACTGTTCCGAGTAACACTGTTCTAGAGAAACTCCATGATGTGTCCTACAGATTATTACAGATCTGGATCCAGGCAATTATTTGGGTTTTTCTCTCTGTTGTGGTACAACCCAGGAGGCAGTTCAGCACCCCATCTCTACTCACTCAGCCTCCACCCCTAACACAAGGTAGGGGGGAGAGAATAATTAAAAAAAAAAAAAAAAAGGTAAAATTCATGGGTCGAGATAATGGCTGTTGTTTTTTTTTTTTTTTCTTCTTTCTCAAAGCAAGAATAGTGAGAATAGTTTGATATTTTGTGAAAAGTCAAGGGATTGGAAATGGGACAGGAAACAAAGGGAAAATAATAATTAAAAATATACAGAATGTGGGATGCACAAAGCAATTGCTCACGACCTGCTGACTGTTGCCCAGCCAGTCCCCAAGCATGATGCTTCACTGTATGGGACATCCCTTTGCTTGGCTTAGGTCAGCTGTCCTTTCACTGTCCCCTCCCAGCTCACAAGGAGCCAAGAAGTCCCTGACTCCATGTAAGCACTGCTCAGCTACAGCTAAAACGTGTGTTACCAGCATTATCCTCATCCTACACCCAAAACACAGCATTATACCAGCTACAAGATTAACTCCATCCCAGCCAAAACCAAGGCACGCTCATTTACGACAAAGATGATCTCTCACTTTCTAGCTTGGCAAAGCCACTCTATTCAATTTCTGCTGAGAAGTTTACAAAATAATCCCTTGACTTTTCACAAAATATCAAACTATTCTCACTATTCTTGCTTCAAGAAAGAAGAAAAAAAAAAAAAAGCCCTGCTTGACTCTGAAGTACAGGAAATAAATGCATTTGACCAGTGCTGCCTAAAAACCAAAGCCAAAGAGCTTTCAACCAAAGTACTCTTTGGGCCACCACCACAATTCCTCCCAGTGTTATTGACAGAACCTTCACCAACAATAACTAAGTTCAATTTTAATGCCTCTGGCTTATACAAGCATACACAAGAATAATTTAGATGTTGGCAAGCAAGAATGTTTTAGTGAGACTGACTAGGGCAGAGAGGGAGCTGGAAGAGCTGCTATAGCTTGTTTCTACCACCAGCCTCACCGCCCAGGACATTTCTCTTTTCCCTCTGCTCAGGGCTATGGCTTAGGCATAAGAGACTAAGAAGTCAGGTTTGGCAGCAGGAAAGCAGCTCCTGGGAAAAGCAGCAGGGTGAGCTCTGCCAGCACTGACTCTGAGGAAAGTGCTCTGTATTAGAGTGACTGATCCTTGAGATGAAGGCACTGCAGATGCAAAGCGTGCTTGCACTGTCACTCAGGTCAGGAAGGTCTAAAAACATGGAAGAGACTAGGGAGGGAGCAAAGCTTAATGACAAGAAATAAAATATTAAAAATAAAAATGAGAGATATCGACCATGAAAAGCACTGCCTCACCTATTGCTGCTTAACATAGCTAGCACATAGCACACTACTCATGCCTTTTTATAATGTGTATCTTTTCTTCTTTGCATGCTCCAATTTATACATAACAAGATTTTTCATTCACCCTCTCTGCACCCAAATAATAAAAATAAAAATCAGAAAGAAAGCCCCCTGGCACTCAAATAAGCTAACATTTATGCACTTTGATGTTAGGGTAAAGAGACCAACAAAATCACAGTCTCTTGACCTACATGGGAAGCACTGCCATTATGCTGAGGCAGCACAGGAAAAAAAAAAGATAAAATGTTTTCCCTTGAAACATCTCTGAAATATTGCAGACTTTGCTGAGTGCTAAGTGTATAGACACTGTTGCTCTGGCAAATGCTGAGGTATTTTCTGCCTACACACTGCTTCATGAGATTAAAAAAAAACACCAACACAAATAATAGCCAGGAAAACACTTGAATGGAGCTGAACTTAAATCTTTTCTGCCTGTTGGGTCTTGCTTCTAGATAGATGTTTGACATCTCCCCTGACTGAATGAGTGTTCATCTAATCCATTGTTCTGACCCAGCCTTTAAACTGCACATTAATTAAGAGGATATGGCAGAAACTTCTGAACTACTGCCCCAATTGTATTACAGCTGGGAAATAGGATTGTATCAGTCTTCCAAAAAAAAAAAAAAAAAAAAAAGAAAGGGAGATTTGTGGGTTATGAATTAACCATGGATACTAAATTAACAACAGATAACTGGAATGCACCCTTTTCATCATATTCATCCAAAACAGAAAGAGTGCCAAACTGCCATCAGCTGCACAATGTCTGAAAATAAAAGCATACTTTCTGGAGATGTGATTATGTTTGAGCTACCTATCCTGGGCCACGTTCTCCCCAGCCCTCCCCACATACTGCTCTCTGCACACACATGCATACTCCAAGGAATTAGTGTTGCTTCAGAGGACAGCAAGGCCTTGTTGGATGTTGTTCTAGGGAAAACAACAGAAGTTTTGGACAAGGATGTACAGAAACAGAGATACAGTGCTAAAGACCGCCCTGCTTTTCAGCATGCCAAAGGACAGAATTGATACTCCTTTTGCTTTGAGGCATTATTGAGGCTACAGGGATAATCGTAGAGCCAACTCAGGAACAATTCAGTCAGTCACAGAAGAGCTATTTAATATTTATGGAAGTAATGGACAAAGACAACAACTGCATCTCATTACCTCTTCGGATAGCATTTATTCCAGAGCTGGGAACAACCATATGCTGTTGCCTCGCAAATGAGCGGCACAAACCCAAGGCGCTGAGCGTTAACTCCCTGGCTGTCTCATCGAGCTCCTTTCCAAACCCCGGTTCTGCATCACGGCCCCAGGAACGCTGCTGATGTGCAGCTGGCAGGCCCAGGTCCTCAGCTGGAGACCAGCAGGCTGGAGACGGCATCGGAGCAACCGGCGCCTTCCTCATCGTGCAGCCATGTCAGCCGGCTGCCCAAGCTCAGGGCCCTCCTGAGCACAGCCCGATTCCGGCCCTGCCCTAGCACATGTATTGCAGACGTGAGCCCCAGTCACATCAGCCTTTGTCCCAGCTTTGTACCTCCTCTAAACCGCTTTCATTTTGCACTAGAGGCAACAGCAGAGCTTTGCTTCAGCTGCTAAGGAAACTCGGAAATCATAAGGAAGATATATAAAAAAAATGGATATGTCCCCAACTACAGACCGCATCAATGAATGCTTAACTTCTTACTGCAAAAGAAAAGGAAAAAACATTTTCCAGATGTTCTATGCACTTATTTACAGTATGCATTTTCCAAGTATTACAACAAATGCTAGATATAAATTTGATTAAACCTTGTGATGGATCTGCAAGACAGCACAAGACTTAACTAGCATGGCATGCTCTCTCTTTTTATACTGATAATGAATACATTCATTTTTCAATTACGCTATTTCTTTTATTTCAGATACAAAAGAAGGAAAGAGTAATAACGTGTGCTCACAAAAGCACCCCAAATCTATATACATATCAGTCCCTGAGGTGGTAGTTATGGCAGGCCCCACTAAAGGGGATCTGTGGGGCAATAGCCACCCAAGCCACAACGCTGCGCTATAAAAGCCAATAAAAGATACTCTGTGTTCAAATCAGTTCTTAAAATTAAGGATAACAGAAAATGCAATCTTGCTTTTCATAATTATGAAGTAGTCTCTTCAAGCAGCGGCATGGAGCTGTAATTTTTTCTGATTAAAATATCATTATTACCCTATGTGAGCTGTTGAAGGAATGGGAAAATGTTAAGGCTTCCGAAGACAATTCCTTTTTCTTTCCTGCCTGGTGACTGCAAAATATGCTCACTTTCCTACTGCCAGCAAACACCTAGGATTCATTCAGTGCTAGGGAGCAGCAGGCCTACATCCACTGCCCAGTTTTTATAGTAAAAGGAATATTTGTGTAACGAAGTTTGTCTGAAATCAAATTAAAAATCAAATAAATGATAATTTTAAGTGTAATCATTTTCTGGGATTGACTGCTTAATACTAAGAACCCATTTTCATGTTATGCTTAACTCCATAATCCAGAAAATAAAATACACTGAAATGCATACCTCCTCTGTTATATTTACTTAGCAGCTTGCTACTATTGTTCATCCACTGCAGTAGTTTCCCCAAATACTCTGCTCGGAAGAGAGTAACTATTATTCCACAATGGAAAACAAACAACCAAACCAGGAGTAGTTGTTAACCTCAGCAACACAGGCCAGGTGCAACTAGAAAGGCATAACATACTCATTAAAAAAAATAAAAATTGAAAAACTACATTTTTCATTTCTCTGTTGAAATCCAAGTTTGGATGCACTAAGACGTTGCCAATTAATCTAGCACACATAGCAGAGGATCACTTATCTCAAAGCAAATTATTCACATTATATGTTACATCCTCATTCATATTTATTCTATGACTTTACATCTGGACATAGCCAGTACTCTCCTCGGTAGCATTAATGGCTCTGATATTTATAAATCCAGATCAAACAGGATGGACTGCAATGGGAATCCACTGAACCATCAAAACACCACCGGGCTTCACTCTCATGCTTTGCTCAGTGGTTTTATCAAATCTCAGCCAGCAGTGGTACTGCTAAATGTCAATTACTGAACAAGATTCATCCAGTGTCAGTCACTGGCAAATAAGTCATGTAAAAAAAAAAAAAGTTACTTGCCTCTCATCTTAAATAGTGTTACAAAATGCCACAAGAAAGTAAAATGGCATGTGAGAAACAAGTCTATGGAAGAGAGGGGAAAAGGCAAATTTTGCCAGGGCAGCAGCACTGAGGATGCTGGTGCTCTTACTCCATGTAACCACGTAAACACCCAAGTCCTCTGTGGATAAAAGGAGACTGGGAGGGGAGAAATCAAACAGATGAGGTGGGAATCATGTTACAACCAAGTGAGGAATAAGGCTACAAGCACTGGGCTGGAGCACAGGAGTAGAATGACGTTCAGGCACAAAGACCAAAAAAGTCAGGAGCCTCAGGAGTAAAGATCTGACTTGAGCAAGCAATGGGAAAACAAACAGGCAGACAATTATGGGACAACAAAAAAAAAAAATCCAGGTTGGGGGAGTAGACAGTTTGCTGTGCAGGGTGCCAGCATATCCTGCTGTTCTTCTCTGCTAGCAAACATCTCCAAGATGCACGGGGTGTCTTTGGTGCTGCTTTGGGCTAAGCCCAACTGCAGTCACCAGCTACTCTCTTTGCTATGTGCCAAGGGAGCTGAAGGATCACATCTGAGGGATGCCTCATCACAGCTTCTGCTTTTAAAACCCTATGCTACCTTCCTTCAGTTCCCTTCTGCTTATGCAAAAGTTGTGGCAAGCCAGAGCATGGAGCAACAGAAGCTGGCTGGATTCTAAGATTCAACTCTTAGCACTGGAGTTCCTTAATTTTTTACTGCTTTGCAGCCATAATAAATATTGCTTGTTTTAAACGTTATCAAAGGCCATTTCTTGGTTCTTTCATTTTCAATATGTAGGGGGCTCATGAACGCTGTAATTACAATGTGGCATGTGCAGTATCACATTCTTTGTACCTGTTTTGTGAGGCTTGGCATTGAAATTGAAGCCTCTTGAGATCTTCAGCCTTTTTGTTCAATGTATGTAATCTTTTCTAATATGAACTTATATGTAGGTTTTGTAGCATTAAATTCCTCCAGGCACACACTAATGCTTTTTCCTCCTGGACTAAATTGTTGGAATGAGCTGCTTTGAAAGCTGTCACAATGACATAAAACACTTACTGGATCTGCCTCTTCCTTCACCGCCAGTGGGCAACATTATTTCATAAATAGTCTACTTCCCAGCCAATGTTGCCCGCAGTTAAAAAAAAAAAAAAAAAGAAAAGAAAAAGAAAAGAAAAAAGCTTCATAAAGTCAAAAGGCAGCCCTTTCAAAACATGCATAAAGTCTAAACACATGTACAATATCACAAAAATAAACGGGAGTATTTTTACACTACATGTTAAGAAGCTAGTGGAAATGGAGCAGAAATGGAGCAGTGGCAGAATAGTTATGGTATCTTGCTAGAGATTCAGAGGGTCATTTTCAGACGCTGTTCTGGGCATACAGCCTCCCTAAGGCAGGGGACGTCCAGAATCCTTTCCATCCCACAGTCTTTCTGAAATTACAGCTGAACCAAGTGAGACAGCCTAATGCCACCTCCGCTGTGGTAAAGTCCTCAGAGGCTTTGATCTTCTGATTCCTAGAGGAAGCATCTAGACTTCAGTTGGACGCATCCTTGGATGCGAGACGTAGCTGTCTGTCTATCCAGTCAGTGTTGCACCAAAAACAAGCACTGAATAAATATGATCCCCCTGAGAAATGAAAGCATCCTTCCAACCAGTCAAGAGTGCAGCCACTACTCAAGTGTCCAAGGAGAACCTGCTCAGCCTCTTCTGCTCAGGATTCCCACAGCAGATCACAGAAGCCAGGCACTTCGAGCACCCTTTCTTTCCAGCACAACAGCAAAATCACAGAGGTGGTGAACTCACTGTTACCAAGAGCACAAGGATTTCTGACACTAAGCCTTCTTCCCTGAGATGTCTTTCTCCCCAGGAAAAGGGGTCAACAGTAAAAAGAAAACAAACCACAAAACCAAATAATAAAATAGTTCTTTAACCAGATTGTCTGAAAATTGTACATCACAACTGAACTTCGAAAATACTTTGCCTCCGTGGCAATATACTCATTGTCATCCTCTTGCTCATTACAGCTCTATCTACCGCCCTGCCATTTCATGGAAGCAATTGGAAAAGCCCCTTATATCTCGACCCTGCTTCTCTCAAATGACTGCTGCAATCCAAAGGAAAGCCAGACGTGGAAGAAAACCTATTTTCACTAATGCAATTACGATAATTCTGTAAACATATTAACAATTTCCTGCCTCGCTTTTAGTTTTATTTTCTCCCTCTTATATTCATTTAGAAGGATAATGATATCATTTATTTTTCTGTCTAAACTTTGCTGAACATACAGGGTAGTGGTAGAAAGACAAATGAGATTGTTGGCATTTAGACAAAAAGGCAGATACTGTGGGACATAATTTTGGGATAACAAATTATTAGGACAGGTACGTACTTGTAATTGGTACTCGGGTGTGAAAGTTTATTACAACATGATTGCATTTATAGTGGGACCACAACGAGTCATTACTTGAAAGAGTAAATCTCACTCAGGCAAGTCCCCCCGAATTTAGGACAGTCTCTTCGACAATCACAGCTCGCAGAAGTCAGTGCTGCACGAGCTAGGATTGATTGATATGTTCAGTGCTGTTATTTATGCACTTTTTTCCTTCCCGTTTATTACTTCAAAATTAAATTTATCTGTAATTTCACTCATGGAAAGTGGAGGCTAAACATTAAAACAGCATGCTTTCAAATAAATCCTAATTACTTACAAATATAAATGCATCAACCAGGCTTGGACATGCAATTAGATAGCTAATTATTATAAAAACAAAACAACTGCAGATCGTAACACACAGTGTCAGGTCCTGTGTTCACACTATGGAGTAATATGTTTGCGTGGCTTGGGAAGGAAAGCGGTGCTATATTTCAGAGGGTATAAATGACAAATGAGGTCACTGGGGGAGCTGACGGTCTGCTACAGCAGATAGCAGGGGATTGAAACCTCTTCTCATGGCCCCAGAACCAGGAGAGAGCTCGCCATGAAGCCACGGGGCTGAATAACTCCATAGGGACTTGGTGGAGCTGTGGCTTTCTCCTAGGTGCTGCTGGCTGGCCCTGGGCTGCCTTGTGAGCAACGGGACGATGCTCAGAAGTGAGCAAGAAGCAAACCTGCCAGTTCTAGGACTTCACTATTCTCTTGTCTAAGGATTTTCCAAAGTGGAGCTCCAATGAAATTTTTTTTTTTTTTTTTTTTTTTTTTTTTTTTTTTTTTTTTTTTTACAGTTCTGCCTGGGAGTCTGCTAGGAACTCCTCCAGGAAAACTTTCCTGCCTTACTCAGACCTCAGGCCTCTCCACAACGCTTTGAGGGCCTCACGCCTCTCCTTGCAGGCACACGGCTGGACCCCACAACCCAACACCAGCAGCCCCTCAGCACAGGAAAACAGGGAGGGAGCGAAAGCGGCATTCTCCAAAGCGCAGTTCCATTCCCAGGCTGCTGATAGAACACCTAGCTGCCACAGAGGTAAAGTAGATCCTGCTCCACGTGATCCATGGAATCCGATCAGACTGAGATCACGATAAAAACAGATCTGCCAAAAAGATGGTTCTGTAGAAGCAATAACTTGTGAACGATACACCTCGCAAGCTGCTCGCTGGCTGATGTAATGGAGACTTTAATCCTCCTTGCAAAATCCACCAGAGAGGAATAAAAACCTGTGTTTATTTTACGTTACTTTTAAACATTTTCCTGTTGATAACATCTACAAGTGTTTCCAGATGCTTTTGAAGCTTTATATATCATGGTTCTGATAGCAATTAAAACAATGCTTTATGAACCCATCTGACATAAGTTATCACACAGTGAAATGCCGGCATGAAAGGATATTTCTTGCTGTACTCTCTCTGAAATGCTACTGCTGCATACAGAAATGTGAAACAAGTCTCCCACCTTCATCCGCTGTACCAAACACAAGCACACACACAAAAAAAGTCAAAATCTCTGATAGCATTTTCAAGCATTCCTAATTTGCTTTGCCTACCAGGGGATTCAAAAACTTTTCCAGATCTGCCAGGTAACTGAGCGCCAACACAAAATACAGGGGGCACTGCTATTTGGGGTATGTTCACAACCCCCTTCCCTGCTGCACCATTCCCTCCAGTGAGCATCTTTCATGCAACTGCTTCAGGTGATCGAGTCAGCTCACTCCTTGAGTTACACATCAGTGAGGGCAACAAAAAGTAAAAACGATGAGCAAGGGGCAAAGAAGATGGGAGACATTCAGCAAGTCTTGGTAGAACAATAACAACTTGTTTTCTTTCTCCATTCCATCTTATTCTAGAGTGTCATATGATTTTCTTTTATTTATTTATTTGACAGTGGAACAACATCAAGTCATGCTAGTTCCAGACAGCACAGAGGGAAACACAGTCAGGAGCCACAGGAAAAAACCTCAAGGTGCTTGCAATGATATAGAGACAGGATAGACGTACTGTGTCCTATCCCTGCTGCAATCTGATTGTTTAGGCAGCAGTCTCTGTCAAAATCCATTTCAATAACACCTTAACTGGCTCAGCGGATTCTTCTCATTTAGTAGATTCAATCACTTCTTGCTGATGGAAGGCAGAAATCACAACTAAAGGATGCCAGTTAGAGTACATTTTTTCCCCATGGCTGTGATGCTTTATCACTTAAAAACTTTTGATAAAATTCTGTATCTCACTGAACACGTCATGAAATGAAGAAACAAACAGGAGGCAACAGCAGTGGCAGCTTTGTCACATCTTTACTACGTTCTTCAGACAATATTTGTGCCATTAGTGAACCAAAAACCAGAAGGGACAGCAAAGGTCTAGAATTCTTTCTGCAATTTTAGAGTTGCCACCCTAAGATAAACAGCACGAATGAATTTCATACTGTTAAAGTCATACCTATCACTCAATTATTCAAAATTCTTCAGCATACTCAATATTTCACGAGCCCAGAGTAGAACTAGGATAATTGGTTTGCCTCAGATTACGAGTCCAGTCCAGGAACTCCAGACCTACAGGCCAGATTAACAGCACTTCAGTCCTTCCTCAGAAATTCATTGCTCTGAAAGATTCTGATCCTAACACAGTGGAAAAAATGTGGGAAAGCTGTCATCAAACCAAATGAAAACACTTTCAAACAAAAAAAGCAATTCAATGTTTGTTGCAGGACAGAAGACATACATCTTATCAAGACAAATTCAAGATGTTTCAAATATATTTTTCCTAAAAATAAACCAAAAATTTAGAAAACAGTTTTTAACACAAAACACTAAATTTCTAGAGTGCTTTGGGGGCTATGCTTGTTTCTGCCTGGATAAGTAGATTACTGGAACTAATTTTCTTTCCCTGCACGGTCTGTGTACTGAACTGAGGAGAGAGAGATCCAGTGGATTTTTGCAATAAAAAGCATTCTTTCACAGAACACCCTCTGATGTGTTTATGGCAACATCAGCTAATGACTATTCATTACATTAAGTGAACGTCTTTACAACTTTCTCCCCAGGTCTGCCAAAAGGAGCAATAAAGCCATTAAGAAGAGTGCAAAACTCATACAATGTAGCCCCTCCAGAAAGCCCCGAATCACGCAGTCTTTGCAGATTGTCTCTTCCTTGCTCTTAGGGAAAGGCCCTGCTTAACAGGTGTTGAGCACCTATAATTCAGACAATAAAGTTTTTGCTATAGGCTTAAACTGAGAGCCGATTCTGCAACGCTATTAGAAGAACAATAATAATCACTTTGCAAGCGCTGCCTCCTCATTACTACGTTCTACCTTCAATCTGCAAGATTGAAGCATACAAGCCATACAGGACACAATGAACATAGGCCACGTCTTCCAAAGTCACTACCTGGCATGAGAACAGAGGTGGACATGGCTCACGAGTCATGTGTGCCCAGTGGCTAGAACCTGCAGCCTTTGAGCCCTGCCTTCCAACCTCACTCAACTTTAATGTGTTCTTTCCGCTGATGACTTCTCTCTTGCACACTACATCCTCTATGCTAGTGGTAAAAATCAGAAGGAGGGTGTTCTAAGGAATCGTGGCCAACTTTAACTTGCAAGGAAGATACAAGTCCTCACTCACCACAACTTACTCCGCGAGGAACTGAAAAGACATGGAAAACCCCCAAGAAAATACCAAATTCCCAAGATTGCTGTAAACGTTATTCAAGCTCAAATCTGGATAAGTAATCACTAGCAAAAATTATGTATTACTATTTAATCAATTGTACCTGAATTCTTACCATCCTTATCGATCAGTTAAATCAAACAATAACTAATTAAAACTCATTAATAAGTTGACGATCATTAAAGAACAGACATTCCTGAACAGAATTCTTTAGGAATCATTTACATTTTTATTGATACAAACAAAAATAAGGCCAAATCTTTCAGATTTGGTAGTAGCTACTCTTTTAGAATAGGGAAAAAAAAAACCTGATTTTCACATTTTGGCAACACTGGAGGAAAGGAAACATAGGCCCGATGTCAACCAACTGCATATCCTGTATTTGTGGTAAGTGAGTAATTGACCTGCAGATGGGAAACGCTAAAATCAGTCAGAGCACCTGTAGGGATTCTGTAATTTACCCTGCTGAGAGACACAGAGAACAGGGCAACTGGTTATCCACAGAGGGTATGATTACCCAGCATGAAAAGGAATTTAACGACCTTGCAATGCCCTCTCTTTGATAGCCACTTGCTCTCTGTGATCAAAAGTATGACTCTGTGTACCATGCCACAGAGTTAATAAACAGTTTCTCCAGGAAATCTCTTTCTAAGCGCCAAGAGACTCCAGATTTCTACAAATACAGTTGACCTTTACATGACTCTTAATTCCCAGGTGGCATCCAAAAATGACGGGCCCATCTGTAACATCGTTCTTTTATCAAATTAGATGTTTGACAGCACCCAGCAGATTTAACTTACATCTAAGTAGAGAGATTGCAACCTCCCGTTTTCAACGATCTGAATTTTGAAGGTGAACATACTGATTAATTATCTCCTTTCTTAAACCACTGCAATTTTTCATAGAGAGCTCCAGCTATTTAGTGCTGAATGTGCCTATAAAGTAAGGATTAAGAGAGACACAGAACTGAGTAGATGCTTTGAGATACGAAGATAGGCATGTGTCAAAATTCATCTTCATAACACACCATCCATCAGCTTTGAGTTCTCCTAAAGTTTATAGTTTTCTTTCTACTGCTACAGTAATGATGTTTTGCAGAACACATCACCGTACACCTTATCTTCTCCTACAAAAGCAATTCCTGTTCCCGTTTCTAAGTCTTTATTTAAGCTTAAGCTTTGCATTTTTGATGGAGCAAATCATAGAAAAGGTATGTAACTGGCAAAAAATGCATCCTTTCATATTTTAAACTCCCTGGTGGCTACTAGCAAAAGATAGCACACACCCCATTAAGAAGTGTTATGTGTCTGTATACAAACTTTACTCCTCATGGCTTATTTTTTCAGAATAAGATTACCTCATTAGCATGGTAGAATGAGTTTGAGTAAATGAACAGTACCTACACTTTCAGTAAACCAAATACTATTACATATATATCTTCTCTAGGGAGATTCAAGTGAGATTTAAATCAATTCACAGCACATTTTTTATCATATAGAAAAGGAGGAAGAGAACTGGTACATCTGGTGTGAGCTGACCTTCCCTTGGGACACAAAACTATTGATCCCATCTTCTCCCAGCATCTGCTACATGTCATGGTAAATGCAATTAAATACGTGGTATGCTGTAATTCTCATTTGTCATGCCTTCCTTGCAAGCAGAAATCACCTTTCCAAATTCTAATATTTACCTCTTACAATATGTTACTTGACAGTGAGGACACAACAGCTGGACTTTGCTAATCAGGAGGAAAGTTCACTTTGCATTCCCTTCTGAACTCAGACCTCTGATGTTTTTCTAATGAAGAGATGACAAACTTCTCTGTCCTTCATCATCTGATTTCTGTATCATCTGCAGGGTGCTGACCCACTCAATAAACTCAAATTTACAGGTGCCAAATGAACAAGGTCTAGTTAAACCACTTCCTATATATGTGGATATTTTAAGTAATTTAAGTAAATTTAGTATGTTAATATACAAGTTGTTCCATATTCCAACAGAAATCTAAACAACTTTTTCATTACTTGCCAAAAAACACTGACGTAGAGCTTTCTATCTTTTAGCATTCTAAGACCTAAAGTCCCATTAAGAATGAAAAAAAAAAAACAACCAACAAAAAAACAACCAACCACCAAAACCCCAAACCCTTCACTTATAACGATTTAGCAGCTATCCAGTCTGGACTATGCCGAAATGTGAACCCTTTACTGTAACAGCCATTAATTCAACAAGAGCTTTGGACTAAAGGTGCAAAGAGGGGCCAAGAAGGTGGGACAAGGAATCCTCTAAAATACACCTCTCACACTACAGGGCAACTTTTGAATAAAACACCAGAATTCTCTCTTAGCAGCAGCCATTATTCACAACAGCTTGGTTCAACTTTAAGATGAATTTGCAGAGAAATTTACCTGCAGAGAGAACCTGAAGGTTAAAAGAAAGCTGACTAGCATAAACATTCTAGTTTCCAAACACAGTAAATTTTATGATGCACCCATCCTCCATATTTTAATAGGACCTTAAATCTCAGAGAGATTTCTGAATGACTGCTTGCCAAGTACCGCACCACATATCGAGAATAGAGCTCTGACTCTCAGTGATCTGCAGCATAAAAACTGTCAGACTTTGCAGAAGATTTTTACTAAAGTTACTTTATTAGCCAGATACAGGGAGATTAACGTGGCCTTTTGGTCCCTGTGCAAACTTTATTTGGTACTACCATCTGTAAGGCTACTTGAATGTATTCGTGTAGCTTCTTCTCCTATTCCATCCTTCAGACGATGAGACTATTATGAGAGCCTGACCAGGATTATCGCTTCTCTTAAGCCAAAGTAAAGAAAGCCTTTACATTTATTTTGGAGGACAAATTGAAACTCATTGCTTGAAAACTGAATCTCTACCACTCTGATTAAGGCTTGACCATTCTTCTGAAGGCAAAGAAAGCAAAGAAGTAGGGTAGGAGCAGAGTTGTCAGTAAACCATTTTGGCCTGGGGCAGACGATGATATCCATCTGACCACTACAACACAGTGACTGTATAAGGGCTGCTCCAAAAATAATGCCTCCTATGTCATTATGTTGGCCTATAACATCAGAGGCAGATTGTAGTGGCATGTAGAGAAGGCTGAGTTTTCCCCACCAATATCCCATTACATTTTGTTGTCGTGCAACAAGATGGCAGCAGAGGAGCATTCTGACATGGAAGCACATGTGAAACAAAGGTGTGGAACTGAATTTCTCCAAGCGGAGCAAGAAAATGGCACCTATTAGCATTCACTGATGCTTGCTGAATGTTCACAGAGACCAACCTGTGGCTGTGAGCACAGTGAGATGGCGGGTGGTGTGTTTCAGCAGTGGTTACGACAGCAGTGGGTCGCCTCTGTTGGTGCAGATGATTATGAGTGCAGCATACAGGCTCCTGTTCATCCCTGATGAAAATACATAGCTAAATGGTGGAGACTACATCAAAAAATAGTGTTTTGTAGCTGAGAATTTGCTCCAAGAGATAGAGCACAGTCACGCTATCTGTTGTAGTTTCCATGGAAATAGGAGGCATTACTTTGGGAGTGATTCACACATGTAAGGTATGCGCTTTAACAAATCTTCCTCGTATAAAAAGCCATCCTTCTCTCTGTTTTTGCACGGAAAAGGTTTGAGAACTTCGCACAATTTGGAGCCTACATTGAAACATCTTGACAGTCGCAAAAGTTTTGAGATCCAGTTTAAGCTTGATGAAGGAGCAGACCCTGACCCAGGAAAGCCCTTAAATATGTGCTTTACTTTATGGCAGTAATCCTAGTCATTCTGTTTTATTGAGCTAACGCTTTACTACTGAAAAACAGATATTTCTGAGTACGCAAAAACACAAGAAGTGCCTTCATGAACTGGAGCTTTGTTTTGCAAAGGTTTAGGGAGTTTTTCCCTCAGCTCATTTCACAGCTTGAACGCAGCAGAGAGACAACGTTGTTTCTTGTCTGAAGGCAGCAACTGTCAACTTTGCCAACAAACACACAATTCACACAATTTTCTCTTTGCTGCTCAAGAATAGTTTTCAAATAAAGTGAACAGGCTAGAAAAAGTTGGTTTGGTATGAAACATTAAGGTTTCACACTCAGGCATTGGCTTCAATTTTTGACAGGAGAAAGAGAGGGTGGACCAGCAGCCCCAAGAGCTATCTGCATGATAAACAAGTGGGAAACTCCTCAGGACAGCTGACTTTTTGTTTAAGTGGAAACACAGGCTCAGCTGTAAACTCTGGGGATCCTGATCAAAGCAGGTCACCCACCCTTGCAAAGCAGACCATCTGATCCCTATTTTATACTAACAATAGATGAACTGACAAACCAGCCACAAGTCTGACATAATAAAGGCAAAAAGCTTTCAGCCTACAATAAACTTACCTTGAGGCTACATGAATGTCTTCTTTCAGTGTTTTCGGGCATTACTTGATCTGTCTCACCCAATTAATATGAACACACTGCTCAGCTAATACAAGGACTTCAAAGATATTCAGCCAGGCGAAATTTCAGTATTCCCATATTGGAAAGTTCACGCATTCTTCTTCAGCATCTAGTGGCTCAAAGTTTCTTAAAAACATTATTTAAATCTTCTAAAAACTCATCTGCCATTCATTCTCAATGTCTTTTCTTTTTTAGGAAATTATCAGTTCTTTTTGCACACATATACACACGTGTGTAAGTAAAGGAATATATTAATATACAGACATTCAAAAAAACAGTTTATAATTCCCAATATATATATATATTTTTAATCAGCACGATCACAAGCTAAACATTCTTGTGAGGAAAAGATCTGCCATTCTTCTATGTAAGAATGAGATTTTAAATTTCTTCCAGAAATGCATATGAGCTAGCAGTCCTAGCTATGCTGGCATGAAGTTTCATTTACCTTGAAGAAAACCAGGGTAAAGGAATCTAAGCATAGCCTCCAAACACTTTCAGGGCTAAATAGCTTCTCTAAAGCTTTTATCTACCCTGAACTCCCATTGGGAATGTCAACATACCTTGATCTCTCTGTACTCTATTCCCCATCTATAAAATGGGGATATTAGTCAATGCCAAATAGGAGCTCTGTAATATATTACAGAGTGTCAGGTTCTTCAATCACATGAACCCCATAAATTCTTAAGCAACACTGCACAAATAATCTTGCTTCTGATACCAATACAAAATGTTGTGGGCTTGAGTTCAATATTATAACCTCTCTTTTTAAAGCACAAAAACTCTCTCCTGCAGAATCTGAATAAAAATAATCTCCAGAGATGGCTGCAATCCCAGCATAGTAATTACTGCATCTTCTAATCTGCTGATTTTCAATGGCACACTTACAGAATAAAAAAAAAAAAGCATGTGTTTGGCAACACAGTAAACTAAAAAATATATATATTAATAAACCTAAAAATGCATTTTATGGGCAGTTGAATGTATTCCACAAAAATCGATCTCACTGCTTTGCGTATCTCCAGACATTAGGTCCCCTCTGTCACCAACGCTCTTACAGTTAACCTTCGATTTTAACAGGCAGCCCGCGCCTGACATTTAATTAGTGACCCAATTAAATCTTTTGCTGTTCTCAGCTTATTTTATCATTTAGCAGCAAAAGAATGAAATCAAAGCAGGCTTCCACGAGGAAGAAATTGCAACTGCTGTTATTAGTTGCTGGAAGAGTCAATCTGGCAGTATAATGAGATAAGGAGTTCGATCACTTCCTTAACTTTGGGATGTTTGTCTTAGATGCTCATAATCATTCTTTCAGTAGTTGAGTATGAGAATGAAGAAATTATCAGAAATGAAGCATCTGTCTACTGGCTATTCTGAGGTAAACATATAGTTCCTCCATTGCAGTATGATGGAACGATGTCCACAAATATGATGGGTGTCATGGATCGATGATGAGTACTTAAATGCCAAGATGTGTCCTTTCTTCAGTTTAATTTCATTCCTTCTACAAAATCCCCACCACAAACCAGTTATACATTGTGAAATTGTAGCACCAGCTCAGTGCTGTTCCACTATGTCTGTACTGCAGTTTACTAATAAACCTGCATACTTGCAACAACATCAAGCACCTTTCCCTCTCCCCATCTCAGAAGAGGAATCCAACAAGAAATTCCTCTTTTCAGATATGTCTCCCCTGATGTTGTGCTTCTACCAGACAGTCTTTTTTCCTGAAAGATACAGATTTAACTGAGGAGTCATTAGGAAAGCACTGATGCAGTCTATGCTAGCAGCAGCATCCCTTGCCGAGTGCCTGCCGTCCGCCTGAATGTGCTCCTCTGACAGTTTTGGGAATTACTCCTTGCAAATGAACCAACTGAAGCCTAATCCCATGGAATCTCTATTATTGTTACTGTCCTTGTATCCCCTTTGATCATTCTTCATCTAGATCCCACTGTACGCCTGGCACAGGGGAAACCAAGGGGCTGGCCCAGAACACAAAAAAATCACCAAAAATCAAACTCCTCTGCCTCATCAGGCTAATGGAGGAAGACTGAAATCCCCAAACCAACCAGCTCAGCGTTTCCACTTGCAAAACTCCAGCAGGCCTTATTGCATAATTGCCTTCTTAGTGTTTATCGTGTTCACATGAGAACAGAGCAGCTAATATTCTGTTCAATCCCACCTTAAATCACTGCACGCAACCATCCTATGCAGACGAGCATAGCTAAGGGCAACTGAATCAACTGCTCCTTCCTCTCTTGCTCGAGGGGATCTCAGGCCTGAGACTGATGCTCATCTTTAGCATCAAGGCAGGAAATCTTTACACTCCCAACCAGTCAGTTTGCCTTTTACTTATGCTATTGCATTCATTTTGAAATCAAATAAACTGTCTTTTTAGTAATAATTACTTACAGAATTGCTGAGGTGACAGCCAGAAATGCCATCACTGAGTCTGTGCTAAGGATGCCTCATTAGAGCATCTGTTTACAGATTGTCAAAATGTATTTATATTTCTTTAAAATCAATGTGAAAGTGACCAGCAGCACATCATTTTCCATTTTTACTAATTGCAATTGAAGAGCAATATTAGGATGAGAGAGTTATAAACAAAGCTTGTTGAGCAGTATGTTGTCATTATCTTATGATGCTTGGGTCGTACCAAGTTAATGGATGGGACTTAAAGCACGTGTGGAAAAAACAGACTTTGTTAACCCTTGCTGCGCTTGTAGCTGATGGCCAGTTGTATTCCATGAAGGATGCTGTGCAACATCAGTATCTGCAAAATCTTCTGATGGCAGTCAAGGGGTTAAGGAACATCTGGAACGTGCCTTTTTAAAGATTCTGAACACATTCGTAGTACTTTTATCTTGGAAGTGATTCGGTATATCTGATCTGCTATGGTACAAAAATGGAGGAGCTGTCACACACAGTTACTGAATGTTTTGAAGGGAAAAACATTTCCAGCTGTAACGTACAACAGTTTCCATGTTACTCAGAACACATTTAGAATATTATCTTTTTCATGAGAAAGAAGTGAAGTCATTACACAGCCCTGAAGGACAGCTAAGGAATATACACTAGAACTAGGATTTTAAATTTATCATTGAGGATTTGACAACTGGATTTCCTGAATTACGAGCTCCATCCTCCAATTACTGAGATAATTCTTTTTTTCCTTCTCAATCATAAGCAGTAATAAAGTTTTCTATTTGAGCGGAAGAGTTTGGTTCACTTAATTCTTCTGTTGCCAACACTATTTAATGTGCTTTGGTTAGATTTCAATTGATGTCTGGCTAAACGATGGTAAATTCACAAACCTATATAAGTAATTAAGATCTGACAGAAGAACAACAGCTCCAAAACAGAAAAGAGTTGTATGATACAGAAACACATCCGCAGACATACAGCACTGGAGATCTCTTGAATCACAGCCCAAAGAAGTTCTGGCTGTCAAACTTGCACATGGTTAAACATTGCAGTCTTTTCTTTGCCAGAGTGTCAATGAATTTTGATTATGCATTAGTCAGTGCACAAATTCTCCCCCTCCCCTACCAGACAGACTTACTATCTGTAGCTGAGTTACAAAACCATGAAATGAAGCTGGCGTATAAGATGACGGTCCTCGCACTTAGACTCCAAACAGTAACAAGCCAACCAGCAGGATCTTTGCCAATACAGTTGCAGGCTAACTCACACAGTGAATGCTTTGTTGTGGATACCCTGGGGTCTTCTGGATATTTGCTTGGTTTAAAAGAGGGATGAGCTACTTGGTCAACCAGTCTAGTAGGATATCACAGCATTTTTTGTTCGCAGCTAATTCACAAATGATTTATATCTGTGACATTCTACAATGCACTAAGGAGATCTCTTCTGCTGGACTAGATCATTCTCTCTGTTCAGCATTTTAGCATATAAGAATAAACATACTCCAAGGAAACTAAGCTGGAAATAAAATGCCACGTTGCATCTATCCGCATGTCCAGATAAGGTGTACATGGCCACAAAAGCTACATCTGCTCTATTTTCTTTACATTGAGGAATGCAGTCTCTGCAACAAGATACTCTTATCTGAAAGCTAATCTGTTTTATCTTCCTGAATAACAATTTCAAAATATTTCAGAGGAAATAATCTGCAATTGCTTACTGCCAGCTGCATTGGCTTACACCTTACATGGAACTTGCAGGTCAGTCAGCTCCCCTTTGGTTCAGCTTTCAAGACACAATCTGAGAGAGAGAGTTTCACACTACTCTGATCCAGTATTAGCCAATCGATGCATCCAAGCTCGTCTTCAATGGATAGAGAACATTAACTTGTGGAATTCTGAAGAATAACTACACATCACCTCCTGAGATGTTTCTGCAATGTCTTCTTTCAAGTCCACTTTTTTCTTCTGTACCATGTGCTGTTACCTGCTGCAAGAGTCCTAACGTATGTTATTTCACTTGTTTGTGTTGTATTTCTGCTTACTGATTCTCAGTTTTGTGCAGTTTATAAAATAAGCCCATCTACTATGACAGAACAGTTCTTTTCTCCTCATTTTCATTCTTAACTACTTGAGAAAAACTGAGTTCTTTTTTTTTTTTTTTTACTAAAGACACTCTGATAACATCCCGTAAGACCATTCACTCTATTTTCTCTCATTCTTTACCATATTATATGCCAAGTTATCCCAATATTTATCATTTTTTCTTTCTTCTTAAAAAGATCCCCTCTCATTAATTTGTCATTTTCTTTCCATAGTTCCTTCCCCCCTTTTAATCTCCTCTTGTCTGCCTATTCAGAAATTCCTTTTGTTCCTTTGTTCTCATCATTTACTCTCCCACATCTGCTCAGTGACACACATCTGCCAGTCCCTGTCCTGCTCCCACTCTGGCATTGCTGCCCAAGTTTCCCTCCCTTTCTCAAGCACTTCCTGCAGACTAATTCACTGCTCTCAGAGGAGACATAATTGATTCAAAACCAACTTTATCTGTTACCAAAGTTAAATAATCATTCCCTCTTAGCTATCACCACCAGCATGCTGCCTGCACATACGCATAGCGTCTCATTTTCCTCAGCTCTGTCTCAAGACCTGAGTTCTAACCTTCCAAACCCTACTCATCCGACTGTGCTTCTAGAACCCAGGAAATACAGATACTGTTTTCCTCAAGCTTTCCTTCATTCTCCTTGACTGCAAGATCCTTGGCCTTGCCCTGAAGATGGAGGAGAAGAGCAGGGTGGGCTGTCAGGTGCCCACATGCTGGGAACTCAGCAGCCACGTGCCTTTTGGGATTTCTGGAGCTTTGCACAGAAGCTAAGGAAACCCTACATGGCGTCATCCGTCTCTGGCAGGCATGCTAGATAAATTGCCAAGTCCACTAGAAGCCGCCTGTTCCCACTTGAAAAAGCAATTCAAGAATGCCTTCATGGTTCAGACACTAATATTATTTTTAAATACAAACAACGTGGTCCACATTCTTGTTCCACAAGTCTTCCAAAGAAGAATGAAATTTGTCTTCTCAAGATGTTTTGTTTTCTTGTCGCTATAACAAGAAATAATTTTCATCTGTGAATTAAATTTCCTTGACAAAGTGAAGAAGTCAGCCTTAAAACGTTCACATTTCTGTCTGGTCTGAGTTCTAATTGCAGCTTGTTGTAGAAAGGCATTTCAATATTTGCATTGAGGCACAACAAGTGCTCTTGTTTTTCCCAGAACCCAGGTGGCTGACAGGGTGCACAACAATCAACCATAGGGATCCTTTTTGCAACCTTAAAAAACATTTCTCCCTAACACAGCAATGGCCTTTTCCCCCAGTTATCATGAAGATCCCAGCACTGAACAGAAGTCCTTCCAACTGGATGCATTTCTTCCTCATCAAAATCATAGTCTACCATAATACTAAAGCTATAGTTGATGAAACAATAATGCTATCACAGATAGACAACTTGAATAACTTCAAACTTGGAACAACTTACAGGTAACCAAGGAATTCAAAACTAAATGCACAGTCTAAGAATAGAAATGGAAATGAATGAATGGCTAAGATCTAACTCAACAAATGCAAGATTTTCCCTACACCTAAAGCTCTTTAGCTCAATTTTCTACCTATATGCTACCCACTATTATAATGGGGAAAAAAAAAACAAAAACACACTAAATAAAAATAATGAAAACAAAGCTGAATTTTTTTAAAAAAAAAAAGAAAAGGGTTTGCTATTTCACAAGATGGATACTACTTCATGAAAGAACAAAAACACTATTAGTTCCTTTTGGGAAACAGCTGACTGCAACTTGCCAGATGTCACAGTCAATAAGATATATTTTAACGTGTTACACATTGGTGTTTACAAATGTCATCTCCTGCTCTCTCTTTGGAAAAATATTCAGAGCATTGGCAAATGCTCTGGAATGGAAAAACATACTGAGCATTGCTCAGTAACACAGAAGCTGGTACAAACTAGCTCTCCTAGTAAAGTCGAAATGAAAATGTTGGTAAAAATATCTTTTTAAAGAAAAGCCACGTGCAAGTCCACCCACAAAACAAATACTCTAATGCCTTATCGTCTTTTAGAGCAACAAAAAGTCTACATATATAAAGCTAATGAAAGGATTGTTCAATTTATCTAAGCAGAAGTACTTTTAAAGCCTAGATAGAATGTACAGATACTCATTAAACATTGCAAGTAGCTCACAGACAAATGGGCATAACTTTCTCCCATGGGAATGTGCAGCAGATGATCAAAGACAAGCAATGAAAAATAAAACTGGCTAATATGACAGTCAAAGCTGGAAGGATTTGCTGAGATAAGAAATGGTTTTCAGAGTCCTGGCAAGTGTATTGTTGTCAGACGTTTGGCGCTTTCCTTTTACAGAGAGTTTCATTGCTCTTTTATTTCAAGAATTAGCATATCAGAAGATGAAGTCTGGAGCTCTATGTTTTTTTGCTTATTAGCTAATCAAAAGCACATCTTCCTATACTTTTGACTTAGAGCGTAAAGACAAAAATGAAGAAAAGAATTCCATCCATCTTGCAAAACTCTTGCTTCTCTAAAAGTGCTTACTGGTTACCTTGGCTGAGGAACTGAAACAAATCCCCGTTCAGGTACCCAGAAAATGCACAATGGCGAGAACTAAACAGATGTCACGAGCTGCCTTGCAACTTAGCCTTCTTTCCTGATGGTATCTCTACATAAGAAATACAGTTTTGCACAGGCAAAAGACAGAAAACAGCCATCAGTGAATAAACAGGCCTGCACGCTTAGAGTGGTTTAAAATTAAGGAGGAAAAAGAGATAGCTTTAAAAATGCAGTGGGAAAAGCAATCATTCTTTGGCAATAGACGAGTCCATTGACTTTCAATGTAAACAGGTGTACAAATATTTATATATATATATTCTTTTGCTTTTGTTACATGATTAGTCAGTAAGACAACTAACAGGTGACTGCATGTAGAATTAAAGGCAAAGTAAGACGAGACAGAAGAAACTGGTGATTATCATAGCCTAGTTGTGTGGTTTTCCTTTTCGTTTTTTTTTTTTAAACATCAAACGACACGTTGTGAACAGAATAAGACAAATTTTTCTTGTTGATTGGCAAACGAAAATGACGCATGATGCAACACTGCGATGTGAAAGGGTACAAACATTCAATAAATTTCTCTACCGTATCTGGAAAATAAATCAGAAGATACAGTCATACCATTTAATGATCATGACATTTATCTTTCATTCTAAAAAGTAGCTGAGGGCGATATTGAATGGAAGCTTCTTCAGTTAGGCCTTTTTAAAGCAGCAGGCCTTCATGACCTCCAGGTCAACGGCTTCAAAGACTGTTTATCAAGGTGCAAGTTTTACCTTCAACAGCAATTTTAAATAACTCTGTGAATACTAAGGATATTCCATAAGATTGGAAAAAAGTAAACAAGCTATCATAACAAAAAGAATGTTCAATGACCTAAGAAGGCAAAGGCCTGCCAACTCAAATCAATCTTGGGCAACACTACGGAACAGGCAACATATCCTTTTTAAATAAGTAATTAAAGGACTGCATCAATCAGCTGTGTTCATGATCTTGTCAATCTAACTCAAGACATGCACTAATGACATTACACACTATAAGGCTAATAAAGGTGCTGAGAAAACATACTTCCCTAAGGTAAGCAATTCTATGCTGTGCAATATTTTAAGAAATAAGAACACTACAAGTCGACGTAAAACATTTAATATATGAAAGTTCAGTTAACAGACAAGTTTTTAAATTGAGCTGGATGTTCTCCAAGCAAAGGCCAAACCTCTACCCTACTGCTCCTGAACATCAAATTCATAAATCCAGCAACAAAGAATAAAAACCATACTTGAAGAATAATAACTTTATCCTGGAAAGCAGCAAGTGAAAAGGCCATGCTGGTCACAATAACTAATGCTATCTGATGCCACTGCAACATCACCTTCGAAAAAACGTAGGACAGTTGTGCCCACCAACAAGAAACAAGAGGAGAATCTAAAAAACTGCAGGGCCAGTCAATCTCACTTCAGTTCCTGGGAAAGTCACGAAGAAAATTCTCTTGAAGCCTTCTCCAAGAACATGAAGGTGGCTAGAGAAACCACAGGCAAATCTTGGCTGGCAAACCTAGTTGCTCTCCACGACTCAGCAGACAAGGGTGGACAGACATTGCTGACCTTCATTTCATACAGCTTTCATAGCTGCTACTCTCATAGTGTTCAGCAAACTTTTCTGAGGTGGTTTTTATAAAAGGTCTATGATAAAGAATCTCGATCCTTGGAAAGATTCAAACTTCAAGCAGACAGGTCAGATCACTCGGACTGCATGCCTCCAGAGCTCCTTTCCAACCTTAAATGTTCTTTGACTCTGACTGTGATCATTCAAACATAAGCTCTTAATATGATGCTCCAGATTCTTTGGCCTTTCAGGCTAAAGAAAATGGATAAAACAAGGTTCAATACATCCAGGCTAGAGGTGAGGTGCAAACGCTAACTGCAATGCAACTGGAATTTAGTAACCTTACAAACAAGTGATGGATTTTTCTAGTCGCTTCAATTTTCCCCCCCCCCCCCCCCCGATATATTTCAGTTCAAAATTGAGAAAATAAAGTCAGGGTACTTCCATAAACTGTCACTTCCAAAAGGCCTACGAGTTGATCACAATCCTCTTCTTAAGCCTTTTAATCTATGCATCTCCAACAAGAAAACGAGGTATTTATTCCCCATTCTAATTCTTATGAGAATTGTACTCCATTATCAAAACGATAAAAGGAAAAAATAATAAAGGAAGGTGAAACAATTGCAGCAGAAATAAACTAAGAGTAATGTTCTAGCATTCAAGAATCCAAACATTGGAAGTAGTCCCATCAGAACATTAAATCACTGCTCCAGGATGCCATCAGAAGTATAAAGCTGGGTAAACTATTAGAAAATCTACAGTTGCAAGTATCACTTGGGGAGAAATTCTGACAGAGAGAAGTGATAGGCACATCGTGTGAATATACAGCATTACTACTTTAATGTTTATATGCCCACAGTGTTTCAAAAACAAATGCTTTGTGCATAAAGAGACATAATAACAATTCTTACTACTTCACAAGATCTCCTTTTTTGTGAAAATATTTTTCCCTATAAACATTTGATGTACGCATCTGCTAGAATTGAAAGTAGTAAACTGTTTTTGCGTTTTTTTGTTTGTTTTTTTTTTTTCCCCCCTTAAAAACAACATAACAAAACTAGCAGTAAAACCTGCAAAACACACAATGTAGAAGGGAGTGAAACTGTTAAACTTCCCCTGCTGATTCCCTGCTCCTGAAATTGGCAGATAGATAGCATTCCTTCTGAAGACTAAGAACAATAACTGGAATTTTCATTTTTCAACTCTATAACTGTTATAATGTTATTCAAAGTTCTGAATTCCATGGATGCAATTTTCAAAATAAAATTAATTATAATTGGTCATAGCTTCACACACAATTTGAAGAACTTAATTACACGTTCAAAGTGCTTCTTTCTCTTCTAGAATTAAAAACAGAAGTGACACCAGCATTTAACAGTTCATAAAAAAATTGTATCCTTTTTTGTGCATTTTGTACACCTGATTTTGTAGTGTGCATATTAGTCCCGTGACCGAGGAAGTTATAACGTAATATTCAGTTTTCCAAATAATGAAAGCAAAGCTCAATGGATGCAATGTATATGGCCAAAACGCTGCAGGATTGCCTGCTTCAAAAGCTGAAGCGGTTTCACCAGTTCAGCTGTATTTGGATCTGCTCTCTTCTACATTGGACACTAAGGAACACAGTTTCCACATCAGATACAAAGACTCAAATGTCATTTACGTTTATCTTTTATCCCCTTTCTGTTATCATACCACCCACCCTTCCATCTCAGACCTCCCACACAACCTGATGATTTGGATTTCAGTGAACGGATACTCTAATGTCCACAGTACATACAGGTATTGCCATTTGCACTTCTCTTATTACTTTTTAAGCATTTATCTAATGCTGCTTTCTGATAACAGGCCAAATATTTCCCATTCCACAGAGAAAGTACAACGAAGGGAAAGCAGAAAAAAAATCCCACATCTCCTCCCTCCCTCCTAAATAAAACCAAGATAGTTTCCCCTTCAACAGCATCAAGTGGGCAAAGGGGAGATGTGATGAACCCAAAGCAAGGGTCTAAATGGTGGCCCTGAGATGCGAACAGCTGCAGTGCTGCAGAGAACAGACAGGCGAGTGCGTGCATGGGTACAGCTGATGGCCACTCAAAGCATGCAGAGCTTGATCTCAGTTCCTTCTGCAGAATAACGGTGCCAAAACTGCAAGTATAGAAATAGATATGTTCTTCCTCCCCTCCCCCCACCCATTTCTTTTATAGCATGCTTGCAGGCCAGAAAAAAAAAATAAAAATGAAGCCAATAAGAAACAGAGGCAGAGAAGAGCTCCTATGTATTCATTCCAGCTTTACATGACTATCACACAGAAATAAGCAACGGTTACTGATTGGTTAAAGTTACTAAACTGATGTGTTAGTAGCCTGACAGTGATTTTATAAAATTGTGGTGTGAGGAAATAAATTCTGTAAGAAACGAGCTTGTAAATTTACTAAGAGCAATAAAAAACATGAAGGTCCTTTCCTTACAAATACTGAAGTAATGGATAAATGGCAATGACTGCTGTATTCAATGCTTTTTTGCTTCACTCTTCACAAGAATGTTCCATTAAAGATGAAACTCCTAACATAATTAGTTTCAATAACAGAAGGGAGATGGAAAAAAAAAACT
Source organism: Meleagris gallopavo (assembly GCF_905368555.1). Lineage (NCBI taxonomy): Eukaryota > Metazoa > Chordata > Aves > Galliformes > Phasianidae > Meleagris > Meleagris gallopavo. Next base: position 5,253,266 of record NC_139405.1, on the reverse strand, counting down.
GAGAAGGAATGCATTTGAACACATTTAGGTAAAGGAATCACCAAAAGAGCTTGATAGAATCGTTCCAGAGAGTCTAAAGGAATGCTGACCACTTTCCAAGAGAACTCATGGATGAGGAGAGAAATCAGGAAGAGCTACTGGGAAAGATGGGTAAAAAAGGAAGAGAATAAAGATCAAGAAAATTACACAGTGAAAGAAATCAGAAAGAGTATTATTTAAAAGAACTATTTAGAAAATCATCCCTAAACAAGCAGCCAGAGGATAACAGTGCCTGAAGATGGCTAACATGGAGCTGCTAACAACAAATGCTGCCACAGAATCACAGAATTGTAGAGGCTGGAAGGCACCTCAAGAGATCAAGTCTTAACACTCTGCTAGAGCAGGTACTGTACAGCAGGTCACAAAGGCAGGCATCCAGACAGGTCTTGGAGCCTCCTTCTATGGAATTATTCACAACCTCTCTGGGTAGCCTGTTTTGGCACTCTGTCACCCTTACCATAATGAACTTCATCCACATGTGTGTATGGAACTTCCTATGTTCAAGTTTTAGACCGCTGCTCCTTGTCCTATCACTATGCACCACCAAGAAGGGCCTGGTCTCATCCGTTTCCCTCCCACCTCCCTTTAGGTATTTATAAACATCAACCACATTCCCCCCCTCAGTCTTCTTTTCCCCAGGCTACACAGCCCCAGGCCTCTCAGCCTTTCCTTGAAAGGGAGAAGCTCCAGGCCCTTCATCATCTTTGTGGTCCTACACTGCTTCTAGGAGATCCCTGTCTGTTTTGAACTGGAGAGCCCAGTAATATATATACGGAGGGGACAGTATTCTAAAAGTGGCCTCATCAGTGCAGAATAGAAGGGAAGGATCAGATCGCCTGTCTCGGCCTGCGGGCCACGCTCTTTGTAATGTGCCTCAGGATACCACTGGCCTTCTTGGCCACAAGGGCACACCGTCAAACCAACCTAATTTCCTGGAGAAGTCTAAAGTGAGCTACAGAGAACGCATTGGATGGGATCTATCTTGACTTCAGTCATGCTCTTGACGTATTCCACATGACAGTCTCCTAAGCAAGCTGCAGAAATGTAGGTTAATGTGAAAGCAGAACAAAGCAGGTGCAGGGCTATCTGAAAAACTGCTCTCAGGAGCCATTTCTGATGATTTACTGACAAAAATCAGAAAAGTCTACTATAACACAGGCATCACTGGCTCTGATGCTTGATCGTTGATACCATCCACGTCGGAATAAATACACATATAAAATTGGCTGGTAACAAAATCAGGAGAAAGGAAAATTACTCTGGAGAATAAAATGAGAAAACAAATCTTGCTGAATTGGAGAAGCAGTCAAAGGCAAGAGAGAAGCACTTCACCTGCAACAACAAATCATAAATACAAATACAGCGTCAGACTATGAAAACAGCATTTGAAGAGTTTAACATATATTACAACGTGAGTAAATAAACAGTGCAATGCAAAGCTTGCCACTGAAGATGAGAAACATTTCACTAGGAATGAGTTACCAGGAGCACCATTTGTAGCAACGGAGAGCCCAGTAATGAGGACTCAGGTGGGTACAAAAAGATTCCAGCAGGAATTCTCTAGAGCAAGACACAGAGAAGTTCAGGAATGGTGCCTTTAGGATGGCTTGGAGAAGCAGGTATGCAAGTTCAGCTGACATAGAGATAGTTGAGGAAGATGTTCCAGCAACTCGCTCAGACATGGCTGAGGGGACAGAATCAAAATGCTACACAAGTCTAGTCATGGGAAAGTGAAATCTCATCAGCTGAAGTTGCAACAACTTAAATTTAAGGCACTAGATTGCATTACCTCACTGTACTTTCACAGTTAAGTATTGGAACAAGGTAACTGAAGGAGCAGTGCTATCCACATCATTGGAGGGTGGCTTTAAGACACGGGTTGGTACTGACACAGACTGGGAAGAGCCACCAGTAATCTGTCCAAGGACCCTCCTGCACCTGTCTCTGATAAGCCCTCATGTTTGTTCAGTCTGTACTAATCTGTTTCTGCACCATAAGTTACTTTACTCAATAACAAGTATTTGTTGGATGAACTTGAATCTAGCATTAAAGTCACTTCAAACTGAGTCATCAGTTCTCCACTTTATGTCCAGCTGCCATGACTACAACAAGACAACTGCCCAGCACGTGAAGCCATGTGCTTTAATGGGGCTCCTACAGACCAGCTCACTCACGTGAAACAAGAAATCCCCAACCTGCCCGTCTTCTAAAGACAGACTCAAATCTGAACCTCATGACTAAGTGCCATTTCTGAAGACCAGGTAGGACCTGGCATCTACTGACACTGAGCCTTCTGCATGAAGCAGTTACAGGCAGCATGGCTGCTATGTCTGAGTTTCTTCCTACTTCAATGGGACAAACACATCAAAACACACCTGGTAGGAGTTAGGCATGAACAGCATTGATAAAAAGAAAAAGCCTCAAGAGACCTGAGGCTGTCCACGTGAACACGTGACCTTTCTGCAGCAAGCTGGTGCTTGAAGTAGTTCAGCTTCAGTCACAAGTTCAGCCAGCAAAATCTACATACAGATCTTCACACGTATCCTAAGGGTGAGAACTGTTAAATATGCCTGCCTGAGCAAAAGGCAGCAATATAAAGCAATGGTTTTTTCTGCTCTGAACTGTTTAAGGATCCTTTTTTTCTTTCTTAGAGAATTATGAGGGTAAAACGAGCACATGTCTAAGGCAAGCACAGAAATAAGATCTCTCAACCAGTAATTTGTAATCATACCAATCTTCTGAGGGGAATATAAACAAAATATTAAAGTGCTATTTTAGCATATATGCAGCCTCTGGGGTTTGTCTGTAAAACATTCTGGATCAGATTTTCAATATCAGATGTGTAAGTTATGCCAGGAAAAAATAAAAAAAAAAATAATAAAGAAGCAGAGTGCAAAGCAGATTTCACGGCATCTATTGTCTCTCCCAGGCTTTCTGTGTCACACAGTGACATGTCTGCTGTGTGCCATCCTCGGCACCATTAGCAGGGCATCAGGCCAGGTCTGACACGTGCACTTCACCCCATTCACTCCGTATTTTTATACATTCTGCCAGAGAATTGAGAAGCATGTATGCTTAATTCTGAATATATATGCTGCCATAGATTAACTGGCCAAAGAATAAAACGCAAAATAAAAAAAACAACACCCAAGGCTCAGGGACGATGAAAAAGATGTATGCTTACTTTATCTTCCAAAAAGAAGAACAACTGTAATTAGCCTTTTCCCTTGCTCTTTCTCCATGAAAAAAAAAAAGCATCTAATAGATCTTAAACATCAATCCTCACAATAATTTGCGGTACATGTAAGCATCCCATTTCTTTTTATAGAAGCGAGTAGAGATGGATCAAGGTCTGGGCTGTAAGCAACGGCTCACTGGAGTCATCGCATTGTTTCAGTGATGGTTCTGTGAAATAGCTGCTCCAAAATGGAAGTAAAGGTTCACAGGTGTGCTTTAAATGATTCTCTTAAGTTCACAGTGCAAATCATTATCAGAAATTCAATTTAATCACAGGAGTTCCCGGGGGTATTTTATATGCTCAGCCCATTACAGTAAGCTGCCACTAGGAACAATGCTAAGGTAATAAAGTAGCTCCTGAAAAACTTATTAAACGTGCTTTTTGTATTACCGATACCCACAGAGATGACTGAGTCTTTCAAAATCATCATGCCATTCTACAGATTGCTTCATGCAGAAGGGGTCACAAATCCATTTCAGCTATTTAGCTTTGCACCCATTAACAATTTAAAGCTAAAACTTCCTTTCTGGCATCACGGTTATCAGGGATGCAGTAATACAGAATGAGAATCTGCTCTGCAGAGAACTAATGGTGAAGAAAACATCATCCAAAAGGGTAGCAAGGGGAAGATATAAGAGGAAAGGATGGAGGAATTATATTATGTGAGAGCTCCACATGCAATCCATTTGGGAAACTGCATGCTAAGAGTAGGTGCAAAATGCAGATTTGAAGAATCACGAGGAGTCTTCTGGCCGAAAGTCCAGACATAATTCTGGTGCTGGCATTTCAGTGTGATGCACGAGCTCCTTCTGAGCCAGGAAGCCCTGAGGAAGTTATAGATGGAAAACAGAAAGACCTCCCACATCGATGTGTCACTGCCCCGGGCTCTCACAGCCTTCAGAGATGCACATGCCCACCTCTAACCCAAAACCTCATAGCTCTACTGGGCAGGTGCAGCCTCCCTCCTCCCTGCTCTTTAGCTGCTTTCGCCGCTTCTAGCGCCTCCCTCACATTAATTACAGCTAATTACACTCTGGCCAGTGTTCAAAACCAAGAGCTTGTGTAACAAGGCAAGGTAATTGCTCCTGAGAGCCACCTGAATTCCCAGGTATAGAGATATATCTCTTTCTATTCAGAAGCCTGCTAGTGCTCTGGATGTAGCTCCTGGAAATTCTCTTGCCAACACGGCTGCACCTGACAAAGGGGCATCATCAGACTGCCTTACATTACATGCAGCAACAAAGCTGCCAACAATTTACTCCATTTGTGCACCTAACAAAAACTGTCGTTGAAAATAATTAGTTACCAGGTTATTAAAATAAATTATCACATCAGCTCACACATACTATTAACTGCAGCAGCAAGCATCAAGAATCATTGCTACAGTTTCAGGAAGGCTATGGAAAAATGAGTTGGGACAGTAGTTTAGAACGTGCTATTTTACACCAATGTCAGTACAACTATTTTCTGCCTCCATTGCAAGGATCTTTCAAGGATGTAGCTTACCTATTAGTGTTCAAGAACAGGTCAAGCATCCAAGTATCCAAATCTACACAGTTAGTAAGACCTCAGTAGCTGAGCGCTCCCTTTAGCTAATTTTAGGCACCCGTAATCTCTTTCAGCAACCTGAACTGAGATGGATACTCCCTTGGAGAGAAGGCATCTGCTGGAGGGCTCAGGACAGGTCCTTGCTCTCAATTCCCAGGGAAGCTTTCCCAGCACTGAAAAGGGAAGGCAGCAGGGAGCTGCAAGCATTCTATAAATTCATGCTCTCTGTCTCACTCTCTTTACATCCTTGAGCAGAAAAGCCCAACAGAATAGAACAGCTTTCAAGACAAATTGAAGTCCCTCATAGGCTCCATATAAAGAATTTTCCCAATGACTGATGTCTTACTTATTTTGTGCTATCTTGTCTATGCTGCATATAACTCCATCTAAGGCAACATAATATATGAGTCTTGCGGTAAAAGTTGTGAAACAGGGACTCCAGATGCTATTATTCTTTAAATCCTGGGTAGCGTACTCCCCCAAACTGTTGGAACAATTCATTTCCAAGTTATGCATGCACTAAAACAACTTAAGTCTGTTGTGAACAATTACAATACAGAATTACTCTCCGGGAAGCTCTGCACTTTATGATAAATGCTAAAAGGAGATTAAGTATCTCTGCTGTACCATCACTTCAGCCTGAAAAATCACAGAGAAAACCGTGCATTTATTCTTGGCATTCTAACTAATATTTATCCATGGTACTCTAACAAATTGCTTGTTTTCAAGGCAAGCAAAACCAGTGACTTATAAACATTACACAAGCCATCACTTAGATATTTGGGATAAACTGCTCGTTAATGACCAGTTTAATTACTGAACTCTGAGAAATACTAATTATTGTCAGTTTTAGAATAAAAGATGCAGTAAGTTAGTTACAAAGACTGGGATGATGGCAAGAAAGCTCTAACTTACTGCTTGAAGACTATTAATATGAATTAGCAACACAGCAATTAGCAACAGGATTTAGGACAGCTGGCCATCACAGCTTTCAAAATTTAATACCTTTTATTGTAAACATGCTTATTAGAAAATAAAAGCCTCTTCTGAAAACTGAGCCAGGTAATGGTGCTGGGAAGCCCTCCCCTGCTCAGTGCTGTGCCACATGCAGGAAAGGCTGCAGAATAAACTTTTATGACAGTTAAATACAAGGAGCAAATTTTTCAGCATATTGTTTACAGTAACTCAAAGCTGTCACGGACAGCAAAGTCCCAGGAGGAATTAATGAGGCTTCAGTCCTTGGGCTGCAACCTGTAAATGTCAGATAGGCATTTGCAGCTTCTTACAAATTTGGTACAGGTAAAGCAGACATCTTATGGACAGTTGGCAGAGTTTAGACAACTCCTTTTATCCTGTTGCTAGTGGCAACACTACATAGCTGCACATTTGTGAATCTCGGCCTGTGTGAACACGGAAGACTCAGTCAATAAACATTATGAGTCCAGAAGTGCTATGTTGTACCTGATAGAACCAAACCTCGTGTTGTTGTACAGTACTATAACAGCAACAGGGAATGCCAACCTGATAAATTACCAGACTTTTCTTGCTAGAATGTCAAAACCCTAAAGCAAGCAATACTTTCTTCTATCATTAATCTAATCAGTCTTCAGAAGCCATGTGGATCAAGATTTTGTTCTTTTTCCTCATTTCTTACCATCATCCCAATAAAACTAGTGCATTCACATGACTGCAAAATAAAAATGTCTGCATATTTTTATTAATTACAGATGATTTTCTGATTCTTTTGTACTTCTTTTTGTATTCACCTATCTTCATTTAAATTAAAGCAAAGGGATCATTTCCAGTCATCATGTTTTGAAACTGTTTCCCACCTTCAGGTTTCCAGGACATTATTTAGTGATGTAAATCACTGCTCTAAATTACTGTCAGTTATTTTCTCCCTCCTCCCTTTCCTCAAACTGCAGTTAGCCCTCCATGCGATTTCCTACACCCATGCTATCCTCCTGCCCTCAGGAGGAATCTCCATATCTTCTTCTAATCATCTGTCAAACTCCTTCTCTTGGCTATTTTGTACCAAGTCATCCCTTACCAATAAAATATTTTACCAAAACCTTCTCTGTTGCTCAACACTTCCTAGATATCAATCCCTATTTCTCTGTATTTCATTGGTTCAAGAGAGGCTATACACCCTGAAACATCTGCTTCGTCCTCATCGTTTGCTAACCAAAACGGCAAGCGTAACTTTGAAGTGAATGAACTGAATGGATTATTTTCATCTCTAAAACCTCTGCTGGTGTCAGAAATAGTGGCAGACACCCACGCATGGAGAAACAAGTGGAAAACACAAACACTGCAGTTCAAGAGATTGATAAGCGACGATGAAATGAGATCAAAAGGGCTCTTGTTGAGATGCTAAAATTGCACCAATCTTTAGAGCACCGAAGTTAGCAGCAGATCAGTGAGGGTGAAGGATGGACTCCTCGCCCATTTCCCAGGCAGCCTCCTGACAGCTACAAGGCAGCAGCCACAATGCATTTCAGTTCTCTCAATGTGCCACATCTCTCAGAGGGCACTTTCTTCAGACCAAGCGCCTTTAGTAAATTCATCTCCAGTTATCTTCTCTTTTTCACTTCTTCTCATTACTTCGAAATTATCAGTCGACTTCAGGCAGTAGGGTGTTTTCCATATAAACCATGCTCAGGACCACTTCTGAGAATTAATACAACCCAATTCACAGCCCTGTACAAATTGCAGAAAGTAGCAGAAATACACACGGTCATATCATGCCATTGATTTTTTTAAAATGAACTCTCAATTGCAGTCAATAATGAAATATGCTTAAAAATCAATGACATGCCTACTGCATGGTGATTAAATCTCTAAAATGAAGAAAATCCATTAACACTTTGATACTTAAACAGTCCCAAGTCACTAACTTCCCTGTTTCTGTAATTCCTCGACTGCCTGTCAAGAAAACGTATTTCATTCAGCTGCAGCATTAAAGCAGTAACATTACAAAAACCCCCACAAGCAAATTATTCCAAGAGCTGCAACATGGAGAGGCAGTGTTTAAAGTTATCTCAAAGTGCCTCAAGTCCAGTACTTATACTTCTAAGCAAACTTGTTGCAGGATTACAATGCAAGGGCAGAAAATGTCTCAACAATTTCTCAGGATGGAACAGTTGACCGAGTAAAATTAGAAACAGTCTTCTCTGTTTAATCATCCATTTTTGACTTCATTATAACAAAAAAATCAAAGCTATCTTCAGCCCTCCCCTAGAAGGTTGTTAGTACAAATTGTTTATGTTTTACTAAAACGACACGCAAAGAACTTGCTGGTGCTACTGAGATTAAACCAGGTCCTGTCTACACCATCTGCAGGAGAGCAGCACCAACACTGAATATTTGCCAAAATTGGGGATGAAGCGATTCAGTTTCTTATTGAATGTCCCTGTGCTTAGAAAGAAAAGAAATATCTTTAGCTTCAGGTTTAGCAGCTGTCACAGATGAAAGCAAGATAAACTGGACTACTACTTCAGTCCAGATGGCAATCTCTGTTCCTATGGTCTTGTGTATTCATTGAAAATGACATAGCATTGTTTTCCTGTTAATTAAAACACAGGTAAAAAGCATGGCATAACAGCTATTATCATAGCAGTCACTAATTACTATGGTCTCTAATTGTTCCAGGTGCAGTCAGTAGCCAAGAGAGCCATTTCCAATTACGCAGGGATTCCTCCTCAAAAGTTAAATTACACCACTCATGATCCCACCCAGAAATACGGGAAAAGTTGATTCCTTCTGGGTGATCTTTAGAGATAAAACCTCTTTACTGAATTGCAGGGTTTACAACAATGAGAGTTCTGCTGGCAGGTGGGAAAGGAAGAAAGGCCAGGAAAAGTTGGAAAATTAGTGAATAATAAATCAGCACAACACTTTCAAGCAATACTCCTATCCCCTTGGGCAGCTGGCAAATATCTGAGCTCCAGCTCTCCTCCCAGTGTTCCAGGTAGTAAATGATATAGAAATTATCAGTGGCTTTCCAATATTTTTGCAAGCCTTAAAGGTTTGCAGAAGCCAAGACTGTTAGAGGAGGCCAAAATTTCAGCTAGTAATTCTTCTAAGGATCTGTAGCTTGGGCAGGTCCTTCACCAGCTCACCTAGCCAAGCAATACAGCATCCTTCAACTACTGGATTAGGCAAGCACAAACCGATACAGCTCAGCTACTTGTAAGCTTTGGTTCTGTCCTTCACACAATACTTCAGTAGCGTACCAAACTTCCCCCTGCACTTGAATCTACCTAATCACACCACCGCAGCACATTTCCTTCTCCAGCCAGAGATAAAGACGCAGCAGATTCTAGAAACAAAAAGCAATCATTGAGAGCCTTTGCCACCATGGAACTCATCTCAAAAAAAGTATGCACTCTTAGTCACTTTCTTCTCTTTGTGGCTGGAAATGGTTATAACCGTGACATCCAGCCTTGTCTGCCTGTGACCTTCACCCACACATGCTATATCCTCTCTGTTTGATATCTCCACCTGATCTTATGAACACCAACCTTTCACTTCTAAAGACGACACACAATGGATGGTTTCCAGGCCATACACAGCTGAAGACAGACAAAATTAAGCCCTCGGACAGTTTTAATTTAGCTCTGATAGATGCGAGTACTGCTACGGACAGATCTCACTCCCCTTAACAGACATCAGAACCCAATCGTTGAACATATTGCCACCTCAGCACAAGACTGGTCTCAGCTACAATGTTTTCTTTGCATGTCATTTTAAAGAAAAAGGAGAACCTGTATTTCATAGAGTATTTCTATGTATTTACTGTTAATCCCCTGGCTCATCATTGTTTCACTGCTTTAAAGTCATAGAAAGATTTTTCCTAAGTTCACCAGGAAGCAGCGCAGCAGGAAAGGGAAGATTACCTCTTTAATTGCTTTTATTTCGGTGCTTACATGTATGCATCATAACCACCTAAAAGCATGCATATAAACTGCAACAACAATTCAAATGCTGTTCCAAGCAGCACTAAATGTGCTTAAATCCAGGCCCTGTGACTAACAGCACACATAAAGCGAGATAATGCTGAAGTGTTTGTGAAAGCACAGCGTGCACGGGTATGCACACCCACTGCCCTGAGAAGGAATGAGCCTTTGCACTGGGCCCTGAAGGGTTGCACAGCAGATAGTAGAAGGCATATTTTCAATTACAAGCAGAACAGCAAGCTATTAAGACCTGCTCAGCATTTGCATCTCCTAACTTGGTTTAAATGATTTACAGAAAGTAGAATCATTAAGGTAGCAAAAGACCACTAAGATCATCTAGTTCAAACATCAGCCCATCACCACCACGCTCATGCTTTAAAAATCGCTGAGTCAAAATTCAGTTGACATCAAGTGTTGGGGATGGCATCAATACTGTGCTTCTCCACTTTGACCGCTCTAAAAGCCTGAGAACATAGTAGTTCAACTACACAAATGCTGTGCAGAGCTTTGGTGTGTAACGTATTTTAACCCTGATCTTTGTAAAGATAGATTTATATTTAAGATGCATCAGTTGACTTAGAAAACATTCAACAGTCAGGCAGTTTCATTGGCATTAACCAAAATATTGAGTAAATTATGGAATCGATAGAATTGCCAAGATTTGTACTTTTCAAAACTAGTTGCTGCATTCCTGATTTATTAAACAGAACTTCAAAGGTTTGTCATAAAGATAAATAAAAGAGCATGGATGGGAGCATAAATACACGGACTCGACAGCTCTAAAATACACTGTTTACAGTGAACCAGGAGAGAGCAGGATTTCAGGTCATATTTTATATCTAGCAGAGCAAAACATCAGAACTGATATAACCGATAACTGCTATAAAGAGTGCAAAGCCATTTTCTCTAAGATGGAAAACCTTTAGAGATAGCTGACCAATGTCCAGCTTTAAAAACGGAGAGCAGTCGACATATTACAAATGGATTCATTTCCACTGTGATCCCAGGACCCTTCTCAACAAAAACCAGTAGTCCTATGGGAAGGGGAAGAAATCAAGATTTCTCTCCACATACAATAAACAATGTAAGAATGCAAAAAGGAGCACAGTTAATTGATTCCAAAGATTTCTGCATCAGAAAAACAACAACAAGAAGCCTCTTGTCCACTGCCTCACTAAGCCCAGGACAAAGATGATATTTTATCCTTCAAAACTCTATTTGATTTGTAAGCTGTAATACAGGCAAGTGAGCAGCTTAAAGACATACGAGAACAAGGCAAGTTCAACCCATTTTACTCCACTGAAAAAAGAATCAAAGCAGACAGCAGCTCACAAGCAACACCCCAGTACTCTGGTAAGGTCAATGCCAACGCTGCTGTTCAGTTTGCTGAGGTCAGGCTTTCACAATGTCCCATCCTATCACTTCTTGGCCACGCAAGCCGAATATTTTTCCAACTGAAGACCAACCTGTCATTTCTCACCCCGTTTCCCTGCCCTTCAACAGTCCCTAAAGCAACACTGCAAACAGACAGTTTTTTGAATTATTACGTACCAGGAACTCGTTCTCTGCTAAGTATTACAGTTGCAGACTTGCTATTGCTTTGTACTTTATTAGGGCTAACATTTACTATGTTGGTGCACACGTAGCATGCTCATTAACTGGTTTCACAGTTACAACTCTGGTATCAGTATTTAATAGCCCAGAAACACGGTTTAACTTCACTTTACTTTCCATTTATACTATTTCTCTTAAAAATTATAGTGTCCCGTTGTGTTTATATCTGATTTTACAAACAATGAGATTTTTTTTTTTTATAGCAGTAAGCAATTAACTGGGAATACATAAGCTAACACTGAATATTCAAATAACTGATTAAAAGTATAACTTAATTTAAGAAAAATACATATTGTCAAGAACCACAAGATTTAAGAGAAAACCAGGGGCTAAACACAGCTATGCTTTAGTATACCATATTTCTGGACAAAAACTAAACTAAGCCAATCAATCCAGAGTTAACTGAAAAACTTGGCAGAAATATATATAAGTGAACGTAATTCATGTTCACTCTCTCAGGAATCAGATTCCCAGCAGGATAACGTGGTCTCACGAGGTGCTATGGGCAGGTGGCACGCCAAGGGCAGCAGGCGCATTGTGGCTGCAGGGCACGCTCTCCTGCAGCAGCCACAGGAACCAAGGCATTCTCCTGCACCTTACAAACAATTCCCAGACAGCCATTCCTTTCCAGGTGTGAGACACCTGTTAATGAAGGTTTTTACAAAGGCAGCAAAGGTCACTTCCCAGAATTTATGCCTGAGGGGATCCAGCCTCTCAACTCCTCAGCACCACACTGCATATTCTCCTAGAGAGAGCTGCTGCCTTCCTGCTTTCTGCAGCAGTCAAGTCTCTGGTACCTTTAGCAGAAGGTTGAACAGCTGTAAGCTTGGTGGTGTTTGCAACAACACAGTCATGCTCTCGATAGACTTTATATGCATCTAGTTTTTGAATCACTACCTTTTTTTTTTTTTTTTTTTCTTTTTTAACTTAAAGACAAGCGCTCAATATTCATAGAATCACAGAATGGTTTGGGTTAGAATTGCTGTGGGCTGGCTGCCCCTCGGCAGCTCAGGCTGCCCCGGACCCATCCAACCTGGCCTTGGGCACCCACAGCAATCCGGGCAGCAGTGCCAGGGCCTCACTGCCGTCTAAATAAAGAACTTCCCACCCACATCTACCCTCTTTTAGTCTAAAGCCATCCCATCTTGCTCTATCACTATCAGACTATCACTATCAGTCCCCTCTTGTTTATAAGCTCCTCTCAAGTCCTGGAAGACCACAATGAGGTCTTCCCAGAGCCTTCGCTTCTCTAGGCTGAAGAAGCCCACCTCCCTCAGCCTTTCTTTCCAGGAGAGGTGCTCCGGCCCTCTCAGCATCTTTGTGGTCTCTTCTGGACCCACTCCGGCAACTCTGCATCATTCTCATGCACCTGTGTCCAGGTCACAGGCCTGGAGACGGTGCTGCAGACAGGGCCACACAAAGGAAGAGCAGAAGGGGACAATCCCCTCCTTCTCCCTGCTGCCACCCCTCTCAGCACAGGACACAGTTGGCCTTCTGGGCTGCAAGCACTCACTGCTGGCTCATGTCCAGTGTTTTGTCCCCCATAACCCTCCAAGTGCTTCTCCATACAGTTGTTCTCAAGGTGTTCTTCTCCCAGTCTTTACACACATCTGGGGATGCATCAACTCAAATGCAACACCTTGCAATTGGTCCCATTTATTAGGGCCACCTTCCAAGCCTGTCCAGGTCCCTCTGAATCGCATCCAGAGCAAAGGAGTGCCCTATGAAGTGGATAATGCTGCTGGTAAGGTCCAGCTGCTGCCTCCCCCATAGGCACTGAGGAGGTGACTCTCCTCTCCCAGCTCCTTCCTGATTTCCCCCTTTTATCAAGTACGTTTTGGCCTCTAGAAGAGAAAACTGACTTGCTGGCTCTGATGGCTGTTCTAACAGTTCATTTCAATGCAAGTTTTTACAGTGCACAAGGAGATGCAGAATCTCCTTGTATACTGCATGCTTGTATTCTCCATATTTTAGATTAATCAGGCCTAGGAAAGAGAAGCTCTCAATGGATCTTCTATGCAAATAATGGTGGAAATGCCATGTTATCATTCCAGCTAGTATTTGCAATTAACAATGGTGCATTTACTTGGCCAGAACCATACTGCAGCCCAGTGACCTGATGTTTTCAAACTTTGAAGTCTGTAAGCATGTGTGAATGTTCCCAAAGACTGCTAGTGTGGGCAGGCTGAGTTCATGTGAACCAAGTGAGCAAAAAGCCAGCATTCAGAAAGAAGTTGTATTTAACTGTTCAGCGACCAGAAATTATGGAAAAAAATACTCAATTCCTTTTATAGTAAAGCTTGAAATTTACAAGTTTAACCAATGACAACTTCAACAAAAACTAAATCTGCCTTTGCCTTGCACTGCTTTCTCCTAAATACTTTTAAAATTTCACTGCTCAAAAAACAGACTGACGTCCCCAGATCCTGAAATCCTCCGTCCAGCCTTTCTAACAACGCCACTACATTTCAGAGCAAAAAGGGTTACTCCGATTTCCTGCCCATTTCACCCGTGACCTCTGTCAAATATGTCCAGAAGAGAAACACAGAAGAGCAGGAAAAAGCATGTGCCCACTCTCCACTTGTTCACTTCATAAAAATAAAGGAGCATCCTACAATATCTCAATTTTCTACACTTACCTGCCTGAGCTCCAGTTGAAGCCTAAAACCTCTGCATGTTCAGTGCGTCCCTCTGCATGCCTAAGACTAAACACACCACACTAAAAAGTAGTTAGCATTCACAGCTTTTTGCCTGTGATTAATCAGCCTAAAACATATTTCCTGACCACAACAGTAATAACCCCAGCTGAAGTTTTAATCCAAAAATCTGAAAATGTCCCTTCGTAGAATTTTTCATGTAGCAGTGCAAACTTGAATGAGTAGTTCCTCACTGCAACAAAATGAATGCTCTCCAGAAATAGAACAAACTTGCTTAGCTTCTCGTCGGCACAGCGCTCTGAAACATAAAAGTGGAGCATTGCTCCCAACCTAATGCTTCACTAAGGACCACAGCTATTTTCAGAAAGGCAGAAAGGAAACAATTGAACAACTCTGATTTAGAAACCTGTAATTTCTCATTCAACTGGAGAAGTGAAAGGATGTAGGTAATCAGAGGAAGACTAGTGCGGGATACCAGAATAAGCTAATTACTAAATTTGCAGATCAGAATTACAGCATTATAAGTCCATTAGAAATCTCTCTTGAGATACATTGCTATGTTCTGTTGCTTATAATTGACACTATTCCACTCAAAAAGACACAGAAGAAAAAGTCTGATCAGCACACAGAAGCACCGTAGAGTTTTCTGCTGTAGCTCTGTACTCAGGTAATGAAGTGGGATGACACTACAATGATTTTCTACCTGTCAAGATTGCAGAGCAATAACATTGTCTTCTAATAGCCAATGTGTCCATCTCCTTAAAGAACAAGAATATGCTGACGTGGATTGCAGAAATACACTTTTTTTTTTTTAAATGAAGCCATTTTGCTGTCTCTCAGCCTTACAAGCTACATCATCAGTTATTTTCCAAACCATGAGATTCAGAGATTTAGATAGCTTAGAAATGGAACTCTAGATGATGCATATTTCTGAGGAACTGCATGCCATGCAGATCTCCTGTTGGTAAGCACAACCCATGAAAGTCCTCTTTCATGACACCTCCAACGATGTCCCTGTAGTAGGGAAGCTGGAAGTTTGAAATCTTCCTATATATCCCATTCTCAGCAAAAAAAAAAACCAAAACAAAAAAAACCAAAAAACCAAAAACAAAACAACAAAACAATAACCTGTCTTAGAGTTAAATGCAGTAATGATACAATATGATGAAATGGCAGACATTTACAAATGCATTCTATGTTACATATGCCAAAGATACTTGGACTTCAGATCAGCAAAATCCATCTGACATTTCAGTAAGGTTTTCTGCTGCTTTCTCAGATGACAGTTCTAGTGCTGCCTCTAACAATGCTACACAATCAAGTTTCCTATGCAAATTAGCACACCCTAATTGGCAGCAGCTGAGCCTAACTTCTAATGAGCCAATCCAATTGTATATGTAAATGTCTTCTGGGATTGATTATCAGAGCTAAATAATAGCATTTGGAGTTTAGTTGTCTTGTTTGCTTCCCTCCCCCCCCCCCCCCACAGAATTTTCAGATAGACTCAAAGCAAGCAACCAAACCTCAATTTGGCTACAAGCTATTTGGTCATCTCAGTTACAGAAATACATTTCTGAACAGTTCTGAAATCTGATTTAAGTGCATGTAAGTGAGAAGTGCCACAAAACAGAGCCTTGTGATGATATTTATAAAAGATACTAACGCCCTACTCAAGAATCTCTCATTCTTACAACCAAATTGACTGTCCTAATTCATAATGTACCTCATTTTTTTTCTGAAAGAGATTAAAGAAAGCAGCCCAATTTCCGTCAGCCTGTCAGTTACACAGCCTGCAGTCTGACCAGGTTAGAGCACACCAGCTTCTGTACTCAATGGCACCGGAGGGGAAAACGTAACTACTGTCATCTATGGCAACTTTGGCTTCTTAACTCTTACTGACCGAACAGCTATCAGTGCCTAGCTCAGAGTGGGATCAACCTTCAGCATGAATCAACAGCTGTGGCAGAGTGCCCTAAAATAGGAGCTTTTATACATAAAAATATGATTGATGTAAATACAATGCAGAATTGTGAACTTTGACTTCCCTCATTTTGGCATAATCCTGAGCTGAAGTCTTGGAATTGGTCATTTATTTTCCAAGGTAAGAACAGCTACGCAGAGTGAGACAAAGCTCTACATGGTAATGCAACTAACTGCCCTTATTGCTGGCCAGCAGGGAATCTCACTGCCAGGCCACCAGACGTCAACCACTTCTTCAAAGAGCATTTCCCTGCCTCCTTGGGACCAGAAACAAAGCTGTTTCCCTGCACTTCCTCACAAGTGGGAAGGATTTTGCACTCTGCTGGGTGTCATCGCATCAATCCAGATAACGCTATTCACACAGCACTTGTAAGCTGAACGGCAAAATGAGTCATTGATTCTCTCGGGGAAGAATTTTGCAATCCAAGTAAAAAAGCTCTGTTGGCTATGAACATTTGCCTTCCAATACTAGGAATTTGGAGCTGTGGAAAAATCCGATTGACTGCTTGGTCCCTGGAAGAGAAAACTCTCTAATAGAACACTAGTAAATGGACCATGGGTATGGATGGAAACATCTGTTACTTGAACAACTCGAGCTTTATTTTTCTTTCGACATGCTAATATGAAGCACCGAAGAGAAAGGACATCTGGCACAGAATACTTAATTGTAAGCTAGAACTTTTGTGACTTCTAAATGTACTTAAACTGAGGATGCAGAAAACAGAATTAACTATTTTCCACAGCCAAAGCGCTGGGCAGAAAGCGCATTCTCGTAGATATACACACACATTCTTTTCTAATTTACTCCATTTGAAACGTAGAGCGATTTTATCCTTTCACACTCCAAATGCAAGCATTAAAAACTCTGGAAATCAAAACATTCCTGATGAATTCGTGTAAGCAGAGAGGCAAACACCAAGTGACAGCTGTCACCTGAAATTTCATAGGAAAAGCCACTACTATTGCTCTTCTGTATTGTTGCTGACCAGATGGTTATTTATGGGCCTTTTGACCTCAATTTCTTTTAAACTGGGAGTAGTAGAGTTGAACAGAATATAAGATAAGGGTAATTATTTTTAAAGAACAGCAATGTATAACCAAAGCATTATTTTTTTTTCCAGACTGACATCGACTTCAATACAAACTAAAAGCGAATTGTCTGGCAGGAAATGAGACCATTTCAGCGGCTGATTCCAACTTCTACTTCACGTTTTTTATTTCCCTAGGTGGAATATATCAACTACAGAAATCATCACCAAATTGTGCTAGAAGTTACCCAGAGAGCACTGAGTTTACATAGAGAAGTAAAAGATTTGTCTTGATATCAACGGGAAACCTCACAGAAGTGATAACTTAAATGCAACTTCTGTTAAAGGTGACTTTTAGAATCACGTCCCTGCAGTAGTTATTCAATTAAAGGAGTGTGAATAACTACTGCTGCCTTTAAAAGCAAAGGTAACGGAGGTTACAATCATTCTAAAAATCATAACTTTATGACTACTCTAAGCTTGGTATACAACTAATTAAAAACTAATGGCAACACAAATAATAAAACCTGTGGTTTTTTTTTTTCCCTAAGAGACAAAAAAATCTAATCCTGAACGCATACTAACTACAGTGACAAATATAATCACCTACTCAGCCTTCAGCACCATTAGAACTATGCAAATTTTTGCTAGAAATAAACTTAGCTCAAGATATTTCACCTTTTCTTTTTGAAGATCTTCAGACTCTGCCAGTTCTCCTGCAGCCCTACGCCAGAGTCCTTCCTTCTATGATGTGTTATTTGTCCTGCAAACGCAGCACAGAATACCCGCTAACTCCCAACTCCCTGCAGACGCTGCACTTCTGAATGTTCTCATTTTTAAAAAGCCAATACTCACTTATACGTGCTCATTTTAAAGGAGGCCATACATTTCATTTTTGCTTCCTTCAGGGAGAAGGCTGAAAATATTTTAACTGTCTCTCACTCCAGTATTTGACTGCAAGAATTCAGTTTTAAGATGTATGAAAACAAGAGCTCAACATAGCCAGGTACCCATCATGTTTCCTTCCTACACCTCTGCAGAAGGGAGGGATGTGGGACACATTCTCATGTTTGTATGTGCTATCCCGAAGTGACAGCATACAGCCATATGCAAAGAGCATTCATAATTGGTCTGGCACTGCTCTCCTACAACCTTCCTTACCAGCATGGAGAAGTGTGCACAACGTTACCCACTATTTCAGTCACAGAACTAACAGCAAAGTAGCCAAGAAAAGGTAACAGCAGATGTGCTATACATTGCCCACGTCCACAGAGTAATTTGTTGCAGGAACTGGACAAGCATGTATAGAAATAGCAAAAAACATGGACTTGCAAGGAGCCTGGATAAAACAAGGAAACCTTGCTTGTATGGCGAGTAATGAAACCAGCCTCCAGAGACAGAGAGGACAGCTATGAAAGAAACAGCAACAACAACAACAAAAAAAAAAACAACGCACAATAGAAGACCACAAATTCTTGCTCCACCATAAAACTGCCATAGCTAACTTCATCCTGTTTACATGGGATGTTGGCTTGAAATTAAGGGAAACACTCACTACACCATACATAGTTGGCAAGAAAAAAAAAAGTTCTCTCCAAAGCTTCTGGGAGTGTGCATTTTTCTGAATACATGGAATAAAAGTAGTGATTTGTGCCATTAGAATATATATTATTCTACAGCGTGTCCATATGGCTCAATCAGATTTCTTCATTTAAAAAAACATAATGCAATGTAATTTTATTCAACTTTCTTGAAGTGAAATGCAACCCATGAATAACCTCTTTCAAATCTCCGCCATGAGAGCGAGTTCTCCAAATGTTATTCTGAAGCACCAGATAATGACTCCCAGCATCTAAACTCCAAACCACTTGTGAAAATTCAGCCTTTCAAAGTGCTCTAACTCTATTACTTCCAGCTGCTTGCATCTGCCCAAATGTACTGAATCTCACACACAAAGCTAGTAAATCAAAAGAGGAAAGTGGAGGAAAATGAGAGTAACAGAACTCTAAAAAAAACATTTACTGAAAAATAATTTGCTGCTATTAGGGTTTGCTGAGTTCTATGTATTTTCTAAGACACCCAAAGCACTGAAGTTCCTAGACAGCTCTTTCCACAAAAGAAGCCATTACAAACTCCAGCGTGCCTTATATTTCAAAGTAATCTTTTTTTCTACAACCTCCATATTACCACTTTCAGGAATGATTCCACATGAAATCTTACAGCAAACACATCTTAGTCCACTAAGTTTTAAATATACGTATAAATATAGCAGGTAGCATAAGATAACCGAAATTATTCTAGACTCCAAAGATAACACGTTTTGAAGAGTAAATACGTACATATCCAGTTCAAATTATCTGTACGTTTCTCATCAGATGCAAAGACTGAAAACTGGCAGCCTTCAGTAACTTTGAAGACAAACAGCTTAACAAATGGATGCAATTTCTGAAGCTTTAAGATTTAAAATATCAAGTGATTTGCAGTCTATTAAAAAAAGCTGGGTTTTTGAATTAAGAAGTGTTAGAATACTTTTGATTTAATCTAATTTTTTTAAGAATACTTTTCTAGCCTTCCTATTTTGAACGCAAGGAATTGTGATGGCAGCGTTCCATCATCCCTTTGGTTAAGCTATTTCTAACAAAGATGTAACTGACCTCGTTCACATGCATAAGCATTCAGTAACGAAGCTGCCAGTAGCAGATCCCTCACCCTTTCCAAAACACACATCCTTCATCACCAGAGCTAAAGGGGTCTGGAAGCCACAGCAGTGTTCTCATCCTTCCCTTCTTCCAGCCACTGGAGAACCACCACTCAAACACACATATAATGGTGGACGCGTCGTATGCCTCTCCTTACCATAAAATAGTACAGCCCTTTCCAAGCCTCCTGCTCAGTTTTTCAGCAGACGCTTCAGACGAAGTAAAACACGAGGCTGGAAGCAGCTTTTTTTGGCAGAAATATATCTTCACGGGTCTAACTTCAGGTGAATGGCATTTTGATCTCATAATCGGCCTCAGGTGGGAGGCGCTTACCTATAGGCATTACCTAGATAAATCATATAGATGACCTAATTTCCTTTTATTTTTATTTTCCTCTATTTCGCCAGATCTGGCAAAATGCTTTTGAAGTACAGCTAAACACAGGAAATAAAACCCCGGTTTCACTGAAACCAAAGAATTTGCTATAAAATTCAACTGGAATATGACTTCAGTTCAAGAAAACGCCTTGAACTGTGAACAAATTAAAACTGCAGAGAAATATATTATTAGATTTAGGATTAAATCAAGCTGCGAACAGAGCCGATTCGAACAGTAGATCCCTAACACTACAAGCCTGCTTCGGAAACATGGCAGACTTGCAAAAACTATTTGCTAGCTTCTGTACGTAGCTTACATACACGTGAGCAAGCAGCCCTTCTTACAGATGTTCATCCCAGTAAGAAACAGGATTATTTCACACAAACAGGAGTTAGTCAGGAGTGCATCCTTCACCTTGCTCTCTACTGTTACAGATTTCCCCAAAGTAAGCACTAACACAGAGCTTCATTTTACACCAGTCCAATTAGTATGGGTTAGAGGTTACAGTAATCTGGAGTCTAACACTCCTGGTTCTTCAAGATGTTGACTCTGGCATTGAGTTGGCTGGACGCATCCAATATGCTTGATATATAAACTTAAGCAGAGGTCAAAACATTCAGACTATGTGCTGTGAGAAGACTGAAAACCATATTTGATATACTGACAATAATTGATCTTTATCACAAACACCAATATTTACATCACATAATGCACGAACATAAAGAAGTGGAAAAGAACAGTCTTCAGATGCACCCCAAATTGTGTCCACTACAAATTGGTCAACACTGAACAAAAGACACAACTAAGTAACAGTAACAAATCTCTAAAACGTCAGAGCAGTAGGTTAAATCTGAAATTTTATGGGGGTGATTTGTAATAGTATTAGAAGCACGCTGCCTAGTTCAGGTAAATTGCACAGTCACATCTAGTAAACTAGACAAGAAATTGAGAAGAAAATCCCAAGGACACAGCATATCTCGATCTCTCAGATGAACGACCTAGTCAGTTTGAGAGATGAAGATTTCAACTACAAACTCTGAGAAAGAGGTACGCTGATAAAAAAAAATCAGCTTCCAGAGTCATCCCACAGAAATGCACGTGGTCTGCAGTATTCATGCTGTCCAACAAAAGGAAAGGGTAAATATATGCAGGAGTCACTGATTGACATGAATTGGAGGAATAATTATTCACGCTGATAGGAGCATTAGGATGGGTGGCATCTGGAAAGGTGAAGCACACGAGGGAAGCAGTGTGAGCTAAAACTGAAAGATGCACAAGGGAGGCCTTCTTCACGTCTTGGCTAACAAAGAAGGCATGAGTTCGAACAAGAGCTCCCAGGACAAAAATAAAGAAAGGGTTTCTCAAAGCACAATAGCATCTAAATATTTTAGCTAATGCCAAACTCGAATGATTACTGTTGTTTGCAACTAACAGTAACATAAATAATTATAAGGGCACCCAATCAATTTTGAAACAAGTTGCACATGTGCATAAATCTTTGCTCTTCTCTTGGTGTCTGACCCTCGTAGTACTTGCAGAGCTGCTGCTGCGTGGATAGGTCACTCATCCCCCTTCTGCCCCCCCATCTCTGTCTCCTCCTTTTTCTTTTTATCTTAAATAAGGCACTCAGCATGCTAAGTATGATACAGAAAAGGTGTATTAGATCTTGTGAGGTTGTCGTATTCTTGATCATAGTCCAGGAGTCCTGTACAAAAATCAAGAAATGGCATAAAGCGAGGACCAAAAGTGTCACATGTGAGCCACAGAATGGCTTGGGTTGGAACCAAAAGATTTCAGCACTTCTAAAGTCTGTCATCTTGACCAGAAGAGGAAAGATTAGAGCCACAAGGCTGCAGGTGAATGAAGTCACTCAGCTGTCTCCTGCATGCAGGCTCTCAGGCACTAGGAGCCCAGGGAGGCAATACAAGCAAGCTCCTACAGGAAACACCCACATTGCAATGTGGTGTGTGCTAAGAAAGCATCCTTTATTTAGCATCAAAAGTAAGGCAGATAAATATTTACAAGATTGGCTCAGCACAGGTCTAGGAATTTTATCAATTTGCCATCACAGTTGTCACTCTGGACAAACAACTCTTCAAAAGTAGAGGCAAGTTAGAAATACTTTGCATTAGAAAATGTTGCAGCATGATTATATACACTTGCTTTGAGTTTCATTCACTCAATTCACGAGTTAAAATACTGCTTTATTCTGACTTACTGTCTCTTTCAAAACACGAAGTCCTTTTCAAACATTTTCAGCCTAACATCTAATTATGTTTTGCCATACAAAATAGTACAAAATAAACATTCACTTTAAACATCATTATTTTAATTATGGTAATTGCTTCAGGAGAAAACCATGGAATTATGGCTGATGATATTAGTCTGCTCAATCTTATAAAATAAAACACGCCCAACAGCAATGTAGGTCTAGTAATGAGAAACAGCCAAGCAGAAAGGTAATGTCAGCTGAAGTTGCCCTGAGAACACTGTGAATGCTGCTAAAAATCCCTGCAGTCCTGGATCAAGATGTCCTGCTTTCAAAGCAATCTCAAAACACTCCTGCCTCTTAGGTTTAGTCCAGACTGGCCTCTCGCTAAGTAACACGCTCCCTTCCTGGGTGGGATAGGGCATTACTAAGTGAGGTAGACTCCCACAGACTAGAAATCCAGAAATATTTTTTAGGAGTTTTTCAGCCTGCACTGAACTGTACTCCTCTATGAACATAGCGGAGAAGGAAACAAGAAGAGGAGGGGGTGGGGAGATGGAAAAATTTAGTTCCCTTACATTTGTCACATGCTATGATCAAAGGAGAATAAAGACAAGGGAAAACAGAATTAGAGAAGCCTTCACTCTTTAGAAGATGTAGCTTTGCCCCTGATCTAACGCCATTGCAGCATGCCTTTGGCAAATGTCACCATAGGATAATAAAGTGTAAACAGCATGAGCAATGATGTACAACCACACCTCATTTATTTCAGACTTCAGCTTAAGACTCAATTTCTTTTCTTGCAGCAACTGCAAAAAGAACTGAATTGGCTGCAGCAGGTCTCACCAAGTAAACGTGATTTCAGCTCACTTTAAATTCCTGATTGTTTCTTTATCGCAGTAACACAGGAGCAAGACATTGCCTTGTGCACTGCTGAGTGACGTGGGCTGGATAACCAGCACCTGCCTGGCCGTCCCACCCTTACCGAGTAAATCCAGTGTTCTCAGGATGCCTCAGAGGAACAGGACTGTTCAAAGCTCCTCTGAATGCGTGCTGTTATTGTGAGTTAATGGCAAGATGCAGCTGCGACTCTTGCTAGTAGATGTCCTTTGATCATACAGCACAAAAGGATGGCACTGTTGTCATATTTCAGAGGAAGAGATAAACAGTTATACCCATATGGTTTTCTGAATCTGAACCACTATCGCTCTCTAAATACCTTGATTTCAGAGCAAAATGCCTGCTTATTTTAGAAAGAAAAAGAAGAAAAAGAAAGAAAATCATTGCTAAGTAATAACTTTTTGCTTGATGATGAATACCCACCAAGAACCCGTGCCTGCCTTCTCTTTCTTCCAAGGAATTACAATGAACTGCAGAAAGTAGACTACGCTGTGCTCCATATAGATAATGATGAGAAAGATTTTACAGTCAAAGCAGCAAATCTGTTTGTTCTTCAAATGAAAAGCAGCTGGTTACCTATGAGGTTTATTTGCTGGCTTGCAAGGGTTGCTACAGGCAGCGTACTTCAGCAAAGCAGCAGCAGACACAGAGCCTTCTCACCACCAGTGTCATTTAAAAATAGGTTATATAAAGGGGATGCTAATGGCAAAGAGTGTGATGATAACATATAGGCAGAATCCCCTTCAGTTATCAGCAGCCTGTCTGGCCCTGACAACAATAGCTGTTTGCAGCACTTCAGAGGTCACTGGCATGGGCAAGGCTCACTTGAGAAATGCTGTGTGAACATGGAAAAAATAGTCTTGAATTTTACAGCCTCATTATAGGATACGAGACAACAGATGGATGCAGAGAGATGTCAACTATTTTCTAAGCATTACGCCAAAGGATATTTTAAAGAAAGACTCAAATGGTTTAACAGATTTTAGCAAATATTTTCAGGGAGCACAGGGAATCATTTGCAGGACACACACACAAAAAAAACCTTATCACAGAGTTTAAGAGTGAGAGGTTGGTCCAGCTGAGGAGTGTGGAATAAGGTAAAAAATGCCACACCAGTGAACAAGGCCATCTGTTGTGCTAGAAAACAGCAAAGCAAAAAAGGGCATGGGATGGCCAAGGCAAGAATTAAGGATGCATCCTTTACTGCTGGAAAGGACATAACACAGACATATTAAAGTCACATCTGAATTACTACCTGAAGGGAGCTTGTACTGAGCTGGGGGTCAGATTCTTCTCTTGTGTAACTAGCGATAGAACCAGAGGGAATGGCTTCATGCTGCACCAGGGGAGATTTAGGCTGGACGTTGGAAAATACTACTTTTCTGAAAGAGTGGTCAGGCACTGGAATGGGCTGCCCAGAGAGGTGGTGGAGTCACCGACCCTGGAGGTGTTCAAGGAACAGTTGGATTTTGTGTTGAGGGACGTGGTTTAGTGAGAACTATTGGTGATGGGTGGATGGTTGGACTGGATGATCTTGTAGGTCTTTTCCAACGTGGGTGTTTCTGTGATTCTGTGAAGATGCTTGTGTCAGAGTTTCAGCTCCGTGGCTGGTAAAGAATGTCTTTTTTTTTTTTTTTTTTTTTTAACTTCTCCAGCCTTGGACAGGGCACAGACCCAAGGCTATACAGAAAAATAGCAAACCTTGTGCTTGGATAAGAGCTCACCCTCAAGCATATGCTTTAGACCAATTTCTGAACAACAGAAAAAAAACACAACAGTTTAAATTCACTGTAATCTTTCTCAAATAAATAAAAATAAAATTGCAGTGATAGCACTGGTGCAGCTTCATACACGCATGTAACTGTAGCACATCACTCTTATGAGAAATAGTTTCCTGAAAGAAACTCTCTATATACGTTAAGTTGTACGTGCTTCAACCATAAAGAGGAGCCAAGGAAGCGAGGGGAGAGCAATGCATTTCAGGCAATTAGATACAAGATGACATAGCTGTCATTGCTCATTGGCTTCCTTTGACAACATCTACCACAAATGGCACGGATCCCTGCGGAAGCCTTTCAAAAGCTTACACTATTGAATCTGCAGGCATTTTAATTAGAAATAAAAGCGATATTTTCTTCAAACAGCCCGAGAACAGGGTGAACAACAATGATCCAGACAGTCTTAAAGCACTTGAGGATAATGCTTTCAACAAGTGATACGCCTGGCGCGCACTCCTAAGCCACACAGCTAGCGTGGCATTTAGGGACTGTGAATGGCAAAATCATGAACATGTTTTCAATGGCATGAAGAGCGGCTGTTTGATTCATTCTGCAAAGAATTTGATTATCTCGTTCAGCTTAAAGCTAGAGGCAGGGGAAAAAAGAAAAAAAAAGGAAAAGCAGAAGCAGGATGTGGCTAGAACATAAAATCCTGCCTGGCATATGTTATGGCATGTTATTGAACAGAAACATGCTGTGCCCACATGCTGCTGCTTACAAAGAGATGTCACTACCACTCATTTTGTGAGAATGTCTCCTCTCTCATCCCATGAAAGAGCTCTGAAATAACCAGCTTTGGGCCAATATCTAAGAGGTGAGGACAAGAGCAGCAGAAAAAGGCTCTAACCATCAGCCCTGGACAATCAGCAGGGGGCTTTTCAGATGACCAGGCCCACCTCCCTCCCATGCTGAAAGCGAACACTGCCCGTGTTCAATGGCCTCGTGTGCACGTAATCCAGGTTCTGCTCTGTCCAGGCTGCTCCATCCTGCCAATACCTCCGAGAGCCCCGCGTTCTCTGGAGCAAACTCCTCCAAAACCTGCTCAGACAGCAGCTGGCAATTGGCAGCCCAGACAGTAAGCAAAGGAAGCGCACTTCTGTCAAACCCTTTATCATCAGTTACCACTTTTCTCCCACCTTGCCATAAATTCAAGACAATCAAAAGCACATCAAGCGGAGCGGCAATTTATACAAGCCCCTGTGTTTATCCCTGCTGCACGCCTGCTCCAGGAGAGGAAATGCCTCACTTCTGAGCAAAGCATCAAATGAACACAGAGCTACTGACAGTGCCATCCTTATGGAAGGAAACAATAACAGTTGATAGCAGGAAAGTATTGTGGTATTGATTTTGCATCAAGTTTGCATCTGGAATCAACTGTGCGCTGCACAACGAACCAAGCAGGTTCCATAAACAGAGAGTTTGCAATAAAGTCACCAGGCTGCTCTTCCTTCTCTGCTCTGGGACTCCAAGACAACTTCTGAAACAGTCTTCTAATAGCTAAACAATTCCTTTAGATAACTTAAATTTCAAGAAAGCAGTGTGTACGAATAAGCCAAGCCCAAACAGCTAAGAAGTTCTGCAGTAGACAGAAAGTTAAATAATGACAGAACAGGTGGGAGAAGCGTCCCGTATTCCACTTGCAGCCTAGCAGAATATCTGTTTCTAGCACAAAAACACTGCAGAGAGAATTACAGGGACCACAGAATTCACTGGGATTTTTTTTTTTTTCCTTGCAAGCCTGGTATATTCAGCTTCTCCAGCAATTTTTAGTTCCCCGCTCTGCTCCATGTTTCTCAGCAGCACAAGCTTCAAGATTTTTCCTCAGGAGAAATCTTGCACAGATTGCTTGTACCAGTCCAGCCACAGGCTGAGCAATCTGTTCCTGTTCCCCCCCCCCCCCCCCCCCTCCTTCCTTCTTGGCTTTACCTCAAGGAGTTCTTTAAAGGTACCGTAAGTTTTCTCCCTTTATATTAAAAAACAAAAAATGTCTTCAAATTTTAAGTTCCCTTTGTATTCTTATGCTTTCTATCGAGTACGTGCTCTAAGCAGATGTTTAGCTGAGCAGGAATACAATAGCTGACACAGATTCCTACCAGCAATTTGAACGTTTATCATTTTTGACACAAGACCTTGCAAGAATTACATCCACAGAGGAGTATAACTTCACTAATAAATTGCAAGGTGAAATTCTAAAAGCACTTTCTTCCGTATAGACTTTGGACTTTAGGGAAGTTTTAGGTACATGCAGGGCCTTCATGCAATCCAGCAGACTTATACGCCTAGCTTATCTGTTTCCTTAAACCTATCAACAGAAATCTGGCAGCTTCTTGTTACTGCAACAGGATCGGCTAGCAGTTATGCAATACTGAAGCAGTCCAAGTCATCAGCATTGAACTTCATTCCCATCAAGGAGAACAAAAGCTTGTCAAATGCTGTCTCAGAGGCTGACACACTATTGCTGACAGAAGAGAGGCTTTTCAGTCATTTTTGGTTTCTGCAAGTTTATAGTATTTTCTCGTTTTGCAGACAACAGTGAAGCAGTGATTATTTGATTTAGAAACACCAACAGCTCTGGGTCGGAGCCAGAGTGGATCTCAGCCTGTTGGAGTCCCTGCCT
Organism: Meleagris gallopavo; assembly: GCF_905368555.1. Taxonomy (NCBI): domain Eukaryota; kingdom Metazoa; phylum Chordata; class Aves; order Galliformes; family Phasianidae; genus Meleagris; species Meleagris gallopavo. Next base: position 5,225,623 of record NC_139405.1, on the reverse strand, counting down.
TGTGCATCGACCACCAAACCCCATTTGTTATTGCCTGCTGTTGCTCCTGCTTCATGCCCCCACAAAATTACAATGCCATTATCAGAGATAAGCTCATCTCGAGGAGCAGAAGGATGGAAAAACTAGGCAGTACAAGAGGAGACAACATTTCTAAGCGTAGATTATTTGTCCCTCATCCCATCCAACTCAGGATAGCTAACCATCTTCACTGAGCTGCATCAGAAACAAGGAGGCAGCGGCTCTGATACTGGGGACAAGGTAAGCACCAGCTGCTTTCTAAAGCAGATCCACAGGGAAAAAAAAAATCATCTTGACTAAGTTATATTAGCTCCATATAACATCAGGAAACCACCCTTAAAACCAAAAATAAAGCTCAATTAAAACTATTTATATGTTCACTGATACATCCCTCTGGGCAATGAGTTAAGGGCTTTTTGTGCTGGATGTTGTAAATGGCAGAGCTGTCACAAGACAAAACTTTTCTTCTTCCCACTCAGAGGGGAAGGCCAGTGATCAAGCACTGCCCCAGAACAGAAGGATAAGTTGTAAAGCTTACTTGTTCATGATTTATTCATTTTGTCTTTTAAAGTCTTCCTTTTGGGCAGATAAATATATGCTCTTAATGGAAATGAAATGAAAAGGGACATGGATTTAATAATGAGAATGAAAGGAGGAGAAATTCACATAATTCAAAACTCATTTTGTGATATCCAAAATGTTTGGGAAAGAATTTTATCTGCGCTGCAGAACTTGAAGCTGTACTAAGTTCTCCTATTCCTAACTTCAATAGTTAGCTCACTAAATATTTTCCCAGAAGGAACATGAATTAAACATGAAAGGAAAAATTCCACTAAAAACAGCCTAGAGAAAGCAGGTGCAGCTCTTAGAGAAGTGCCTGGCCCCAGTTCAATTCGATGGTGTAAATTACATCTCCAACATCCATGTTGTTGGCATCAGATTAAATTAGGAGCGGAGTCTATGAAATACAAAAAGTTACGCTGATATAAAAACACGGTGAGTGAAGGGAGAAATGTGATCGTGCAAAGAATGATGAGGAAAAGAAAGTGAACGTGGCAGAGTGCTGTAATGTATATGAACAAACAAACCCACCGTGAGTTATAGTCTCCATTAATTCCTTTCCCTGCTGTATTTACTTCTTTTTGCCTACAGGGAAAGAAGCATACAGGCGAATTCCATGTTTCAGATTATGCCTCTATTATCTCCCCAAAGTTTCCAGAACCAATTGGAGTCTGGAGACTTCAGTAATGGGACCCATACATCACAGCAGGTTGTCCAAATAAACTTCTGTTCCGCTTTGCAAAGCTGGTTATTTTTTAAGTGAAGACCTGGGAAGAGACCAATGCTAAAGAGCACTGAATGCCTCCTGCAAGGCACTAAGTGCCTTGAATGTCCATTACAGTGAGAATTGAGAGCAGCTAGCTCTTCAAAAGAGACACTAAAATGCTTTGCAACACTGAGATACAGATATGCCGGACCCTGAACCCCCTTTTCATTTCCTTTTTTTTTTTTTATTTTATATATTCTACTTTTTACTCACTTTAACAAGATCTGTGTGATGCTGCTTTCATCTTTGTTCTTCAGAGGTGAAGACAGCAATGGAAGCGTGTCCGTACACAGCACTTTGCCACCGTAACCCTCTGGTTTTGTTCTAAGGATTACATGGGGATGTGAAGTAGTGCTGCCTGTGCTACTGATTGGCACCACGGGAAGCTGCTGAGCTGCAACAATGACTAAAACACAGCTGTGAACTGCATCCCCCTAGCATGCTGCTCAGCCTTGTAGAGGAGCTGGGGCTTGCACAGAGCACAGGCGCAGTGCCATGATCTCAGGGCCGCTCAGCGGTTAGGGCACACAGTGAGGGCACCAGGCTCACAGCCCTGCCACTGCCAGGCTGGGTGCTTGCGCTGCTCACAGCTGGGATGTGGCTGCTCCATCTGTGCAGCAATAAGCAGTGTAGGAAGGTAATCTGCACTAAGAAAAAGCTTATCTAGGCATAGAATCATAGAATGGCTTGGATTGGAAGGGACCTCAAGAATCAAGAAGCTCCAACCCCCTTGCCACAGGCAGGGCTGCCAATCTTCACATTTAATACCAGACCAGGCTGCCCAGGGCCCCATCCAACCTAGCCTTGAACACCTCCACGGACGGGGCATCCACAGCCTCTCTGGGCAGCTGTTCCAGCACTTCACCATTCTCTCTGTAAAGAACTTCCCCCTGACATCCAACCTCAATCTTCCCTCCCTCAATTTAAAACCATTTCCCTTTGTCCTGATATTATCTACCCTTTCAAAGAGTTGGCTCCTTTCCTGTTTATAGGCAGTGGACAGTGATTCCCTGACAGTCAAAACATACAAACGAGTCTATAGCCATCTCATTATAAACGCTCAGCTGTAATGGAATGAGGGATTTTCACAAGGAAGTGCAGAAGCAGACATTTGCTGTGGTGGACAGTGCTACGCAAGGCACTTTCATCTTGCATTCTCAGAGCTTGTCACATTAACAGAAGTACTTATTTCAATTTCCATGGTTTAGAACAGCCAAAGGGAAACTTGTGACTGATATCAGACCACGAAGGAGGCTGAGAAGCTTTAGAGCAGGCACGGTATTTTCACAAAGCACTTTCTGTGAATACAAAAATACTGCTGTGACATGACAGACCTGATCTTTAATTACCTCTATTCAGCACACAAGCGTGTGTCTGACATAACAAACGTCAGGAACAAAGCTAAGAGGAGATCCTGTGAAACAAGGGATAGACGCAAAAACTATTCCAATACGAGTAAATTGACTCCGAACAACTCCCCGTCAACTGCCATTTTGACAATCAATTACACATTTCCAGTAGGATGCTGCAACACAAAACAGAAGCAGTCAGACTCACTAAATGACACAGACCTTTAAAACAAGAAGAGATGCAGCCCATTCTCTGATAAAAGCAGAAAAAGGAAGAGCGGGGAAAAAAAGGAAAGAAAAGGGGGAAAAAAAAAAAAAGAAATCACCTCTCTTCAATCTGACAATATCTCATTTACTTAAAGTTAGTCCCAAGCAAAATTTAGGATATGATTTTTACCCTGTGATTCAAAATCATAGGATGCCTGACATAAAGTGATGAGACAGAGAATAACCCTTTCTAAAGCAATGGTCCTAATTAATTGATTTCCATTTAGCACTTGCCAATACAAAGCTTTGTTAAACCTTTCCCCTTTTCAAATATCTGTCAAGGAATTAAAAACAGTTCCTGCGCTTTTGTTTCTCTTTAGAAAATTTCTGACTGAGAGTGGGAAATGGGAATCAGTCAGACAAGTGCAAAAATAATTGGGACCTGCACAATCTCTGTTGGTACAAACATCCCAAACCACAACCCAGCCATTAGTAATGTAAACTGCGAGGCTTTGAAAGGCCGAGTGCATCTCCTAGGATACGTCCTGGCATCCAATCGTGGGTGTTTCAGAGATGAGCACTGCCGGGAACACGGGAATTTGGGAGGTGTTGAGTGCCAGGGCTGCAAGAATCTGCTTTCAAGTGTGAGCGACAGTCAAACCTGCACACAGACGAGGGCCAATCAGCACAATCAGATGGAGAGTGAAGGATGAAATGAAGGCCGTAATGAAAAGATGTGCCAGAAACAGGAAATTTTAAAATTTTAAGAAGCAAGATGAGGACTATCCTCCCAATGGTGGAATGCCGTCTGTATATCCAGCTGCAACTTTGTTGGGATAGAACAGAAAACTAGTGATGGTATGGCCCTGAAAACAGATCCTGATCCAGGAGAGCAATTCAAACACGCCATAGCTGCTGTGTGCGTTCATGGCCTAAGAGTGGTGCAACCAATACAAGTAGCCACAATATAATAACCTACAACACACCAACCATGACAACCTGCCTGCACAGCTCTACTACAAGTTCTGGTGTCATTTTAGAAACCTTTGATACTAAAGAGAGTTAGAGAATTGATTTTAAGTCAAAAATCTGACACCTGGCAACGCACATGAAAGTTCCCAAGAGGCCTTAGAAAGGCACATGCAGCTCTGCAGCACCACAGTGCAGCTCAGCTCCGGCTTCATCCTCCCCACGGGCTACAGGAAAGTCCCAGGGCACAATCATGCGTCCAGATCCTGACCGAGCGGCTGGAGATGGGCACAAGACAACACCATCAAGACCCTGACCTTACTGTTTGATTTTCTCTACTAACCCAAAGTCAGGTCCCAAAACTCTCCCCGCCTAAAAAGAGAGAAAAATAACATAGCCACGTGGGTTTAGAAACTGCATTTTGCTGAGTGCTCAGATTGCCTTACCGGGCCCTGGCCAGAAAACCGAAGAAACAGGAAGGATTTGTAGGAGCAAATAAACTGCAGTGTTGTGTGAGAGGAGGAGGTGTTCTGAACAACCGACAGCATTAGCCATGGTTTTAAGGAAGGCCATTAAACTAAGCATCTGCCTAAGCTGTGAGTGTCCAGGCACTCATATACCATGTCAGTGACAATGCACATCAGACACAAAGCCTGGGATGAATAACCACAAATGAAAGCACATTTTTTTTTTAAATTCTTGTACAGGTAAACTATCTCCAAATGCATGAAAATAAAGTCCATGTATAAGCTACAATGAAAGTCAGGAACCTTCAACGCTGTGCTAAGTAGCATATGGAGAAAGCATTTAATTATACATTATGAAGTTATTTACGCAAATTAATCATGGGGCAGATTGACATTAAGATCATAAACACACACTGGAAGCATATACATGTATTTCTACATATCTGAGATGACACTGGTGATCTCAGGGGTTCTCAAACCAGAACAACAAAAATAATAGAATAGTAAAGCTGAATTCCAACCTATTGGAGTCAAAGACAAAACTGGCACTGATGTCAGCAGGGCTTGCAGTCACAGCTACAAGAGGCCAGCAATTCTTAGCAATGGCATAGATGGAGAGGCATAAAAATGGTCCAACAGTGGGAAGAGTTGAATGTGAAATGAGTAGGCGTGCATTATAAGTGGGAATCTAAATAGACTTAACTAGCAATCTTCAGAATGCTGGTGTTTGATAAATCTTCTATGTGAGTTGCGTTCAATGGGTATATCTTATCTCCCAAGCACTGAAAAATAAATAATGGATAATGAAGATATAAGAGATATTCAATTCACCTAAGCTTTTCATGTGATAAGGTTAAAGAAAAGGTTCAGTTACAGTGCAACATTCAAGTTAGCATGAAGATAACAATGGGCAGGTAGTCATTGCTTGACTATACGAACAAAAGAAAAATGAAAGCTTGGCAAGGAAAAAAGACGGGCTAAAAATTAATCAATCTTGACTACCTACGCAAACATAGGTGACACTTGATAATGTCACTCATTAGAATTGCAGAAACATTCTTTTTTAAGTAATGTATTTCAGTGGGATTTCTTGTCTTACCACCATTTATTCTCCCTGTCTCTTAAAGAAATGCATGTCTTCTCATAACAATTTGCTCATTAACGAGAATCCAGATTTAATATATTTGTTGTGAGATACTGCCTAATAAAACAAAGAATTGCAGTGTATCATGTTGTCTTAGAATCAGCTGGGACAGAATTGTTTTCTTCAGAGTGTCTGGTATGATGTTGTGTATGGGCTCTTAGAAAAAAAACAATGTTGATAACCCACCAATGTTTATAGCTGCTGCTAAGCAGTGAGGTAAGAGCCACATACATTTGCAGTGAAGGGCCCAAGGAGCTGGAAAGGAGCAGAATTAGGACAGCTGACTTGAACTGGCCAAAAGGATATTCCATATTATATGACATTAAGCAAGAGTTCTGAAGGGAGAGGTAGTTCATCTTTCTCTTCTGCTGCTCACGGGCTAGCTGGGCATCAGTTAGGGGGTCGTGAGCGATTGTTTGCACAAAACTGGTTAGATATAGTATATAAATATATATTTGTCAATTATTATCCCTTTCCTTTTCCCTACCTTAGTAAATAGTTTTATCTCAACCCATGAGTTATAGTTAGTTTTTATCCCCTGATTCTCTTCCCCATCACACTCAGAAGGGAGGTAGAGAGCAGACAACTGCGCAGTGCTCAGCCACCTGCCGGGTTAAACAACAGCATACAGAGGGGAAAAAAAAGACAAATTCACTTGCACAACACCTGCCAGTCTTTCTGATTAGTAGATGGGTAAGAAAATGCAACTCATTCTCACAATATATACCTGCATACACTAAATGACAGTTTCTGGTAAATAAAGATGAAAATTATCTATAGTATTCCTATTTCTCTGTTCACAGTAAAGGTAAATGTCTTTCCAAAATGGCTATGCACCAGTGAAAGAGTAATCAATATTACCACGAATACTAGCATCACCTCTTACAGAGAATTTCATTGTCCCTAATGAATAGGGTTTTTTCCAGCTATTTTCTCACATAAATGCAGGAGCGCAACAATAATTCTGGACGCTCACAGAGATGTGTGTTACATAAAACAAAGCCACTGTTGCTAAATATTCCTTCTACAGGAAAGGATAAGTCTAGAAAAATGTTTTACTCAAACTTGTATCCGCCACTGTAAGCTTAAACATGTGAAAATAATGATAATGCAATAAGAGCTGAGTGTCTTAGCTGAGACAAATGATGCAAAGCCATAAAAGTAACACAGTACCTACCCCAGTAAAACAAGTCAAACAGGGCTGCTGCTCTAGCACTCAGGCTCTCTGAAAGTTCTACATCTCCAGCTACAGGATTGTGGTGCTCTCATCAAGCAATTTAATGTTTTCACTGGACAGAACTATTGAGTTATTCACTATTACCTGTTAGGCTTCTGTTTGATTTTAAAATTGCTCCAGATTTTCAGTGGTAACCTACAGTACTCCAATCCCATCACCCAATACATTTGTTAAAAGGGCGACTCCAGGAGTGTTTATTTTGGGTGTAACACCAGATGGCAATTGCCCAACATATCTCAGGCTTTGCCATACCTTGCACTGGGTGTCAGAACACCTAACCTCAGAAGCCCAGTGACTAGAGAATCTCTGACCATTCAGCAGAAACCAAAACCTCTCTCTCCAATCTGTGTTTCAACTTCCTTTGCTAAGTTTCGGGGTAGACCACTGGGACATAATATTGATCACGTTTACTGTTGCCTCTACTCATCCATAATGGAACAACAGCTTATAAAACTAGTTCATTAATGGCTTGACTTGGGAGAAATTTGCTTAAAGGCAGTGGCCCAACATTGATGTCTTAAATATTGATAGCCACTCCTGAATAAATACCTGGAAAAGCATTCCAGCACTTACTATAATAATCAGCTGTGAAGTATCGTTAGCTTCTCAGCTCTTGGTGCCATAAGCGTGCCTGCAACAAAAGCTGTGGAGCTAGCTCAGCATACAAAATTAGCTGATAATTCTAAACATGAGTGGGATATAGAGCTAATTGGAAAGTCCCCCAGCATTAAATAATCCCCATCTGTCTTCAGAAGCACAGTATCAATCACAGTGACTATTGCAGCGATCTTCCTTTTCTGGCATTCTCAAAAGAGGAAATGGAAAACGCACAGAACATATAAATCATTTTGATATAAAAAGAAAGTGCTTAGGCAACCATGTAATGAAGCCCCAGCACTGTCATCTAGGTTAAAGGCCATAAAAAGTTTTGTAAGAGTATGAGCATAAACAGTATAGCATAATGGAAACCTGGTTTACGGTCCTCAACAATATAAAACTACCTAAAATAAACACAAAAGCTAAATAACCTCTTAAAAAAGTAACCATAGTAATCACAGAATCACAGAATCACAGAATTGTAGGGGTTGGAAGGGACCTCTAGAGATCATCGAGACCAACCCCCCTGCCAAAGCAGGTTCCCTACACCAGGTCGCACAGGTAGGCGTCCAGGCGAGACTCGAATATCTCCAGAGAAGGAGACTCCACAACCTCCCTGGGCAGCCTGTTCCAGTGCTCCGTCACCCTCACCGTGAAGAAGTTCTTACGCACATTCGTGCGAAACTTCCTATGCTGCAGCTTATGTCCGTTTCCCCTCGTCCTGTCTCCACGTACCACTGAAAAGAGCCTGGCCTCACCACTATGGCCGCCACACCTCAGATATTTATAAACCTGGATCAGGTCCCCTCTCAGTCTTCTTTTCTCAAGGCTAAACAGACCCAGTTTACTTAGCCTTTCTTCATAGGGGAGATGCTCCAGGCCCTTCACCATCTTTGTGGCCCTCCGCTGGACTCTTTCCAAGAGATCCCTGTCTTTTTTGTACTGGGGAGCCCAGAACTGGACACAGTACTCCAGATGAGGCCTTACCAGGGCAGAGTAGAGGGGGAGGATCACCTCCCTCGACCTGCTGGACACGCTCTTCTTAATGCACCCCAGAATGCCATTGGCCTTTTTGGCCACGAGGGCACACTGCTGGCTCATGGCCAACCTGTCGTCCACCAGGACGCCCAGGTCCCTCTCTGCAGAGCTCCTCTCCAGCAGCTCATCCCCCAGAAGATAAGGACTAAGCTATGTGACCTATTCCAAGTCTTACTTTGTAGTATGTTTTTTTTTGTTTGTTTGTTTTTTGCATTTTTTGTTGCAAATATTGGGTTGCCAGTTAGATTAGCCGTGCTGTGAAAAGTGTCCAGCTCATTCTCAAGGCACATTTCTTTCACACTTATTAGAAAGTAGGAACTTGAGAACTCAAGAGCCAAAAGTGATGCTATCTCACGCACTACAGAAAGACTACTGGTTATCTCTAGTCATGAAAGCCATTACAGAGCAGTTATCAGATAAAGAATTAAATGCTTTCTGCCTCATTCAGGACAGAGCCATGCTTATTGTTAAAAAATAATAAAAACAGGTAGGGCTAGATTTAGGCATGAACAGGTTTTCTTCATCCTACTCAACACATGCCATCCTGGACAACTTCTAGAATGTCAGCAAATGTTTGCTGCAGACTCTGCAATATGCTGTCTGTGTCTGCAATTGCATTCGCATTATTTATAAATTCTTGTTTTTATATTTATGTTCATTTAGAACCAGCAGCTTTTAATCTGAGAACAGATACACTAAAGGGTCCTTGAAGGAAAAAGAAACCAAAATGAAGCAAAACTTCAATTGCACAGAGAAAGAATTGACATCAAATTAAGTTCTAGATAGACTTGAGGGGGGCCATGCCCTCCCAGCCACAGCCCTGCAGAGCTATGCTGTCACCCCGAGGGAGGAGAAAAGGTCAACTGGGAGGTTTGGATTTGCCCTGCCAACATCAGCCTCTTCCTTCTATCATCTAAGCAGGCCTTTGAAATGGCCATTTCAATGGCTCAGTCCAGTGCTTGGATACACACAAAGTCTGGCAAATACCAAACATATTTGCCAGTGAAAATCAGAATGTGAAGTATACATGCTATTAATGAACTAATGGAGAAGTATGTCAAAACGTTGGCTTCAAGGATTCTTGGAATATTCTTTGGCCAAAGCATGATGCAGAATAATACACAGTTTTAATGAGCACGAATACATTAAGGAGAACGTTTTAAAAGATACGCGAATTTGACTTTACATAAAATTATCATGAGACCCTTTAGGTACTGATTAATTTTTTTAAGGTCAATTAATATAACGATGCTGATTTTTAATATACTTTTTAACAAGCTGATAAATATTCATGTTACTTCAGCACTGTCACACCGAGACAAATGAACATGATATACAGCTCACCAGGAAGTTAAATCTGAGCATTAGATGTACGCATTAGAGAAAGGATATTCAGCTGTAACTGTGTAACTCCAAGCTCCACTTAGTGTGGTTTAAGAAGAGAGAGGCAGAACTCCTAGGCTATTTCATAACATTAATAAGGGCAACAAATTTTATTTTCTTTTTCTGCAGCAGCCAATTTCATTTTTTTTTTTTTTTTTTTTTTGAAGTTACAGAAATTCCTCTGTTTGTGCTACGGACACCAACACAGTGCTTACAGACCTGCCGATTGCTCACATTAGCTTGTAGAAATTGTCTTGAGCTTTCCCCAGCCACTATTAGCTTCTATGAAACTTTTAAGGTAGTTTTATGTACCTAATTCTCTCCCCTGATTTTTCCAAGTAGCATTTTGACAGTAATTTACCATATTCACTTCAGTAGTATAATGAATGATCTCCCTAGTTTTTTGGAACTTTTCTTCTGTTGTCATGAAACGGTGGTCTGAATTTCCATTTTCAGTTGATACTTATCTAGCTAGTATTCCTGTTGTTTTTCCTTGCCTCTCCAGAAATTCATCCATACTTTCCATCCGTATCAGTAGGAATCGTTCTGAACTCCACCACGCACCCAACACAAGGGTCTCTCTACAGCAGTCTCGGAGAGGCTCTGTGTCAGGTCACCCCTTAATACTGACAGATAGGTTCACATGTAATTCCTTTACTAAACTGCCAGACTGAGAGTCACAGAACAAAAGGTACATATTGAAGAAACAGGTATTGATGGTAATTTTTAGTCAGGTGGGTTTAGAACTGACATACAACATGCCTTTTGAAGTCATATGGTAAAAAACACCATACATCACTTGGAGGGCACTTATTAAAGAGCAAACAATAACTCCTAGTATGAAAAAAATCTCTAAGTCCAAAAAGCTTTTGCTACCACTTTCAAAAAATGTAAATTTTCCAGGAGTGCTGCATCAGCAGTTCCCCATTGTCATCATTTCCTTTATTCAGCTGCAAGTGGTGTGGGCCTTCTCCACCAGCACTAACAGTGCCACAGCAACTGCTGTAGCTACTGAGTATAAACAAAGCAACTGTCTCCAATTTTCATCGCTTCTTACTTGCATTCACTTTTCCATTTGCCCTTGAATTGGAGCACAGTTGATCCCGTGTTCCACTACTGCTGGAAAATTAAGACAACCTAAGTTTTCTTTCTTTCATTCTAAGTTTCACAATGAATTCAAATTTTTGCCTTTCCCAAAAACAGAATCTAACTTGCAAGAAACCCTCAAGTTATAGAGACTGTTATTAACAGCCTGCCTTCACAAATTCCTACTATACAGTCTTTTTCACCATCTCTCATCTTTTATCCAATAGTTTAACTGATTTAAAATCCATGTTTAAAACATTCTGAAACAGCCAAGCAGCACTGTGAATTTGTTCTTCAACTTAACATGTTTATTGAAGAATTATTTCTACTTATTCAGTCCATTTTTTGTACTTGCTGAGAAAACAGGCAGGCCCAGACAATTTCTTATAAGATTTGGATGTTTGGTATTCTTTCATGTTTATCTAAATTTATTAAATTGTTTGGGTGCTTGCTGTCAAATGAGATTTATTTTAGCAAGTGGAAAAGTTAATGAAGATGTTTATTTCAAAAGCGTTATCAATTATTGTTTTTCTAATGCTTACTATACTTGTGATAATAATAAAGAGTAGTCAATAGAAGGGAAACCTCCTGATACCATTAAAAAGTCATTAAGTTTTCATCTTGATATAAATTCTCATTCTCAAGTATGTTTTTCATGTGCCAGCTTTGCCAAATGCAAGATACATTATTTGTTCTCTTAGCTGAATTGGAGAACTATATGAAAACTGTTACTTCCCATGGCATTTCTGCTCCACAACCTTCTCCTGAATCTTTAAACATTACTTTATGCCAAATGGTTGCTACCTAAAGCTAAGTTAAAATGTAATGATGATTTTGTTTTTTGTGCTAGTCAGAAACTCGCATCCTGCTGCTATAAACATACAGATACGGACAAAAACGTTGAAGTGAATCAGAATAGTCAAAAATAAGCTTGGAAATAGGGAGGAACATTCACAGTGTTATGAGTCTTTATTAGGTTTGGAGCTATAATTACCTAAGATTCATTTTGCAGATGTAGTGCTTGAAGACTGACCGGATTTACATTGAGTCTGAGGAACGTATGCATCCCAAAGCTGATGCTCATGTAGTCACTGAATGGAGAAATATTACGGCAGCTGCTCGCCCTAGAACTGAGACATTCACAACACAAGCTCTGTAGTCACTGTGTTAAAACGCTTCTTAGAAAGCACACTTCATAGAGAGCTTCCTGAAGCCTAACTTAGTGCCTCTCTCTGGGACTTCCCACAGTCCTCCCATGCTCACTGGGAAATCAGAGCGTTACGTGTTACATTCCTATCAGCGTCCAGCTTCGGACACACAGAAGAAGAGTACACATTCTCCCAAAGGAAACAGACTGGCAGATTGCTTACTAAGGTCTTCTCTTAATGCATTTTATTCCCTCTTACAGTTTGAGCTACTTTACCTTTGCACAAGCGCTCAGAAAATTTTTAACAGTTTTGTCACTCACCTCCACTACAAAAGATAGCTACCTTCAAACAAGCTCTTATTGCAAGGAACATGATTGCAAGAATAATTAAAGACAAAGACTGTGCGTAAAATTCTCACAGTACTGCATGAGCTCAGTGATTCCCAGAGCTGTGATCCTGGTGTCAAAGTGCAGTGAGAGGACCGGTATGTGAGAAGTACCTCCCAGCACTAACAGAAATGGAGAACGCTTCCCAAAGAAAAATGTTTCTTCTCTAAGTAATGAAGAGGATGATGCAAGTAGTGCAACTTAGCTAAGCAGCTTTTCTAATTAGAGTGGCCTTGGGTATCCTGCTGCCACAGGGATCAGGGTGCATAGCAACCTCATCAGGGCAGGTACTTAACAACAGCTGTAAATACTGGAGATTCTCTTCCCAACATGGCAAAGATTAAAACAAGCCCACACGATTAATCTGCCTGGAGAAATCTAACGTACGAGAACAGGGAGGTGCAGACCCACCACATGATGTGATGAGAACGTGCAAAGGCAACCTGGACATCAATATTCAAAATAAGCAATTTTTAAAAAGCCAACTCCCTCCTCTCACATGATGGAGACAGCAGTGAGAAGCAAGGAACACCAGATCAATCCCACAAGGAACTGGGACTATTTGACACTGCTCTCGTGCCTGACTCTACAGGGAAGCCCACGCACAGCACCAGGAGGCAGGAGACCCTTCTGGCCCGCCAGTCTCAAACTGCCACACGTGTAGCAGGGGAGAAGTGCTATCTTGCCATCCTATTGCTTTTCCTTTCTCAAGTCTGAGAGCTCTAGTACAGAATCCATGCTACAAAGGGGTTCCTTCAGGTAGGGAGCGTAGATACAACTGTAAACTGAATTAAAGCACAAGTACATGAATGCACCCTTAGAAATCCAGGGACCTGAAGTGCTGTTTTGGCTCTGAGGATTTGAGTTTATTACAAATCTTCCTCCTCTTCTGCCTTACAAGAATCCATTTAATAGCCGTCAATCTAATTTTTACTGCAAAAATACAACTGAAAATTTTGTCACAGATTCAATGGAAAACTATGTTTTAATATGAACCATACATTTTCCAATCCCTGCTGCATTAAATTCTCCTCTGGATAACAAATCAGATATTCTTTTATTAGCATACTTCATTTCTAAGCCTTTCAACACAGAAATAATATTTTTAGCAAGAGATGGCTCTTAGACAACAAAAAGATATTAAATAGTAGGTTTAAAAATCTCCTTTCTTCTGGAAGTCCATATATATATATGTATATGCAGAGGGTAACAGAACAATTTTGTTACCTCAAGATTCATTAACTGCCAATCTCACTAACAGATGGGCAAGAAAGAAAACGAGGACGGGAACCTTCTGAATATTTCATTAACTCTGATATTCAATTATTATAACAATGCCACTCAAGCGAGCTTGCTGTGAATTTCTGTTACAGATTGCATTTTTAGGAAAGTGATAACCAATCAATTTGAACACTCACAAAATTGTTTTTCAGTACCATTAATAATGTATATTATTCATCTTCCCATTGGAAACAGGAAAAAGCTGTTCAAACTAAAAATCTTAGAATTCAAGACCAAGTCACTTAAAATTTTAAACGTGGATAATTCTCCATTGATGCAGTCCAATATATATGTATATACCATTTTTGTATTTTGCTGATTATAACTCATACAGCAAAAGGAGTAACACTTTTTTCTGGTCTTAAATCTCACCAGACCCTGCTTATATTACACAGTGACTTGTGGAACGTAACTGTTCAAAATGCACTTCAAGATTTTCAGCGTATCCTGTCCTGCAGAATTCAGTAACTTACAGCAAGACCTTTCTATTTCATAATAGGAACATTTCTATGTTGCATTTACTGACATCTACAATACAGGTAGCCCTCTGAAACACTTGCCATGTCATCAAAAGCCCTCAGCAGAAGTCATCTTATAAATGCTCTCACAAGAGAGTGATGTAGCACTGTTCCCCCCACTGCTTCCTGCCATCCCGAGACATCCAGAACCAAGAAAACGTTATTTAAATGACTTTTCATTACGCTAATTAGAACAAAACTGCTCCTGAAGGTAAATTAATAACAACAGCAACAACAGACACAAGAAATCCCGCACCTCAGCTGATGGAAACCTCTTGCCACTTGGAGGCACAGTAACCAACAGAGAAATGTGCACATTTCTGAAGTATGCAAGTGATCACACCTGGAAGAGGTTTTCAAAGGACCTATAGTCCTATTGCCCATTGGAACTCACAGCTGTGCCACTCGGTTCTCTCCCTCACTCCAGGGACCTGGGAACCTCTCCCAGCTGGGCAGCAGCTCAGCCCACACACCTTTGCATCTCGCCGTTTGATTGGTACTCACTCAGCATGTCCCTTGAACAAACTGAGCTTTGGGAACTGCTTCACTGCAACAAATCCCACTACGTGATTCATGGATGAACTTTGAGGCTAGTTGCCAATACCAGGATGCTCTGCATCTTGTCACAGTTACATTACCACAGGTATATTCATAGCTCGGCACACACAGGAGAGAAGACAGGAGGTTGCCGATCTCCCCATTAATCTTTACTTTAAAAGCGCTAATTATTTTGCAGTCTCATATTGCATCTTTAATAAAGATCAGCTGTCACAGCTGCAAGTGCTGGTTATCTAATTACACACAAACAAAGCACATCCCTGTATATTTTGAAAAATACAGTTAAAACGTACGTTTCTCCTGCTGAAAGCCAATTCCGTTTGATTCCATTGAGTTCAGCGATAGCTGATGAGTAAAGTTGTCCCTAAAACACGAGCAGACAAAATCATCCCAAGACAATCCTTTTTTTATCTGCAGCTAACAATTATGTGCCATTAGCGTTCTCTGAACAAGAAAAATCACACCAAACCCACATTGCAGAGAACATAAGATATCAATTATGCTCAGCAGCAGCTAGCCCACATATGAGAAACGTCTCATCTGCAGCTCTAGCCTCAACCCAAGCTGTTGCAGTGCGGTCACACAAGTAGCCACTGCAAAATAACTGCCAATGTTTATACGGCTTTAGAACAAGCTCTGTTCAAAGCCTTGAGAATTCTGGTAATAGTTTTGAAGTCTGTCAAAACAGAAACAAAAACAAACAGAACCTCCCCAAGCACACGTACATTCGGATACTCTGGTTAAAGCTGTCTGAGCCTTATGTTCCCCATTTGCGCGACTCAGGCAGTAACACCAACGTCACCCACCAGGGCTGTCTGAACCGCGTTGGTTAGAATTTGTGAGGAGCTTTTAGGTGCAGAAGCAGTTGTCCCCAAGCTGCTCTTCGGTGCTAACATCACTCAGATTCTTTTTGCCCAACTGTCAAACAGTGGTTGAGAACGAGCAGACCGCAGTCAGAAAAGCCTGAACATGGAAGGCTGCACTTAAGAATAGTTTTAAGAAGCAATTAACTTTGCAACTAATATGATCTCTCCATGTAGGAAGATTGTGATTTATTATTTTTAGATGTGATGCCCATCCATACATAGAATTAAACTTCGGCTGCTTTTGTCATAGGAAAGGACTTGGTACGTGCAAATTAAGACTTTCTGTTTTAATTATTTTCCTCAAACACTTTTATTGGCAATGTCATTTACTGTGCTAATCGGATGGATATGCCTTCCTCCCCCCCCCCCCGTGGATAAAATGACACAAACATGTAAATCCCTTACTTTACTTTCAATGTAACAAACAGTTACAAAACATGCTTCAGTTAAAAATGAGTTTATTAAAGATTCGATCATCAAGTATAAACCAATCTTTAACTACTGCTGACAAACGATTGCTTAGGGACTCCTGTTCATCCAAACAAGTGAATCTGTGCTCCCTGCATTTCTCCTTGCTCTTACATCATAAACTATTTTTATAGTACCTTCTACACAATGCATCACCAGGCACTTTATGCTATAAGACTAATCAGAAGATAAAACACTGCCGGAGCTTATAGCACTGACATAAAATTCAGCAACTAGTAAAGCCTAAATTAAGAAATAAACTTTCTACGCTGATTTACAAACTAATGGAAGCATGCACTCCCTGCACACGAGGATGTGTGACAAGTCTGGAGATGGGGAGCATAGCAATTCAAAGCTTATCTTCAATACAGCTTGCATGCAAACCTTGAAAGTTACTGGGGAGATTTCAAAGAGCCTAAAACACACACATACAATGAAAACATCAGCTGCTCAATGCACGCAACACACATACAGTTTTCAAAGGACCCAGGTTTTAAATAAGCATCAGAACCCTGACCAAAAGCAATTCTAACTTCTGCAATATTGTCTGATGATTGCTTGTATTATCTCCACCCAGGGAAGTAATAGGCAGCTCCTTCTCTCAACACAGAAGTGGCTGAATTCATTTAATGAACCACTGCAAAGGTAGAAAAGTAAAAATGGTTTGGAAGGCCAACCAACTCAACCAAAACCTGATGAGAAGCCAACAATCCAATACTTAAAAAAAATCTATTATTTTACTTAATAAATATTTGCCAGGAACGTGCACTCCCACCCTCACTCATCACTACTTGTGAATATCACTACTACCTGATATGCAGCAGGGAAAAAGTCCAACCAATCGCTGGTATATTGGTAGTGAATTGGAGAGCCAAAAATTAACTGATGAAAAAAATTACAGTACTTAGCACAGTATTAACAAAAATATTTGTGCATAGGAATAACACTCCTGCAATAGCCATTATCAACCAGATCATATGGGCAGAACTCATAACCCATTTAAATCAACCTTCAGTGCGTTTCAGCAAACAGGGAGATTTAAGAGGCTAAAAAAACTAAAATGCAGCAATGACATAGAAGTCAGGACTCATAAATCCAGAGCTCAGATCCAAAACAACTCTATTCCATAGTTAGCCGAGAAAAGAAGCAACCCTTCCATAAAAAGGCCCTGAACTATATACATTTTAAAATTAACAGTAGCAAAAGACACTTCGTGTTGAAAAACAACAGTATAGCAAGTTCTCCAGTGTGGGAGTGGTGTGCATCACAAGTATCATCACAGGACTTTCTATAGAGAAAGCATCATTAGGTGGGCTGTAGGTGATAACAAAAGCAGCCCGAGGAGCTTTAATATAAGTTGGCATATGAATTTTAGACCACAAAAATCAAATTAGGAGTATTCCTCTAGAATGAACAAAGAATCAAAGAGGGAAAAAGGACTTGATACAGTGTGGTTAATGAGCCCAAAGGACAGCCAAGCCTATTAGCGATGCTAGAGCCTGCAATAATAAAACAAGATCTTCTGGGATCCATGTACAATTCCATGTACTATAATTGGATTTGCAATTCAACAGTAAACATCTTTACAGCCATACACTGTGGAAGTGAAAAATACCTATAATTATCTTCTTCTAAATCCAGCTAACATACTAGCAGATCCCAGTTAAAACTCAATGCAGGAGGAGTTAGTTATTGCTGCAGCCATTGTACTGCTTGGCTTTTAATTAAAGCCCAGTGTATGCATTGATTATTCACAATAGAAAACAAAAAACAAAACGTGCTCACACTGGTATGTGTCACTGATTAAAAATAATAGTTAAAAAAATACTTCTGCATTAAAAAAAAAGTTAGATACATTTTGTGGTTCAGAAACCTTCAAGCCACATTGCCTCCCAGCACTGGCACCTCCCCACGTGGGAACCCACACAGCTCAGCACCCAGAGCATCCACCTCTGTGATGACCTGAGAGAAGGCAGGAGCAGTCTGCCTGCACCAGGGCTGTCCTCTGCATGCTGGGAGAGGGGACATGGTAACATGTCCGAGTCTGCAAGGTGCGATGGATTCATGTTAGAATATCTGAAAGATTTCTCTGAAAGGCAGAGTATTAAGGCTGTGCTCGAGGCACCTGCTCTGTAAGTATACTCTGAAATGAGAAACAAGAAAGTGTTCAAAAAGAAGAAACGTATACCTTGATAAGTGGCTTAAAATCCTTGCAAAATAATCCCCAATCCTCTTATATTTCCTAGATCTAATCCACAAAAAAACATGAAGACAGTAATAGAGGGAGTAGCACAGAAAAATAACCTTGCAAGATGCTCTTGTTATTGCTTATGACCTCGCAAGGTCACGAGCGGAGCGCTCTGAGGTGCTCCTGTTGCTCCTCAATGATCTTAAGCTGCCATGGCAGAGGACACAGAAACTGCAGATCATCTGCAACAGATGCAGCATACTGTATGCTCCGATAAATTCCTTCACAAAGCCAAAACAGGGCTGTGAATAATTACAGGGGAACAAGTAACTATTAAGGGGAGCGTGGCCTGCAAGTTGAACACCAGTAACAAAGAGCTAAATTGCGAGGATTTGTGAGCGACTGAAAAAACCCTGCTCAGTGGATTGTGGTTTGAAAAGCTCTGCCTGAATCGGCCAGAAATTTACATGATGATCAAAGGTAAAGTACGTTCAGCTGAAGAATAGCAGAAACACGCTCCCATTTCTTAAGGTAGGATAGGAGACTGGATACCACAGGCAGAAAGATGAGAACACAGCCCCACTGCTGCAAATCAAGGTTAAAACATTTGCCACTAGATACAGAATTCAGGTGGAATTAAGTTTTTTCACTAAGGCTCAGAATGACAAGCAGAATGCACACCAACAGCCAGGCTGGACAGAAGCACGACCACAAGTTGTGTTGGCAACAGATCTGGGTGCAAGGGCAGGAGATAAGAACTGAAGATCCCACCTACAGAACTGGAGGGTAAAAAGGTCATGGGAGCACATCTGCTTTATAACTCTGCTTAGCTTCTGTTACCTCCAAAAAAACCAAAGCCTAAATAAGTGAATAGAGACATGCATTTACATATGAGCATCTAAAATAGAGCCACTTGAATGGCAGCCACTCCCAACCCACTCCTCTCTGCATTCAGGTCTCGTCGGTACACAAAAGCTTTGACTCCAGCAATATCAGAATTCAGATCTAGTGTTTTTAAAGATGTTTCAAACACCGCCAATTCAAATAGCTTCACAATCTAGGACTGAACATTAAGAAGATATCTTCCTGTACTTCTCTCAAGCTGGGCACGTGCCATATAATTATACGTTCCTGACTTTTCGCTAAAGAACATCCACAGTAAATTTGACCTTGGAATTGTCAGAAGTAAATCTCGTACTTTCAAGCTGAGGCACTCTTGATGCAACCAGTACACGAAAGCGTCTCTCCTAACGTCTGTTTTCAGATTTATGTCAGTAGGACATTTCTATTAATAGACAGAAAAATCACATCCAAGAAATCACTGTACCTTCCACCAAATGAACAAACAGCCTATCTTACTTCTTAGGGCATAGCCTCCACCTTAAGTCCTCCTCTGATAACACATTAAGAAATAACATAGAACATACTAAGAAAACAAGAACTCACTGCTGATATGGAGATGGTCACCTTTTACAGATTTCAGATTTGAAGTTCTCCACTTAGTTCAGCAATGAACTTTCAACGAAGCTGGTGCATTAGGATAAACAGTAATAGGTGGTGTTCAGCTCACAGAGAAGCAAAACTGCTTCTAGTGGGTTCTTGGCAATACTAGTTAAAGCCTTCACAGGTAGGCCAAAATTAATGTATAGAAACTAGAATGGAACTCACCCAGCTGGCAAAGGGGCTCTCTGGCTGTGCAACACACCTACTTGAGAAACAACTCAGGTCCCAGAGCTGCTCTCCCTTCAGTGGCTGGCTTTTATATGTGCTCAGGGAGGTCCTAGGCTAAGTCCAGCCCTTCTGGTCAGCTAGAGAGCACAGCTGCAAACAACTTGTCTGTGCTCCCTGGGCAGCCACAGCCCTTCACCAGGTGTGCAATCAGCAGTTCAAGCCAGGACCTAACAGTTCCCCCACAGGTGGTCACTTAGCCTAACTGTGCCAAGAAACCAAATGGCAGCAGGAGATGGAACAGCTACAGGCAACAACGTGGCAAGAAGATAATGGAGAGCACTAATGGCACTATGGAGAGAAGATCCCAGAGTGCCAAGATACTGATTGTCATAAAGTGTCCTTGAATAGCTTTCAATTAGGCCTCAGACAAGCTTAAAGTGCAAACAGCAAACTGTTCCCAATTTGATCAGCATAAGTAATGCACTTGCTTACTGTCTTAATGAAGATCTAGTCAGAGAAGTACATTTTTATATATCAAAAAAGTCCATAATCGGATCATTATCCAGAAGACTGAGACATGATTTAGCAGAAGGTTGTCAGTTAGGGTAGTATGGTTAGGTTGCTGCTGGACTTGATGATCTTCAAGATCTTTTCCAACCTGAGCAATTCTATGACTGCTATTGAATGGGTGACACATCCAATAGCTGTATTTATAGTTCAGGGGGTCAGCACGGATTTCTCAATGGTTCACATTCTCCTTGGCCTGAAACATTCACTCCAACAATCATCAAAACAGCAGCACAACAATACAAATTGATGAATTCGTGAAGGAAAATCATCTCACAACCGTGAATAGACATTTACTAATACTATAGCATGAGGGAATTAAAACCCAGGACTGTGTCAAGTCAAAAATTTGTAGGAAACATATATTCAGGAGAGCAAGCATTTCCAACAGTTCTATTCCTTGCAGTAGGAAAATTCCCTGACAAAGCTGTTGCTAATTTCAGCTGCTACCTTGCTCCCAGCATTCGGCACACCTGGGGCTGGCGATGGGGAGCAGACAGACCCAGTTGCAACAAACCATGTCCTCTGCAAAAGCCAGTTATTCATGCTTGCAAACCTGCTAAATTTTTGACAGAGTGAAAAATGTCTTTCTAATGTAGACAGATGAGCTCTAACCTATGGTAATCTAATACACTACTCTGATGAAGAAACCAGAGTAGAAAATGTGAGATTAGATTCTGATTTCAGTCATAGAAGCAAAAGCAGCACAAGATTGACAGCTGGTGTCCAGCCCTTTGAGTTTAGAAACAAAACCTGACAACAGTGTCTCAATCACCATCCCATAAAATGTATTTCTCAATCTCCTTAAATGATCCAATGTTGACTAAAGCACGTGCCAAACTGCAGTTTGCCTGAGGTTAGCTCAGATTTTCTGTGTACGTAATGGTAAGTCTTGCAGTTTGCTGTGAAAAGCCTCTGGGTTCTTAAAATGGCTCAGGAGTAAGAGAAAAAATAGGAGAAAGTGGTAAAATACACATAGAAAACGAAGTGGAATCCTAAAGAACTGACAACATTTAAAGTGGGAGAGAGATGCATGCTGAAGCTTCGGTACCACACAAACTGCTTCTCAGCTGGATCAGCAGACGGCACGGAAGAGAAATCAGCTTCCAAAGGACAATGCAATTATTTCAACAGGTTCTTCCTTGCAAGACGTAATTATAGCCTTGGAAATACCAAAGGGCTGCATAAAAAATACTGAACTGCTATGGTTTAAGGAAATGGTTCACAATTCAGAAAAATCAACAGGCAATTTTACCTTCAAATGAAAACAAAAAAAAATTACTTACAAGCATGGTTTGAAAAGAGAAGAAAGGAGAAAAAACGACAAAAAAAAAAAAAAAAGAAAAAAGAAAAAAGAAAAAAAAAGAAATTGGAAAAGAAAAAAAAAGGGGAGGTGGAGAGAGAAAGAAGCATTTCATATTAACAACATTCCAATTCAACCAACATTTGATTTTACAAGCATGGAGTTTAATTATACAGTAGGCTGAAGAAGATTTAAAATAAGTTCATACACAAACTTAATGAAAAACAAGCCTGGTTGATACGGAGATGAAAACAAGGAAGGCTGGCTAACAATTCTGTCATGAACAACTGAATTCCTTCATGCTCTTTAGCCGCATTTGCCAGCAATAAAAATAATCTCATTCCAGATTTTAAGCATGACATACCAGAGAGCTTGGTCTGTCCCTCACAAGAGGTTAGATCCTACTAACTGCATCATGTATGCAACATTAGGCAAAACGTGGAAGGAAAAAATGTAGTTTTAGGGTTGTTCACAACTCTTTTGCTTCAGATGCTTCCAAGCAAAAATGATGCAAATTAAATAAAAATGTGTCCTCCAGATTTGTAGGATCGTATTTTTAAAGTCGTATCTTTTACTCTTTCTATGACTGGAGGCATATGTCAATGGGTTCCTGCAAAATCCACTTAGAAATCCATGCTCTGAACCCAAAAGCTGCCAGAGGTTAGAGAAAGTAATCGTCAGGGGAAAAAAAAAAAAAAGCTACACACAAAAATCCAAACCTAATGATTTCAAAAATAAGTTCCCTCTGTACAACTTTCTATAAATGAAAACAGACTTAAAAATTAATTTCTGAGATTTTCTTTAAAAAAACGTAGGAAAATTAGGGTCTTTCATTACTTCGGCCTTTGCTACTTCACAGACTTTCTGGACTGCTTGCCTTCACTGCCTTGGGGAGCAGTAACTATGATTATACAGTACAAAATAAGTAGATTAGCCCTAAGGTTGGATGAAACACCTAAAATTTTTTTATTCCTTTCAGGGTTATGAAAATGTCCACTGATTTTTTTCTTAATAAGATGAGTAAGTTCTGCCTGAGGCTAGGAGAGTTCCAAGCAGCTTAGCTAAGGAGTCTTAGCAAAAGTGTAATCACCCGTTGGCTTCATCTGAATGACCATTTCTAGTTCCTCTGTACATATTCCAATTGGCCTTAAAAATGTGCATTTTTTTTCCTATAATAAATTCCCCTTTAGGGTAACATTGCAAGAGTGCAGGTGCAAATTTCCCAGACAACGTCTTGTGGAAATTCTGATCTTTCATACTGAAATACGGAGAAAAAAAGATTTGATAAAATGTTTTGCTACACAAGCTGATACAAGTGCCGGGTCCTGTACTTTGGCCACAACCACCCCAGGCAATGCTATAGACTTGGGGCAAAGCGACTGGAAGACACTGTTGAGAAAATGGAGCTGGGCCGTTGGCTGACAGCCGGCCATGAGCCAGCAGAATCACAGAATCACAGAATTGTAGGGGTTGGAAGGGACCTCTAGAGATCATTGAGACCAACCCCCCTGCCAAAGCAGGTTCCCTACACCAGGTCGCACAGGTAGGCGTCCAGGCGAGACTTGAATATCTCCAGAGAAGGAGACTCCACAACCTCCCTGGGCAGCCTGTTCCAGTGCTCCGTCACCCTCACCGTGAAGAAGTTCTTACGCACATTCGTGCGAAACTTCCTGTGCTGCAGCTTATGTCCGTTTCCCCTCGTCCTGTCTCCACGTACCACTGAAAAGAGACTGGCCTCACCGCTATGGCCGCCACACCTCAGATATTTATAAACCTGGATCAGGTCCCCTCTCAGTCTTCTTTTCTCAAGGCTAAACAGACCCAGTTCACTTAGCCTTTCTTCACAGGGGAGATGCTCCAGGCCCTTCACCATCTTTGTGGCCCTCCGCTGGACTCTTTCCAAGAGATCCCTGTCTTTTTTGTACTGGGGAGCCCAGAACTGGACACAGTACTCCAGATGAGGCCTTACCAGGGCAGAGTAGAGGGGGAGGATCACCTCCCTCGACCTGCTGGACACGCTCTTCTTAATGCACCCCAGAATGCCATTGGCCTTTTTGGCCACGAGGGCACACTGCTGGCTCATGGCCAACCTGTCGTCCACCAGGACGCCCAGGTCCCTCTCTGCAGAGCTCCTCTCCAGCAGCTCATCCCCCAGCCTGTATTGGTGCATGCAATTACTCCTCCCTAGGTGTAAGACCCTACACTTGCTTGTGTTGAACCTCATCCGGTTTCTTACTGCCCAGCTCTCCAGCCTGTCCAGGTCTCGCTGAATGGCAGCACAGCCTTCAGGCGTGTCAGCCAATCCTCCCAACTTCGTATCATCAGCAAACTTGCTGAGGGTGGCCACTATCCCCTCATCAAGGTCATTGATGAAGATGTTGAACAAGACCGGACCCAGCACAGACCCCTGGGGGACACCACTGGTTACAGGTCTCCAGCCAGACTCTGCACCACCAACGACGACCCTCTGCGCTCTGCCAGTCAGCCAGTTCTCAACCCACCTCACTGTCCACTCATCTATCCCACACTTCCTCAGCTTTGTTAAAAGCAGTGTGCCCAGGTGGCCAAGGAGGCCAACAGCACCCCGGCTTGTGTCAGCAGCAGGAGGTGAGCGTCCCTCTGCACTGGCACTGGTGAGGCGGCATCTCAAGTGCTGCGCTCAGTGCTGGGCCCTCACTGCAAGAAAGACACTGAGGGCTTGGAGCGTGTCCAGAGAAGGGCAGCGGAGCTGTGAGGGACATGGTTTAGTTGGAGAAATGTCGGTGGTAGATGGACGGTTGGCCTAGATGATCTTGGATCCAACCTTGGTGATTCTATCATTCTACGAAAAGGTCACTGTTATGAAGAAACAATAGGAGTTGATCAAATTATTAATCTGGTCTAAGTACTTTGGCCTTGCATGTAGGTAGTGATTTATCTAAGAGTTTTTGACAAGAAACGAGATTACTATAACAACAACAACAAAGTGTTATTGTCTCTTCCTACTGCTTAACGTCATACTGTAGGGAATATCTGCATGGTGGAAGCCGTCATTCCTATCTGTTTTACTGCCACAAAAGACAGTTTTAGCAAAAGAGATCATTATGATGTTATCTCACACATACCTGTTAAAAATCTAGGGATGTACAGTGCACTGAGAAGAGATATTTGCAGATCCCACCATAAGCTTACAACATGCAGAGACACCTAATAATATCGCTTGCCCTCTGGATATTGCACATCAACATCCTTGGCACCAACACAGATATGTGAGGACAGGATGCAGCACATGTCTAATGCTGCATCTAAATCAGTATTCATCATTTTACATATCCACTGTTTTACTTTAAATTAAGTGTTGGTTTCAATAATACGACTGTTTGCCTTAGGGAGGAAACTCACTGTATTTTAGGAGGTTATCAGAAAATGAAATATTAGGGTTTGACAGGCAATTAGCACAAACACCTTTTCCAATATAAGTAAAGATGCCCTTTAAGTAAAGAGGACAACGCACTTTATTACGTGTTCACAGGCTAATACTCAAAGCACCAAAAGTAAATTTAGGCTACTACTCATACAACTAGGAAACGGCGTATCTGGGAAAGTGAGCAAGGTTTGCAAACCCTAAAAACTTTTACTGAAAAGACGTGCTCGTGCCAAGGGAATTTTGACAAAGCAGACTAGGAAACAATCCACAGCTTTTATCAGCCTTTCTAGGGTGGATAAGCTCAACAGAAAACAGCACTGTATCATTCTACACATATACGCTTTGCTTCACGGTCCTCCCAAACCCTTTCTAAGAAATTTGTAGGTGATTTGCAGGTTATGGCTCTCCCTGTGAAACAAAGCTCCTAGGTAAAAAGCAGAGCTTGCCTTTTACTACATTTGATACAAAATTCTATAATGAAACTATAATGGAATCGGGCCAAAAGCTCAGTCCCTTTAATCATCTTTAAGTCATTCTTGCAGGAAGCAAATCCCGATAAATCACAGCATATCCCCCTGCTCAGTGGTTTGGCCACACTGTGCTCCTAAAGAACAACAGGAGGATGAGTAAAAGAACGTTTAGATAACCAACATGGCCCTGAACTCTAGTGGCAGGCAGGCACCCTGATCTGCTCCCAGTGCCAGCTGAGCTCACTGAGTGGCACTGTGGCCAATCCTGAGCACATGGTGAGCTTTCCCACCTGGCTCACAGAGCTCGAATGGTGTGAGGGCGATGAGAAAAAATAAAAGAACCGCATTTGGAATATTCAAAATAGGCAACACAGTTACACAACTTTATAAAAGACAGTGATGCAGAAATGAAGGAAAGCAATGCTTCAACTGCTCATATTGACTCCTTCATACATCTCCTTGCTTTTTGCAGTTTCACTCTGTGCAGTTTATGCCTCGGGTTGTATCTGCTAGACAGCGCCTACATCTGAGCTCTGATAGGAACATCGCTATGAAGGGGAGTTTCCCCATGGAGAACTTCCAACAAAAGAAAACCCTTGGAAGCCCCTGTCAGAGCTCACCCTCCAGTGGCTCCATCTCCCCTCAGCGTGCATGCTTTTAGAGCTAATCTCTCCTTTGAAGATTCCCAGGTGTCCAACAAGATCTGATCTTTCATTCCAAAATGCACTCTAATCTCTCCTTGTCCAGACGATGATCTGACTACTTTTTTTCTACTAAAATAATCACTTGTTTCCTTCCTTTGAGATGCAAACGTCTTTCTGAGAGATAACGGCATGCTGAGTGGTTACTGAGCAACTCCCTGCTTTCACAAAGGAAGGCCTTTCCCTGCTGACCTTCCTGGACTTACTGCTTGCCTCCTCTATCCATCAGTACAACTAAGATGCAAACATCTGAGAAGAATAAGCACGCAATTCCCAATTTGGCTCTGGAGAAACATCATGCTAATGAATCTCTTTGGGGTTATATTGGACTTGAGCAGAACTTCTTGTTTTAAATCACAGAATGACTTGAGTTGAAAGGGATCTCAAAGACCATCTTGGTTCCATCCCCCTGCCGTGGGTAGAGTTGCCAACCACTAAATTAGGCACAGCCCCATCCAAATTGGCCTTGAACACCTCCAGGGATATGGTGTTAAGCCTATGTTGTCACTAATGTATCTTGAAATAAATACCTGGAAACTCATTACATCTTTCAGATGCTTCTCCAGTTGTCGCCAGGGACTGCATATGAGAAGTTTCAGTGTAGATAACTGTTAGATATGGGCAAAGTTGATCTTCAGGGTAGATGGAGAGTAAGGTACACAAAAACACAACACTTGCTCCATTCTACTTCCCTCATACCAGATCAATCCTTTCCCTGCAGCACAGGAAACAGCACTCAATGCTCATTCAGTAGCATGGAAAGCATTTTTTGTAGTTTAATAGGCAAAAGATAATTGGAACCATTCATAACTCTGATCAGGAAAACTGACAATAGACACTACATGCACAAATCCCTGTTTATCGTCCTCATCTGTAAGCACAAGCTTTGCCATGTTGTTAACAAATTCCCTGTTGTATGGACTCTCACCCAAGGTGAATGAATGAATGAATGAATGAATGTCTCAATTGTCCCAGCAAATCATTCTGATATCCTGGCAGCTTTAACACAGCCACATGGTTTTTGTATATGCCTTGTCATTTGGTAAAACCATAACATTTTTCTGGAGGCTAATACTTCAGAGTCAAGAGAGATAATCCACTCACTCCTTACCTGCAAGAATGCACTTACACAAACACTGGGTAACTTGCTCTTGACATTCTGTCCTCTGCATCCTGCATAGCAAATGTTAAGTTTGCCATTTGCTCCATTTACTGCCTTACACATGCACACAGTCTGCTAAAGCACTCAGATATAAAGAGCAAAAAAGATGAATTATTTAAGTATATGGTCATATACAACGTTTTGCATGTTGTTCTTCAACCAGCACACAGCATACTAACAGTCACAAAATAAGCTCAGGTTGAATACACTGTACCTCTGAGTACCTCTGAATACACTGAGGGGAACTGAAGAGGTAAGAACTCCTTTCTCCACATCCCCATCTTGCTAAATGAATATTATTAAAAATGTTAGCTTTTCCCTAGCATGTGAGTACACGGTTTCTCCAAGATTTATGGGCATTTGTGGATTTATGCCAGAAAGGAAAACAAGTAACACTGAAATACAGTTTACAGACAGAGAGCTATGGACATGAAGAAGGAAGAGTTAAAAAATAAAAATAAAAAATATAGTCCACTATATTTTAGCATCCTATTTAGCTTTCTCACTAATGCTGAGTCTAGCCTTCCAGCCATCCCAAGCCAAACCTTGAGATCTGTCCTTGGACATGTGAGAACCTTATGTTAAAATCATACAGGATGAGTCACGTAGAGGCGCAGACGGGCACTAGTTCTCAAGGCAGCTTTCTTGGCCACAGTGTGATCCTTCCTCTCTTACACACATCCATCATTTTTTTCATCTTCTCAATCTGAGTACATATGGTGTGACACAACATCCTTATGAAGCTCCTTGAAACAACAGCATCTTTTTGCTACTTAGCTGTGATTTGTCCAAAGCACATGCCATCTGTGCCTCCTGAGAAAAAACTGTAGCTAGCAAATGCTTGGCAAACTTTTAAGCAAGGAAAAGCAGGTCATAAAATGGGACATAATGGGCTACATCAACTGCAGATCTTGAAACCAGACCTCCCTAAATTATACATGCTAAGGCATTATATGTTAATTTTGCTGCTGTATATTGATGCAATGCACGAATCTAAACTACAGATCTAGATGGCAAGCCACTGCTATCACCGCTGAGGTACTACTGTGTCTGTCAGGTGAGCAGTGCCACATTTTATCACCAGGTTGAAGAAATCCAGCCTCTTTTCCATTGCTTATTTTTAAATAAAATGGTTTAAGCATGACTTTTCAAATTTTCCTTTATAAAAAAAAAATAATCCTGTATACGAGCAAAGTCCCCCCTTATCAATACTGCTTAAGTGTACGTATATCCTCTACATTATCTGTCTTGTCTGTGCAACAGCATTTATTTTTTTACCGAAGTCTCAATGTCATTCTTCAAACACTTGAGCCAGTTCTCTTCAGATTCACAGGAAAGCACTTTCCAGCATTATCATGCAGGATGATTCACTTATAGTACTGTGTTCCCCCCAAAAAAAACAAAACGAGTAAATAAAATCCCTTTAGAAGACCACCCAGAGCTATTAGCCTACATTATAGAAGTGTTTTAATGAGAACCTCTCCATTTTCCTTCTGAAAGAGCTAATTACAGAATCACACATCCAGTTACTATAGCACTTAGCAAATTTACAAGTTGTCCTCAGACACATCTTCTATCATTGTTTGTTTTCACCTACACGCAACCTCTCTTGGAATTTTGAGGAAATTTGCATTTGCTCAGCCTTCTGCTCTGAAACTTACATTAAGTGGGCTACAGGCTAACCCACAGGTTAAGTGGGGCTGCTGACAACTGGAAAACATAGTATTTTGACCATTCTTTTTATCAATGGTTCCATTTGCAAATAATGATTTCTTTAGAGGCTACAAAGTGATCTCTTCTCTGTTTCCATGATCTGTAGCTATGCCATCCCAGGGCTATGGCCCCATCTCCCAGCCTTTTCTCAGCTGGACATCCAGCACATCCTCAACAGGCATGAAATGTTCTAGAGTGAGCCACTGCAAGAGCAGGAGGAAATCCAAAATAAAAATACAGCTCAATATGCAGAGGATGAAATGGTGGTAGGGAAAAAAAAAAAAAAAAGGCACATTCCTATTCCCCCATGGGATAAGATACATCCTTTTCAACATCTTTAATTTTTCTACATATTCTACAGCCTGTTACAAAAGATGACCTGCAGGCATTTGCTGTCAAATGCCTATCAAAGTTACACTGATGTAACAACCTAGAAGAATAGCAACTAGGCTGTGCTAACATTTCTTAATGCATTATTTGAAGCTGTTACTGGTTTGGGGCTGTATTGTAATACACTATCTTTACTGCTACGGTTTAAAGTGATAGCAACTGACAGCGTAATTATCTTTCAAGGACTATATGGTGCAGCTAATACTCCTTTCAGTGTCACTGGCTGTTTGTACTGTACTGGGAACATGCAAAACATCTGGATAAATTTGCACATAAGGAGGTTTAGGGAGAGCTAACCCAAGCAGTGCAGACCACTGCACTGCACTGACTTCTCCTGACACCATCATGGCAGTGCACCTTCTTCCCTAGTGAACCACCATCTATACAGTTGACTGAGATTCTCTTCCAGCCCAGCACGCTGCTAGTTTTTAAACCCTGAAACATGAGCAAACACATTAGCTTACTTTTATATCCATTTCCTTATCTCT
Organism: Meleagris gallopavo; assembly: GCF_905368555.1. Taxonomy (NCBI): domain Eukaryota; kingdom Metazoa; phylum Chordata; class Aves; order Galliformes; family Phasianidae; genus Meleagris; species Meleagris gallopavo. The sequence goes on along the minus strand of NC_139405.1, from coordinate 5,195,517 downwards.
TCTACTCTGGTAAGAAAAACTCTACTTTTGTCTTTGTTTTTTAATATCAACAGGTGAGAGAATGACAAAAAAAATATTTTGATTTATTGGTTAGATATTATTTTGCTGTCAGAAGAATTAGTAATGTCAGATTTTACTGCCTTGTTTTGTAAAGGTGTTTGAAACACATTTCGGAATATTTGTGAAGCTTCACCCCTACCAGTCATTAATGGCCACAAAAACCAAGTGTGGGGAACACGGCCATTTGGAAATGTCAATGCATACTTGCAGCTGCCCTCTTGGAAAGTTAGAAGCCTGTATCAGCATCCTGTAGAGACAGAACAACGTAGGCATCTGACAGCGCATTCAAGTAGCTGTTTAGATCCTAGTGATGCACTTTAAGAAAAAAAAACACACAACAGAGTAAAGGGAACACTTTTATTCCTGTTGCTAAAACAGCGAAGGCAGATTCTGAAACACGTATCTGGCTTCTCTAGATTTCTGATGCTTAAATATTTTGCCGCAGCAACAGCTCTTCTTGGTGTTAATTTCCTTGGTGTATTTACAAGCCTAGGTATCTATGCAAAAGCCTGAGCTCTTCAGAAATCTCACTAAACACGAGCAGATGCCAGTATTTCCTGGGGAAACTAAATCTGACAAACCTACCCTATTGTTATTCAGCTGCTTAAGCACAGAATTGAAACAGTAGCGTTAGGTGTTCATGTTTCAAAATTGATCCAAAGAACAACCCGGCCTCTTCAACCTCACCTCTCTGCCTTCAGCCTCCCTTTGCCAACAAGTCAGGAACCACCTTCCACAAAGGAATTCATGCCTGTCTTAAAGCCAATGAAGCTATTTTGTCCCTTGCTGGACAGGTTGCTCTCTGTTTCTCCACTCTGACAGTTAAGCATACACTTGCCAGCTTCAACTCATTCGTGGCCAGTTTATCTCCATTTGCTCCAGCGCCAGCATTGCCCTCCAGCTTCTGCAGTGCTCGTGCTGTTTACCTGCCCAATGTACTTACAGAGAGCAGCAATATCTTCTCCCAGCTTACTTTTGCTGGGTTTAACAAGCCAAATTCTTTTAACCCCTCCTAACAAAAATCTCCCTATTGTTTTTCCCATTCCAGCTAGCACCTTCCACATCACGATTGTGCCCCTCCTTTCAGGAGAATATTTCACACCATTCCTCCTAATATTGCATATGCCTTAGCCCTGGCTTCAGATCCTCGCTCTCAGCTACTGTAAGATTTAATAATCCTGAGTCTTTTTCCTCTCTCATTTTCAGCTGACAAACCAACACGATACAGCAGAAATGATTAACCATAATACGTATTACCTTATAACTGCCCTGCAAATTTAATCAGTTTGTTATTCAGCCTTCAACATTATCCATTATTATTATTGATAACACCTTGCAGCTCTTCTCAACAAACTCTACTGGTTTCATCTAACTCTCAGTGGAAATAACAAAATCAGAACTGTGGCCACAGTTTGAGAGCCATGACCTTCCTCCAGCCCGCTGCTCGTCACGGCCCTGCCTGCTCACTGTAGGATTTTTGCAGCTCTCTGCCTTCTGCAGCTAACTAAAGTTTTCTGCATAATCCTGCATCACACACGTCATTAAAACACAGGTTAGGCCTAATGCCTCCCTTCACAAAAGCAGTCGAGTCCACCCTCAGAGGAAGGTATTGATGTGATATCTGACAATGTCTTCGGCAATGCCATGGTCGCATTTTATCCTGCAGTAACCCCTGTGCCTTTAATTATTCTTAACTTCCTTTCTTGCTGTGAAAATCTGCGTATTGTTCAGGAGAGATTAATGAGTTTGCAGAGGGATAGATCGCTTGGTCTTCCTCTTTTGATTGGACACTCCTGATTTAAAAGACTTATTACCAACCCTACTAATAGAGAAACTGTTTCATATTATCAGGGCTTTCTGAATTCTGGAGAGGAAATTATGTTGACTGCCATGACTTCAGGGCATTTATGTAAGGACTTCAGAGCTTGGCTTCCACCTTCATTATGATAATATTCATTTCCATATACTAATTCCTGTGAGGCCCTCTGTCTCTGCCCTACCTTCTCAGTGAATGTCTTTATTTAAACTGTATCTGTGCTAGCTTTAATTTTTCAGAGAAGCAGATTTCCATGAAGCAGTCAATATTAATGAGCGAGATGATGCCATCCATGTGCACACTGAGAATATCTTACTTTGAAAGTGGTAGAGAAATCAGCGGGGTTTCTCACGGAGAAAAAATTACTTGGTGTGAATAGAGACGGCAGAAGGCTTTTAAGACTTCCTCAGAGAAACAGACAGACTGAAGAGCAGCCATAGGATAACCTGGAAGGAAAAAAAGCCATCTCTGGGAAGAAAAAAATGCAATAGTGTGCTCACCTCCACATTCCTGAGACAAGTGCGAGCTGAATTGAGGAGCCTTCTGCCAGGCTATTTGAAGGAAGGGTCAGGACAAGAGTCAACTAAATCACAGCCTGCACCTTTCTGAGAGGGCAGCTGTCAGACTGCACTGCTCTGGGAGAAAAGCAGCCCCTGCAATGCCGCCCTGCTTCGCCTTGCTGTGGTCCCCAGGTTTTCTGCCCAGAAAGTGACAGAGGCTGAGAAGAGGCAGCACCTCGCTGGGTCAGAAATATGAAACTCATCTGCACTAAGCTGAGAATGTGAAACTAATCTATACTGCGAGGGGAGCTGCCAACTTGGGCGGCTAAAATTGACAGTTAGAGATAGCTTCTGGATGTGTGAACTAAGCCGGGATGAGAACTGCTTTTATAGCAAAAGGTGTGATCAGCCATTGCTGGGAAAGAGAGGTTGAAATGAGAAGCAGGAAACACCAACCCATCGTGGCAAGAAAAAGCTGTTTAAGATGTAGGAGGGCTCTGAGCTACTGCTCTGCGTAGGAGTGCAAAGCCTGGTGACAGCAACAAGGAGGGGGGCAGGAAGAAAAAGAATGAAGTAACAAAGGCAGAAAAAGAGGAAGTTGTTTCCACTAAATAACGCAATATTGCTGCATTAGGCCTCGTCTCATCCAGAAGAAGAGAGGGTCACATAAAACAAATTCCTATGAAAGCATTTCTTATCCTCCCCTTGGTCAAAAAGTAGCCCTCCCCTGAGACTGTCACATCAGTTCTGTAGGAAACCCAAAGCACTTTCCCCAGCTCGTCATCGCAGCTTCATGTGCCAAAGACACACACGAAGCCAACTGCATCTGTGCTCCAAATGACTGTCCCAGCACGCAGCAAACTGTGAGGCCACAGTCCAGGACAGATCTCTTTCCAAAGCCGTGCTGGCCAGACGTGAGAAAGGTCTCTGAGCTGAATCAAGTTGCACTCTCTCTCACCTCCTGAATCTGTTCTCAACATTCACCTCTACTTTGATGCCTGGAAGAAAGTAGCCAAGCAATTACAGCTAAATAGTAGCTGGGGATGGTGGATTTAAAAAAAAAAAAACAACCACAACTTTTTGCAAACAGTGATGCAACAAATAGCCACTGTAACAATGCAATTTTAGTTTGTGCTATCGCTATTATCCCCTTCTGTTCCTTTCATTCATCACACTTGTACTTCAGCTGAGACTGTTACCTATTTAGAATGGGCATTTCTGTCTATGTGGAAAATGGGACGATGATAATACAACGATACATAATACGTGCACGGGGAACTAAGTAGGTTCTTGTTTAACAAAGACATCAAGAAGAGATTCTGTGGTATCTTTCACTACACCACAGTTTGTTTTGCTGTTACTTTTAATCCCTATGTATTCTCCTGGGTTGATACTGTTATAAAGGAAAAGCAACTCAAAGCCACCGCATGTGCCAGTTTAATGATAACCACTGCTAAAAAATTTACTGCAGAGGCTGAAGAGTTTCTGAAGACTCCATTGGAGCATTCCGTGCACTTTGACCATCTTAATTTCAGTGCAGAATGCTTTGGTTTGATTTTTACCCAAAGGCAAAACCCTGTCACTGAGGATGAGGTGCAAAAAGTGCTGATTTGAGGAAAGAAAGCAATGGTGGTGATGACAGCATTTAGCTTCAGTCCACCGGTGGCAGATATGTCACTTTTGTGCAACTTCATATAGAGCACACTAATGAAACATGATCAAAGTCTGCTCTACTTACAGCAGCATGCAGCTGATGATATCACACCGTGGAAAGTTAATTTTTAAAAGTCAGCATTTTAATTTTGCTAGCAGTTTGCAATTCATCATTTTAAAATGTATATCTTTAAAGAAGTTCTATCAGTAAAACCATACACTCTGTGTTGTTGTTTGGGTTGAAGTTGTGGAATATGCTACTATTCACAGCCCAGCACTCTGAAATTAAAGCCCTGAACATTATCAAGTGTACTAAGATGCATTTATGACAGCATTAGTTTTTGAAATAGCAGCATCCACCGGAATGACCCTTTTTCCCTTTCCCTTCCAGGAAAAGCTTGTGTTTGTGTTTTAATACAGTACAGTGGTATCCTCCCTGATGTAATATCTAGGCACAAAGAGATTCCCATCTTTGTCACAGAGAAGGCCCACAAGTGGTAACTCATTTCTGGAAGGGAATGGAACAGGCCTGATCATCTCCCAAGAACAGCCCTTCTTAAGGAGTTTGTCCCTTTGCTTTGAGCTCCAGCTAGATCCCAGGAACGAAGAAATTCAAAGTGTAGGATGATAACACATTTTGAAAGCAAGACTGACTGTCTGTTCTTCCATTTCCAAGAGGTTCATTTTTATTTCAGGGATTAAACTTAATGACTCTTTTTACATGAATCACTTCTCTTGAACATTTGCTTATCCACAGGAGTAAAAAAAGAAATCAAATCCACCAACCATCCAAACCTTGTAATAACACCTTGTTGTTTGGGGTCCGCTGTCTGAAAGAATTCTCTAGCTGGCAGGACAGTGGCAATTCAAAGTAGATCATATACACTTATATACCTTATATAGAGAGCCACTGTGCCCCTTTGTATGAAAGTAACAGCTAAGCTTTATTGAGCATAGAGTTTGTCATCTTTTCCAGCAAGACATGACTGCTTGAGAAAGAGGAGCACGGGGTGCTTTTAGTGGTGATAGGTTGGTAGCTGGAAACTGACCTGGAAACTGGTAATGGAACAAACTGTAGATTCCTTAAACCTGAGCAGATCCTTGTGATCATTACAAATACAGCAATTAATATTTTCCCTCCACTTGTGTTGTTTTTTCTTTCCCTAGATCTAATGCATTTTCCCAGAAAATGTTCTTTGTTGTCAGCCTCATTTACATCCACACTCCTCCTCCAGCAGAAGCTAGGAGCCTATACTATACAGCGTATGCTGATACTTGCAAATATCAGCATTGGAAGCAGCACACTACAGTGCACAGCTCTGAAAAGAGGTTACAATGAATCATTTCAGCATGCTGATTTGCATTTTTACTACTTTTAAATTTCATCTTTCATTTTTTTACTGCATCTTAATGCACTGTTCTTTCCATCTTTGGCTGCCTGCAACTCACTGTTTGTAACTAAAGAATTCCTTTTCTGGTTTATCTCTGACTGTAAAGTAGTTTATGATGTTCTGCATGGTGAATAGCATATATAAAAATAAATTGTATGCTAAATACGTTCAGAAGGTAATATGATAGCAGATCGAGAAACGGGAAAATTTAAACCTCCCTTGCTGCCTAAAAGACAAACAGCTTAGCAGAGGAGGGAGATATCAGCTTTGGTTCGATCTCCTAATTCTCCTTTAGCATGCACGTTTATATTACATACACAGATATGTTTTATAATAATAAATAGTGTCTCACACCACTCCAGAATACCAAATTAAAGGCTGAACAGGCAGCTGCATTTCAATTCTGCACACAAAGCTCGGGCAGTGGACTTCAGCTTTTACCACCTACAGGAATGCCACGAGCCCAAATCTCATGGCACCACGTACTGCCCCCAAAACAAATGTCCATAGTGCACAACAGAGGCTACAAAGTGTCTGCGTGTCTACATACAGTTCATCAAAACAATTTGAAAAAGCATTAACTTAAAACAAGGTCTTCAGAAGTTAAAAACAGCAATTACTCTGTGCTATACACTTTGCTACTCAAGATCACTGAGGAGGAAACATGCAATGATAAATAACATGCTACGTTTAATAGGGAGACTGCATGAGGGCCATATATCAAAACCTGCTATTTACTTGACACAATTCACACAGTAAGCTCATTTTTGGTCTAAGTAAATCACCCCAATGTAAACAAGGACTTCAAGAAAAACAAGTAAGAATTCATAGTCTAACTCAGGAGAACCATAAATCTGAATGGTTCTGTACGAAATGGGGGAAAAAAAAAAAAAAAAAAAAGGCACAAATCTACTGCTTCCATCAATTTTTTAGCATCCAAGAAATTTATCTTGTTAGTGTGCATCATATCATTACAGCACTATTTACTGAGATGCCAGGCCTGAAGACTCCCCAAGCAGCCTGAAGTGGACAGATGGGTAAAGCTTTTATGATGTTCCCAGAATGGCTGTTTTCATGCCATGCCTGAAAGAAACACAGATGTATATATGACCCTTTATAATTTTTCTCTTCCCAGTCAGTACGCTTCACTGAACAAGACACAGTTCAGCAGCAGGTCTCAAAGAGTGACAGAAGCGAAGGTTCCATTTATGGCTCCAGAGAAATGAAGGTCAAGGCAGTGGGTCCCACTCTGAACCAGGAGGTGATACTTGTTCTCCTTCCATACGCCATGCAGAGCTGTAAATATCACACTTGTACACCCAATGTAACTTGTAGAATTGCTTCGTGTAAAGAATTCCCATTGAATAAGGTAGGCAAAGGCCATAAACCTGAACTGTCATCTCCTCTCATCGACACCTCACCGGACTTTCACCACCCTAACTTATTTTTACCTAACCAAGAGGATACTTCCCTGGGTATGACACTGTCTTCATGCCATCCTGTAGGCCACTTGACTGCAATGATTTTTAGATTAAATTATATTGATAAAACAGAGAAGTGTTAATAGGATCACATAGTAAATTTAAGTTTTGAGCAGCTAAAACCACAGAAGCAGAAAACACCAGTTATAAATCTCCTTCATATAGTTCCATTCGTTTTTCTGCAGTCGGAAACGTTACTCGGAACAGTTCAGCCCACATTCTTACGGCCAAAGGAGGAAACAAGCGATGGTGGAAAACCTCCTTCAAGTATTCAGTCCAGAATTAATTTCTGAACGTCTAATTTTGTGCTGATGACTCACAGAAATCACAGTGCACAAGTACACTCACAGTGCTGCTCACCAACAGCATATTTTAATCCTACATGCTGTAGTGTGTTCTCGTGCTGAGTTGGCTGCTCATTCGACCCTGTAACACCAACATCACCATGTGACTTATAAGTCTAATCAGCACTTTGCAAATTATGAATGGCAAATATTCCCACTGAACTGTTCCTAAGTAGCCTGAAGGTTGAGAAATAGATACAGGAGATTTTAATTTTTTTAATGGCTTTTTTGATATTTTAAAATTTTTTTTATATATACGTATTTTAGCAGGGAAAAAAAATTAGCAGTATTCTCTCTTGTTTGTTAGCTGAGCAAGAGACTTGGCCACAAACAGAAAGTAAAATAATAAGCAGCAAGAGGAAGAGATTTGTTTAGCTTTCTGACTAGAACTCACTTTGGTTTGACAGATAATAGGGCATTAAAAAAAAAAAAAAAAAAAAAAAGGCATTTCAAAGGAGTAAGTCTTAAGAGCTGAAGGTTTTAAAGTACCCAAAGAATTAGGGAACTCTATTAGAGTATCTGCTTCCTATGCAGACTCCACATAGAAGCACAATTCCCCAAACTAGTTGGCTGATGGGATTTAGCATTTATTTTTAGCTTAATGGTATCAGCACTTGCTCTCTCCTCTTTATACCAATGTTCCCTAAGCAAAACTTTAAAGCATAATGCCTGAAGGATAAGAAATTTGTGTGTGAGGACTACTCTTTCCGTGTTGAATCGATCAGTGCATAAACTAAAAGTCCAGTCCTCGGGAGTGAAGTGGGAGCAGCTTCAGGGAGGCGTTTGATCATTTCATAGCAACATTAAACAAACAAAAAAACCAACACACTGAGCAAACCAGAATCAAATCCTATTTACTCATGTAAGTACAAAATCTCATACACAGGTCCTGTTGAGGTTGGAGAATCTATTAGTGAGAGCAGCTGCTTATGAGCATAAACAAACATTCCAAGTCAGATGCCCTTGCTGTTATTCAGTGTTCACCAACCAAAATTCCTTACAAGTAGAGTAAGGGAAAATGCAAGAGCCTCCTTTACATTGTGTGAAGTATTTATCGCTGGTGCTAATCCATGCTCATATCTAGCTTGCCTATGTCAAAACTCCGTGATTGCTCCAGTACATACACAAATAAATACTTAATATTCTGTTGACATCAAAGCAGCTTCGTTAGTGGCGCCGATCAGCAACAAATAAACTTCACACTGCCAACACAATCCAAACACATATCAGTCTCTGATTGTTGAAAGCCGGATTCCACCATGACAAGAGACTCGAAGACAATCTTAAATTTAACATGCCACATGTAGTACTTTCCGAAAAGTTAATTACCTGGTGATGCCAGCCCAACAAAAATAAATCTGACCCAGCCTTTCAGTCTAGCTCTTTGAAGTTTCCTCTGTAGCCACCAGGAAAGAAACAGTTTTTCCCTTTTCAATGAAAGCTAAGATTCTGGTGTGATTATATGATGCCAGCACCTCAGGCTTCAAGGCGAGCAATCTATGCAAAATCCACAATAAAATCTCACTATCAAAAAAGCAGAATTATCAGGAGCAAAAATTACTCTTTTTTTTCAGAGTCATCGAGATAATTTGGCATATGCCTTCCCTATGTGCATACTGAGTACAATCCATTGCTGCGCAGACAGACAGCATAAAATCCGTGAGCCACTTCAGTCTCATTTAAGACTTGAATCTAGGACTTAAGTGATGCATAGACCTTCAGCTGGATGGTAGCACAGAAGTAAATTTTATCCAGAATTGATCTCATCACAACTGGGGCTGCTCTTACATTAGGTGTAAATTCATGCATAATTCATTTTAGATAAACAAAATGATTCTACAGCTACCAGGCATTAACTTCCTTGCTGAATAAGCCACATGAAAATTCCATAAAAAAAAACAAAACAAAACAGAACCGATTTTCAAACCCATCCTCATACAGTGAAAAGAAAGCAATGTACTACATTACTTCCATCTTGCAATTTCTAAAACTACCTATTAGAACATGCCAGGCCAATGAACCCTGAGTTTTAGAATTAAAACTCAGTAAGCAGTTTCCCATCGATATGCCTATGACAGCTAAGCAAGCATTTCATAACAGAAAGTCATTGCTGTCACAACCGACTCCGATATGTGTATTATCAAGGTTGCTTAGGGATTTGAAATGGAGTAGTTCTAGACCCTTTGCACATATTATACAGCAGTAGAACACTTCAGGATTTATAGGGCATGGTAGAGAAAAAAATACTGTTTTTATCAGGAAGAAACACCGTGTAAAAGCAATTCAGAAATTCTGACAGCGTTCAATGCGTTTCTCAATAGATCTTTTTATTTATTTTACACAGGGCCATGTAACCTCAACTCCTGGGCTCTGCAATGCGATATGTAAAAAGAGAAGATCCCCCCCGAAAGTTCGATTCTCAAAAACTCACCATACAGAGACTACTATTTACTGAAAATTTAAAGGTTGCCTTTGGAAACTGCCAACCCAGTGCACAGCAGTCGAGAAGGCTAATGGAAGAGAGTGACATGTTAACTGTGTGATATATACAGAAGCAAGTTCAAAGCCGCAAATACAGTGCCTGAGGAGAGTGGCGAAGAGCCAGATGCTGCTTCTGGCAGTGTGTGTAGGAACTGCTGCACTGACATCCATCAGGAGAGGACGGCGCATCAGGAGATGGTGAGTGTAAGCTCCACTTCCTCTCATCAAACACCGAACGCTGATTCCGCTTTTAGAAAGACTAATTAAGGAGAGGCTGATATTTGGACAAAGAAAAAGACAGAAAACACGATATCAAATTCCACAAAAAGGCTTCATAAGCAATGGTGCAGGGTCTGCAGATGGCCACGTATAGTACAGCTAGACTTGTCATGGCCAACCCCGTGTGAGCAGCTTCCAAGAAACATGTTCTGATAACACTATGGGGATCTTGAACCAACACTTTTGTTACTTGCCACTGGATTAGGATTCAGCAGTGAAACAGCCAAAGGGCCGGGAGGAGGGTGCACGCACTGCAGGGACACATTGATGCTGCACTGCTGATCCCATTTGGCTACAGGCATCGTGGTGCTGGTTCCTTTGGGTGAAGCTCCACTAGTGGACACTGCAGGGGCCCAGCTGAGCTGATAGTTTAGTGGAACGCATTTTGCATTTATTCTAAAAAGAATGGGGACACTTTAGAAGCTTTCATCCTAGCTCAAGCTGTGAATTTCTGGGTTCTTCCATCCAAGAATCTGACTCATTTTGCAGTCTGTGGAAAGACACAAGTAGGAACATTTGTAGCTCCTCTTTCTCTGTGACATGATCTGTAGCTGAATCTCCTTTGTGGTAAGAAACATTTGGCTGGGAATATGCCTGGAAGGAAGGAAGTCAGTGCTATCTAGTCAGAGCTTCTGTACCATATTTTAAAAGCAGCATCTACACAGAAGAAAAAAACATATCCAGGGTTGGCTCAAGACTTCAGGAGCCTATTTAATGCTGCGGATCTTTTTAAAATGCCATAGATGAAATTCAGTTGGATTAGAAGTGCCAAAGGAAAAGAAACTCGATATGAAAATGTAAGATGTACCCTGAAAATGTTCAGACAAAACAACAGTGGGGAAACAAGCTCAGATGAACACAGGAATGCAACTACCTTAATCCAAAACAAATACAGTATCAGCAGGACGTTTAATGAAGAAGAAAGATCACCTAAAAGAAACCATATTCAGAAATAGAGGGCACACAATCTTAAAGCCTAATACAAAGACCTATACCATCATATTTTGCATGTAATTGCTAGGGATGTTATTGGATTATATATTCCAAGACAGAAGACATAACGAATCCTAGAAATTCATGAGGAATATGAAGTCAATATCAAGTGTTTAGGTTCAATAATAGTATACAACTTAGGCATGAGCTCTCACAAACGAAAAGGAACAACCTCTGGCAGATCGTTGACAGCATAATACTGGAGATGATTGTGTTCTGATGCAGAAATTGCTAGTGTAGCTATTACACTAACTGCACTCTAAGAAATGCTATACAATTTATTTAGTTTCCAAGGTAGGTTTCATAGTTTCTTCTACTGATAATGTTAAAAGCAAGAGACATGTTTTTAACAAATGATTCGTTAGAAATATAACTTTGCCTTGTGCTTCACACGCTTACATTTTCAAACTGTTGTTAAGTGCCAGAGAATCAGTTACTCAGTATGAATCTTCATGACAGTGACATCGCAAATCAATCAAATCCTTCTTCATGTGCCAAATTTACAGCATCTATCAGTTTGTGAGCACAGATAATAAACAAAGACATCATAATCCAAATATTTGATGGTTTTGATACCTTCCTCTACTTCCTGCATGTCTCAAAGTTACAAGCACATGCACAATCACTTGCAAACTACTTAGTTCACTTTCTAGTGCAGCCAATGAAGCACAGATTGCTAAATTACGATTTTTCATCACTTCCTCAATTGCTAACTTCCAAAAGAGGGCCAAACCACTTTTATCAGTAAACATGAGGAAAATATAACACATTCATCAAATGTTAATCAGTGTACGCACACATGTGCACACGCATACAGTCTTCTCTCCCCTCTGACTTATAGGACAGTGAAGATTTAAATTAAAATTAAAAAAAAGAGAGAGAGAGAAGTAAGAGTTAAACAGACAAATGGTTGTCTGCTTTTGCCTGCCCGAAGGGCTCAATCCTGCTGAGAAAAAGCAGCAAGTGTTCCATGGATTCATAAAGGCAAGAGATTTATTCCCTCAAGCTGTTGTGTATGTGCTGAACGATCATGGGAGATCAATGCTCTGAGAAACCAAACTTAGGAAAAAATATCTTTTTTTTTTCTTTTCCTTAAAACTCAGAAAGGAGAGGAGCTTGGATAACTGTCTCTAGAAGAAAGATTTTCGTACAATAGGGAACTAAACAGTTTATCAGGATTACATTATATGATCAACAGGGGTCTCATGTAGCTGATTTGCAGCTTAATATTTACCTTGTACTACTGATTTACGGGCACACAGGTATTCACTGGACTGTGAGCGTACCATGCAATTCTTTCATCTTTCAATGTGCTTCTTGTAGCTTTGCCAAAAGTAATAATTTCCCAGCATCCTGGATTGTTCCTTAGCCAAATGATAAATGCTTTCTCAATGAAGAGAACATCATTTGATTGGATTTTCCCTTACGCTCAAGCCTCCCTCATAGTAAATATATTGATCAAAATTCTTCCTGCTTGGAAACAAAGGATAAATTAAATAAATACTTCAGTATGAGAGTACACACGTATAGGAATCACTTCTATGGACAGCTTCGGTGAATTTGCTGAGACTGGGTTAAAAAAACAACATGTACAGCTGATATCTCTAAAATTCAAGAAAATGGGATCACAGTGTAGTTGGTTAAAAGGCCAATTAGCTACTAAATATTTTGCATGTATTTTGTTGAGGATGCGTGGCTTCAAAATAAGGTTTTTAGAGAGTTTAGTGAACTGTCCTGCTTTGTAAAGTCACATGAACAACACATTTCTGCCAAGTCAAATCTCCAGACTCATTTCCTCATTACACAAAGACACAATAGGCTACTGCTGAGAGTCCTTACTTTTGAAACAGGTGTGAACAATTTGCTTCACATACAGAAAAAGTTGATTGCTCCAGTGCTGGGGATGGGCTGTTGGTAACCTGGAAAGAAACCTGACATAACCCATCAGTTATTTATACGGAGATTCCCCTGAAATATGATTCTGCCATGTCTGTTACTGCAGCCTATCAGCTACTGGGAACCATTGAAGGATGGTGAAAAAATACCAACTCATGCACCCTTAAAGCACTTAACTATGCCAAGATGCCTGACAGTTACCAACTACAGATGTGAACCACCGTGGTGGCCCAAACAGACCCAATGGGGCAATGTATATTTGTTGCCACAAAACATGCGTTATAAGTTGGAAGCATTCTAAGAAAAGCAGCTACTAAACTGAGCCTAAGTTGAATGACATGGAAAAATCTGCCTTTAGAGTACCCCAAAGTAATGGCAGCAAGCTTATCTTTAGTAGAAGGCATGAATCTCCCACTATGATGGTTTCATAATATCAGGTCTTAAATGTCACTGGTCCCACAGAAAGGCACAGATGTGCTTTGGCACTGGTTCAGCACTGTATGGGTATGTACCAGGCCTCAAACCAGTTTAGCTTTCATTACCTGAAATGTCATTGTGAAGGGTTCCCCATTTAATATATAAATGCCAGATGCCAAGAAGATGTTCAGTGACCTTCTAAAATAATAGCGCTATCATTTTGCTTTAAGGTACACTGGTTTTCTCCTAGGCACAGTGCCCAAAAACCAGCCTATGTTGTAGTAGTACCATCATAGGATGCTAGTGGTGGAAGGAACCTTTGACTGGAAGTGACAGTGGACATACAGTGCCAATTACTCTGAGGCACAGTCCTGGCAGTTTAGATGCGTCTGTATTTTCACGCGAGACATTGGAGTCCAACTAAGGTAAAACTGTCAGAAATACTTCACTGCCTAGGAGCTCTGGTTGCATTGTCAAAGCTTACTTGGTTCCTCCGGATGCCAATTACCACGGAAAGCTTTTGAGACTTCTCACTGAAAGTTAATGACACTTTGGCTTGTAGATGTACGAAGTATACTTGCAATAAGACTTCAACATTTGAGTAACACAGGCACAGGTAAAACATTTATCCGAGTGCACCCACTTTCAGCAGGTTTTATTGGATTTCTAAATCATTGTGATTTTACAGATGTTACTCTCTCTTCCCTACATCCTAAAAGACGATGGAATTATTACAACAAAAGTATCTTGCATAGCTCAGTTCAGGAGAACTTCCACGATGACCACAGTCACACAGTTCACCTGGTCAGCACAAAGAGAGCCATTCCTGCACAGTGCACTCCAGTATCATCCACGCCTGGAGCAGAAAACATGCTGATAGACAAAAATTTAACCCTCTGCAATAGACTATTTTAAGTGAGAGCTGCCATAAAATGAGACAAAATGCCTCAGATGTGGACAATCACCTGATCTGCTGTCCTACCAGTGCAAAATGTCTTCAGCAGCAGACAGCCAGCTGCAGGGAGATGTGTATACATCAGGTCAATACTAACATAAAGTGGGCCGAGTGAATGTTTTGTGATTGACCTTGAATTAGTGGGAAAATTAACACTGAAACTACTGCTGGTTTTGACCAAACGATGCCTATTACAAACAGTTAAAGGTTTCCCCACCCTCTAGCTGTAGAGCATCATGCCTGTGCATACACATTCTAAGAAAAGGCAATTTTCAGAGTGCTCAAAACATTTTCGCTATGCTTCCAGACCCATGGAGACTTTCAGCATGGAAAAATAAACTATTTTTAAATGACATCCTCTGCCCCATACAATCCACGTGTAAGCTTTATCTTTAAGATAAGAGTAACAAGTTGTATCCGCCTAAACTGATGCAGAAAAAGGGAAGAGAAAACTCACCAGAACTTCAGCAGTTTCCTGCCATTCCCAGGGAGGTTTTAATAATCCTTCAGGAAATTATAAAAATAGTGTGACATACTCACAGGTAAAAGAATAACTCGCTCGTGACTCCGCTTTATTGTCCACTTATGACCTTTTGTTATGCTACAGAGATACAAGTACCAAGAGGAAGAGAATACTTGCAGACAAGATCCTCGTTACTATTAGAAGTAGTGCAAAGGTCTTTGTGCCTTGTCTGGGGACACGGAAGGCTTCCTACAATACAGCAGTAATAATAATAGTACAAGAAAGGCTGGCAACTCTGATAGTGTTAATGTCCAGATTCAGGGAACTCTCTTTCAAAACCATGCTCTTAGACATCATCTTTCCAATTTAAAAAGTATGCTAGGCTCACAGATCTGCACATTTTCTGAAGCCACACAGCTGTTTAATAGCTCAGAATGGAAGCTATTTTGGTTTTGAACCCTGCTCTTTTTATTAGGAAAACTCATCAGGGAAGACAAAAAAAATTAACCAGAGAAAGGCCCTAAATATGTCCCTTGTTAGAAATCAAAGCTAAAATTCAAAACAAATTTTGTAAGATTACAAAAAAAAAAAAAAAAAAAAGCTCAGACTGCCCATTAAAGAGGTATACTCTGAGATACATTTTTAAAATTTATATATATATTTAATATACTCTCTACATATTTAAAGTTGTTTTTTTTTTTTCTTTTCTATATTTTATTCAACAGTTCAAGTTTAAATTCAAATTCTTCCACTGTTTGGAAAGCTTACTTTTCTAATACAGCAATTAGTTTGGGTACATCTAGATTTAAATAGCTTCCCTGTCAACTTATCTCTGGAGATCTTTGATGTTACTCAAAAAGACATATCTAACATCATGTTTGTCACGGCAAGGCTTGGTTTCTAGGTCTGATTTTAAATTGGCATCCAGTCGAAATATATTCAGTGTCACTTCTAAAAGAATCAGTATGTGAATTCAATTATAAATCTGCCTGGACAAGCAATTATCAGTTGTTGCATCCTTCCATAATAATGACAGTGCAGGACTTCATCTAGGGTTTCTTCAGAAGGGAGATGGCATTTAGGTCCCTTACAACTAATGCATTTGTTCAAGCTTTCATTATGCCAGTGCTGCCACTGCAAAATGTTGAATATACCTTGTCCTGCATTAAAAAAAAGGAATTATATGGACCATACAAACTAACTTGTAACTCTGCACTGAATGAATTGAAGCCTGATACCTAAAACAACTTCTAATTCAAGACTGAAAAGATTTTGCCAGCTAAGAATAAAAAAATAAGTTCTCTTGGGATAAAGACCAAACCATTACACACTCCTCAGATATATTTATCCATACGTAATTAACAAGTGTTTTATGAAATAAAGTCTTTATTCTCATATCAGATGAACTCTCTCGATATGTAATTTTTTTCCCTCATTTGCTCACCCAGAACTCCTGCTTAACCATTTCAAAAATGAAGTTAGTGATTACTACATTCCTCACAATCTCCTAGTCCTGGAAGCCAAAGATAGCAATATAATTAGTGTTTGTGATGCATGTCTGAAAGCTGCAGCTTTGTTTCTTTCTTACGCAAGGGGAAAAGGGAGCGAAAAAGGAGGTATAGGAAAACACTGACAAAAGCCATTGAGCACTTTAATATGTAGTCGCCTTATTTATTTATTTATTTATTTTAATTATTTCTAAAGAAGATCAGCCTCTGAAGCATCACAAATAATTAACTCCCTTCACTGCTACACAAAATGAGAAACGAGAGTCCAGCCTTGCCATAACAATCCATGTGGAAGAGATTTGAAGCTCACATCTTTCCAGTTCACCTCTGTGTGGACGAGAAACAAAACCAGAGGGTGATGCATCTTTATCAACCACTGCCAGTCACTGCTGGCTTGCTGTACACAAACACACTATAGTGCATTTGTGGAATGTGTTCACCAAAGCAAAATGCTCCTGGAAGCAGAACTGCTGACAAGTGTAAGGAGCCGTGGCATGGAGCGCTTTGGCAGACCGGCCTGAAACTTGCTGCCTATTGTCATCTTCATTGCACTCAGAACTGCAATAATAAACAATGCCTCGTGCTCTTCCACTTTCACTCTGAAGTTGCAAATTGCTATTAAAAGCCTGAATTTTAGATAATGGGTTTTTGATTTGATTTTTTAAGGCTAGCTTCTCTTAGCATTGAACTGCTTGTCATTTACAAGCAATTACAGTAATGCCATTTTCACATTTTCAATTTAAAATGCAAAATTTGTAGATACTTCGGCAATAATCAGGCATAAAAGCTCCGAACTGTTGCCCAAAGGCATAGTACAAATAAACCTTGGGCATCTCTGTGTGTTCATCAGAACTGTAGGCCTTTGAGCCTCTTCCCCAAAACTCTTTACCTAATGTAGTCAGCACTGCTGCATTGTGAGCAAGCCCATAAACTCCCTGTTGATGAATTACCACTGCAAGCAAGGCTACAATGAGGCTATCTGACATTTACTATATTCTAAATAACAGCTGAACATCACTTATCTCTAAAAATGTTTCTGTTCACAGACTGAAAAAAGCTTAAGAACCTGCCTTTCAAGATCATGTTGTTTATAAATAGCCTGTTCTATTTGCCACTGTCAATCACATACACACCTAGAACAGTACTTGCGGGCTAATTAGCCAGAGCTGCTGTGTCCTTATTGCCCCAGAGACAGAACAACCAGCAGAATTTACTAACAAACCTTCAGCAGGCTCACCGCTCTCATGCATGACTTGTACTATAATGATGAACTATGGCCTCATATCATTACTGAGAACGGAGGCTGTTCAGTCAAAAAGGTATTGCTGAAGTCATGTAGAGAAATCAGATTGTGTTTAGCAAAGTCATAAATCAACCACAAAAATAATAATCATAATTTAATACAACAGCTGTACACAGCAACTGTTTCTGGTCTCGTGAAGGCCAAGATGAGCCACAGTGTTGACTCCGGTGTACGTAAGTCATACAAAACACCTCACACGATCATTTGTATGCATTTACCAGCACGACTTCAGCTGGAATTTCACTTCCTCTAAATTTGTTCCCTTCTGAAGTTAGCACGACCTCCTCCTACTTCTTCTCCTATTCAAATTGCCCTTTAACAATCTGAGTAAGTAGTTGAAGGAACCACATGCCCGCAAGAAAGGGGAAACTTAAGGATGGCTAATTGCTCATAATCATTTTCAAAAGGTTTAGGTTCCAATGCTTGGTTTGTTTTGATTTGTTATTTGTTTATTTAATCAGTATGAAGCAATAAGTGATATAATGGCTTTTTTCCTTCTCATTAAACGGGACGACTCTGTTAGGGATTGAGGCATGGAGGACCCAGAGTCGGTTTCACACAACACAGTTAGAGAAACGACAGATCCTTTGTGGAGAACTTAGGTCAGATACTAAATGGGTACAACACTCCACGCTTAGCAAATTGATTTCCCTCTTGGTATAGTATAAAGCCATAATTATAGCCCTTGTTCCCCTCAAAGACCTGCACTGTACAACATATACTTAACAGTGTCATCCTTAAATACTTGCTGAATTTTTAATTAATACTTGGGATTGAGGGGGACATCCACAAGTCAATCTTAACTCTTTATATATAAGCACAAAATATACATAAGTGTCCACTGAGCCTAACCACTTCCCTGGCTTTTAATACAGCATATGTAGTGCAAGAGAGGAAACAAGAGCACCTTCTTCACTCAAACGTCATTTTCCAGCACATTATTCATCAGCCTACCATGTTGCTATACAAAATGTAGCTAAGCGAGGAAGAAGCACAAAAAAGGAATAAGAAATACAGAACAAGGAGTTAGCCATAAGCTGGAAGCCTGGAAATGCTTTCCTAACTTAAGGACACAGTGTCCTCATCCTTGCAGCAGTTGTGACTCATGCAAAACTCAGCTCTAAGACGTTGCCCTGAGCCTTATAAAGGCTCCCCACAGGAGAAAAGCTATAGCTGTCCCAGAAACACAAGTCCTGGCCTACAGAACCCCAGCTTGCAGTGCCCATAGCAGAGTGAGAAATGGGGAGTGAGAAAGAAGCACAGCACTGCCCAAACACTGAGCAATCAGCTCAGCGTACAGCCTTACCTTCAGATATTTAGTCAGTCAAAGAAATAATTAGCAAAGTGATCAGGTGTAAACAAAAGACAAGCATTAATTTCACCTTCCACGCTGATGGACATTCTGTATGTGCTACAGCAGCACCTTTGGAACTACTGAAGGTGAAACAAAACACCCCAAAGGCATTGTCTGAAGCTCAGCTTGGTGTGATTTGAAGCAAAATGACAAGAAATAGAACCAGCCAAGGCACCAAGTTAGACAACCCATTTTTTTAATATGTTTTTTACATGCCACTTCCTGCATTGCTTTTGTTTTTAACAGAAACGTGACCTGCCAGAAAATGAGCAGCCAAGCATTTATTGTCACCAGATTTCTGAAGTGACAAGTATTTAATACTGCCTTCCACAATAATCCTCTTCTGCAAGAAGAGATGAGAACTCTCCCTCAAAACAGATTAGTTAGATCGGATTGATTTATAAAACAGCACAACAGAATAACGAGTCATGAAGGATAATGTAATTAGCTTAATAATGTCCACTACAGAGATGAACTGAAGCAGTTTGTGCATTAGTAGGCTATTTAGGTACACTTAGACTGCATTACACTTCTCTGTCTACCGTCACCTCAGAAGTGCACCAACAGGTCTGTAATTCACAGCACTTTGTGGTTTATTGCTAGGAGAGCAACAACTCATATTCCACTTTCTTTCCAATTTTTGAAGCAAATATTTCTTTTTACTGGTTGCCAGTAGAAGCATGACAGAAGGAAGAGGGTAACATATACGCTATTTGGCATAATATTTTGATATTTATGACAAATTCTTATATTGTTTGCTTTTTAACACTTTCCAGATGTGTCATTTTCAAATACAGCTATATCACACCCTCTTTTCTGTTGCCAAGAAAGAAAAGACAAAATTAATTCCCAGTAAGCAGAGATAGATCTCTGGATAGATCTGGAATCACAGCATCACTGGAACAAGGGAATGACATACTGCAGACTTTGATGGCTTCTCTCCCTAAACCTCTGCCTAAGTCCCACCTTGGACTGCTGGGACTGGAATCTGAACTAAAGGAAATACTATAAAAACCCCCAGCAAAGAATTCTCTGATCAAATGCTTCCGAGCACCGATACCACCTTGATACAGGCAGCAACGATGTTTCCCATTTAAAATCCTGCATCAGCACAAGGCAGAAACAATTATGAAGAAAATAATCAGCATCCAACACTGCAAACTGCAAACAGTTCTGCCTACCACTGTAGGTGCTGCAGACGGAGCAGTTTGAAGAAACTGAAGTATCACAAAGGCATTTTCAGATTATTTACAAAGTACTGAATATATTTCTCAGGGGTCACTGAAGGTTTCCTGCTAGACTTTGGTTTTTCCAGTGCATCTCATTGTGCAATCCACAATGAACTGCCTTTATAGATGACAAGGTAACCCCACCGTGTGGGAGCCTCTTGGATTTGGCAAGGCACCCAAGGTATATTTAGTAATTTGATTATTTTTATACATTTAGCATGGCTGTTGCATCTTGTACTGCTTTGGCACTGCAGAAAAAAATATATGTGTTTCTTTTTTTAAAAAAAATAAATACACCTTGTTTGTCATAAACTTATGGTAATTTCCACCTCTGTTTTTATTTAAACACTGTGAAATGCATTTGGCTTGTAACAACCTTAGAGAAACCATAAAAGCATTTAGCTAATGGTTCGTTTATTTTTGTTCACACTGACGGACCAGATATGTTGTTCTTTGCTGAGCCCTAAAAGGATGGAAGCAGTGTTGTGCAATATCCACCACCCCCCAGTCTTTTTGTTAATCATTACTAATCAGCTGTTGCTTCGCAAATCAAATTTTTAGTCCTTTTAGGCATACAGTGTGATGCTAATGTGTGGCAACAGAATGTTGATTATAGACCACTGGGTAGCACTAGCTGCCCCATTAGTGGCATCCAGCTGTCCGGATTCATGCATGAGCAAGAAGGATTTAATAAGTTAAGATGAAGAGCACTGAAATGCCTGTGATGCAAATAATGACAACACAGAAATAATTAGTGCGAGGTGAACCATCTTTTCCAAGCAGAATTAGATCTGAGGTAAACGGCTGTTACTTCATTAATCACTATGTGTATCACAAACTTTTAAACTCAACTGCTTTCATACCACAGAGGAATGCGGGATATTGCAGAAACCATACACATCATTATGAAAGTGAAATTAAATTATCCCAGAACTTGTACAACCTATTTTCAGCCTGTGAATAAAAGTACAATTCTGACGACTACAGAACTATTCTGAGATTATCAAAAAGCATCAGTATTTAAGAGTAAACAGCAAGACGGCTATTTAGGTCTTAAGAAATGATATTTCTTCTTAAATGTGAATGGAGAAAATAAACACGGTCATTATCTGTGACTCCATTAACCTCCCCACGCAGCTCACTGGGCACACATGTGTATTGATGGCAAACTCAGGGCCCTCAGCTGAGAGAAGTCTGTGTTTCTCGAATTCAGGTCTAAGACAGGACATCCACGTTGGTTTCAAGGCAGTGAAACAGGACTTTTGCTCCTAATAATTTGGGATTCTGGCATTCTCTAAAATATTTTTAATGTTTCCATCAATTCAGCTTCTGTCAGTAT
The DNA here is from genome assembly GCF_905368555.1 of Meleagris gallopavo. Taxonomy (NCBI): domain Eukaryota; kingdom Metazoa; phylum Chordata; class Aves; order Galliformes; family Phasianidae; genus Meleagris; species Meleagris gallopavo. The sequence continues at coordinate 5,174,055 of NC_139405.1, read as the reverse complement.
CAAACATATAAGGAGCGAGCAAGAAACTGGGCATTTCAAGGCCTACAGACTACTACAAATATCCATGAACGTCTCCAGCATGATTCAAAGGAATTACTGCCTTTAAATCATTTAATTAACAATGGTTACTCTTTTAGGATCCTTGTATTGTCAACTGTGGAAGGCAGAGTAACACTGGCCTCAAACTCTAATTCTTTTACCATTGGAAGGTTGTTGCTTTTAGCATTATCTTTTAAAACCAGAATATGGAAACCTGCATACAGGCACTTTCTCTGTTTTTCAAATATAATAAACAGCCAGTGGTTCCTTCAAGACCAGGTTCCCACTACTCAGCTGATGCAAATTGACTTAAAGAAAGCTAAGCAGGCTGACACTAGCTGAGGAAACAGCTCGGTAGATCTAATTATACGCGCAGCAAAAAATCACTAAGAGCTCTATCTCAGCTCAGCCTACTTTACGTAATTAACTGCACAATAAAATGTTCCATGATCAAATAGTTCAGTTTCTTTGAAGTTCTTGCTTTCCATTTCCTTCCATAAGCACATCTAAGAAGAAATTCCTTTGTATGTCTACGAACATTTGAAACTATCAGCACTGGAGGCTGTCATTTCCTATTTTGTGCCTAATCCCAGCTACTCTGGAAAGAAAAGCAAAATCTCCAGCTGGGTGCTGCTACTGCAGGATCAGACCCTTTAAATATGTAATATATTGATCAGCCCAACGAGAATCACACGGGCTGTGATAGGGACCCAGATCACGCCCTCCATCTCCTCATACACAGGCCAGGCTACTGCAAAAGCTGAAAAGCTCTCAGACACGAACAGAATGGCCTGGATTTGCATTGGTGACCTGGAGGTGAAAGGCTTGCTATCCCATTACTAATCTCATTTCACAAAACTGTTCTCTCAAGAAGTAACCCTCCACCCCTCTTCCTGCAGGCTCTCTTCTTTAGTCCTCATTCTAAAAACAAAGATTCATTCATTTTAAACTCTGTTAACCTTGGGGGGGAAAAAGACAGTAATTAGCATGCCTCCATTACATACATGGTTCATTTCTTAAACTCCTTGTCAATTCATTACTCCAATTTTTGACAAAGCAGCCTGGATTAAATCCGTAAGTAAATGGATTTGTGTCATTCACTCCCTCAGATTTTAAAACACTTCAGGGCTCAGTGCACTGCTTGACTTCCATAGGAGCTTATGTGCCATCCGCACAGACTGGATTTATTAAAACCAGTATTTCTTAACCCCAAATTCTCTACCTATTTTAGACAACTCCCTTCTAGAATCAGGGTATAAAAAGTTGTAGAACTGTTCAAATTAAAATAACTTCTCTTTGGTTATCTCTGTTTTATTTCTCCCTAGAACCCTTTAAGCCATTCACAGCAGTCCCTGACAGAATGTGCTGGAATACAATAATACATCAATTAACTACAGTCAACCAGCTGCTCATATGATTTCTCCAAAATATCTTCATTATTCACAGGAAGCACCGTGGTGTGGCAACATGCTAGAAGACTAACTGGAAAAGAAATTACGATCCAGTTCTACAAATAGTGATACCACGTCCTAACCTTTTCCTACCACGTTAATTAGTTCAGCTGTGGATGTAAGTTCACAGATCCAATCTGACCTCTTCTAGCAAGAGTCCACACAGGTCACCTAGTCAGCAAAACTGTGTACCTGTCATACATCTTCATTTGATGAAACTTTATGAATTATGCACTACGCGTAGCTTTACGTTCAGAGGTATTTTCTTTAGCCACAAAACATTTATTTCTAATGCCACCTTTCTAAAGCAGTCAGGAGAAAGTAATCTGGAAGCTACAGCTCTAAATAACTACATCTAGAATTACTCACATGGGTGCTGACTGATCTAATCTGAAGCTGGGATGCAACGACTCAGGAGACTAATATAAAAAACAGAGCCTTTTTTGCTCGTGCATCAGTAGCTCAAACACAGCCCAGGTGACACACAGCCTATGTGAAAGTCAGTGACCATCCCCACGGAGCCCACAAGCAGCCAGTAACACCAGCACAGAACGTGCTCAGGAGCTGGCACAAACCCACACCTCCGACGGCAGCCTCAGCAGCAGTGCCAAAGGCTGAGAGGGCCACGACTGCTCTCTGTTCTTTTGCTCACAGATGTTGTCATTTCTGATAATGCTGACATCTCAGCACAGCCACGGCCCGATGCCCTCCCTCTTCGCAGTCTGCTGGGCAGACTCAGCACTGTGGGCAGCAGCAATGGTAAATCACCACCACACCTTAACTGGCACTCATAGACTGCTTTTAGAGATGTACTGTCCTCAACTTCAAATGCCATTACTTTTCTAAACAAATGTAGGTTCAAGCAGTAAGGCATAACAATGTATCATTAAAACACAGCACTGCTGCATTACAGTTCATAGAAAATAAGTGACTTGATAGCATTTCATGTCCAATTTTGCCTTAAGAAACAGCTGGCTGTGCTTTTCGGTGTCCCTGCAGGAGGAGCAAACAAACCAAAGCTAATGCAGGAAAAACATTACCCCCTTCCCTCCTTCCAAAAGGAACTCTTCAACTATTCAGTTGATTCAAATCTAAAAATAACTGGGGAAAAAAAAAAAAAAAACTTGGAAAGAAAAGAATGCCTTCCTAATTGCATATTAATTGCTATACCCAATTGCAACTTTCTTTCTCACTAGCAAGTAACATCATTTGTGCCATTATAAGGCTCTCGAGAATCCTGCCAATGGAGAATGTGCATGTCAAATAATTGATTCAACCTGCCACTTCCCACAGGGCCAGGAGGGAGCAGCTGGACTTGAAATCTCTACCTAAAAACAACAGCTGCAACACAAGATAGGCCCAGAGCAGAAGTACACTTTGTTTCCTATCTCCTCATCCAAAATACTTAGTTAAATGCCCAGCCAAGAGAGCAGAATATAAAGAGACAAGTTTTACTCAAACATGGGGCAGAACAGGGAACGCCTGAAAGGGAAAACTTGCAAAGAGAAATAAAGCACAAATAAGGGGAGAGCCAGAAGCACTGAACCTGCTAGATGCTTGCATGAAGAGTTCACTTCTAGCCTTCAAAACTGCTCTGGATATGTAGGACATCCAAAATCAACTTCTTCCACCAGCAAGCCTCAGAAAACGCAACAGCTAACGCTGCACTTTCAAGGTCTGTTTCAGCTTTCCTTTTCAGCTAGGCTATCGGGAACTAAGAAACCTGATCAAATAGCTTCTCAGAACTTCCCTGCTAAAGCTCCTGCAATACTCCAGGTAAAAAACACGTCAGCCTACCCTGCTCCTGTCTACCGGCAGACCTTACCAAAGGGAAAATGCAGATTCACTGCTCATGGCTGCTGCTAGGTATCTGCTCTCCCTTGCCAGACCTAGCTCTTCAGACCACAGCAGGACCTTTCTTTCCCACATACAAAGCCTAGAATGCAACCAGAAATTGCTAGCAATGATCAGTTACCGACCACCTACTTGGAAATCCCAGTTCACTGTGCCATCAAGCACTGAAGCAATATTTATGCTCGTTATTATCTGCCTATAGAGAACTCCTTATTCTCTAACGGTTTCCAAAAATCTTTGTTACTCATTTCTCTCTCAGCTTCTACTGTTCGGAAGCATCATACAAGCGAGATTTATTTCTGCAATACCACGGCTATAAATTGCATATGATGGGATTGTCCCTCAGATACATCTCTGTCTCTGAGCCCTGCAGAATCTGAAACACCATGCTCACAACAACACAAATGCCAGTGAATATATAACCATTATTTCTGTAAATATTCGTACTTTCAACATGGGAGCCAATTCATTCTTTTCATCTGCCTCCTCTAACAAATGCTAACACTGCCATCATTAAAGATACGAACGCCTGCCCTTCCTCATTAGCAACTGTGCTGCAAAAATTCTCTCTGCCAAAATTTAGGGGAGCTTTGAGGACTAGTGTTAGTCTATAGAAGCTTATCCTCTACTTTTACACTCAGAGCTTTGAATTACAAGCATCTTTGATCTTCTGGGAGACTGCAGTTTCTTACATCCTCATCTCCACCTTGCTAATGGGGGCGTCAGTCACCAACAGTGTGACAGGCAGTTTCCATATTCCCACGTAGACCTGGACCCATCCTAAGAGCATTCTCACATAAGCAACCTGTAGTTATAATGAGATTTTATTCTCATACGCTACACCCCATAAAAATCACTCCGGAAAAAAAAAAATGCCTAGGGCATTCTACAAATCTAAGTATGTATATTAATTAGATTTTGCGCTTATGCTATCTCTAAGCTATATCAATGCACATGTAATTCAAAAAAATATCAAGGGCAGTTGTGCCTCAACTGTCTGAAGGGAAATATATTTGCTCTGTAAGTATTTAATGAACTTAATATCTTGTCTGCAGGGAGAAATTTTAACGGGGGACACAGAGCACTGAGGCAACAGAGTCACAGTGAAAGTCAGCAGGACTAAAGCTTTTAATTTCTACTCTGCCTTTTGAAATATTTCCCCATCAGAGGTTATCATCAGTCAGGCCGTATATTAAGTGTATGCATTCCCAAAGGAAGATGTTTGTTTAAATATCCAGAGGGAAGAGGTTATCATCTAACAGGTATCAAGTTCTAAGATTGAGTTCAGAGGACTCAAAGTGTTATATGATAAGTTTTATACATTAGGGCAACGTTTCACGCGTTCACTTCAAAACAGTAAGCAGCAATGCAAGTTCAAAGACTTCTTCCACACACAGAAAAGATATTTGACATGTAGTCTTGCAAAACAAGGGAAAATTAAAAAGAATTAATGAAATAAATCAAATATGCTGTACTTTGGGAATAAAGCACCAGCTACACATTAACATCTCAACAGAAGAGTAAGATTACGAACATACAATTAGATGGCTAAGGCTTTTTTAACCTTTTGACACACAAAACCCAAAGGGACTTCACATGAAAGGTGAGATTTCCAGCAGAAGAGGTTGAAAGTTGCACATAAAACCCATCTCTCAGTCTAAGAACAAGTAGCTGGACTGAGGCTCCAACACCAGTCCCTGGTAAGTGCGTGGAAAAGCTGGAAGGAAGATGACAGGAAAGAATGCAGACCTGAAAACCCTTCCTCACACCTCGACCAATCTGGTATGCTCCAAGACGGGCTCATGACACACTGTACCTTCTTGCAGGGGCTGCCCTCTCTTCCAGAAAGACACCTTTCCCCTGGATTTATCACATATAGACTGACCGAAGGATGAACAGGTAGCTGCTGTTCTTAGATTTTATTTCAGACTGAAGCACTAAAGAGTACAGCAGTGTATTTGCATGCCGTATTTTTAATAGCAAAGACAAGGAAAATATACAAAGTTCGGTGCTGCTGGTTCATGATGAAGAAAGAGGGGAAATTAGAGGGGCACGAGCAAATCCAGCATCGTTATTTAGAAGGCACAGCTGCAAGTCACATCTGTGCTCTTTCACAGTGACTTCCAATTCTGCTGTACAATTATGCAGCTCTTTAACCTACTTAATTCTGATTTAATTCTAACTAGTATTGGTCACCTTAACCACTAGTAGTTTTCTGGTTATTTTACAAGTGCCAAAGCATTTTATTTTATGTTGTTTTATTTTTATTTTAAAGAAAAAAAAATAAATGAACTCAATTTAGATTTAGTGCTGGTAAACAGCCTATAGCAATACAAATGAATCTTCACTCATATCTCATGAGAGATCAGGTTAGGAGCAAGGTGAGAAACTTAGTGAGAGTCTTTTTGCAGCTTTTGTCCAAAAACTTTCCTCTGGAAGCACCGTGTACATCCCCACTGCTACTGAAGGAAAGAATATTATAGCTCATCTTAAGAGTAATTATTCTCCATTTCTTCCTCAGCATAGAAGAGTCAAATAATCTGTCCTGAAGTCTAAGTAGGAAGGCCGTACGTATCCTTAAACTGTGCCCACTTCTGGATTTAAACAAATTGCTCTGCGTTAACTAACAGGTATTTTATCTTGGAAGCCTGTCCTGCATGTGAACACGTTCCCATTGTCAATGCACCCCACATCCACAGCACTCTTCTCATTTGTTCTGTCATTTCATATATAGCAGACAAACCCATTTTTCACCTTCTCAGGAATACAGTGTGATACAGAACCTATGAAGTATGTGGCCAATATCATCTAACCTATTAAATGTCAGAATCATATATCTCAAACGCTGTGTCAAGATGCTGTAGTCTGGCAGCAAGGAACTCATTTTTATTTTTTTTTCTCACGAGGAAAGCACCCTGGCTACAAGGACCCATGTGGGTTCAGTTCTTCATAGATTTGATTGTAACCCACTGCTGAAAGCAACACCAGGCTGAGAGATGATGCTGGCATTGGCCAGACTAAACCTTAGATGAGAAAACAGAACAGAAGTTAAAAAGAATTCCCTTTACAATTAGGTAGCTTGTTCCAGTTCTTCCCTTGCAGCATGGCCTGATGGCTGCATTCCTGAGAATCACCTGATGTGATTTTGTATTTTATTTCACCCTCGCATGCCATATTGGACGTTCTGCTCTGGCAGAATTGTAGGCAACAGGACTGAAGCGGCAGCTTTCCAGAAGCCACCCAACTATGTCAGCTTGCTGGAAATGGAACACCGAGAAGCAGACATCGTATGTTCCGCAGGATGCCAGGAAAGTGCCAGTGGAACAAAGCGTGTGCTTTGGCTGGTGCAGCCAGGCACTGCCCATGCCAGCAGAGAGGTTTTGCTCAGTGCCATGTTGTGTTGCATGGGCACGGGTGGCAGCTGGTCCAACTGCCCACCTTCAGCACACGCTGGGTTGTGGAGCTGCAGCACCTCTGGGGCATGCTGGGGGCTCAGATCACACGGCCAGATGCTTCCCATCTGCACCCGAGAGTTGGTTCAGAGCTGATAGCCTTGCAGACAGAAGAAACCCCAAATGGAGGGCACGATCTGTAGGCTGTGGGGTGGGATGTGGGTGCTCTGCTCCCTGCCCCACACACTCGTGCTCCGAGGCCAGGGGAAAGTGACCTTACACTGGTTCATCTGCTGCTGGCTGTGCCTGTCCTCACGAGATGACCTCTGCTGAGACTCATTATGGGAGCCCTCTGGCAGTGCTCCCCAAAACCGAATTCAAACTGACCCTCCAGCCCTTCCTCTTACCCTGATACCACTCTCAGACAAGGTTTAGGCGGCCCTGTGTTGGGCTCCATGGTCCTTGTGGAATCCTTCCAACTGGGGGTATTCTATGATTCTATGGTAAAAGGCAGCAACAAGGCAAAAATGCAGGCTGGACCTCTTCTATATTGACAAGACTGTTAGAATTATTGGGATTTCTGTCTGAAAGCCTGTACTAAAATAAAGTTATTATGATGTATTTGTCATACAGGAATTAACAGGAAAAGAAAAAGTAGCTTGTTTGCAAATTATTTTTAAATATCCTCACTACAGTAGTCAGATCATAGATTCATAGAATCATAGAATGGCCTGGGTTGAAAAGGACCACAGTGCTCCTCCAGTTCCAACCCCTTGCTATGTGCAGGGTCACCAACCAGCAGACCAGGCTGCCCAGAGCCACATCCAGCCTGGCCTTGAATGCCTCCAGGGATGGGGCATCCACAACCTCCTTGGGCAACCTGCTCCAGTGCCTCATCAGCCTCTGGGTGAAAAAATTCCTCCTAATATCTAACCTAAACCTCTCCTGTCAAAGTTTAAAACATTCTGCAGATATTTCTGTTAGTTTACCTACATGTTACAAACATATCTAGCTATTCCGTTTCTTTTTATCACAACTGCCAATTGTAAGGATAAAAAGAACAAATGCTTTGGAAAATTTAACTTATTAGATGGTTAACTAGTGTAAACACAAAAGAAACCATGCAGAGACCTGTCTTGTATTAGTGGCACTAATTAGCTGTAATGGAGTTTCAGAAGTCATTACACAGTGCACTAAATGTGTATAAATTTTTTGCAAATTCATCTCTAGTATGCATAGAAGTGGATTTCCTCAGCAGTTTGGGTGGGGAAGGGGTGACAGAAAGCTGTGTTTCTCTCCTTAGACCCTTCCTGGTCGCAAGTGAGTGGCACAGAGACAGTTCACGTGGAAAAACCACAGCAACCACAAGCCCTATAATGCTTTTTCAAGAGGAGGTGCCTTCCTGCCTTTCTTCAATTGCTGCATCAAAAATAACAAAAGCTTTTTAAGTTTAATAAAGTATCGTGTATAATGAATAGGGGCTTTGTCTGCTTTGCTTTATCAGCCTTCCACCTGAATAGCAGTCCGAAGAACATAGAAGAAAGCATCATTGCCTCGGCAGCTTACTTATCATTTCAGGAAATGACTTGCCTGTTGGGATGATAGTTAGGTTTGGGCTTTGGGGACAGAACTGAATCTCTTTGAGCCTGGTGAGAGAGCAGCCACACAGACCGAGTAAATCATTTTAATTTTGTACAAGTTGAAAAGCATTTTTTCCTCGACTTCAGCTAGATGACAGTGGCATGATGGCTGATTTTCATTTCAATCAGAGCAGCATATGATTACCACCTAATTAGAATGTAGAAATAGAAAGGAGATCATTTTTTAACCTACCCAAGAGAACGGTGTTGGGGAGGGGGGAAGATTATGTTAATCAAATGATACTGGCATCTGAGAGCTACCAAAATAGCCACCTGAATTATTGGCACCCTGACCGTCCTTGAGGAACCATCCCTGGCTTCAACAGAAGCCCATATTTTCAGAGCTTTATTTCTAAGTAATAAATATATTTTAAAATAAATACATGTCACTGCAGGCCCAAACTTGTCATAAAAGATATCACCGTAGGCATAAATATATATGCCTACTATTCTTTTTCTTCGAAATCACACACACTTTTTATCTGACAACTGTAAAACTAAGCATGAAAGCTAGCCACTCCACACCAAAAGTAATACAGTCTTAAGGGGAATTGCCTGTATTAGGTCATTAAAACAAACAAAAAAAACCAACAAACTTTCTTTAATTAGATATTGTCAATTAGTTACTCCTCTTATGTAAAACTTTAGCAGCTGTGCCTACAGGTACATAATTGAGGTTACATTAAAGTAAACTGCATCAGGCAACATCTTCCAAGACTCACTGTCTCCATCCGCATCCTTCTATAGAGATAAGGACAAGAGCTCATCTCAAGATGGCACTTTGTTTAATTGTCTCTGAATAACAAGGAGACAAAATTAGGTCATTGGGACCACCAAAAGGAGGGGGGGAAGAGAAAGTTAAAAAAAAAAAAAAAAAAGAAATTATCTTTCAGTCAAGCAGATTACAGAAATACCCAAATTAGGTTGTCCTGATGTTTTCATAGGCTCAGGAGGCAAAGCAATTTCGTGTTAGCTGCCTGACCCAGTTTTGAAGGGAGAGATGAGAAGCGCTCCTTCCCTGCTGTCTTACACCCCCAACACGTACACCCACGGATCGTACCACTGCACAGCACACACAGCCACAGTGACATGGTACACAACCGGGCTGCCACCCTTACCTGCAGAGTGCTGCACGTGATGCTGTGATCCTATTTGCATGCCCCTAAAGAAAGCTGTAGTGCTTTGGAAAACTCACTCAGGTACGCCTGCGCTATCCTGCCGGTGGCAATACAGAGCACAGCAACTCCCTCTGCTCTGCCCTTCCAGGCAGAGGCTCACCAAGGCAACATCTACCTCCCTCAAACGGATGCTAGGTGGTACCCAGCACCATTTTAGGAACTCAGGATAACCTGCCTGGCACACAGATGTCACCTCGGAGGCTGGGAGCACTCCTGTAGGTCCTGCCCCATATCTGCTAGCCCACACAGCTGCCCTGCCTCCCCTCAGGCACCTAACACCAATGTTGTTTTTTTTTAATTTCTGCAACAATAACTCTCAGAGCAGAGATGCCTCAAAGCAGGCTTGCTCTGGGTGGCCAACACATGGCACAGCTGGATTAATGCCCACTGGGCCACCCAGCTGCAACACATCTGGGGAAGCTTCTCCCTCACTGCTCTGCTCCAGCCCTGCCCAACCATGCTTGCTGCAGCATCGCAGTGAAGAGCTCTGTAAAGACACAGAGAACCCTATCGGTCCCAGTGTAGGGAATGCTTTCCCAGCTCTCCCTGGTCTCATACTGCAGTGTCTGCTCGCAAGGCAAAGCCAACTGCTCATACATATGGGAATCAGTGCACAGGAAAGGTAATTCCACTTTGACTGTCTCAGCAGTGGAAAATACCGCTGTGATTTGGATGAAGCACAGTACAAAATAAAGCACAGGTGCAGGGCGTCTATATTATGGTGAGCCTAACTTGAGAAACCAGGTGTTTCCTCCTAAAAATGTTGGCCCTGAGAAACACAGCACTTCTGGTCCTGCCTATGTCACTGAAAATTGTTCTGCTATTTTTTGATTTTTACTTTTTAATCTCACTGTGTTATGCTGGAAATGTACAATTTCTCCCTCCCTTCTTTTGGGGAAGGAGGAGGCAGAAAGGACAGTAAAATAACGTGTAACTACTTGCTAAAACACAGACTTGAATCTCATATCTCATGTACTTTAGGCAAAGTAAGAAAAAGTCTCTTTTCAATAGTGACTCTAATGAAAAGGATTCAGGAACGTGCTGATTTATTTTCCATCTATGTGCTTTTAATCTGCATCAGTTATTTCAATGGAACACATATTGCAATCACACTTTCCTGGTTGTTGTTCTACTGAGGCGCATAATAAATGTTGTGAGATATTGTGCAAGAGAAAGAACAATACTTTGAGCTAAATGTGCTGTTAAATTAAAGTCTTTTCTTGAGCAGTGAAAAGGTCCTGAGGCTTTTCATGTCAGTGACACAAGGTAAGGCACACTCTTTTTTATTTTTCACCCTTTTGAGTCACACAGCGTGATCTTAAAGCACTGGAAAATAACAGTACCTTACATTGCAAATGTTCAAAGATATCTGCCATGAAAAACACAAGCACAACCCCACCACCACTCCAAAAAATGCAGGGGTCAAGTACTTAAGGGTGTCACATTTCCTCTGTGATACACTGGGGGAAGTCAAGTGGCAGTTACCTCCATCCTTGCCAAATCATCCCAAAAAGAAACGCGCAAAATTGTTCAAAGAGCTTAATGTGCATTTTTTAAATGAATCCCGGTGTATAATTTCCTAAAGGATAGGAATCAATTCTATTTTGTGCTCTGAAGAATTCTATTAAACCTTTAGAGCACTTTGTGAAATGTGAAAATGCAGTTTGCTAAGGAGATAGCCGAGGTGGTCTGCAGTAAATTAACCCAGTACTGCTGACTGTTGCCATTCTTTGAGCCTGCTCCGAGGGATTTCTATGCTTACAGTATAACACCATTTACCAGCTTCTAAACTAGATTTGCCCTCTGGCTGCAAGTCAGCAGACCTTAGTGTAAAACACGGCCAGAAATTAGTTTGACTTAGAGTTGCATTTCAAGACCAGAGCAGTGCTGCGTGTTAGAAACAACTAAGAACCAACCATTCCTTCCAATCCTGTTGTTTTCCCTCGCGGACTCGGTGTAGTTAAGTTTCAGGCCGTCTGGCTGCCATGGCTGCTGCCCTTCCTGGCTGCAGGTTGGCGTTCAGTCCATTACAATGGATCCTTCTCTCCCTAGCTTTGTAACAATTAACCTCAGACAGGTGCTAACTTCATTTGCATGGTAATGAGGCATTCATCTGAGCCACGTCGAAGTTAAGCATGCTAATAAGTTTTTATGCAAGCACCTGAGGGGTCAAGCACAACAACGGACTTGGAAGAGAAAACCTTTCATTAAATGCAAATCACTTTTCTTGTAAATACTATGTCAGGGAACTTCGTAGGACTCTAACGCAGCTCACAAGAATGGAGTCATTTAGGTTAGATTTTCAGGGCCCCAGGCAGACTGAGGAACATAGCCACTGATCTATTTATATTTTGAATTAATATCAGATTGGGTGAAATCCTCATTACGGCATCAAAGCAGAGAAAGACCTACATGAAGGTAAAGAGTAGAAAGTAACAATATTGCCTCATATTTCACAGATTTGCCACGGTTTCCTGGGATGCAGGAAGGCAGATAAGACATTACTGCCATACAGTGCAACAAAGACTGCAGTATTTTGTCAGGTTTCCATCTTCTTTACCTACGTGCTGTTGTCAGGCATGTTGTGGGGTAGGCACATTTCCTAGTGAGTACACTCTCATTTTGGTCTTTGCCTTGCACTAAAAACTTCACAAATCCATCCAATTTACATTCTACGTGCAGAGATGGAGGTTTTGGTTAGAACAAGCAGTACGAGACAAAAAGCAGCAGCCAAACATCTTTGGGACTGAAGGAGAAGAACATGGACAAGATTTTTCAGTTAAAGATTCCTCAGGAAGGAATGAAAGGAAGAAGCTGATTCATTGAAGTCCAGCACAGCCAAATGCAGAAGGACTCTTGCTCAGGCGAGGCTGTTAGCAGGACAGACTGACCTGTTCTGACAGCAAAGCCACTGCCAGGGGAGCAGTTCTGGCCAGGGATTACAGCAGTGAAATACGGGCAGCCTTCTGAAAAGATGACCTCATGGCAAATCGTTCAAGGTTTTGCTCCTAGCCTAGAACAAGCAAATTTAAATATCCAGTGGGAATAGAGGGAGCTGCTCTATCTCTGTGACAAAAACTTACAGGGAGATCTCTACGGTATCTACAATAAGAGTAGGCTCTATTGTTGAGACGTAAGTAGTCCCTGTCAGTGGCAGGGTGGAACATTTGGGTGATGAATAATACCCAGTGCCCCCAAGCAAATCCAAGGCAATGGATCTGATTCACACTTAGCGTTGTGCTATGTCAATTCATTTAATCCAGACAAATAATACCCACCTTGTTACAAACATTAAACAGTGACCCAACAACTGCACGCTCCCAAAGATCACCTTCACCGCATGAGATACCGCTGTCCTCAGTACAATTGCTAAGTATTTTAATTTTGCTGCTGATCGACCTATGAAATGTAAACCAACGGCTCTTTCCACTGTACAAACATCATAAGCTCTAGCTGTTTCTTTAAAAAGAACACAGATGAAATTTGAGTTTGTGGGGAGTAAGTAAGGATGTTTGAAGGTAGACAGCCAAGAAAACTAAGGAAACAGAAGGGAATATAATACAGTGAGAAAGGAGAAATCGTGCTTATTCAGAGCTCATGGCTTACATTAATCTGTGCAGGCCACAGATGCAATGGAATTTTACGTTTTACTTGCAAGAAGTGCTTACAGCTCAATCAGAGTCAAAAACATATACAACAATCATCATCATTTCAATCGCTATGGGCTATGAGCCTTAAGTCTGCTTCCAAGACAGAAATGAAGCTGCCTGAAAACCAAGGGAGGAACTCACCTGAAGTCTATGAAGAGAACCAGAAAACTGTGGAAGCAGCACACTGATGAAAAAAAGGGGGAACATGTAGTGCATATGTGGGTTTCCAGGCCAAGTCAAGGCAGAAATAGAAAAAGGGAAGACTCAAAGTCTACACTAAAAGATAAAGTCATCATACAGCTGAGAAGCAATGGCATAATCATAGAGCAGAATACTCTAGAAAAGAGCTTTCATCAAGAAAGCTTTTATACATGTGATAGGCGTTCTACCAAACGAAGCCAAGTTTCTTGTAATAACGCTAAGAAAAAAGTAATTAAGGGATGTTTATATAACATATATTCAGTTTTTGAAATAGATAGAACTTAGTTCTGGAGTAAAGAGAATAGTTTCAGTCCATTTCTAAATTACGTGGTAAAAATGCAACTAAATTATATATAATATTGTAAAGGAAAGTGTTAAAGTCTATCCATCCAGATCTGCTCCACTGCTCAAATATTTAAGTCATGGAAAATACCAAGGTTCCACTTGGAACCACAAAGATACATTGACCGAGCATGCACATTCCTTGGTGTTCCTTTTGGCATTCAGGTTTGAAAAATCTCAGTTTACCATTCAAATCTCAATATAGTATTTCCTTACAGTTATGTAAAAACAAAAAAACAAAAAACAACCAAACCAAACCAAAACAAAAAAACATCAAACCATAAAGCTATTAAATTCTTCCTGTCAATTATCAGAATCTCTTAGCAGTAAAATACTCTGCAAAATACACAGATAAAGGAAAATATACTACTAATTACACCCCTGTATCTATTTCTTCTACTTTGTTAAATATTTTCAGACAAAAATACTGAGCAACTTGAGCTGTCTGAGATCTGCTGGCTGTCATTAACAGGAAGCAGGCATTTCTTCAGTTCAAGACATCATGTTTATTTCATTTGGTCTGTCATTACTTTGCTTCTTTGTCGCATTTCTCCAATTCAGTACTAGGAACTCTCAGACTGCTAAGAACAAAAACCAGAGAAAGACAAAAACTAGAAAAGGAAGATCTGGAGATCATGCTGTCGAAAGCATTTTGTCTTATAAAAATAATAACCATCACGTTGTCATTGGAAGAAGGCTGGTACTGTTAGAAAATCACTGTTGAATCACATGTTTACTGAGAGTTCTAGGGAAAATGAACCATAAGCAAACCAAAATTAATAAAAATAGAAAACACTATCATAGTTCTTTACTGTAAAGTGACCCCTGAGCACCAGTGACCTTTGGTGACTGTTTCCACTGACAACTATTACATACATTTCCTTTCCAAGACTCTCCTCATTATTAGATGAAAACTGTGACGCTCAGAACCAGCTCAGAAAGAGAATAGACTTTTACTTTGCCAGGAAAGAATACAATGCACAGGAAACGCAGAGTGTGGTTTCAAACAAAGCTATTTCCCTCCAACTCCATTGTAGATTTTAAATATAACAGTCTTTGCCCTGCCATATTGTCTCAGCCTGATTTCATTTGTTTCAGACTAAACATTCAGCTGATGTTTACTCTTTCCACAGTTTCAGTATCAAAGTCCATAATTAAAAAAAAATAAAAATCGGGAAATTTACATTTTATTCCATACCTCATTGTGATTCTTGCTTAACCATTCCTTAGTAGTGTTAAGAGCAATGACAGCAGCAGGCTCATTTGGAAAACCTGAAGACAGAAGAAATGAGAAATAAATTGAAGGTAGACATTTTTCTCCACCTATAAGAAAATGGATTCTGTTCCCACCTTCTTCGGTTTAGGCTTGGGATTACTTTTGGTCACCGCTCTATTTTAAAGATTGTTTTTAAAGGTTTTAGGTGATATTATTTATTCTTTTCCTAGGTAAAAAAAATTGAAAATAGGGGCAGTGATTTTCTATTAGTGTTTTTTATTTGACTTCGTTTTTAACTCTGGTTAGGAAAACTCAGCAGCTCTAGGAACAACAGAGAGTTATACATGTGTCATACTAGGCAGGCAACAATATAACATACATCACAGTAACAAATGCTAGGCTTACATCTCACAGCACAAGTTTCTTCTTTAATCCATCTGTCAGCTAAGCTATACAACACTATGATCCCAGTGCCATAGGTCTCATAAAGATAAAAATGCTTGACATATAAATCTCTTAATTTATGACCTAAAACATAACAAACAACTTTGGAAATTAAAGAATTCATGAAGCATAAGCATACAAATTTAAGGCCTGATATTGCATGATATACTAGCAATAGCAACTCCCCCCAGCACTAAACAATATCAGAAATCTTTCCAGGGATGCAGACTTTTTGCTTTGATGGTCTCTATCTATCATATCTAAAGATGCTTTCATTACTTAGGCAGCCTTAATTTAATTTTCCTTTAAAATCCTAACTTGAGGGCAGCAAATCATTTCTGTGAGGATTTAAATATAAAAACCCATAAGCTGTATGAATAGCCCTCAGTAGGTTAGATTAATAGAACAGCCTTTGAAGAGGTGGAGCTGCAGGCACTGCGTACAAGCAAGCAAAGAGTCTAGACAGAAACAGGCATGAAATCTGGCACACAGATGCATGCATACAGCATTTTTTACATCATACATCACCCTCATGCCATAAGCTGAAGTAAAGACACTGCAAAAAGCAGTAGATGCACCCGGCTTTTTGACATGGCTTGTTAGCCACCAAAACCTATGTTTTTAACTTATGCAGAGCTAGACTGAAAAACAAACAAAATCTCTCTGCTCTCCTTGAGTCATGCCCCCAGCATTACTCTCCATAACTGAACTGGATTTGCAAGGATTTTTTCCATTGGCATTATTTTCAAGAGACAAATGACAGCTATCCAACAAGCTAAGTAGAATAGTCACTGTTTGGGTTCACTTCCTTTCTGCATGTTTCTTCATAAAACGTAGGTGTGTTTCTTTTTTTCCAGGTCCAAGATGAAAAATTAGCCAAGATCCCACAACTATTAATGTGGATACACCCATCATTGCTGAGAACACATACTCCCATGACGTTTAATAACAGTGCTGCTATCATCAAGGCATGTGACCAAAGACACAAACTAATGAATGCTTCAGTGGTTTTATTTCACAGTATTGCAGAGTCACAGAATTGCAGGAGTTGGAAGGGACCTGAAGAGATCACTGAGTCCAGTCATCCTGCTAAGGCTGTTCCCTACAACAGGTCACACAGATAGGCCTCCAGATGGGCCTTGAGTATCTCCATAGAAGGAGACTCCACCACCTCTCTGGGCAGCCTGTTCCAGTGCTCTGTCACCCTTACCGTAAAGAAGTTCTGCACGCTTATATGGAACTTGTTATGTTCAAGTTCTAAGTCATTACTCCTTGTCCCATTTGCTACACACCACTGAGAAGAGCCTGGCCTCATCCGATTGCCTCCCATCTCCCTTTAAATAATGGTAAACATTCATCAGATCTCCTCTAAGTCTTCATTTCCCCAGGCTGCACAGCCCCAGGTCTCTCAGCCTTTCCTCACAAGGGAGATGCTCCAGGTCCTTTATCATCTTTGTGGCCCTCTGCTGCACTCCTTCTAGGAGATCCGTGTCTGATTTGAGCTCGGGAGCCCAGAACTGGACATAGTGCTCCAGGTGGGGCCTCGCCAGGGCAGAGCAGAGGGAGAGGATCACCTCCCTTGATCTGCTGGCATTGCCCTTTGTAATGCACCCCAGGGCAACATTGGCTTTCTTGGCCACAAGGGCACACTGCTGGCTCATGGCCAGCCTGTTGGCCACCAGAACAACGTATTTAGGTCATATAAAGTAACAGACCTCTAAGCAGACAGTCCATTTGAATTAGTAACATCCTATCTAAGAAACCGTGACTTTATAATACAGAAATTCTGCTCGAAGATTTTGGTAGGCTTGCTTGGACATAAAATGAAGACCATGTAGAGAGAGAAAAGCAGATTTCAGGCAACTAATAAACCATTGTTTATGCTCTGAATGGTTCATTTTCAGAACAATCCTCCCTCCAGCAAGATTCACTTTTCAAGCTTGTTTTTCTATTCACCTTCAATATGGTATTTGCCCAAAACTGTAAGAACACGCTTACAACTTTATAGAATTAGTGCTCTCTCAATAAATTGTGCATTATTTAGGAAACTGCTGCCATACTAACCAATCTTAAATAGAAGCTTACCTGCAAGACTGGTGTTCAATTCCTCTTAAGTAACCACAAATGTAAAGTAAATAAAATAAAATAGATCAGCAATCGAAATAAGAAGCTTTGAATCTTGTGTACAATTTCAGAAAAGATCTTAAAATCTACAGAAACCTTTTATGATGACAACTACTACTAAAAAAAAAATCTACTTAGTGCTTCATACAAATTTCTGGTAAATTTAAATGAAAGGATTATCTTTTTGGCTTTATGCAGAAGCGAGATGGAATTTGGCCTCCTGTTCCACACCGTGCACCAGCACAAAAAGCCTCTCAACAAAAAGTCTCTGATTCTCTAACAGAAAAATATTTGGTTTTATAGGACTGGGCTAAAGGGAGATAAAGTGAGACGGGATCTTTTTAAGCCTGTTTTTGCATTGTTATTTATTTATTTCTGAGCTGCATTTGCCTGCCACAACATTTCTGGCCCGCTCCCATACACACACACAGCCCTCCCCACTTCGCTTTCAGCAAAAAAGCAATCTCAGTGAGCACGTGGGAATCAAATTACTGGAGAGAAATAAGCTCAAGGAGCCTCACAGTTAACCGACTCCTGGAGCAGCAGCTCAGACAATTCTGGCTAAAGGCTCAATTTCACAAAAGATAAAACAGGTAAAGTAATAAGAGTGACACTGGCCCATGTTACTGCAGTGAGTGCTCCTCTGGAATACTGAAAAGGACAGGGGCGCAAAAAGGCAAAGGAGCATTATCTGTAAGGTGCAGACAAGCAGAGCCTCTGAAGGACTTCACTGGGTTTGTTTGGTTATAGAAAAAGGGGGGTTGGTAGGTTGTATGCCTGTGATAGGTGTGAGGGGAAGCATCTACTTACCAGCACACACAGCTCTCCAACACAGGCTGTGCTTCCTACATTCTGCAGTGGCAAAGCTTACATTTTGGCAACTGATCCTGCTATATCACCAGAACGTGACAGGTTGTCTTTCTCCTGAAAAGCTCTTTCAGAATGGGGTAACACCGCTGCAGCGCCCATTAACCACAGCTCATCGTCTGTTACCAGGATCAACTTTCAATCTTTCAACCATGGCAAACACTGAAGTAAGCAGTCACTGCCACTTGTGCCCCTCTCAGTTCAGGAACCCTCTCTTAAAGAACAGCCTTCTTCATTACTGTTCATGCTGACTTGCTACTGCAAAATCTCTAAAAATTACTTGGAATCCTGGAGGAAAACTCTCATGGTTTTGCCCAATTGCTTCACAGCTGAAGTCATTTGTGTAACATGTGAAGTCAGCCCAGACAGGACAGCCACCTTAGTACATAGTTATAGAAAAGTGACTGCTAGCTCTCAACACTGACCTTGGCTACCGGCATCACTCTAATTTCAGCCAAGCTTAGGAATTTCCTTTCCACCTATTTGTATGTTGCTAAGAGATGTCTATTCCCCTACTTTCACTCTTTGTTTCATGGCTATACCTCCAAACTGCCAACAAATAAACAACAAAGCAACAACAAAAACTGAACTCCATTCCAAATGAACTCTGTTGCTTCTCATGTGTCCTTGGGCAGGCATTACCCACGGAGACAGTCTATGAAAGCTTTAAAAGATCTTCTGACTTACGAGCTTCTGCATCTGCTTCCAGGACTTTATCACCTTAGTCCTGGAAATTATCACGCTGACCTGAGAAATAGCAGTGAAACAAACGGGATGTTATGCAGGCTCCTGTGGTCATAACTTCTCAGAGAAGGGGTGATAAAATTTTACAGAACTGTTTCAACACGTTAGATATTAAATAATTGTGCTCTTTTAGAGAAACAAAGTGTGGATAGGGACTGAAGAAGACAGTAAGTGTGGAGATGCATGCTGAGGTTCCCCTTATATTTCTTTTTATTCCCTTAAAAACAACTGCTGAGAACATTCAAGTCCCCCTGTTTTATTAACATTCAAAAAATACGCAATGAATTCCCTGCTGTTCAATACACAGGACAAACACCCAGCCTTTTGTGCTGAGGGGATTTAGCAGAGAAACATTCACACCATTGTGAATGTCTATTACTGTATGCCTAATTTGTCTGTGTAGTATTTGGAAAATGTATACTACACGTTCTTCAATGAATAGCGACGTAACAAGAATTTTGTGAGATAAAATTAATAGAAGTCTATTTAAGGGACTCAGACTGTACGGAGGTGCTGGGAGCTTTATCTGCTGTCTCTTTTACTGCCCTCAATTCACTGCTACATGTTATTAAAAAAGTCCAGCTCACAGACAGGTAATGCTGCCTCCCCATGAAAAGTCCATTAAGAAAACCTAAGTACTAAATAATGAACCCCTAATATGATATAGCTGAAGATGATGATAACGGATTATAGCTGTTAGGTTATAATGCTAACAAGCAAACGTCAATCCAGAAAAACACTTCAGTAGCCGCAGGGGTCAGTGTTAGAGTCTGTCAGTTTAACTGAGATGTTTTCAGTACATCAGCTCATCCTAAATTAAAAAAGAAAGGAAAAAAGGTCTTTTTTTGTTGGCACAGTCTAAATGCTACAAAGGTTTTTATTCATTTCCGTCTGCTCCCTTCTCTGCGGTTTGAGAATAGCTCATCACAATCTTAATATACTTATTTGCCAGTTTTAATGGTTTCATTTTGAAGCAAGTCATGAAAAAAACAAACACATTTCAGCACAAATGCTCATTTCAGAGTTTCCCATACTTTCTCAGAAAACATCTACACTGGGATATTTGTGCACATATCAGGGACATACTGCTGTATAAGACTGCTCTAAAATCAAACCCGACTCCCATTGTTCAGTCAACACAACTGTCAAAATGGAGTTACTAGCATTATTCAGTTTATGTATTTGCCAATGATATTTAATAATGTTCTTCTCATAGGAGCTCAGCAGTCACATTTTGACAATGTGGAAATGTATAGAAGACCCCCTCCTCTTTTGGGTATATGCTCCACACAGCTAGTATTTGCTGTACTGTGTGCACTAGATGGCGTGGAAAATAAACTCTCACCAGGTTTGTTAAAAAGAGAAAAAAGCACCGAGCATTCATCCAATATATGGTCTGAAATCCAATATTGCTATCAGGGCTAAAAATGCTTTCTGAATCAGAGCAGACATGTGAGCAAATAAGCTTCATTATGGTCATGTGGGTTAAGACTTGCTATTGACAACGCAGTAATCATAACAATTCAGCCTCATCAATGTATGACAATAAAAGGGAACAAATGAGATGCATAGCCCAGCACGCCTGAGGTAGGGTTACTCAATACGTTCACTTGTCCTTCAGTTGTGAAACTAGCAGGAGTATAATCTTGCAACCAAACCCATATAATCATCTTGTCAAAGACGTATTATAGTAGTCAAAATGAATTCACTCGTGCTGAGCTGATTCCCATTACCATGGTAAATCTGGCCCTTCCGGAAGCACAGACGGTAGTATCCTACCAAGAACTCTGGTGCTGCTATTGGGCTTTTCTTCTTTTTTTCTTCTTTTTTTTCTTTAACAACCACAGTCATGTGATGATTGGAAAAACAAGCTGACAAGTTGCTAGCTTTATCATTTTTGTGGTCACTCTCAACCTGAAAAGGAAATGAATCAGCTGCAGCCCTAATTTCAATCGGCTGCACTGAAGGCTAAAGAGGAGAGCTGTGAATCTTCTAAATAACCTACTTTGCCTTACTGAACTCATTCAGCCGAAGACAACCTTATTATTTGCTGTCTACTCAAAAATTAAGTCTCAGAAAGACAGTGAAACTATTGTGAAAATGCAGTAACTTTTGTTTACCCCAGTTACTCCAAGAAACACAGCCGCATGGACTTGCTGTATCCATTTTAAACTGTGCTACAGTAAGTAATTGGCATGTAAATAAAATTAAAAAGGAAAATGAGACATTTTCAAAATGCATAAAAAAAGCATTTTTCTGAAGAAATGTCTCTCAGTTCCTCTTGAGCAAGGAGCATGCTTTCTCATTTCCCTCAACTGAATAAATTCCGCAGCAACAGGAAAATAAATACAGTTCCTGAAGAATCACTGCCAATTGCATTCAACCACTGACTTGATAACAAGGCAGCTGGTAGAGGAAGGTTAGTAAAGGAACCCAAAATATGCATATAGCAACAAATAGAAGGAACCAAATGCCTCTGCTACACTGCTGTGACACGAAGTAGGTAGAGTACTGAAATGACAGAGAGCCCTGGAACGGCACAGGGTAACTCAGTGATCCCTGGTTCACAGAACCACAGGGGTTGGTAGGGAGCTTTGCAGGTCCTCTAAATCAAACTCCAGTTCAGGTGAGGGCTGGCAAAAGGGGACAAATACCACGCAAGCTGCAAGCTGAGATGCATGGGCTCCAGCTGGGCTGGCTCTGTCTCAGCTTGTCAGCAATGACAGACCCATGCATGCTCATCACTGTGCTGACCAACAGTGCTCTTGTCCTGTCATCATGGCAATCCACCTTCCACATCTGCAGTTCAGCTGCTCTTCTGTACAAAAGCAAACCTGGACTTGGCATAAGGCTGCCAATGAAGAGGTCCCTTACAGGAAATCGGTGCAAGAAAAAAAGCAGGCCATCTGCTAGTTCTCTGAAACACACGTTATCACACCATGCTTCATTTCACACTCTACTACATTGATATCATTAGGAAAACATTTGTCATATAATGGTGATAAAAATATTGGCTGAATATAGAAGTAAGCTATAATTATGTAGGTCAATTGAAGAGATAGAGGCTTTCATTAACAAATCCTAGGATTCCAGTAAAGAAAAAGCTAGATTTTAAGTTTATTCAGCTGTCTGACGTTTGTCAGCATTGGTGGGAAAGAAAATAAAACGAGGAACTTCTCTATGAGTACTGAGAGCTACATTACTGCAAGAGACATTATATCTGGATCCTGCAGGAGAGCTGAGTATTTGCAAAAACTGCACTTTTCTGCAGCAGGCCATATATTTTTATTAAAAGTCAAAATTTTGGTTTCATTCTTTTTCCAGCTTATATAGGAAGAGTGCTTGCAGGGTGACAACATCGAGGATAGACGGGTTCTCTAAGTGTCTTCTGAAAAAATGTAGCAAGCAATACTCAGAGACATTCTCAGAAGCTAACTGCTTCAGAGCTGTGCTGTTTACTGTGTTATGTGATGGAGCTGTTCTGTCTGTCAGAATATTTTAAAATGCTCATGTGGAACATTAAGGCTTCAAGCTGAATGTAATAGGGGAACTGCAGAAAGATGGCACAGTGCTGAAAGGGAAAAGATCTCTCCACTCCGGCAATAAGCATCCTAACATGGCATGAGAAAGTATATATAATGCAAAAGCAAGTGAAAGATGTACTTGCAGAGGTACTCATGCAATTATAAAATCTTACCTACAAGGGTGTATATACGTTTGTGCAAATTGCATAGCCATTTAGGCATATGTATACAGCTGTTCACGAGTTCAAGTACATCCTTCCTCTTAACACACTCCCTACCATATCTAGAATTACTGTTCCAGAAACGAGTGTTGCACAGAGAAATGCTAATTGAAAGAGGTTTCTAAATGCACATGAACTCCTTAATGCAGAGTATTTCATCTTCTACTTATTCATATGTAGCAAGTTGGGTTTTTTTGTGGGTGGTAACATAATCCAGCAAAAGTAATTTGAAACAAAGTGCAACACGCTAGTCAACTGTGAAATCTGCCATCATACACTGAATTGAACAGCAATGGGATATTGGCTTTATTGTAGTTTCAATTCCAGCACGGTCAAACGTTTTTTTTTCTACCTACTGATTAGAATAAAAATAATAAAAAACGCCTGAAGCAAAGTCTGAAGAACAAGTGCTACCTTCCTGAAATGCCTCAGAAGAGTTTAAAAAGTCAGCACCACCTCTCATTTGCAGCTTCTTGTTTTTGGGGTGTATGTGGTCCAATGCAGTGATGCTTAACCTTTGCTGACACTACCCCAGGAACTTCCTTGACGTGAATTTCCCTAAGCATGAAGGGAAGTCTTTGCTTCCAGAGATCTGCTGGTCAGCGGTAGGAATGAGATGCAGTCCCGGTCCTCACAAAGCCATGTTCCCTGTTCGGATTGCATCTTGCAATTGATTGCAAACTCTTACAGAAGGTTCATCTGCAGATGAGATATCCTCGACGTGCTTCACAGTGCTGGAGATTCCTGATGTCTACTAGTGCTGCCTGCCTGTAGGCTAAGCCAGGAGAGAAGAGAGAGAAATTGCTGTGAGAGGCTCTTTTTCCTCACTGAGAGGATCTTTGCGCAGGCAGTGGGAACTGATGGCAATGAGGGAAGTGCGCTCAGGTGCAGCAAGATGGGATGAAAGAAGAGGAAGAGAGCACAGCAGCTCTGGTTGCAAGATGGGGCTCGGTTTTTGAAAGGAGGATTGGGTTTGGGAGAGAATTTCAGGGCTGTCAGCTCTGCTGGAGCTCTGAGTATTTTGACTGAAAATAAGCAGCATAATATGACAGGAGTTGAAGTACAAGGATTTGGGGACACATATATATATGTGTGTATATAAGAGAAGACAAGCTACTACAGTAAAATGAAAAGAAATGACAATATCAAAACTCTGAGAAACTTTTTCAGAGGAGTAGGGCATACATAGGCAATGGAGAAGAATATGCACTCCCACAAAGAAAACAGCCAGCACTGTCAGTCCATCTCTATCCTTTAAATCACTTCCACCACGTTCAATTGCTCTGACAGACGCAACCCAAAGACCTGGCTGGATTATCTAAAACCAACAGAGTACTTAGTGAGAGCCATACACGTACAAGAACAAACAAAACAATCTGACATTATTTCAACTGAAGCACAGTTCTTATCTCCTCTCCAAGGGAAATCAAAGATTTCCTAAGAGCACATAAAGAAAATCAGCTGAAACTACATATACTCAGTTCCTTTTGGAGCAAAAGGAAACAAAGATGTTCTTTTATCTTTTTCCCCAAAAGACTTACATGAAAAAAAATTTACAGGACAGGTTGGGTGAAAAAGCAAGTCACTGTGTGAGGGATATTTTATCTACTTAGTTTACTCTTTTTTAACAAATACATTATTGATTCTTGGTTTGTGCATATTATTCACAGTGTGGATTTTTCCCCGTTCTTGCCTCAGGCAGTGATAAATCATACTACAGGGTCACACAGACCAGCAGCTATTGTACTCAGGAAATCTACAGCAGCTCAAAACTGAAATATTTCCAGATAATTTGGAGTTCAAAGATGTCAGTACATTTTAGAGGAGCAGAGATGGCTGTGTTTTTTATTTGATGCTTAATAGTCACTCTTTCTCAATGAGCATTAAGGCACTTCATAACTATTACAACATCCACTACATACACGCTGCTAAAACAAGTATTTGTGCAGGATGTCTGACTTGAGAGTCATTACACTAATGTACTTTGCATCTGTTTTTTTAGAGGAAGCCTTTTTTCCTCCCTGCATAGATGCTGTATCATTTCTGTAGAGGCTATTTGGTCAGTTAGAGATGAGCTCCATGTGAAAAAATATATCTTAACGTGCAGAAAGGGTTAAAGCACAAACTGTACTAGCAACCAGCCAATACAATCCAGACACACCTTCATTTCATGCTGTACCTTTGGTAAAGTGAATGAAAAGTATGTGGAAACAGCCAGCAACTTTACACTTCCGCAGATGCTACAATGAAAATGTTTTCTTCTTGATTTGTTTCCTCAAATCACAAAAAGATGCACAAAAAGAGAAAAACAATTAATTAGTGAGTTTTGGAAATTAGATTCATGGGAAAACTGACAGACAAGTGCTCGTATGCTAAAGAGCATGAAACCAACAACTAAGGGAAAAACATAAAAATATCATCTTATCTTGGAAAACACTGACTCTCTGACCTCTTGTCTGTTTTTAAGGTCTCATTCTCTCACATGCTAATTCAATTACGTATACCTAAGTTAGCACCCCTTACTGCAACACTTCTCTTGGCTGACAGTCAGCCTCTATCATCAGCTGCCTTTTAAACCCAATAATGCAAGTTGACCAACAAGATATCCTGGATCTCATTAATTTCATAATTTTAAAAAAATCACAGACTTAATTGCCAAACAAGTTTTGTGTTGTTTTTTAAATAGTTTTTTTGCTAATATCTCTCATTTGCATTTCACTCACAATTCTGCATTTTCTGAGTCTTGCATACTTCAATCAAAAAGGAAATTAAATAACTAGTTAATGGCGCTGCCAATCGCATGGATTCAAATCCAATTTAGGCTTGATATGAACTTTACGTATTACTAACACTTGTTTTAAATAGTATGATCAGCATGTATTCTGACAAGTTGTCAGTGTGATGATTTCTATTTTTTTTTAACATTATACAAACAAATCTGTGTTGCTTTGGAAAGCAATGGAAATTCCTAATGCTTAGAAGGGTTTAGTGACTGCCATTGCTTCCGGCTACACCAGCATTGGCGTGCTTGACTTCAGAGTAAAATGATCTCATTTTGCAAGAGGTCATTCTTCAAGAAAAATAGAACATTTTCTGTGTCATTTTGAACAATATTCAAACTGATATAGGACAAAGAGAAAGGCTGATGTAAATGAATTACTTTAGTCAGAAACAATACCCATATTAGAAAAGAAGGAGCCTATGCTATGGTTGGTTAGATTGAGCAGGGATAGATATGGAAGTCTAAGATTTCTTTCATCTGACAACCCAGTACAAATAAGATGCTGATCTGAACAATTTAAATGTAAATTTCTTAGCACCTGTCAGATCAATGAGATTAGAAGACCTCCACTTAAAAAAAAAGGCAGCCTCAACCTGAGCCCCTAAGTGAAAACTGCCCTCCCACCTCCATTTCCTTGAAAATGCGGCCATGAGGCAGCAGGAGTGCTGGTTTATTCCAGCACTTTATTAAATTTAGTTGGTGTACACATTCAGTGTGAGATGACCCACAGTGCACCTCGGGAAAATGATGCTTTCGAGGCAGATATCCACACTTTGCATCACAAACACAATTAATCCTCTCAGAAATATGAAATCCCAGATAGATCAGTGCAGATATATGGAAAAGCACATAAACTTACTGGGTGGAGAAATGTTGTCGATTGTTAAGCAACAGAACAAAATAGGGGGAAAAGGTACCTACTATGACTGAAACATCATAAGAATCACAGCTTACTGAGTTGCTTTAGATAGTGTGACTTTGTGTTTTTTTAAATATTTAATCAGATCAAAGGGTCCTCTATCTATACAAAATTCCATTCTAGATAGATTGTATTAACACAACAGCTGCACTTTTCCAGACTACAAGAAATACCACTATAGTATTTAAGGTTGGGCCTAGATTATTTTGCCAAACTACCCATGTGAAAATTTCCCATCTGCAGTCACCACTCTCCATAGCACAATCATTCCTATGGCTGTGGATAGAGCAGGGCTTTCAGCTATAGTCTAAAACCAGCCCTAGTAAATTTTAGTTTTTAATTTCATGGTTGTTAACACCCTCAGTGATCAGTGACTCAATTAGGGCTGGACGCGTCCCCTGGGTCAGCTGGAAATGGCGGGTCCTTTCACCTGAGGAAAGGGTCTCTCCCCTCTACAGCTCTATGCAGTTAAATATGATCTCTGTGGCACATTCAGTGCAGAAATGGAGTCGAAAGGGGAGGCAACAGGCACGGCTGGGCAAGGATTGAGGGAAAAGAAGGACATGTAAAGGCAGTGGAAACAAGGATGTGCTGTCTGGGAAGAATACATGGACGCTCTCTGGACATGCAGAGATGGGATCAGGAAAGTCAAGGCACAGATGGAGCTTAACTTGGTGAGGGACGTGAAAAAAAAAAAACAGGAGTTCTACAGGTATATTGGTCAGAAGAGAGCATATACCCTCTCTGATAAATGAGAAGGGAGAAAGGGTAACAATGGATGCAGAGAAAGAGTTTTTTTACCAGTCTTCACTGGCAGTCAGTGATAACGGATGAGATGCTGAGGACGGTATCTAAAGGAAAATGGAACTTTGCAGCACTGCTGGGCTGCTGTGTGGGCATTGAGGTGCTTCAGCAGTGTGGCTGGGGGCCCTGTGAGGGGAGCTGGGAGCCCCGGGCCACTTCCCGCCAGTTCTGAGCCTCTCAGCAATGCACCGGCAAGGCGGGCTTCTGAAAGAACAAAATGGCGCCCAGCAGCTCCATATTTGCCAAAGCACTCAGTTTGAAAGCCTGCCATCTGAAGGACTATAAAATGTCATCGTAGTAAAATGCAGAAAGAAACCAATAAAAAAGGCACAGAAGGAAAAATAAAGGCATTAGGGTATAAACATGTGAGATCTGAGTAAAAAATTGTTCAAAAAGGTACTGGAAGAGGGAGCAATTCTAGTCAGATTTACAAAACTAATAGGACTGTCATGCTACAAGAAACAGTGTTGATTTTTACAAATCAATTGCTAAACAAAGGACCTCCACAAACAGAGCAAGAGAACAAGCAGTACTGAAGAGACGAGACCAATGGGCTCAATACCAGTGTTCAGTTCACTTACACATATTTGTGTATGAGCTTTGCAGAATAATCTTGCATAACCTGGTGCTACGTCCTGGAGACAGGAAAAGAATAACATATGGAATGTTTGTAGGTTTATGCCACTGCAAGTCTGAATGTTACGACTAAAAGTTATTTCAAAAACTAAACAAATGTACAGTCCCTCTCTGAATTAGTTAAGGACAAAGTAAAATAAACAGTACCAGCACCATACTTATCAAACACCTTATAAGCAGCACTTGGTATTGAACTCAAAAGTATTCTAGAAATAGAAAAAAATGATGCCCAGTGGTGGACATCAAAGTGAAAGAAGGCTTTTCAAAATTCAGAAAGGTCAAAGAAGCAGGATTTGTATTCCTTAGGAAACAGGTCACAAGCAGACCTCCTTCAGTGGCAAAAGAATTTGAATGAACGGAATGAGAAATTACTGCATACTCAACCTCATGTGGACACCCAAAGAAGGGAATGGAACATGAGCACAAATTCAGAAGCCTCCTCTCTTATAGAAACTGGAGTAAAATTTATCTACACAGACTGAAAGAGCAGGAAGGAAAAAAAAAGTGCTATGCACGGCAGTCAGACTAGCTTAAGCAAACAGTTTCAAAATTGGTTAGAAAACTATCAGAAAAGCTACTGTGCAAGACTGCGGCTAAAGTCCAAGGAGGAAATGTGAGCTTCTGGGTCTCTGCTGAAAATTTTGATATTATCTATCACTTCCTATCAAATTCCACATATGCCTTTCTCATATTCCGGATATGCAAAGGACTGAGACAGTAGCACCAGGTATACACTGAAAATAATTGATGATTGAGAAGGATTGAGGTACTTTTGAAAATTCATCGAATGAATGGAGGAAAAGAGGCAAGAGAGAGGAGAAGGTGAAGGACAAAAACAAAGAAAGCAGCTCACCCCTGTCCCCCAGAAGTTACTCCGTGTTCAGGTCTGCTGGCTGAGATGTCAGAATGAACGTTCTCCACCATTCCAGGCACTGGACAGGACAAGGGAAGCAGTGGGATGGAGGGCATGAGCTCAGCACCTCAAAGCCCCCAAAGGGTTTTATGCCCTGCACACCACTCACTGGGAGCAGCACCAAACAGCGCTTAGATTGGAGAACCTATTTCATTTCTTACTAAAGCAAAGCATCTTTTAAATAATTCTGAGTGTGATGCATATTAATATCTTAAGCATTGCACTGTCTTAAGCACTGCAAATTATAGACAGGATTCAGGATTGGATTGAAGCACGAGATTACCTCCTAGTGTTTATTAAGTGGATATTTAGATTTGTTGTGAAGGAAAAGGAAGACAGTTTTATCATCAGACTTAAGATTCTGGGGGAAAGAGGAGCATCACCATTTAGAGATTCACAGACATTAATATATTCAGTAGGCGGTGACAGAAACAAGCAATAAATACCAAGTAATCTAAATAGCAGGGATCATACATTAAAAGTTACAAAATTAAGACTACACGCGAAAATCAGGCAGAACCATTTTGCTTAATAAGTAGAAAACTAATGAAATATGTTGACAGTAAGAGTCATAAAAACAAGTAATAAAAATAAGCAGATTAAAAAATTGTGGAGGTAAGAACATTTAAGGCACCAAGAATGACAACACGTGGAGCCAGAGCCAAAATATGTTCTAAGTACAAATATCAAGGTGACCTCCTCCTGAGGAGGATGCCACAAAACTCAGTGAAAATTGGTCTGTTAGGTGAAATGAATTCATAATCCAAAGTATATTTTTTTATAGTAGATAATTTCTTAAAATCATACCTAATTTAAGCATAATGTTTATCAACTGCAAGTCTACATTTTATTGGCATAAAAACATTTCTATCTATTCCTTTTTAGAAAGGGTTGAGCTGGGTTAAGGTCAGCATAAGTACTGTGTAATCAGCTTGGGAAACTCAGAAAGGTCAACCGCTAGGAAAAGAAACATTAAAAACACAAAACAAGTTAAAAAAGGCCAAGGAAGTTCTTTAACATCAAATGATTGAAATTCCACAACTGGAACATCTCTAACTACTCTTAATGAGACAATTCAGAACAGGCTGGAATTATTTCAGAAATTCAGTAATGAAGCAGTTAAGTATTTTTGTGTCCTGTACTCTCATGTAGCTTTGGAAAACATGAACTGAAAATATAGATAGGGAGTTAATAAAACCTCGTGTGTACATAAATTAAACAGCTAGAGATTCTTGAACATTCAATTTGTCAGTTGTTGTACATTCTCCGTTTCTTGGCTGCCAAATATGATGAATTCAATTGCTGCTTCTGATTACCTATATTCAATAAAATGGTGACAACTCATTAATCAGGCCACACAACTGGGAGACTGCTATAAGGTTCTACAAACCGAAAGCCTCATTAGGAATGAGAAGCATTGCCAGTATGCACCCTCGTTATCTACATCATGGCTGACAGCTTTGATTAGAAGCGAACTTCAACTTTAACATCTTCCTACGTAAGATGAGCTTACTATACATCAGTAAATCATTAATATTTTGAAACTACTAAATTATAACTTAAGAAGTCCACAACAAAACAAGAGATTACTAATGCACAGACCAGCTATTGATGAACATCTGAGAAGCACTGAAGTTTTTTTGCCATATATTTATTTCTGTGGAAAATGCAGCAATTTCTCCTTCCCTTCACATTCTGAGAGGTAGGCTTTATTTTTCTAAAACTAATAAAAATTATTTTCCTTTAATTAAGCAATGCCTGTTTAGCAACACTAACAGAAAAAAACAGAGGATTACAATCAGATAGCAAATACAGCTCAAAACATTGCTGGCCTTGCACAGTAAGGTTTCTAATGGCACTTGGTTTAAAAAAACAAACCAACATCCTGGACCCATAACAGTCTGCTATATCATGCTTGCTAGCTACAACAATGAGAATAGTTAAAAATCTAACAGTGGCATAATGTTCAGCACCTATTATGGACACAAATGTAACTATCTTATGGTAATTAAAGGCATAAGAAAATGATAAATGTTCTGAAGCCATAAAACTGCATCAATTGAAAAGCCATTATGACTGCACTGTCTCCAGCTCACAGCCTACATCGGGAAATTTACAGTGATATGCATTCTGCATAAAACACGAGGTAAAGAACTGGTACATGAAGCTGATGCTATGCACTGCACACTGGTCAGTGCTGGAACAGTTGATTTACTCTCATCCTAAAGCTGAAACCACTTTTTGATTAGGTTCTAGATCTGCTTATCCTGTATTTCTCTTATCTGAATGCCCAGCAGTTCATGCTGTCATCTTCTCTACTTTAGAAATATTCTTTTGACCAGAACAACAGAGACAGGAAAATTTACAGAGAAAACAAGCAACCCAACTGCCAACTAGAGTGACGTGCTGACATCCATACCACCTCTATGTAGCTCAAGGATGTCGGAACCAAGCCCTCCGTGCAGGATCAGCATAACATCATTCATGTGGAATAGCACCTTCCCTCAGGAAGTGACTGGCTGAGACTTGTAAGTGCTGCTCGGTTCAACTAAGCAAACCAGAATTTGGCTTTTGACAGAACAACAGTCACAATTTGTCATGAAAGACGATGTTTTTCATATGCAGTATTACCAACTCCTGCAAAGTGAGAGTTTAATGTTCTTATTCCAGAGCGAAATGAAAATAGAAGGGGACAGGAAGCCTTTCAGTGCCACAACATCACATATCGTAAATTATTACCCTATAAATAGCATTATACATTATTTCTGTTAAAGGGTTCTTTCAAACATCATGGAGAAGAGAAAGGAAAACAAAAAAGTGATATGCTGCACTGTCCAAAAATAAATTGAAAAATGATAAATATTGTTTATCATCTAGTAATACGTAGGAAAGAAAGTCTTCCACTCTTGTATATAAGTAAAATATTGAAAGGAGTAAAAAGAGACACACATACACAAATTGTTTACAAATCAGACTTCAAAGTATCATCCTTTCCAAGGGGCTAGGCACTCTTTCAAGAAGAGAAACAAAGTCTTATCTGACAAAAAAATGAAAACTGTTAGAGAAGTACAATATAAACCACTAGATCTTTCCTCTGCTAAAATCAATGCAGTTATAGCCAAAGTGAATAGGGTCAATTAAAAAAAGCTAGATCTATTTCTCTAAATGCAGCGGAATATTTCACAGCCAGTGGAAACCATTAGAGCTCAGAAACCAAGGTACACTGACTAGCTACAGTAAGAAATCAGCTCTGTTTCTGTTTTAGTTACCAGATGGGAAGCTAAAATCCCAGCAGTAGACAATATAAAGAACATTATTAAGGAAAGGTCTGCTGTATTAGAGTATTATATCCCAAATATAACCATAGAAGTCATGCACGTGCTGCACCATTTGAAGTACATAGGAAGATAGCTAAGTATCTAACAACAGATCTCAACACTTAGTTTGTTTTGGTTGATTGCCATTCTTTCCCATCTCGTTTTGGATACCATTTCTTTTTTGCCAGCCATAAGCATTGCTGCGACAGGCTGCTTGTGCAGGAGCGCCGCACACACAACCAAAGCAAGGCATGGTTCCTACGGAACCGGACACAGCACCACTCATAGCACAACTCAAGTCATGCTTTTCCTACCCATCTCATGAGCCACTGCTTCTCATCAGGCCAGATGCAGGCAGTCCCTGTCCCACAGCAGTGACGAGGCCAGCACTCAGTAGCCTCCATTCCACCAGCCAAAGCCCAGCGCTGAGCAGTTTGTTTATGGGCGGCGCCAGCGACAGGCACACCACTGAGTCCTCTCGCTCAGCCCAACAGGGTGAATTGAAAGATTGCTCTGTCATGCCAGCGTGAGGACTCATTTTTCTTCTGTGCTACAGAGGTCGCCCCCATCCCGCAGCCTGTGTTTGATTGTGATTAATTTGTCAAGCCGGCTATAGCATGGAAATGAAGAAATGGATTGCCAATTACAGTTAGTCTTCGTGCAGAATACCTCTCGAACCGGTGCTATTCTGCAGTAGTGACAGCTCAGAAATAAACTGAATTCAGCTCTATCGAGCAGAAACCTGAGCCAAAGTGTATTTTAGAGCAGCAGAAGGTGACTTTTCCCATCCTCCTCTCTAACCAGCTCTTCAAGTAGATGGCTGACTTCAGCCCTCCTGCCTGGCAGGTACACAAAAAGGCTATCCACGTTTATTTCTGTAGTCACCTTGTTAACAAGTACTGAACTTCTGACTTCACGCTCTTCCACAAGGTGCACGTTTGGTTCTGAGTGCCTCACCCTGAGTAAGCCTGAAGGGGAATTTAACATCTATGCCATTACCGTGAAGTAAGCAACAACAATTTGACTGTGCAGACGTTAATGCAAGCATCCTAACTTTTTCCTAAATAGTATTCACAGAAAGGTAATTTTTGACATGCTATGTTTCCTCTGCAGTAGGCCACATATGTTTTCACAGGTTGTTTAATATCTCATTAATACAGACAAGTGGCTTAAATTGAATAATAGGATTCAGATAGACTATGAAATAGAAAACAATTTCTGAATGACCTGAGTTTTTATTAATAATTAACACGGACTTTGAGAAATAATGCCTCAATCCTGACTATGCATGCCTGCAACTCATTCTACGCACTGATACAACCTTCAGCAGATTACTCAAGCTGCATAAATTTAAAGCACGTATACATGTCTAACTTCCTACTACCACAGAAAATCAATTTAAAAAGTCCCTTTTCTCTCTAGAAAAAATCAGGCCATTGCAATATATGATTCCTCTGTTGTAATTTGTTGTATCGTATATTGTCGTCTTTGGCATCACATCTTCAGACAGAAGAAAGGTGGAAAAGTTTCCAGCAGTCAGTAGCATGCAGTGGCTTTCACCCTGTTCTGAAGACAAAGAGCCAGAACCCTGTCCCAGGCCCAGGCTGGTCTTTCATTAAGACCACCACATGGACAGCAACGCACGGAAATGCAGAATATGTTCTATAAGCAGGATCTTATCTTATGAATGGGGTTAGTCATTCATTATGCTGAGTCATCTGACTCTTATGGTCTTCTGCCTCAGCTGCAGTTGTCCTTTCCAGGGATGTATGGCAGTGTTCCTGTCTTGCAGAGATACAGAAAAGAGGACAATGCAGTGAGCAACCCTTGGAGGAAGAGACACTTTCACAAATTGTCTTTCGGGTACCTGGATGAGCTGCAGAATTGCAGGTTAATTTTGATGATCTCTTACTTTGTTACACAAGAGCGAGAAAACACTTGTCCTCATAGCAATAGAATTACTGCTTTTTAAATTTTTATTTTATTGTTTCTTTCACAGGTGACCTAAAAGCCCCACTATTCTTGTACATACCTCTTACTTGCTTCTTTAAGCAATTTTCAGACATCAAGCATCTGAATGAGAGATGCTCTTTGTAGCTTACAGTAATTTTTTATAAATAGTGACTTTCTGTATTTACACTGCAATAATGTTTAGGCTTTCCAACGCTGACCAGGACCATTACAGAAGGTATTATACAAACGCATAGAAGAGATAATGTTTCCTACAGAAAAGAAGAAATGGGGCAAATGAGGGGCAATTCCACAATCCCCTGTGCCTAGGCCAGACCAGGGTCTTACTGCACACTAGAAAAAAGAAAAGAATAAAAGAAAGTAGCTGCTTTCCTAGCATAATAACTACTCAACACTAACACAGAATTTCAGAATGATACAGTTAATACCTTTGTGGTAAAGCTAATTGTTACGGGTCAAACCACAAACAGAAGTCCTACTCAACGTTTGCGTGTCAGGGCAGTAAATATATTTAAGGACACACAAACACAGACCAGCATGACTGTTCTGTTCTTGTAGAAATTTTAAGTCATAAGTCAGATGCAATATTAACAGAATACGCCTAACGCTTTTCTAAATATGAAGTAAAACAATTGTTTGGTATTGAAATGATTGTGGTTGATGGACTAAATATCTTGCCCCAGGCACTTTTACTTTTTTTTCTTTTCCTGAAGCCTATAGAATTTGTGATGTATAACTAAGCTTACAAACAAGAATGGTTATGCTGCAATGCATAGGCATATAAAATCACTGCTGCTATGACACACATCAGCTTCAGTGCAAGTTTCCAAATCCAGAAGTAGTTTTACAGCTGTCAAGACGATACCTATTCTTCTTTAACTAGATTAAGTTCATACGAAATTCTTCCTTTCAAGGAAGCTCAGTGTTACGAAACTTGTCTGAAACCACTAAACTAGCTGTCTTCCTTTTTACATTGAGTTAAAAACTTAAAGGTAACAGATACTTCACATACAACATACTCTGCAAAACATGGAAGGCAAGAAACAGATGTTCTTATAATTGCAAATTTGACACACTATATTTTAATGATGGATGCGGTTAAGACAACCCACAACAACATGACATTCTCCTTCAAAATAAAAAGAGAAAGCTTTGCTGTAGCACCTAATGAGATCTCACCAAGGAATCTACAGTAGCAGTGCAATCCCTTGGTAGGAATCTCACTTGTCAACGACGAAAACACATAAGGAGCTCTCAATAACACAGAAACACAGGTTGGAATCGCGAGAGTACCTCTGTGGGTCATCTGGTTCAACCTTCTGTCCAAACCAGGAAAAAATTCACAGTTAACTGAGGTTACTCAGGACCTTAGGGAACCTAATGAGATCACATCTTTGTCTTTGCTTCTCAAGACAAAAAACATCTGTAGTGGTCATGAGTAGCAATATACACATTTAGCTGGTTGATTTAATTCTGAATATATATCTAAATAATCATAGCAGTTGCTAGTAGTCTGAAAACTCTTTGAGGTAATGAACTTAAAAAGTTACGTGAGCCCACTTCATTCCCTTTTAAGCACTTCACATAGGTTTGTGTAAAACTTCATCATTTTGAACACAAGCGTCTTTCTGCTGCTGGCTGCTTCTGTGATGCTGTGGTATGTTCCCTGCTCACTAAAGCCCATGCAGGCAAGGGCATCCAGCAATGAACTGACCTCCAACTGTAGCTCTTAGAGATATGCTCTTTTCTGGGGAGAAGGAGCAGGATTACAAAGAAGATTGTTCATAGTGAACCTTTTACCGAGAGGTATTTATACTGAATGTACCATGCTAATTTCAGCTCTTCAGGACAAGGTCCCTATATTTTCTTTTTTTTTTTTCCTCTCAATTTCTTAACAAATTAGCTTCAAAAAAGCTCTACCTTTTCCTGGTATGGAGAAAAGACCCTGAAATGCAATCTGGCTTCGATGGCTTTGGAGACGTTACTAGCTTTTATCCATACAGGCCAATGCAAACCCAACTACTGATGAGTAAGAGCCATGCTTGGAGTTTTGAGATGTAAACCTCTATGAAATAAGAGGAAAAGGGTACAGAAACAATTCTTACAGTGAAGCTGAGAGATCAAAGGGGCCAATTGATATATGCAAATATAAATTCACAGCAGTGAGCCTAACAAAGAAGCTAGGCCTTCCAGGCTTACGAAGTTCTTTATGCCTCTATTGTTTTTGAAAGAAAAAAGAAACTATATAGAAGCTCTACCTATCTCTTCCTGAAAAGAAAAGGGAAAAGAGAAAGAACAACACCAGGTAGGTAGCAACTGAGCAAAATATTCAGCGTTCAGTGTAAGCTTTTGAAGGATTTTTTTTTTAAGGACAGGCACTAAACAGTATTTTAATGAAATTTGGGATTAGTTCTCTAAGATTCTGGGGAAATGCTTTAAGTTGGGCAGTCAGCAAGAACTTCAGAATAGATACATTTCTTGATAATCTAACTACATTATCCATAAAATGCCAATTTCCACAGAAAAAGAGAGCTTATTAAGTCTCTCTTTTGAAATCAAGTTTGAGTTTCTCCTTGCTTAATACGTCATATGAATGTTAATTTTAGACCGTTGAGAGCTCATTGATTTACACTTTCCAGTAATCATATTTTAGTACTTAAAATATGGGAAAAGGCCGATTAGTATCACGGACACTACGCTGTCTGAAATAAGAACATTGTTAAATAATGCATGCAACAAATTTTTATACAAGCAGTAATTAGATTTCTAGGATTACTTGAATATTATAATAGTCATTTCATTGCTGCTACTATTATTAATTTTAATAATAGTCTCATTTAACTGGCGATCAGTCCCAAAAGAAGCAGCACAAAATGAGTTATCATACATCTTCATTTTCACTAAAATATTACATTACACAAATTATGGAGTAAATAACAAAATGCAATTAACTTCCCAATGAGTTACAGAAGATGACTGTTAAAGCCACACAGTAGTGTCAAACAGTTGATGCAGTCCGGGTTGAGGGATGAGGAGCTGCTGATTAGGTTTAAAAAATGGCTTAATAATAGGAGAGAATCTTCTTAATGGGAAGCTTTCTTACACAGCCTACCAGATTTTTCCCCCCAACAAGAGCTTCTACAATATCCAGTTTCTTCTGTCATCACTTTGACATCACGACATTCACATGGCAATGACCACATACAGGACGATGCCATTGGTTATGAGGACTGAAAGTGCCAGACTAGAGATAAACGTAAGGTCACTTAATGGTTATCTTTTATACACTTGTGCCTAGGAGATCTGAAAAATTTCTGTGGAAAGATGACAATGCAATCCTTATTAGAATTGCTCATTAAAGAAATACATATCTTAGGAACAGAATGCCAGCAGAAAATGAAGAGAAACAGATGGGAAAGATGGAAATAGATTGCCTCAACCTTTAGCCCTGTGCAAGGAATTTGTTCTGCCTTTGAAAATGTTTGGTTTAGTCTCCCGACTCAGATTTTCAGAAGGCCTTTGTAATCCTTCTGTGGCGCACCTGCTGGTAATGCTCTATCTTGGATCAGCTCACAGGGAGAAGAGCTGATGGATGTGCTCCCAGTCCTGCGCGGATGGGCAGGATGAATCCTGATTTGGGTATAGAGGAGGAAGCACCAAGGTCAGGAGAGCCGTGTGACAAGCTGGCACTACACCAGGGGCCTATCTCCTTGCACGAAGACAAGGCAGAGCAGAGGATGTGTAATACCTCCCTACATCCTGCCTTGAGACTCTATTATATACACCAATTCCACACGCACACTGAACACATTATTTCACTCTCCCCTGCTTCTTTTTTTACTCTTTGCTTTCTAAGCCTGCTTCTCAGGCTCTCTTGTAGCAACACATAATAAATTAATCCTTGCAATGTTTTGCCATGGCCAGGCCAAAAGCTACAAGTAAGCATAAGTGGCCTGATTCTAAAAGAAATAAGTCTTACCCCAATGTAATAAATGTGTTTAAAATGCGGTGAACCTGAGCATTTCCACTGTCGTAATCACTGCAGACCCAGACTGCACTTTCATGGCTTTGGGTTTTTTTTCCTCTTTCCCTCTTTATGAATA
This sequence comes from Meleagris gallopavo, assembly GCF_905368555.1. Classification (NCBI taxonomy): domain Eukaryota; kingdom Metazoa; phylum Chordata; class Aves; order Galliformes; family Phasianidae; genus Meleagris; species Meleagris gallopavo. The sequence goes on along the minus strand of NC_139405.1, from coordinate 5,135,723 downwards.
ATAATAATAAAAAACAGTAAAGCAAATAAGCATTCGCAACAAAACCTAGAAGCTGCCATTATCTTGTTTCTCAGAAAAGATTGATGATATTTTCATGAAAGTCAAGATAAAATATACAACTACACTGATGCAGAGACAAAAAGAGATACAGCTACAGATTTCTTCATAGTGTCTTATTCCCTCTTTCCATTTTTTCCTCCCCTAAGTTTAAAATAACATTTAAATACTTGCTTATGTTGCCAGCGTATGTTCCAAGTATCTAGGAACAGAAGCCAAGCCCTGCATTACTGTAAAATAGCAGAAAGAAGGTAACAAATAGATGTGCATAGACCATAACATCCTCAAGTCCTTCCATATGTAGTCCAACCCACAATGATGTCTCAACAGAGCACATGACAAAGCATGAAAATTCCTGTATTCTCATAACCATCTGCAGAGCCTTGTTTTAATTTTGCAGCTCATAAGATTTGTAGCACCGTAGCAGACATCTCTGTTCACTTTGCAGGCTGCAAATACCATAACTTGCAGATAACTTCTTAAAGACATGATAATGAGGTACTCTTCCATAAAAACTACACAAGAAAGTCACTTTCCCCCCCCCCGGCAATACCTCAGACATATTAAGGTGGTAAAGATGGGAAAAGTGGACGTGTCAATAGTTATCACTGCACATGCTGAAAATCAGACAGTGTTAAAATAACTCTTTTACCCTTCAGATTCCTTTTACCCTATAAATTTGTCTGTGGATTTACTTTTATCGCTTTTTTTTTTTTTTTTTTAATATATATAAAGACTGAAATAGGGAAGAGGCAAAACATGAGAGTATCCCTAAAAACGAAGCTGGCCTTCAGAAAGCTGAGATAATGCTAATATTGCTCTCTCTCAGGTCTGAGTGTTATTGAACACTCAATAATATTAATAACCTTGAGGGTTACTGAGTGGATCTGCCAGTTGCTGGATTGCCAGGGACTGCCAAGTACTGGGGCAACACGTCCTCTGTGCTCCTGGAGCAGCTTTATTTATGAACTTTTATGCTCTTGTTGTAAAGGAAAACATTTATTGCTACAGAACAGAGTAACCCAGGGATCCACAGGGACGTGAGTCTTCATAACCTTTGCTTTCTTTGACTGATTATCAGTTTAGAAGCATATTAGAGCTGACAGGGGTCTCTTAGGAAAAGATAACACTTTTTTTTATTTCCTCCAAAGTGTCTTTGGGTAGATCTGTACCTCTTCTGCCGTCCTTACAAACATTTTTTAAAGATTTAATCCCCCATTTGAAACCATCAGATTTTTAAAACAACAATCTCTCACGAGTTAAACTTTTGCCAGAGCTCTTTAGGAGCGCACTGAAAACAAAGTTTTGACTCCTGGCAAGATGCCCTGTGGCAAATGGCCTTCCCAGGACTCTAACTCATTCCATCTGCATCATCCAGGGTGTTACGAGTGGAGATGGAGCAGTAGGGAAGTGTTTGGGTAGGGAAGGCAGCCCTCTCCTCCACCCAACACCCTGATGGAAAGCTGTCTGCCCTCCGCCAAAACCTCTCAATGAGGCTTGCTTTCTTTTCCTCAGTTTCCTTTTTATGGGAGAAAAGGAGCACTGTACAGTGATGCAAACAGGAAAGGACTGCTCTCCAGAGAAGTGTGACTACTTTCTTCTAATAATAACAGAGAAGACAAGCAATCTAGGCATTTACAAGAGTTCGGAGGAAAACGCAATCCAGATTCTTAAACTGGATCCATCTAGTTGATCTCTTGCAAATTTGCCCCCTTCCACTTGGAGGTGAAAGTTATCAACCAAGGGTTTCTGAATGAGTAGCAACTGTTGCTATAGATCTGAGGTGAGAAATAAGGGCTGTGCTCCTTCACCAGCATTTTACTGGGGTAGCCTGGCATTAAATGGACAATACATGAGGCATTACTGATCGGCCAGACCACCAGGAATGAAGCTGATCCACTTGCTTGCCTAAATGCTGAAATTACCTAAAGGAATGCATGTGTACAGAGGGTAAAATACCAACAGAACCAGAAAGATGAAAGCATTCTTTGGAGGGGTTTGGGTGTACCTTACACCTCAAGCACAACATGCAGCATAGTTTCAGCACTGCAGCTGTAGTCAAACATTCTTGAAAACACTGACACCTGAAGCCTGACACAGGGTTGCCTGTTCCATTGCTACTGGCACCCAGCGTATCTGGGAAAGGAAAGTTCTTCCTCCTCCCTGCCCAGCTAAGTAATTTTTTCAGTAAGGAACAGAAAATACTTACTGAGATATAGCAAAATCAAAGTAGAGGTATTTTAAACAAGCTAAAAACCCATCTAAATATAGAATAAATAACAGAAATCCTGAATACTTTAGAAGCAATATTTCTCAGTTCTTCAACAAAGGTGAAAACAGCAATGACTGAAAGAGCATCTACCACACTGTGCAATGTTCCAGTGCTGTTGCAGCGTACTAGTTAAAATCAATGCTAACCAGGAGAAGTGCCCATCTCTTCCAGAAAGTAAGATCAAGATTCCGACCAGAGATCCTTTCCAACACTCCTTGCCAACTTCAGATAACTCTAATCCTCACCTGCTGAAACCTCTTCTCTTAAATAAACCAATTATAAAATAAAATTAACTATTTAAAGCGCTATCTAGTTGTCATTTCCATATACCTATGCCATATACTTACGCCATGTCTTGCTTGTTTTTGTGAAGTCACAAAAACGCTTCTGTGCGGCGACTTAAAGATCAAAGTTCAACATCAAAGCCAACAGCCAAAACGTAGACTGTGCCCTGAAAGTTCAGGAGGTCCAGAAGCACAGAGAGAGGCAGAGCTGTTTAGAAAGTCACATCCAGTGACCTTTGGTGTTTGTAGGGAAGGCATCTGTACGTTCTTTTGCAGCAGAGAAAGTGCAGTTCAGTGGAAAAAGACACAGCACCCCAAGTAATTCAGGTCGTGCCCTCTGCAGCTTCATTCAGATTTACAGTCACCAATTTTAAATAACAGCTTTTCTAGATTGTTCTTGAGAAAACAACCCTAAATATGGCTGTCATTTTTTAAAAGGAACTTCCCCACGTCTCCAATATCTGATTAGTCAAAACTGAAATTAATCCAGCTAAAAGTTAGAACTAGATGTTATTTTCACATTCCAGCTCTATCTTATTATGGTGGTATATGATGAATGCCTTTTTTTTCTTTTTTAATCACTGCATAGTGTTTTTATCTTCCCCTCTAAAATTATTACAAGTAATTCAGCGTATTATCATTTGCATGCACTTACTGAAGCTAAATGAAAGAAAAATCAGCCTGCATTATTTTTACATGGCAAAATACTTTTGTCCCCTGGTAAATTTGCACATCCTCTCACAGATTTCTCCGGATTTTTCTCCAAATATGGAACGGTGTTTTTTTTCCTCCTTCAAATATCATGCCCATTTCTTCCAAAATGCCAATCAAAAGCAGCTGAACACAAGTGGTGGATTGCCTTAAAATTACAACCAAGCAAGTGATTAACTTTTTAAACAACCTTTTCCCTTTGTATCTTCAGGCAGTATTAATTTGGATGCAAATTATTAAGCTAAACATGAGGAAGCACAACTCAAGGGAGCAAAGACAATTTCACATTATCCTAGCAAGTTTGCTCGAGGAAAATGTACTTTTTCCCAGCGTTGGACATTGGGGAGCCTTGCTTACTTGTCTTCTGGATGGAAAACTGTGTCAAAGCCCTAGTTTTCCCTGCGGAAGCCACAAGGAGTGTGTTTAAGAGCCACCAGAGCCACAGGAGTGTAATCACAGCCATGGGTCCCGGCTGGCAGGCTGCTGAGGGCTGCATGATAGCATCCATTTATCAGCACGCTAGCACTCAGCCACAGTCAAAGGCTTTGGCTCTCTGTAATTTAACACAGTACAAAAAGATTTTCAAGTCCAACTGGCTGCGGAGACGTCCGATATGAAACATCCCTGGTTAAAATACTCATAACGGCAAAAAAATGAGTAAGCAATAAGTGACACCTAAGGTCTTACTTACCATAAATTCCCGTTGAAATGCAGGGGAATGCCTGTAAAACAAATGAAAGAACCAACATCAGTGGGATTTCTGTTTTCCGAACATTTTTATCAAAACCAAGGGTATTTTTAAGTGCTTGTTTCTCAACGCCCAGCGATTACATATTGGAGCCTTCACTGTTACGGCATTCAATCCACAGGCATTTTTATGTCAGTACACAAAACATATTCCATATGTTTTCCTTGGTGCCATGTTAATAAAGGCACATTCTTTTTCTCATCTCAAGCGATCAGCAACATTTGGACCAAGAAACAATATTAAAACCCCTTTTTGAGCTAAAAATTATCAGTACGAGCTGAAAATTAATGCCACGAGCTACAGTAGAAGAAGGTCGTAATCTTTGGATATGTTAGACAATGTTTCCTCAGTGGTAAAATCAGCTTGACCAGCTTAAACCCTGCCCTCCTCTGCCTCTTGGCCATGACTTGGTTCACCATAACATCTCCTTTTGCTTTTCAGAGCCTTTCCTTTTTAACCTTGTTTGTTTATTTTTCAGCCATGAGGTTGAGGATGATGAGGTTTAGGATGTGACCCAACACACAGCTGCACTGGTACGAGTCAGGTGTGCAGACTGGTGCAGGGAGAGGAAGGAGAAGGTGACAGGAGAAAAGAAAGGGTACATTTGGGAGTCTGATTGGACACGGAACAAAATGCATCAAGCAGCACACTGTACTAGCAAGATTTATTAAGTGTGAGCTTTGTCTGGAGATCTTCACTCTTGCAAGTTGGACTCAGCTTTCCATCAGAAGAAACCAACATCGTACTGGGGGCACGGTTTCAAGGCAGGGATGATATCCTTTGTGTGTCGGTGACATGTGATATCACCTTTGCCTCCCACCTTGGATTGCCTGTGTAGGTAGGAGAGCACCTGGGACAGGAGGCTCAAATATCCACCCTGGGGCCAACTCCAGATCCCTCAGCGATGAGTCATCTTACAAAAGAAAGGAATTCTTCTTTACTTAATGACTCAGGAAAACATTATTCAAACTTAATGCTTTCTTTATATTTAACCAGGGAATTAATTAGGGAATGGTGATTAAGAAAGGAGAGGTCTAATGGAAAGAATACAGCCTGCCCTCTCCTCTGAAAATACTTAAGTAAAATAAAGTGGGGAAGAATTATAGTCTCATTCCTTCTCACAACCACTACAACTTACATCCTGAAAAATACTTAGCTTTGTAGTTTGTACTCTATAAATCACAACGAATCAGCTCTTTAAGGAAATGAGGAATGGAGGGGAAAAAATGCATATGGCTACAGCGCTCAGGTTGAGATGACAACAGACACTCCAGCAATAAAGAAGAGGCATAAAGGCTGATTTTGTCCAGTTTAGCAACAAATTTTAAAACTCACCACACTGAAGTTTCAAATGTTAAGAGACAATTGCTACAAACAAGGGTTTTGCTCTCGTTATTTTTCTGCAACTAAAGTAATGCACCTGCCTTAGATATTCCTGCCAGCCATAAGGAATGAAAAAGGAAGGATTCAGGTTTCTGCTCCTGCTGGCCCTATAATAACTGGACAGAGGGAAACGATCCTCCAGCACCTCTGAAGTCCCACCAACCTGCAGCTTCTTGAGCTGCGTCGCAGTGGGCACCCACGGGATGCAGCACCAATGCAATATCACCAGGCCGGAGGCCACAGGCTGGGGAAGGACTCCGCAGCCCCCAGCACCAGTAAGAGCATCACGCACCATCTCCCACTGTGTCACTGAAGATTTAGTGCCTGTGAAAAGCAAAAGGCAGGTGGCTGGTTTGGCGTTCAAGTGAGATGGCTTGAAGCCCTGATGGCCATCTTGAAGGGATGTGCAAGACCGGCCATTGGGTTCAGCACGGCTGCCTGGATTTTGCAGAATGCCAGACCGGCTGAGGGTGGATGCTGACTCTGAAGGCCATCAGGTCCAACCCCTGCCTAGCTGTTGTGATTATCCGGGCCCCGGAGCCAAACGCCTAAAGGGAATCCTGCAGCGTGCCTGTGACCAGGCTTCCTTTTCAGCTTTGCTCAAAGAGGAGATTACACAGCTGCATTTCAGGCATTGTATGACAGACATTTATCACATTTCTCTGTCTCCATTCACAGAATATACTGCTCGGAGGCTGCTTAGCGAGCTTTCGCTAGCAATTTGAGCTGTGTGCTTCTTAATATCTATTTTAAAATTACTGCGTAGACACATCATAATCATTACCTTGCTTTCAGTTCCTATCGCCTACCTGAAACATATTTCAGTGAAGCTGCAAGATTGTGTAAAATCCCATCAAGCCCCTTCCAATACCAGTCTCCGCCATAACTTAGGTGAACTCTGCCCTCTCCCTCATTCAGAGATGATCACCGCATACAACCAGCAGGTGTAATTTCGTAAAACATGACAGCGCTTTTATTCATTCAAGAAAGGCCCATGCCTGAGATCGCATATCAACTGTGTTTCCTCTTGGCTCCTAGGGAGACAATTTAGTCTAGATGCCAGGTTGAAATTACTGGCAGAGCAGTAATGGGGAACTCACAGCATGGATATCAACATACTACAATATTTGGCTTATGGACAAAAGATGTTAAGGTTTCTAACCTTTTCTGTGCATAATATCTTAATTATATATTTGATTTCAATAAAATATCCAATTTCACAGTAGGAAACGTTCATTCCTATTACCACAATAAAACGTTTCTCATCTTAATTTGTTGCCAGTAACTGCTATTTATTGACTAACCTTTAATTTTGTTGCTACTGAAAGAGTGTGTTTGCCTTACCTGGGGGCTAATAAGCAGCGCTACCCTGGTAGCACTCAGACCGGATACAACTCTGGAGTAAAAACACAAGTAATAATGGCAAGGGCTTCCTACTCCCCTGCTGCCATCATCTAGAGAAACAGACTAAATTAAATCATCTGTGTGAATACTGCAAGGCTGAAATTGATTTAATTCCTGAAGGAGAGGATGTGGGTGCTCAGCCCCTGGTACTCTCTAATTTGATGTTTCTTTACTAAGGCTACAGCTAGCGATGCTAATTTGGCTGAAACAGAATGCAGTTTCACGATGGAAATTTACAATAGTTACCAGGTGGAGGCCAAGTTGGACTCAGATGTTTCAGTAAGGGGGACCTGGGTATTAAATACTTAAAGGCTTGTCTACAATAGGGGGTTCTAGCTCACACTGAGCCACAACGCATTAACTGTTACACATTAGATGCATACAATCGCTAGGTCTACATGAGCAGCTGCCTCCTACTTAGCCCTAATAATTGCTTCCACAGAGCAAGGGCTTTCTTTAAATGAAGTGCTCAGCATTCTGCTTGGGCATCTGAGTGTCATTTCTGCCATGACTGAGCCCCATACAAGGTAAATACTTGTCTTCCAGCACACAGCAGACAAAAGTAATATCAAATACAACCGAGCTTTCTCTGATTTCGGTGCATCACCTCATTAAGCGGACTAACAAACATTCATGTTTGAGAGTCATTCCTTCATGCAGCATTCCCTACTGAATGCTCACAAAGAATTCAGGAGCTTTTTGAAAAGTCCTTGTTTTTCACCAAAATTGCAAGTAGAAACTATAAATACATGATTGCTCAGCGAAAGTTCCTAATGGCTCTGGGTTGAACGTGTTACACCAGTGTAACCAACACCTATGCCAGCTTTTCCAACAAGTTCAAGGCAATAAACATTCCCTCTCATGTAAACCAATTGGCCTTATGCTCTGTACTTCGTTGGACTTCTTTTCCTGGCCAGTCTCCATGCTAGCTACGTAGCTAGCTCTAGGCTAGCGACAGCCTACAACCGCTACAGAAAACTTTACACCTGAATTTGAAGACTGCTGCTCTTAGCCAGTTGCCCTGGAGGAGCAGAAGGGAATGCCCATGCAGCAGACTTGCTGTCTGCATCCCAAGCACACTGAGACCTGTGCCTACAGCATCTTGCAGGAAGTACAGGTAGCCAACACCAGGCAATGTACTCAGCAAGCAGCTTGCTCCTAAGCGATCTCCACAAACTGTACCTTCATCTTCCTACTCCCTCCCACAATGCGAGGTGGCAGTCAGCCATTTTTTGATTCAGCTGAAGCCTTCATGCATTAACTGATGCTGGGTTACCTCTCTTCCCCTCCCATCCTCCTCCAGAGCCTGGCACAGTCTTGTGTTCTGAAGTGTCTGCCTTTATCTCCTTGATACTGCCAGGAGTCACCCAGTTGGAGCCTCTCTAACTCTCTTCCTCTTATTTGCTAGCAAGAAGGATGTTGCCCTGGGCTTTGGCTGTGAGCACTGTACCAGTACAACTGTATTCTCCATGGTGGCCAAGAAAATCATACACAGCACTCTGCTTGCATTTTATAGACCAAAAACAATTAAGCTTGTCTTCCACTTTGAAATACTGTCCCTACAGAGTCTTAGCAGCATTAAGAAATTGCAGAACCACAAACATCCAAGACTAAAGAGACCCAAAGCTCCAAAAACCAAAGTGCCATAGGACTAGCTATGTCTGAAACAAACCCAAATCACGTCTTCAGTGCAGAAGAATGCCCTTCTCTGTCACCCAGGGCACCCGACCCAAAACCCAGCCAACCTGTGCTCTGTTATACAGGCCTCTGTTGGCTATTTTCTTTTAAAGTTAGATCCAAGTTTTTGTTTTTCAGCCTCATTTACACCAAAATATTACAGTAAGATGAACTCCTCTGCGCATAGCACATTCTTGTCTTGAAAGGAGCATGGTGAGAACCTTTGCTAGACAGTTTGCTGTGCAGTTGGTGATTGCCTCAAGAGCTGAAGTGGCAGGCGAGTGGGCAGAGAGGAAATTGCTTGTTTAAGAGGAGCCCTGATGGCACTGCTCTGCCGTGATTCACTGGGGTGAGTGCCAAAGGAACTGCAGAGGCAAAGCAAAGGATAGCAAGGCAAAGCTGCTTATGCTGCAACAATCTTTTCTGGATAGATTTATACTAGTAATATGGGACCTTTTCACATCTTAAGTTCCCATGTGTATTTTCAGAAAGTTCACTGTAAGTAAATACATTATTTGTAATAACTTCTTAGAACAGCATGGGTTAATAATGTTCTTGTTTCCTTGTCACTTACCTACCTCTATGACTCTTCCTGTGCACCTGAGAAAACCATGTTTTACTGCTTAAATCCTATGCTTTCTGCCGGGGAAAAAAGAAGGACAGAAAGTACGCTATGAATATCCTTTAACATGCAACATCAAAAAGCTGTTGTATATGCATCATAGCATTACAGAGTACGTGGATTATGGCACAGTACCATGACAGCTAAACTAAAACCACAACTAAACCACAAAGTAAACTAATTTAAATATCAATTGTTTGCAAAATGAATCATTTATATTCACAACAAGATTTTATGATTCAAATCTAGTAGATGGTGCAAAAGCATAGGAGAGAACACAGCACTGTACATCTATTATTCAGAGCACGCAGTTGGGGTGCTAAGAAGGCAGGGAACATGCGGGACCTCAGTCAGGAGAAACAGAGATGGGGAAAAAAATCTGTGTGGCTGGACACAAGGCTGCTCTTCATTTCCCTTTCCTTGGCTGTCAATGTGCATTCTGTAGTTCTTATCCCCCCTAAGTATTGCTGACATTTCGAGACGAATTGCTAGGCTATGAAATGGCAGAAAAGCGTGGTCCTGGATGAACTTAGAGAAGACCTTTCCATTCTTTCAGTGGCAGCAAATGACATTTAACCACCATCAGCGCTCCAAACCCATTACAATCATTATTTTGAATGTACAAGCAGAGGGATCGAAAGCTGGAGACTTTTCAGGCTCATCCATGCCCACTCTGGCAGCACGCATTGGACAGCTGGTATGCACAGATACCACTGGGCACAGATGGGCACCAACTACCTGCTGCAGCCCACTCTCACAGCATTCCAGCTCCACATTAACACACACCACTCTTCCCACAACTCCCTTTCATTAAACAGCAGAGATACGGACTCTGGCTTGTATCCTTGCCTTGGCTTTCTGGTAAAATGCTTACAGCTCCTTGTTGACTTGGTTAGAAACTGATGAATAAGTAAGGCTTGACCTTGCCTGGTCTCCCTGTCACAGCGACTTAGAATATATCCCTGCCACACCTGGACTTCTTGAGGGCCCTGGAGAGGACAAAGAAACCCAAATTGCAATGGCCATACCTCAGCGTCAACAGCTGTGTTGTGCAGACGCTGACTTGTGCTATGCAACGACAAACAGCATCATCTACACCCACAGTTCAACAGGACGACATACAGGCCCTGGGAGAGCAAAAGGGATGTAAGCACACCCCTGGGCTAGCATCAAGCAATGTGGGCTAACCCCTGGAGAAGCAGGAACTTACAGTTCTTTCCCTGCTTCACTTCTGCTAGTCCAAACACTCTGAACCCAGGGAGTATCAGCTAACTCCAGCATCAACCTCACTGCTACTCCCACTGGTCACCCAAAGCTCCCATGAAACTGAATGCCTTACACGTTTTTCAAAATTCCACACTCTATAAAAACACCTACTTCCAAAAAGCACCTAAACCTAGAAACTTCAGCCTGTTCTACCTCTTAAGCTGCACAAAATATTCACAGGGTAAATACACACGTATTTATGACAGCAGTAACATCAAACGTTGAGAGTCAGGTTTCCACTAGTTTTACTAGAAAGATTAAATTTGAAAACTGAACCATTTCATAAAACATGAACTATAATACTATCCTGTCACCTTTTAAAAATCCTTACATTACCACTTGGAAGAAAAATAAAAACTCATGTTATTTCCCACAGTCTTAATCTCCAGTCATAAATTCTGAACTCTAATTTAGCGAACAACATATTTTGCAAATCACTATAATTCAGAGAAGATCTATTAACAAAAACTGTAATGCAATTTCCTATACTGAAAACGAAGAGAAAAAAATTAAGTGGAGGAAGTGAATAAGAGAACATTTAAACTTAGTTTTCATTATAGACCCTATTAGCATGTTTATTAATCTGTCTTTAAAGAACACAAAAGCAATCATTGCCTTAAAAATGGAAATGTTCTTTTGAGTATGTCAGATCACACACAAAGCACTGCACATTCGTTCCCTCATTCACACAGGGAACGTCCTTGAAGGGCACAGAGAGCTGATGAGAGGCTGCTACAGTGGAGGAAAAATATTGAGGAGCCACTATGAAAATTTACAAATTACTTTTAGCAGCTGTGTATTCTAACTTGGTATGAAAATATTATTAACATAGGTTTTTGAAGTCACTGAAAGCAGTTGCTGCAGTGAACTGTGCAAAACTGTTCAGCATTACAGTTACTGAAATGGAATGGAATCTATTTAAGGATATTGCTACTTAAGGAATCTCACCAATTTTTTATTTAAATAATTTGAAATTCATTATTTTTCAGTAGCTAAAAATAAAATTTTAGTGCCAGGGTGAAGATCTAGACTGTTAATTGGTCAAATAATTTGATTTTTTTTTTTTTTTTAAGTATAAACTCAGTTATAGGGCAGCTCAGCCCCATAACTGAGTTACCTTTTTTTTTTTGTAAGCTATATGCACATCTGTAGCAAGAATAAAAAATGTCCCAGTTCTTGCCTGCACCAAAAATAGTGGGAAATAGCATGCAATCCCTTAATCACTTTTGTGGTCTTCACTCCAGTCTGTCCAGACCTCTTTTACTGGGGAGCCCAGTGCTAAGCAGAAGTGAAGGACCTCCCCTGATGTGCTAGCAACAGCCTTAGCACTGCAGCCCCCAGAGACTGTTGGCCTTCTTTGCTGCACTGCTGGTTTACGGTCAGCTTGCTATCCACTGGGAATCCCCACATCCCTCCCTGCAGAGCTCTCTTCTGACTGGCCACCCTGCAGTGTGCACTAATGCACAGGGCAGTTCCTCCCCAGGGCAAGCCTTTGCACTTCTCTCTGCTGATCTTCGTGAGGTCCCAGCTCTCCAGCCTGTCAACAAGCCTCTGAATGGCAGCACAGCCATCTGGCTTACCTCCTCCCAGCTTTGTGCTGTCTGAAAACTCCCTGGGGTGCATTTTGCTCATCATCTAAGTCATTAATAGCATTGACCCCGCTATTGACCCCTGGGGTACACCGCCAGTGAGTGGCCTCCAGCGGGACTTTGTGCCACTGACCGTTACCCTTTGACCCCCAGCAGCTCAGCCAGCTTTCAATCCACCTCACATGTAACAATAAAATGTAGACAGGATCACAGGAAGTGGATTTATAGGACAGCATCTGCCTAAGGTGTTCGGAAGTCATTGCAGCTGAAACACAAAACCTCACCAATTAAAGCAGTAAAAACACAGACGATTAGGAGGAAAGAACAGAATTCTGAATGAGAACCTGGTAGAGGATTTCAACTTAGCTTTTTTCTACACCAACCTACACCAAAGCAGGCTTGAAATGAATGACAGCTAACTGATTTTGAACATCACCTACGATGGGCTTTTAGTCCCAGTAGAGAACTGGGATTTTCCTCGACTCTGAAGAAGAATAAATTGAAAATGTTGCATTTTTCAGGAAGATACAGCTATGGGATCAGCATTCATCAGCCTTTCAGTACTGCATAACGTGAAACCATTGCTAGGTTTTCCTTCAGAGTCTTTAAACTATCAGTATCAAATTGTTTTTTGAAGAGCTTGAATATGCAACTTCCTGTATAAGAACAACTCAGGTACTACCCTTATTACTTTTTTAAACAAATGATGATAGAAACTATTTTCAGAAGACCAAAAATACTGCATAACCATATTCACTTCCAAAAAACCAGTGTATTAACGGATCCTATTTCTTCACCCTTGAAGGCCTCCTTTAAAGTAGCACTTGAGCATCTCATCCCCACCGGCATATCTCTGCTCACAAGATCCTGTGAGACCCGTCGACCACCTTTTCTGCTCATGTGGGCAGCAAGGAGGAAAGCTAGGAGCCATATTTATCTCAGTAAGCCACGTCAAGGCTGGATTGCTGGTCTCTGATTCTCTCCACAGTTAATAAAGAGGGTAATTCAGCTGTTTTGGGTCAAATGAACAGCTCTCATGGGGAACCATTGAGTACAGAGTGAAGCTAGATACCTAAGCTAAATTTAGGTGAAACAAATCTCTCCCTAAGCACAGGAAATCATACATGTTTGCCAGAAAGCATATTCAGGAACTCTTTCTCTGGAGTCCTAACCACAGAAACATTCTTTCCAGTGATTCAATACAAAATTACTTCTAATGAAAAACGATGGCCCAGACTTCTCCAGCTCCATGAGATCATTACGTATGGTAGTCAGCCTCATGGGTGTCGTGGCAAAGCAGAGCCTCAAACAGTCCAGGAAAAGGTCTGTCTGTCAACGAGCAGGCACCTCCAGGTCAGCTAATATGCTGCTTCCCAAAAAAGGAGAATTAAAGACTACACAGCATCCTCAGTATTGGTTATTGGTCTCATTTCACAGCTGAGAAAATCAGTTCTGCTGGCCACAGTGCAGGCTTCTGGTGGTCCAGAGTGACTCTCACCCTAGGGGACACAAGAGCTGGGACATTCACTAGCTTTCAGAGGAATACAGACACTGAGAGCTCAGCCTGAGCGCACACGGGATGACAGCAGAGGACATAACTAATGTAACACCTGTACCACACCTACAGAACAACAGCAGCTTTGCATTTATAATCTTCCATAGGAAAAAAAAAACAAACAAGTAGGAGCCCACAAAAATTATTTTAATATAAATACACATCAAGGAGATATTTAGCTATGCGGCTGCAGAAGTTTTTTTACTCATTTCAATAACTGCTCCATTCATAACATTAGCTTAGATCATCTTTACTGCTCCACTTAAACTAACAACATCAGGAAAGACAGTTGCACCTTTTATTGTGGTCTGATTCAGAACTGAGTAACCTTGCAAGGAAAGGCCATTAGACGACATTAATGTAGTATTGGGATCGTTCTCTGATGACTTAAAATAATTAGGTAAATTAAAAGGAGATGGAGGCTGAGGCTTTCCTCTAACTGTCCTTAATTTTGTAGGTTTTAGACATACTGTCTCTTGAACCTCTGTGCAATTTTAGTTTTACTATTTGTGATATTTATAGCCTCCATTTATATAAGTAACATGTAATTTTAATGCGGGTCTAATGGTTCCAACTGCCATTGACACAGACGATAAAATGAAAAAGTGGAGATACCTCCTTGGGTAAGACACTATTTTCTTTTTCTCCTGCCACTCCAGCCACTGCAAAACAGTAGGTTAATGTCTTATTTGGATTCCAGCCTTGTTCACACATCAGTGATCCTCCCAGGTGAAGAGGAGCAGGGTTATGCAATTGATCTCCCCTAACCCATAATGTCTGTGTCACTCCAGTCCAGGGTGAGCGACTGAAACGTGTGTTTCTCTTTGAGAGAAGTAAGGGAGACGTTGATTGCCTTGAAGTAGTACATGATGATGAAAGGTAGGAGACAGGAGTAGACCTTGGGAAATGTCAAGGGAGATCACAGTCAAAATTGCCTTCTTTATCCAGAATAAATAACAGCAGTTGTGGATTTGGTGACTGCAATTCTGTTGAGGAGACCCGGTAGCATAAATCACAATGAAGAACCGAGATTCTTTTTAAAGACCAAGGAGGTTATTTGTATTTTTAAACCCATTTTCTCCTGTTCTGGGACACAGTCTCTAGCGGTGTTTCTATGGCTACTACAAGTTTCCTCGAGGCAGTATTTTTCCCTCCCCACTTATTCCCTGATGCACGGCCACTCCAGCTTTTTCCGTTCCCTCCTTCCACCTCCCATAAATGACGGATTGCTACCATTCGCTCCATCCTGAATTCACTGCTTCCATTATCCTTACAGCTGTGACACATCTGCTTTCAGATCCACTTTACAATTTTTTCTTAAGGCCCTTCCTTGCTTTCCATGCTACCAAAGTGTTTGTGCAAGGAGAGCAGCAGCTACAGGCGCCTTGCTACCATCTGTGGCTTGATTCAGAGCCACTGCAGGCAGCAAGAAATCCTAAACTTCAGCTGGAATCCAAATCCTATTTCTCCCAGCCCTATTGTTCTCAGGCTGCTGTTGAACGATGTGAATAAACAAGCTGTGCCCATATTGCCAAAAATAGGCCAACAACTCCAGATGCCTCCTTTCTGGTACGTCGCATTGGTTTGAAAAATGCAAAATACCATTCTGTAGGAAAGAAGGTTTTGGAAAAATCCGTGGCAATTGGGCACTAAGATAACAATGGGTTCTGAGAAAAGCCAGGCCAGATTTGCAGGTTCTCACACATTTTGTCATCATGAATAACTCCCTGACAGCATTTCCACTAGTTTCAATGAATCTGAATAATGCTTCACTCTGCATCAGAAAATGTGTCAGAATATCTCTCAATACAAATTCAATGTCATCACAAGGATGGCCATCACACATACTGGAAAAGTCAAAAAAAAAAAAAAAAAAAAAAGAGGGAGAGAGGAGAGAAAAAAAAAAAAAGCATATTTTCTCTAAGTTCTTTCAGTTTTCGTTCTCTTCCAGATATTTATTCTGTCTCTCGATAGGTGCTGCTGCAAAAATACAAAGTTAACCATTTAAAAATGCAAGCGTGACTTCAGTTTTCTAATTCCTGTAATATAATGATGTAGACAGACTTTTGTATTGGATTCAATTAACACTTAAAGTCTTGTTAAATTCTTCATATACTCATTGCATGGAAATGGCTGGTAGACACATTTTTAAAATAATAAAAGAATCATAACTGGTAGATCTTGCTGCCTTTCTCTGTCAATTTTTTTAAAATACATATTTCCCAAATGGAGAAAATTGCAGAAATTAATCAAGCTGGAAGTGAAAAACATAGCTGTTAGTTTGATTTCCCTGTCTCTTCTGCTGGGTTGCCCCCAAATGCCCCTTTCATTTTTCAGCAAAAGCATATTAAGATCCTTGTGCTGCTGCTTAGAATTGATTTTGTTAGTTGTGGGTTTTGTTCCTTAAAGGAAAGACAGACACAAAAAGGTCTAAACCAGAAATGCATTATTATTCAAGGAATGTTATAAGGGACAACCACTTGCATTACTAATACGTTATCATTCATGCAAATCATTTAGCACGAGAGACAAAAGCAGCATATATACATCTAAACAGCTATGTATGTCAAATAGATGGCATTTCTGGAAAACAAATGGCACAGAGAAACAAAAACTAAAAACCCACAAAGGAGGCAATGAAGAAAATGAATGAAATGAAGAACTTGCATCAGTTGATGGCAATGTCTCATATGAGAACAAAAGGGTTTAAGAAAGCGGTTTTACTATTTCATTCTTTTTGCTTGTTTATTTTCTAATACTCTGCAGAGAATTAAGAAATAACTGAAAGGTTGTACCACGCGGTGTGGTAAGGGCTGTACAAAAGAAAAAGGGAAATGTTAGTATTAAGGCCCTAGTTCTTCCTTCTGTCTTTTCTCCAAGCTCCCATTGATTTAGCAAGAGTTCTGTACATGCAAGGACTCCAAAACAGGCCTCTAATTGCTTGTGTTTTCAGACCGATGCAAAGGCATTAGCACTGAGAATTTTCCATTTGTGCTAATGGGATCTGTATGGCCAACAATACTTGTTTTTCTTCCTGAGAATATTCCCCTGGTTCTTGTTCTTTGGAGATCTGCTTCAGGAGAACACTTCTGTCTTGCATTAAAATAGTTACGAAATTCATAACTAAGCAGTACTTCAAACCATATTGTTTAATCTACGACTTTTCTTCTGACAAGTGTGAAAACGTGTGCAGTATGACAGAAGGTTTGCTATAGTAATTGCATGTTGTGATTGAATGATAGAGTAACAACCACAGAAATAACTGTCTTGCTGAAATCGCTGCAGAAGGTGAGTTGCTCCTGTACAGTTTTAACTTACGCACCATCTGTTTTGCCAGTCCTGTAAGCGTTCCTTTAACTACCTACGGGATCTCACTGTTGCTCGTGGAGGCATTAGGACGCTTTCTCTGACCTTTGGCAGACCTCCTTTGCAAAGAGCTTCTCTCCCCTCTGTCCCTTCTGCCTCTCTCCCTGCAAGCCTTCCTTCCACCTGGGACTCGTTCATTCCCACGCACGTCTGCCAGACCTACCGCTCACGTCTGCTAACCTGCTGCCACCTTAGCTAGCCAAGAGGAGATGATACATAGACAAAACACGTAGGTCTTTTTGAGTATTTTTCCAGTAGATGGAGACACATCCATCAAGTGCTCATTTCTCTAAAATCTGTCATTATTTACCATCAGTTTAAGAACGAAGTAATATCTCCAAACCAACATCACAGTCAAGACTTCTCCAATTGCGAGAGAAGAAATGAATATGGACAACAGTTGTGTTGTGGTCTTAAATTAAAATGCTAAATCACTTGCAATATAGCACTAAGTAACACTACATTAAACTTGACAGATTAGCATGACTTTGATTCAACATTAAAAAGAGTTAAGTTAAGAAGATTGAACAAAAAACCCTTTATCTGAAATATACACATTGTCCCCTTTAGACGTGAGCTTCACACTGAAATAACAAACAATAAAATTGTATTATAGCATGACATACAGCAATAGTACATCTTACTGCAACAGTAGTAAGGTCCTTCAAATCTAACTTGCAAGTGGACAGTAAAAAAGTGGATTTCAACAGCATGTTGCAGTTCAAAACAAAAGGAGATGCCTCTTCACAAGAAGCAAAGTGGATGTTGCATCAACACTTATGGGGTCTGAAAATCAATATTACAAATTCACCTAAGAAAAAGCCAGTGAGGGATTTAAAGCACAAAGATTAAGTTTGTGGATCGTGAAGTCCTTGAGCCCTTGGGGCTAAGGAAGCAGTCTGACTGCTGTCACTAGGTGCCTGCCCTATCCTCATCCTCCTCACTAATCATCAGCAGTCCTCAGCCATGGTGAAGGCAGGACAGAGAGGGAAATATTTGTTCATCTTCAATAATGTTTCTGCATAACTATGAAGAAAATGCATGGACAAGCTGACAAAAAAAAGAGGAAAAAGGTTTTTTGCAAGCTAAGATGTGTGAAAAACAAGTGATAACAGAACAACACAACTGCCAAGAGGGGAGCCACCAGAAGAGGAAGGAGGGATCGCTTTGCCCACAGCTGGTTCAGGGCACGTGGCTCAGGGAGCTTAGGCACACTGCTGCAGGGACAGGGCTCACACTCAACCTGGCCTGGGCTCATCCTGCTGCACCCACTGCTCCAGCAGCACGTGGCTTTTCCCACTGGGGAATGTCCTTCCACCAAGGCTTCATCAAATTAGCAAAGGTTGGAACCAGAACCAGGCACCCATTTAGAAAATGTGCAGTCAGCCACAGGACTGCTCAAGGAGCTTTTTGCAGATTTGAAAGAACATCTCCATGGTGCAGAAGCAGCCTGGTAGCTTCCCCTGTCCTACCAAACACACAGCTTTTGGACGGTCAGTCTTCCCTTTTCTGCCATGGATGTCCTCCAGTGCAACCCCCATCTAGAAACAGGGCAGGGGAGAAGCTCTGCCACGTGTTCTTTCTTCCTTGAGGTGTGAACAAGGAAAAAGTGTCACATGGCTCAGTGCTAACTACAGAAGGGATCACAGATTCTCCATATCCCTCCTTGATTTACTAGTAGCCACAAGGAATCCTTCTGCCTTCTCCTGGGAAGACTTTCTTTTTGGCCTTCATTAATGTCTTCCCAACATGCTGCTGTACGTGGGCTTTATGAAGAACTTCCTCCCTTAACAGAAAATAGCTCTCCAAATTGCTGAAGTGAAATACTTTGTCTAACATTACCATTGTCCTTCTGCTTTGTAATAAAATACACATGAGGAATACAAAGGTTTTAGATCTTCCTTTCATGGAATATATTAAATAAACTGCCATAATATTTTATATACTTGACAGGTCTGAATTACTTTTGCTGTATCATTTTTTTGATGACTCAGCATTCCACCTGACAGCATCCAATTTATACACCCCCCAAAAAAAACCCTGTAATCTCCAGCCACATCTTAAGAGCTGAGCTTTTTATTTGCCTTCCCTAGCCAGGACCGTTTTCAAGAAGTCATCCAAAATCACTTTCAGAAAATGTTTCCCCAAGGAGTTTCAGCTAATTAAGAACCCATCCAACCCATTTGTGTTTTAGTCATTTACACGATTCCATTGTGGATTCTGTAATTCTTATCTAAAGCCTTTGAAGTTTACATATAAACTCAGTCATTCCGAGTCATCAGCAAACTACAGCCCTCTCTACTTCACTGATGAAAACACTGTTAAATGTATTGAGCAAAACTGGTGACGCTGCTACCTCTAATGCTACTGTTAACCTCTTTCATCAATAGAATTGATTTTTTATTCTTTGCATTCATTTCTCTTCTGCTAATTGATTTTTAGTTCTCAGCTTCCAAAGGCTATCAGGTTTTGTCCTGTCACAGTTTCCATGGTCTACTCTCAATAAGCAACGCTGCTTATTTTCTCAGCAATATCCAGCAGGGAAGGGAGGCTTCTCATTGCCACACAAGCCTTCTGAGTCGAGGTGGTGCCAGAAAGGAGGCATGAGAGACCATGTCAGAGGCTCCCAGATGAGACACGTGACACTGTCACCCTTATCTCAGTGCAGGAGCCCACCCTGCCTGGGGCAGATGGGTGGGTCTGTGCAAAACCAACAATACTAAGTGCAAGTGGAAGCAAACAGAAAAGAGAGAGGCCAATGGATCTAAGCCACCTTGAGCTCATTGCTGGCTGCAGCTTGCTTCTTCCATGGCCACAGGACACAGCGCTGCTTGAGGTGCTCAGCTTTTCTTCTTAAAAGATTTTGTTTTATACATTTAATGGCAGTAAGTACCATTCAGAATAGCAGTTGCACACCGACTAATGCTATGACATAATGGAGTATATTTGGGGCAATTTGGCTAACACTCAAGCATCACAAATGAGCCACAAAGCCGCCTCATTTCTCTTATTTAAACGATTCCTTAAAACCTCTTTGCTTTCTATCAGCATTAAAAATCTTGACAAAATGTAACTCAGGGTTGTGCTGAGAGCCCATTTGAAATCATGACAGCTAACATCACCTCCTCTATGGGCTCTTAAACACACCAAGGAAGAAAACATCAGCTGGGAGTGATTTGGTGTCTGCTGTCAATGGGGTCTGTAAGGACGACTCATAAATTGCTTATGTACTAAAAAGCAGAATATTAAAAATAAATACAAATTAAGCAAAACACAATTTAAAGCAATTAAGGATTTTGGCTACCACTTCACTCGTAATTATCAGCAATACTAATATTTTATGGTATTAGAAATATAGCCATAAGTCTAGCATTATGGTATGGAAGAGAGAACGACCATGTCTGGGAGCAGCGGTACTGTGGCCAATAAAGGAAAACTGGGGGTGATGGAGGGTAGGAGGGGAAAGCCCACGAGGATACGAGTTTTATTCTACCAACACTTGTCAGATCAAAGAGATTCAAAGAGCATTTGGCTAAAGTACATACACCCTAAACCATAAATCCATCCAGTGTTTTGTCTTAATGCATGAACCCCAGGAACAAAAAAGTAACAAACGTAATTCAAAATAATGTATTCTCAGTATGCAGCGACATGGACAAATAAGAGGAGAGAGGGGGAAAGGTTCCACCTCCGCCTCAAAGTTTCATAGGAAATTCCCAGAAAGCAACATAGATTCCTGTATTATAAGAATGTACAGGGAAAAATATGACTTGTTTCAAATGCGCAATCAAACTACTGCGTGAGCTGCATCACATCTCCCTTTTATCTATTGTAAATTCTCATGCTCCTACCACACGGTTAATAACTGTGGAAAATCTGCAAACCACAACATTTTATACTTTGCAAACATTTGCAAGTCATACCATTCTTTCTGGTAACATGGGATATCCTCTTGCTAAATTATGTTTTGACCATATCCAGGTGATTTTAAGGATTGACCCAACAGAATGATTGTATCACACAACTGAAGCTGCTCACGTCTTACAACCACGGTTATTCAAGTTCACCCAGCATCACAACTTCTGTGCAGTGATAAACCACCTCTGGAGGCAGGAGCACTTGCTGTAATACTGGTCTCCACGATAACACAACCTCTTCCTAAAGTAAATAACAGCTTCTCCTGATTAACTTAATTCTTAAAAAGCAAATAAAATCCAAAGAGCAATGACCCACACCAACAGTTTCATTATTTTTCCTTATTGTCTGCACAGGCAACCTAGGTTCACACAGACTCAGCGTACTGTTGTATTTTTGTGCATACATAACTGACAATTTGAAGGTTTGCAGTATCTCTACTTTTTAACTCCACTTCGGCAATGGAAGAAACTTTGCTGTCATTAATTCAAGTTACAGCATGACTTCAATGCTTTCCTTTTGCAAATAATTCGCCTCACTTCATGAAGGGCAGGAAGCTCTGTTCATTTCTATTTCCTGCCTAAAGACGACAGCACTGACCTACTCTGTTTCTAATTACTTACATGCAAAAGGAAACTAGTCATAAATTTTACTCTACAAAAAAAAAAAAGGTGATAGACAGCACTTTTCACCACAACCCAGGTGCTACTCTTCACCGTGAAAGCCATGTGTGATGGCCTAAATACCAAGACCAGAAACACAGCATAAACCAAGAAAGCTTTGTAGTCATTAACTAAAACAATGCAAAATTTTTGCCAAGAAAAACACAAAACAAAAAATCAAAAAGAAAAAAAAAAAAGAAAAAAAAAAACCCAAAACCTTAATTCAGCAGTAGCCAGGAAATGAAAAAATCCACGTGTGATATTGCCAGCGTGTTTTACACAGACTGTGCTCAGAGCGTAAGGCTGGAAAGCAACACAAGCACATGGAGAGGCAGCCTAGGCCTGCTGCCAAACAGAAGAGGCTGCAGAATCAGCACTGCAAACATGGGAGGGGGGCACAAGAGTTGGGCTTCCTGTACTCACTGCCTCGACATTGAGTACAGGAAGCTTTAAGTATCCACATTTACAACACTGACTTTTTTTTTTTTTTTTTTTTTGAGCAGAAACAGTGATCTGCTCGAACAGAATAATAGAAAAGGAGCCCACATTCTTTACCAAAAATACTCCTGCTGAGTGGAGGAAGACAGCCACGTCACACATGGGACCATCAATGGCTGCAGCTATGTGCTGCATGCAGTTTCTGATAGCATTTAAACATTTTATGCCTTTGTGTTGATATCAAAGTCATTTCACATATTTTAGTGCGAGGGAGCGTAGCCACAGAAAACACAATTTCCAATTTCACCAGTCCATTTACTTCCCTCCAGACAGAGAATAACAGTGGAAGGAATAAAGCTCAACCTGGATTATGCGTAATGTATGAAGATCAGCTTCTCAGAGGCACTGCATTACATTCAACCAAAATTTAAGGACTGCCAGCTAACATTTTGCTCAAAAACAACGGGATAAATACGTCATCAAGCGCTGTACGTATGGAAACGTTGCAAAAAAGCACTGCACAATCATATCCTGAAGTACTTCCAGTAGAGGTGCCCATGTGCAGACATTGCTTATCTTCAAGTCAGACACACAAAAACCAAACCTGATCCAAGCAGCAGTTCTTGGACAGGTCACTGTGTTCTACATAAGAATCAAGGCACGCGTAACCTGGATGCTACCAGTACCACAATTGCGGGCTTACTCTCATCTAGGAGTGATTTCCCAGGGAGCTGCTGTCTCAAGTAGCCCCTTATTGAAGGGGGAAAGTCAACACTTCCTAGGATTTAAGTATTACAGATATGCACTCAAATGAACCCATCTGCAGCATATCATGGTAAGAGATCTCAGTGTCCCTGTAAAACACACAGGGAAAGCTGCTGTGTATTATTGACTAAGCCGATTTCTCCACCAAGTAACTATTTACATGCAGACTTTGTTATAGGCCATGCCACGACATTTGGGATAAAGGGGAAAGCAGGAATTGCAGAGACAGTTTCCAAACGCAAACGTATTTGAAGCTGGCAAAATATTTCCTTTGGCACACCAAGCAAATTTTATTCAGCCACCTCCATTTCATGTACAATTTTAGGAGGAAAAGCTGAGCTACCAGTGAGATCCTTCAGGGGTTGGGAAGCAGCAAAATAAAGCTTCATGTATAACAATAGGTTTAAAAAATTTGCTGCCAATGAAGATTTTGAAAGAAAGCAACAACAAAAAAACCTCTGGAATTAAGATTCTAGATGTAGTTGCTCATTCACTTAAACTCCCTTGTGTTTTTGTTTTGCTTTTTAAGAACAATTTAACCATTACTGCATTTCTTTCTGCTGAGCCCTACCCTACCTCATTCAGGTTGTAAAAGCACAACACAAAGACAGCAGCACACACTAGAATGTTTCAGACACCTTCTGAAGGATATGCCTCAACTTCTGGGCTTCCCTGACACCCCAAATCACACACACTATCACACAACACCCACCAGAGAGGCTTTGGGAGTGTTTGGGTCCATCGATGGTACACGCTGGACCTGGATTCAGATGGGCTCAGGACTGCATTTCCACTGTAGCAGTCAGAAGGCCAGAAATAAAGCCTATGCTGGCTTTGAGCTGGGTATACTACAACAGACAGCCTCTAATACAGCATAAAATTAGTGAGGTGCAAAGAGGTAATACCTAATATGATAAGGTTTTCAAAATTGAGCCAGTGCAATGATTTTATTCCAAAACAATGTTTTTTAATGCATGAGCATGGGAGCTGTACTGCGATAGCCCCGAGACTGACTCATTCTATCAGCAAACCACTGTTGAAACACTGTTGATTTGCTAGCGTAAAATTTTTCTCACTGGAGGAGAAAAAAGAAGAGTCACGCTACCAGAGTTAGACAAGTATCTGAGCGGGAAAAAAGACATAAGAAACAAGTCACGATTCTCCTGAACCTTCTCCTGAAAGGGATGCAGGTTTTCCCCTATCAGCTTAATGAGAAGCTCAGCTCCTCACTTGCATTTCCCCCATGCTACCACACAAGGTATGCAGAAATAACCTTATGCGCTCCACCAGTGGAAGAGCTGCAGGTTGTGTCTTTCACAAACATTCATCTGAGCAGCTTTTCCAGAGTGCCCTGCTTCTCAGCATTGCCAACCCTGACACAGCAGCCCAAGGTTGTAGCTTTGCAGAGTCACTCTTGTTAGGTAATAAATCAGCAACATGAATCAGGTACATCATTAACATCATCTTGTTAGCTTTGGAAAAAAAACAAAACAAAACAAATAAACAAACAAAAAAACCCCCACACATTAAAATCCTGTTTTCCTAACAAAGGGGGAAACAAACAGCTGCAACTTCTCAGCTCAGCAGGCCCCATGTCTGCAGAGAGCCAGCATACTGTGCAAGACTGAGTCAGGACTGGTTCACACCCCACTGCAACAGGGGTCCTATCCTGAAGAAACAGCCAAAAGCCACACATCTTAGGCAACAGAGAGGTGACACAGCGATGGAGCTTGATGGTCTCCACCAGGCAGGTGACTCCATTAGACTTTCTCTGCACAGCCCTGATGACACTATAGTAAACCGTATGGCCAGAGCATCCCATTGCCTACTAGTTGTGCCTGCAATGAACATCTCTCCTCCTGTAAGGCTGTGAGGTATTTTAGCTTTGAAATTCTGACTTACTTGTATTCCCTAGAACTGCTCAGGAAACAGAGGCTAACAGGTTATTCCTATGGCACAATGGCAGGTTTCAACTTGTGCCCACACCCATGAGTGTATTTTACCCCGATCTAACCACACGAACTCTTCCATAATCCTGCGAAAACGTGGAGATTTTCCTCACTGTCAGTAATTTCTCTTGCTGGGTAGGTGCACCACAACTAGTTGACCCAGTAAAGCTGAAGCGCCGCTATTTGGATCACAATAAAATCCAGAAGATCACAATAAGAACAAGATGAGAAAAAGACTGGCAAAAAAAAAAAAAAAGATTATTTGCTCTCCGCTATTCTCCTTCTTTCGAGCTCTGCCAGCATTGAGCTGCCTAGGCTTGATGGAACTGCATTTCTCTCTCGTCTGATGTTCGTGGGTTAAAATATAACAACAGACAAAAATCACCATTCTCACACATGCAGCTGAGGTTTGGAGGCTTCATACCCATCTATTCACATTCCTCAGCTTCAACCACAGAAAGCAAAACAGTTCAGAAAAAAACCAACAATGAACAGGATAAAACTGGAATAGCTCCAAGCTGTTGACATGCCTCCCAAAGTATTTTCTCATTGCTTTGAGCTACAGACACAGCAGGCTTCAGCAGAGCCACCTCTGTAATCTGACCATTGTATGAGATATAATAACAGATACATCCACTGTTAAAATTCCAATTGTGATCAGACATCTGATCTATAATTATCACTGTGCAATGTGCTGTTGTAAGAAAAAAGGAAAGCAGAAAATCCAGTTATCATCCCAAAAGAGTCTGTGCTTTGGGGAACGGAGGAGGAAGAAGGATCCACATCAGCTGACCTACAGCTTTCTGCACTCCTGAATTATCATTTTTTAACCTTGGAAAAAAACGAATTCTGGTTCTGAATAAATTTAGCATAGAGTCAACTTAATGATCACATTAGTCCCTGTCTGTTCTCCCAATGCCCATTCACTACCTAATTAACCTATTTTCATAGGTTACTTCTTGTAGCTATTTTTAGGTAGTTTAATCTAAGTCGTCCCTCCTGTAAAGACGGTCATGAGTTACCTTTCTTTTACCAACCCTATCACAGCCATGTGGATGTTAGCAAGCAAATGGTTACGCCAAATCTCGCTTTGACTTAATTTGCCAGCATACCACTGCCCAAGACTAATGAGGAAATTTTTTTCTGGTCCATACCTAGGACAACAGGAATAACTCCTGCTACCGTACCAACCTGCTGGAAGATGTATTTTCTTTACTCAAGCCAATAATGCAATCATCATCATGGGCTGATTTAATTACAGGGGGAAAAAAAAGGCTCTATACATCATTTTCCTGGAAGCGAGAGCTACATAGCAGAGCTCTTATGACAAAGCCCTTGCATGCCAGCCCATGCAGATCGCAGCTGTACTGGCCAGAGGGATGTCTGGTGTTGAATAAGCTGACAGAAAAACCTCATTAAACAAAATGGGGAAGTGACGTGTTTATTCCTTTTGCCTGCAAAGGGTGCAGGGTGGACATGACTAACAAGTGAGTCGTTATTGTGGTTTGTTTGCTGTAATTTATACTAAGTGTAAGGCTAACGAACAAACAAAAAGGCACCAAAATAACTACTAGGATAGGAGCCCAGCAGAGGCTCAAAGGCATAAAAATACAGTTGAGAGCCTGTGATTTGCCGTAACTGATTAAAGAGGGAACCTGCAAAAGAAATCCTATTCCTCCAGTTCATCCATAGAAAGACTGGGCAACTTTGTGAAGGAACCGATAATTAGCAGGGTAACATTCTTGACAATTGTGATTTTGGCTGTCAAGACACCACTTGTCTTTAGCTGTAACAGATTCTGTTGGACTAGCCTTTCCCTTTGCTGGAAGCATCATATATGAGATTTTAACTGGGAAAAACAAACCTGTTTTGTTCTGCATTCTTCCTGCATCTTTGACTCGTTTACTAGCACGTCAGCTCAGTCTGTGCTTATTGAAAACACGTTCAATAATGCCTCATACCTCCAATGGCTAAGAGATGATGACTAAGGCTTCTGAAGTCCTTTATCAAAATACCCCCACTTTCTTTTAGTGAAAAAGATGACTTTTTGGACTGAGGTTGGGGTTTGTGGGCAGAAAACCTCACTTTGACTTACTTATGTATTCAACAGCACTGGAGATTGGTAAAATTTATACTTTTACAGCAAAGTCTTGTCAAATAAGAATGCAGTGAGCTTTTGGGTTTTCTTTAAATATTAGCAACGTTTTGGTTAATACAAATACATATAAGGTAAATGTACTACAAATGGTTAAAATAAAAGTTTTCTCAAGCTGGGACGTTAGAGAAGAAACACATGCAGGCATACCATAAATATCTGTTCTTTTTGCATTGACTTTAAGTTCCAGTATTCTGCTGGGATCTTTATAGTCTGCCATTCTAATTCATCTTAGGAGACAACATATTCATTAATAACCACAATGGATTCAGAATCTGTTATTTGGTTACCGTACTTATCAACTGAGAAATAAGTAGCGGTGCACAACCTGCAAAGCTCTTGTTGGATAATTGCTCCAAGTTATTTTTTTTCAGTTGTGGCTGGATTCAAGTTCTCTGCTATGTGACTGCACCAGTAATGTTCTGCAGCAGAAACCGCCCTTATTAATGCAAGATCTCCCAGCACAAACAATCCTAGTTGCTTTTTTCCTACATTTAGGAATTGAATTAGCTCTTCAAAGAGATGTCTGTCATATTGAAGAAAAGTTGACACAAAACAGAAGCTGAAAACAAGAGAAGTGATGGAAGGAAATTCTGGACTCTGAGGGTTTAAATTTCATATTAGTTTATCATTTATGTTGTCCTTAAATATACCTTCTTCCAGAAAATTGATACTGAAGTTGATGAAGACAACTAATTACAGAAAATTCAACAGTTAAGTCGAGGAGCAGAGATATTTTTTAAGTTTTAACTTTTCCAGTTTTTGTCCCTGAACATTTTTCACATTTATACGTATACTTCTTCCTGATAAGTGCCTTAAAAAATTGTAAATATCTTGTAAAATCCCCATTGAGCTGTAAGATTACCTTTCAGCTCTGCTGCAAGTTGATATGCTAACAACCAGGAAGCAGTAAGCTTTCTTGACCTTGACAGGACAAGCTTCTGCAATCAACAGAAAGGCTGCATTTCTCCAGAAATGTAAGAACAACTCTAAATCTTACTTTTCCCATTCCATGATCTGAGGTGTTGTCTGACTGAAATTTGGAAATTACATGTCAAAAGAACTTTGCTAAACCTAACATAACATGGAAACAAATTCCCCTTTGGTAAGAGAAAAGATATAGTGTCTGCAGCTCTGAAATTGCTATCTCATTCACCATCAGGAACATCAGCAAATAATTAACTGTTGCTCGCATCTTCTGAACTGAGAAGGGACATCTTCAAAGCACGTCCTTAGAAAAGTGGAGAGGGAACTCCAAATGCTACTTCTTGGAGGTCTGATCATAAACTGCAGTCTAGATCAAGAAATCTGTCATTACTCTTATCAAAATGAAGTCTTGATCAAAAATCTCCTATTCAATCTAATGACATGACTATTTGTCTCCCAGCCATTAATCTTGACCGCAGAGAAGGTTAACAAGATCAGGACTAAATTTGTCATGATTATGACAAAGTTTTATTCAATATGCTTCCAGGGAGAGCTGCAGCCCTGTTAGGCATGAACTCTTTTTGACAATTTAGAGGATTGAAGAACATCTGTACATGCATGACATTGTTATTCTTTGTTTTGTGAAATTAAGCCAAACGTGCAACCATGCTTAGGAACTGGATTAGTACCATAAATGCTGTAGTGATTCTGTACATTCTTCTGATAAAATAAGAAGCAGAAACTATATAATCCTTGAGGTTCCTCTGTGCAAAACACCCCAGAAGCCTGCTGTGTCCTTCCTTGGTTCAGCATGCACCTAGGATTCCAAAGGAAAGTACTGAGATGCTTTGATATCCATACAGCATCCAACAGTATTTAAAAAAAATGTATTTTTTTTTAAAGGATTTTCTTGAGAAAAGCCACAGTTCCTACAATAACCATACATAGAATTTTTTTTTCTTTTTTTCATGTCCCAAAGGCAAATTACTTCTATAAAGTTTGCAGCAATCCAAATCCAGAAATAACCACTATAATAACGTATTCTGACCATACTAGACCACATCTATAGTAGCCTGTCAAACAGTATCTATTATGTACTCAGTAATTGTAGCTTGCCAGAAGGTATTTCTGGAAAGGTATTGCAATTTGCATTAAAAATTTCACTGACCAGCTCTCAGAGAAACCCCAAACTTAATTTAAAACAAAGCAAAAACCAAATTTGACAAGGAGCCATCCAAGTTGCTTTTATGCTGTTTCTCCCTGTTTCCCTACCTCCACATTCGAGGCTCCTCTCCCATCCTCTCCCTACCCACCATCCAGCAGCTTCCACATATGCTAGTTGTTCAAATGGCAGAGATCAGGCATAAAAGCCCACGTTGGACAAATGAACTGGTATCAATTTCTTGCTGTAGGATTCCTTGGTTTAAGGTTTGTTCTGAAAGGAAAACTGAGGACAACATCCAACTTTCTTTCCCACGCTTCCTGCCATCAGTACCTCAGGCTTGTGCAATGAGTGAGGGTTTAGCCCGTAAAATCCATCAGAACAATTTGTAACCTCTACATCAACCAATTCAACCCGTCTTCTAAAAGTATCAAAGGAGATTAGAATTACATTGCGCTATTACAATGATGAAGATTTTTGCCACTAACTTTAAGAGGGACAGATTGGACCTCTTTTTCTATTTTTTTTCTAATTTCCTAAAGGGAAAAATCTCAGAGTCCAGCAAAAATTTAGATAACTGGCTTACAGAGGCAGCATGCACAAGAAAGATAAAATAGATGTTACGTAGAAAGCTCATTTCACACTTAGTAATGAAGCTGGCGTCATAACCCATAAATTTTAAAACAGGTGGAAGTAATTAGTTTAAATCTAAGAGTTCCCAATGCAATCTACTGTCTTGAAAACTTTCACATTTAACAGACTTTTAAAAATATACCCATAGTTGCAGAAATACACCAAAAAAGTACATTCATGAGATCCAAGCATGATCTGTGTAGTCAACTGTAAGAATTATTCGTAACAGGACAAAACATAATTATGGTGTCTTTTACTCCAAGAGTCCTATTCCAGTGCCCCAAAGAAGCAGAGTGATGGAATCACGACCCTCAGGTGGCATGCAAAGCACTGAATTACCACTCTGAGTAGTTCACTATATGCATTATTTGTTAAAATAATGGCCACAGGACCTCTTGCACAATCACTGCAAGAAGCCTTTTGAAAACTTACCAACTCTGACCAATACATCAGCTAGTTTCAATTACACTGTTAATGGGAAATGTTTTTCAGCATGCAGCCTCACAGAAACCAGTTAGTAATACTATTAACTTCACACTTAGTGGGTGAAGAATTGAGAAAGATTAACATTCAAGAAAGAAATTCTTAGCTGACTTATGCAAGTAATAATCATGAACGCGTGATTATGTCAAATGGAGAAAAAAAAGAACGCGCAAGAAAGTAATGAAAATACCAAATCTTAAAAACAATCCTATAACAAATAGTAAGGCATAAGAGATACTATTTGCATGCAATGCTGGCATACAAATGAAAGGCACTGAAAGCAAGCTACCTGATATAGAATGGAATTGGAAATATCAGTGAAGTGCACTCCATAAATACATGCGTACAAAAGAAATCATTAAGAATGGCTTTGTTCGCCAAAACCAGCACAAGATAACATATCTTCTTTGAGACAAGTTCTCCTTTGCTATAACAAATAACTATATTAGATACACAATGAGGAAAAGTACACTAATCACAGTAACCTCAACCCACTGTTCTTGCAGAAGTAAACGTTCCCTTTAGAACATATCTTACTTGTTCTCTACATTTAAAATTTAAGATGCCTTTTATGAGCTGTAATATTCCTGTAATAAGTCATCAGAAATGGCTATATTTACCGTAACAACAGAATTAATACATGTTTCTACTGGTATTTTTCTTCTTTTCATAAGAAGCAACATGAGTTCTGATTGAGAAAATGACTTGAATTCCTGCACTATGGCCCACTGCTGAATAAAGCGTTAAGGTTCTTATGTGATTTGCTAAATCTCAATCAAATTAAGCACATGCTTAAATACCTTTGAGTCCTAATACAATGCCCTGCTAAGCATGACTGCACATGATTGTACACTGCCAAGCTAGCACAAGCTGGCATACAAAACTTGGTTCACGTGCCAAGGAGAGTTTGCTATAACCTGGGTCTTAGATATTTACTTAGAGAACTTTATTTACTAAAGTTTAAGTCTTGCTAGCTGCAGAGTGCCTTTGGCTCTGTTTGAAGTAAACAGGAACTGAAGATATTTGAGAAATGCGGGAGCCTACAGACTACTGGTATCAATCACATAGCTACAAGAGCATCTTAAAAAGAGACATCATCTGAAAGCTTGAACACCAAGAGATCTTCATTGAAATTCATTTCACCTTTCAGGGTTGCCATCTTTCTTTTTCGCTAATAGGTGGGAAATGACTATTGCATTACTCTCTGGTCAAAGAATCATACAAGTCAGAAAGACCAATAAGATCATCTAGTCCAGCTATCACCCCATGCCTGTGACTGCTCTAGACCATGTCACTCAGTACCACATCTCCACTTTTCTTGAACACCTCCTGAGATGGTGACTCCACCACCTCCCTGGGCAGCCTGTGCCACTGCCTTGTTGCTCTGAGAAGAAATTTATTCTAATACCCAACCTGAACCTCCCCTAGAGGCTATTACTTCTCATCACTGTTACCTAGAAAAGCTGACCCAAACCTCACCTCAACCTCCTTTCAGTTCCTAGAGAGCCATGAGGTCTCCTCCTGAGCCTCCTCTTCTCCAGCCCCGGTTCCCTCAGCCACTCTCCATCACACTGGTGCTCTAGACCCCTCACAGCTCCGCTGTGTCACCTGCAAACTTACTGAAGGTGTGCTCAATCCCATCATCCAGATCATCAATAAAGATATTTAACAGTGCCAGCCCCAGTGTAACAGGACGATTAACAAAATGCAAGGCATGAACAATATTGCTTATCGGAAGGCATTGGCTAGCTAGAAGTTGATAGAAGACACCTTCTTTAAAAACTTTTTGGACTCATGTCACCACTGTAACAAAATTCCTGACCCAGCAGTAACGTTGGGCTGAACTCCCTTAGGCACTAAAATCTAAAATTTCTTGCGACATCTTACAAACATGTATAAAGCCAAACCTTTCTAGCTCTCAATATCCCAGGATGCCCAGGTCTTTAGAAGAATCCTGTCTTCGTGGGCACATGCTGCCTGGATGATGCCACAGTCGCTATTTTCCTTGTCATTTCTTTCTTATTCCTTTACATCTACACCTTCAGTACTCCATTTCTCAGCTCATCTATCTAGTTTAACCACACTAAAGTGCTTAGTTGCTCTTCGACTCAATTCATCTAGCATTTAATCTGCTCTCTTGTTAATTAAGAAAACTGTAAGCTGCATGAGCTCAGTAAACTCAGCATGCTGTGGAAACCTGCTGCCCATACAACCAGGGGATAGATTCCAGAGGAAGGAAGACCACTCACCAAACCACCCAGCCCCCTCTTCCCATGCCTGCAGTAGATGGATATTTCCTTAGAGAACTTCTATCGTGGCCTCCTTCGGCTCAGATTGCTTAAATTGCTGCTTTGCACCCCCCTGCTGCAGGCCATACACTGTGCAGGAAACCACTACACATTTCTAGAGGCAGAAATCAAACAGAATTGTATCCCTTTGAAAAATCTTTTTCTGTCAGTGAAGCAGTTTCAAAAAGTCTTCAGTGCTCCTCTCTTCCTGCCTGCGGCTCTGTTTTTGAATCGGACCTTCCAGATAATTTGGACGGCAGCACAAATTGTTTGGCAAAGCTTGGGCTGCTGGCAGGTGGGCTGCTACTTTGGCAATTTCTAGATAAAAAAAAAGTGTTTTTTTATTTTTTTTTTAAAACAAAGCAATCAATCTACAAAACAGCCAAACAGATTACTGATTGGCTGGTAAGCCACATCCCCTTGAGACTGTTGATCAGCCTCTGCCCCTGGCTGCCAGCCTGCCGTGGTACAGATGGAGGAACTGGCTGCTAAAACGCTTCAAACACCCACAGCTCAGCAGGAGAAGGGATCCCGAGCACTGCTGGCGAATATTTCCTTGGTAACTTATCTTGTACTTATCACTGTCTGTCTGCTGCAGAAACTGTATTTCTTATCCTTATACGAGATCTGGAGGAGAATATCAGTAATTTTCAGGTATTTCATTCAAATTCATAGAAAACTGAGCACAGTTAATTGAAATGATTTGTTTCCTTGTTCAAAGATTTCATTTTCTTTGGAACAGAACTGAAGACGTTAAAGATAAGAACTGTACAGCTGTTATTTTGGAGGCTTAACTCCTTCATTTCCGTTTCCAATCATGCCATTCCCTTCCAGTAGTTTTGACAAGGTCTTATGTTTATGCTGAATATGTGGCATTTATATTTCACTCATTACTGGCATATTTTTGTTACAAGCAGTGAGCTCAAAAGCAAATAGGGTCTAAGTTACATCACCATGACTCAGTAGATTCATATGTAATTTTCTTCCACGATTCCCTAGGTATATTAAGGAAGTGCATTTTTCTTGGTTTCAATCACAAAGCTTTGTTTAGAGAAGCAGTGGTATTGCATTGAGTGCACTCTGCAGATGCTGGGATGGAGCAAAAACCAATTCCTGGTTATGTAATGCACCTGACGTTATGACACAGATGTGACTGTGATGCCTAGAACAAGCTATTAATCAGCATTCTTTCAATTCTATGAAATCCCACAAATTTAAACAATAAATAAAATAGAAAGTTAGAAGATTCATGCAAGTAAAAATAACATTCAAATGAAACGCAAGCCAGTAACTGAATCCTGCAGGTTCCAGCAAAATCTCACAGATTTCCAACAAGGCATACAACAGCAGCAGGAGATTATAGGGATTTTATCCCAAAAGCAGTAGAAGAAGAACTCTTCCATACCTGGATCAAAGCCCAGCCATGTGCCCAAATAACCCTGTCATCTGGATTCCATTAACTTACTCAGCTGTGCACTTCACATGTCTGGCTCCACACAACCCTTCACTAGGAAAATGGAGTAGAGCATGGAATTATAACCACTCATTTACAGCATCCAGAAGTGTTACTTAAGGCCCTCTATAGGGACACTGTAGACAACACACAGTTTTTCATATTTAGGTATAAGTTTCTTACAAGACTCTTTGCTGTTACAATTTACATTATTCCAATCTCCCTTGCACACAGTGTGTGATGCACAAAATATAAACAGGAGTTCAGTTTTGATTGTGCAGCAAAGTTTTTCCTAACAAGTTCTTATCTCTTGACCTCACCTGACAGCTCCCCTTTCTCCCAATCTGCTGACCAGTGTCTCTCTTCTGTGCTCCAATGGTGTCCCAAGGAACAAGTCATCAACACAAGGGGAGCATGGTACAGGTCAATACCCTCCTTCCAGCTCAGCCCAGATAACTGTCTAATTTAATCTTGATGTGGTACCAAAGGTGTGATATTAATTATCTGTTTGTATAACTCGTTTCTTAAATTATATTCTCTACTTGGGCCAGGCCTGCTCTGTGCCAACAGCAGGCCTAGATGGCAGCCTGGGGGCCTTGGAGCGCTGTGACATCTGCAAACCCCATGGTGTGGCAACAGGGATGAGCTGGGATGCAGGGCAGCCAAGAGCACAATGCCTAGTATAGTCTGCAAGGGTCTTGCCTGTCACTGAGAGCAAGCAGCACACCGTGTCATCATCTGCTTAGCAATTTTATTTCTAGTCACCTACCAAGTCTTTCATTCTTATTGTAACCAACTTTGTCTTTACTTGCAAATCCTACACAAAAGGACGTCAAAGAGCAGAGAAAGATGCAGAGACAAATCCCACGGGAGCTGCCAGCCTTATGGAGGGAGAAGGGGTGCCACCACTCCACATGTTGTGTGGCTTCCCAGGGAGCTGCTGGCAGCAGGTGCAAGAACAGAAAGCAGAACAGCCCTCTGCCTTTAGACTCTCTGGCAAAAAAAAAAAAAAACCTGGGGAAAGAGCTACCAGTTCCAGGAACACTCATACTGGACAAGTTTCTAACCTCCAAGAGTTATTTAGTGGGACAGTCACCACTGCTTTGGTTTTTCTCAGCTAACACTAAGATGGCAGAAGCAAACAAGCAAAACGACCACAAACTGCTGAGGTAGTGACATTAGAAAAGGTAGCAGTCCATATTTTCAAAGGGCAAGTAGAAGAGTGACGAAGCAGGGGACTGTCATAACCAGAAAGGTGAGCGGGATCATAAAACACAGAGAAAAGCTGTTTTTGTGTTACAGCCAGAACCACAACCAGGCTGAAAATAAATCTTCAGGGAAGGTACCCAGGAACAGAGAGGAAAAATGCTTCCTCGGTTATTCCATTAGGAAAGAATGACAGTGACTGGGCCATAAGGATACTTCCTTGTTTTGTTCTTAACTAAACAGAAGAAATTGCAAGGAGCATGGGAAACGTGATGAAAGGAGAATAATATAAAACTCCTTAAAATGGTAAACAAGAGGCCAAATGATCAGCAAGGGAAGAGCTCAGAGTTCAGACTTGAGCAGAAGTTCAAGACAGAAAGCCATTAGTATTCACTCCTATATTTTCAAAGGTTCAAAACCACCATTAACAACAGAATACCTACTGCTATAATTTGATCCCTTCCTAACCTACAGCTTCACGTCAAGCTACCAGCCCAGTATCCTCACTCCCAGGTATTTCCTTCCAGCACCTGCATTTGACTCAATTCATAGCAGTAAACACATGGCAAGCTGTGGAAAGTATTTTTGGCACACAACATAACTCGTAGGTACTTGGCAGGCACAGCAGACAGTTGCACTGATTGCCTCGGTGCTGCCTCTGTCACTTAGTAAAGCCAGTGATAGATTTGGCCGGGCTGCCACATCCTCCTAATGCCGCATTCAGCTCACTTGCTCTCCAGTCATTCTTAAAAACAACATATTCAAAACCCATGTGCGAGACAAAATATATCACCTAAGATCTACACACAATGTACTTTTGCTACTGAGCATAAATGGATTCCACCATTACAGCAGCATCTAACAGCAGCTCTCTGTGTGCTGTGCAATTGAAATGCTGGAGCTGAAAATGAAGCAGTGGAGGAAAAGTCGTTATAGAAAGACAGAAATTAAATGGGACTATTATTATGAAGATCTTTTAAAGTAAGTTGTAAACCATAAATAATAAAGAACCAAGCTGGTTTGGCAGCAGAACACTGCTAATGCCAGTTGGGAAGCTGGAAATGTATCTGTGAAATCTGTCCTTTTCCTCAGTTCCAGATGCAAAAGACTTTCCCTCTCCAACTATTTTTAAAGCTTTACCGTTTTCCAGGCTATCCTTTTATCTTTATTGCATGGTTTCTTGCATAGAACAAATTGTTGTGAAAACAAATAAATGAAATTAAACATATAAAATAAAAACAAAACAAGTCAATAAATTGTTCAGTAGACTGCAATTTCCCCTCCATTTTTATTTTGTGCCCAGAGAAATATTATGCAGTCATTGGCTGACATACACACAGTACTACAGAGCTCCAAGAATAACCTCTTTCATGGTTTTAACACCTGAAGAAAGAACAAAAAGGATCTGGCTACCACGGGGGCTCAACTCCTGGAAAATACTTGCAAAGGATATTGCAGAATTTAATAGCGGCAAGTTGGGGTAAGCAGGAACGCCTAGTTCAAAAAGGAAAAGAATTTATGTTTATCCTAACATATAGCAGCATTCCAGAGGGGTTCAGTACGTATCATAAATCAAACTTAGCTATAAGAAAATACAGAGAAGCAAACCAACATGGGTGCTTCACGTTATAAATTCATAGCAACTGTGCGCAGTTTCCTAACAGCAACAGAACTGTTCCTCAACTTTCTCTTTATTTCCTCTTGCCAATAGTAACCACTTGAAATACATTATTTATGAGCAAAATGCCACTTTAAAGAAACATCTGTCCATCAGGCACACTTCTCTTCTGCAACTTGAAAATGTCCCTATGATGCCATTGCTGTCGCATGCCTGTCCTTGCTGAGGGGTACCGTGCAGGAATCGCTTCTATGCTTTGCATGTCAAAACCAGCACACAACAAAATATGGTGCACGAGGTAGGCAGAATGCTCTATTTTAATTGATTGGAGGGAAGAACAATGGTTTTCTTGCCTTAGAGATGTGCCTGCAAGTGACTCCTGTTGTTGTTTCTGACTTGCACGCATTACGTAAGTAGCATGCCAGAACAGGACTTGTTTTCACTGCTCAGATCTGCTCTGACCCCTTTCTGATGACTGTATTGCTGGACAGCCCAGAGGGCACAGATGAAAATGAAAGCACACAAAGCACAAGATACAAGAATAAATTGCACAAGAAACGTACCAGAATTTTCTAGCCCCTCACACGGACATCAAAGCAGCAGCAAATGAAATTGAAAAACAGAAAGCTGGAAATGCAATAACAACAGCAGAGCGTTTGTTTCAGTGTGCGCTTTTTGTTTGTTTGACACCACTCAGAATTAATTACAGAAGTAACTTCAAGAGCACGAGATCGAAAATAACACATCAACAACATACGAAATATCAAATGCTGAATTTGAACATCAGATATCTGGCATTATAAGCACTCTAGAAGAGATACTATTTCTCCTTGCATGAGAGTTTGAGCTAGCCCCTGCTAATAAGGAATTAACAGCAGGTATCAACAGTGTTTTCCTTAGCTGTGTGCTTCAGGCTTTTTTCCTGCTCTTCTGAAGAAGCTGTCAGGCAGCAAGCTCTGAAGTGGATGGAACTCCCACTCTGATCCGTGAGGGCACTTTCTGCACAGCCCCAGACAGTGCCAGCAGCTGTGGGAAAACTCTTTGTAGAGCTTTGCTTGTACACAGAAACCTCAATCTAACTACACCTGATATTTCACTTGTGAATTGCTCTCTAGTCAGGTGAGCAAAGAGTCAAACTGAGAGTTGGTCTCAAAGTGCTGACAATGAGCAGCTCGGGCCCACAGTGACATGACTGAATTAATTTTCTCGTTAGATGACTAGAAGATGTGGTTTCATGGAATGAAAAACTAACGCACTGCTCCAAAGTTTCCAGACAGCTTGGCTGTACTGTGTATCATTTTGGTAGCTGAAAAGCTTCCCCTTTTGAGGACCAAAATCAGGCTAAGTCAAGTCATTATATAATAATTGTAGAGAGAAAACAGAAACCTGAAGTAGGTTGCTTCCATATACTGCACAAACATTTCTCTGTAATTCTACACTGAATGACCTTCTGTCTATACATCATGGATTTATGTATGGATAAACGTCTACGTATAAATGAATGTATAGATCCACAGTGGCTAGAAAGCCTTGGATTAGTGCAAGTGACAAATGCAGGAGTTACTGTAAAAAAAGTGCACTTCTTTGTCTGATTTCAACAGACTAAGCCTTCACAATTTTTATTTCTTTAATGATGCATACCAAAATTGTCTCCTGCACACAAAAAAAGCCATTAAAACTCTTCTTCTAATTCAATCAAAAATTTCAGCAGTGGCAAGACAAAGAACAGCACGCTCTTCAGATCCTTTCCAATTCCCCAAGCTATCACAATCAATTTCTTTAAGTCCTGAAACTTATCCTAATTAAGATCTTTGCTTTGATATGCTGAGACTGACCTCAAGGATTCATCCCAATAAATAGAAACAATTCTTGGTAGCTTTTGGCCTTCATGGGCATTACATCAGAAATCATTTAACTCGGTCCATGACAAAATAGCTTATTGTTGCTCACTGTGCCCCAAACATTAATAGTAACACACTGACACAGGCTTGAGAAGCAAGGCATCAGATGTTCATCCAATTGGAATTTTTTTTTTTTTTTTTTACAATTGTTTTTGATTTCTTTCTTCTTCAAATGCAATTTTGGCTAATTAAATGAATCAGCAGTGATTTAAAAAAAAAAAAAAGTATGCACCTGATTGATGCTCCCCAAAAGATAACAATTATCTCCAAGGGCTCAAGACTTGTGGTATCACCCAAGTTTCCACCAAAATTGCCAGTAGGTTTTTGACAGGTCTTAGTGAGAGGTAGCTTAGAAAGACCACAGGGATGACATCATACAGCTATGAAGAGTTATTTCTGAACTTTTTTTTTTTTTTTTTTTTTTTTTTTTTTTTTTTTTACATTTTATGCTCAAATTAACACTTTCCATGGAAAAGCAAAGAATGTAACCTTTACATAACAAGTTACTGATTTTCCTGCTAACAACAACACTTAACCGTAAGGGTGGTCAAACCCCAGCAAAGAGGTCTTCCAGTGTGGTTGGGGATGGAATAGATAGAATGGGGAGGTCCATCTTTGGACACATTCAAAACCCAACTGGACATGGTCCTGGACCTCCTATGCTGAGCTGCACGGCAGATGGGAAAAAATGACTTCAAGAGGTCCTGTCCAACCTCAGCTGTGATTCTCTGACACAAAAATTAATTGTAGAGCAGATGATCACGGCAGTGTAGACTATAGAAGATCACATTAATTTTAGTCTGCACTTGGCTCATTAATAACTCACTGGTTCTAAATTCAGGCAGATTTCATACGGAAAAAACCCTGTAGCCACAGATATCTCCCACCACCAAGAAACGATTCTTTACATCAAGAAGCAATTCTGCCCGGTTAAAACTTCAGTTTGCTTTGTATGCAAGTACTAAAAAAGTCAACACTGAACAAGGCTTATTCAAACATCTTTCATATGCCACTGGAAAGGATAAGGTCATATTATTAAATAATAAGCCTTATCTGCTTTTACAGATTCCAATATATTAGGGAGAACAGATATCAAAATGGAAGTGCTTTGAGTTTCTGCTAATGAACCATGCTACTGCGCTAGGTCAGCACAGTTCTCCTGTGCATTAAAAAGGAGACAATTTTCCCCCTCTTTGTAAAATAAAACTCAAATATTCATATTTCAAAAAAGAAAGACAAGACAGCATTAACGAATCAGGCTTTTATGTAACCCCCAATCTACTCATTATCAAGGGAGCACACAAATGTGCTAGTATGAAAAATCATCTCCATTTTCTAGTGTCTCAGAGAAAAGCAATTTTATTCTGAATATTCAGTCAACTCTTGGACACGTCCGAGCATACAGGCGGACAGTGGTGTATTAAGCAATTGAGTAAAAATGCCAGAACTGCTTCTGGGTGAGACCATGAATCACATGGTTATAATGTATTAGGGAACAAGGGGAATACAAGTTTTTTTACTCATTACTGCTTGTGCCTTTTGTCCATTTAAATAAAAAATGTTCTTTTGTCCAACTCAGTGTTTTGTCACTGCATTCACTATTATAATCCTCCACTATCATTTTTTGTATATTCAAATCAATGGGTTATTTTAATATTTATTAATAACTGTCCCTTAGAGTTATACATTGCTCCAAAAGCTCTGCAGCTGCTTTTTCAAACTTTGAGATCACTGACCTCAATAATGATCTGTAGTGAATTTGCTATGAAGTGGATAAACAGCTCTACTTCTATAACAGCTCATAGCATAAATCTCTAATGGACACAGAACTCCCTCAATTCTGTGCAAGTATTTGAAAGAGTTTATCCAGAGATCAGAGTTGTGAACTTCAACCTCATTTAATATGATAATACATATTAAAATGCAAACCACATATTTGTAATTGAGAGACAGAGCGCCACACAAACCCATTTATACTGATGTCTCTGTGGGGCAATTCACTTCCCGTGTTCATGGAAGCGACCTGCCAAGAGGAATGGGTAAAACTAGCACTAGTTTAGATTATGGAATGTGAATCATCTCAAACCAGAAACCAAGCAAAAAAAATGAAGTATAGATTTCCTTCTCATACTCCAACAGATTAAAACTCTGATCTGCTAAAATCCATTTTGAGATTTCAGTAAATCCAGTTATCTCTGTTACGCACCCTGCTGTCTTCCCATCTGACTTAAGCCACAGGCCAAGGTTAGGATGAGGAAAGGGGAGGCATCTTTAGATCTCCACAGAGTACACAGCAGAGAACATCGGAGGCCAGAGCCCTGCAAGAAATGCTGTAGAACTGGATACCCTTCTTCAGCATCTAAAACAGCATTACTTTCACAGCCATTAGGGATTGTACTGGAAAGATAAATAGATAAATAAACCCAATTCCCCATTAGCCATAAAACATTACAAGAAGGATTTTCAGCAATTTTGGATCACTACTCTAAGCATGTTGGGAAGTCAAACTAGAACTACAACACATTTTTGTGCACTCAATGTATTCGAAAAGCTCTGACCAGAATCTTAACTAAGATTGTTTTGTTTTGTTTTTTTAAACACTGGTTTGTGGCAAATTAACATCAACTACCAATAAAATGAATGATGCATCATGCAAAGACATTCATGCAACTTCCTCCATTCCAGATGCCTCTTAATGTGTTCTTAAGCTTCTTGGGGATGCTATTTTTCCTCTACATTTGTAGAGTATCTACAGATATCATAGAAATACCAGATATTTTTTCTTGTTTTCAGCAACTAAAATAGCCAAATACTACTGTGAGCATAGCACAACACATGCAAAGCTCTAAGGTAGTTTCACATTGGCAAGATTGTTCAGACATTGCTTACATTGTCATTCCTTAATGGGATTTTGACACTACAGAGAGTCTGAGAAGAAAATATTTACCAAGAGAGTTACCCCCAAACTTAGGGAATCTACATGCTGTGCTGGAACCTCCGTGACAGGAAGAGCAGAATGTGTGTCTACACCAGTTACTAATTAAGAAGTTTTGAACCACAAAGATGTTTCTTTTTCCCTATTGTACGTAGTGATAAGACAATGGACAATCCATATAGAAGAAATATAAAATTAATTCAGCTGAATTGAGCATGAAGATTCCATATTAACTGGTCAGTGCCAAGCATGGCCTCTTCTCTCTGGTAACTACCAATAGAATGAGAGGGAATGGCCAGGGGAGGTTCAGGTTAGACATCAGGTAGAATTTCTCCACAGGCACTGGCACAGGCTCTGCCAGGGAGGTGGTTGAGCCACTGTCCCTGGAGGCATTCAAGAAACAGGTATAAGTTGCACTTGGGAACATGGTTTCGTGGGCAATATTGGTGGTGAGTGGATGGTCTTTTCCAATCTTAATGATGCTATGATTCTATAAATGATATTGCTACCACTTGCATGTTTTAGTCACATCAAATCAGTGCATAAGGATTCTGCTCACATTATGTTGTACAGGTAAATAAGTACAAAGCCAGAAAATATTTTCTGTTCTGAATTCTCTATGAAAAGGAGCCCACATCAATCAAACAAACCAAGCTTCTTTCAAATGTTCTTTTCCATTTCTGTTCAATTCTGAGTGATGTCAGTACGCAACCCGTGTGCATGGGAGAGAGAGGTAAATTCAAAAAACTTGGGATAGGTAAGAAGCTTGCTCCAAGTGTATACTGAAGGCATTTCCTTGTGTGGCACTGTGTTACAGAACTATCTTTTTTTTTTTCTGTAATAGCTCCCTTTAACACTCCAATAGTTACCTTTCATTAGACAGTATGGCATTAGTACATTGGTACAACAGGGTTTTTTTTTTAAAAAAATATTTGTTTATCAGGGAAAATCTCATTCAAGTTATATCTAACACTTCATATATCACAGATCTCTTTCCAGCCTGAAAAGACTAAAGGAAGAGAAAAAAAATGTAGCCCTTGCTAATTACGGGTTCGCATAGGGCTTCGTAAATGAAAAGAAACAGAATACAAGTTCCAGCAACCTTGGCAAAGAAATTCTCACATGAGAAAGATTTTGAACCAATTTTGCTTCAGCAACATTCTGCTTAAAATCCACATCCACCCACAGTATTATCACAGTTAAATTTTCGGGTATGCCATACACAAATTTTAGCCCACCTCTTTTTCAAGTTACTTGGTCAAGATTTGTCTTATTAGATAATGGCTAATAATAAAAGGTCTTGTGATGGCAAAAACAACAACAACAACACAAAACCAAACCAACAAAACAAAAACCACTTGCAGCATACAGTGGTGTTTTAAGTAGTGAGATACAACTAAGCATTTGATTCATGGCATTAAGGTGAGAGCTAAGATACACAGTAAGTGAAGACAAAAATGCTTGTCCTTAGAAAGAGGAGAAGAAACAGCAGCAAAGTTGCCTCTGAAAGCAGAAAAACATCAAATGAAACAGCAAGTCAAAGCACAATCAAGTGAGAGGGAAAATAAAATTACATCTCATTTGCCAAGGGCTAACTGCAGGCATACAATCGTTAAACATTTCTTAGCTATTGGAATCAGTATTTCTTCAGGCAGAAAATACAATGAGAAGAAAAAGTACAATGATTAATTCCATCTCTGAATTACAGTGAGCATTTCAGAAGGAAAAAGTGGAATAAAGAAACCCTCTGAAAGGGAGGATCTGAAGAGACTACAGTACTGGCAAAGCAGCCCTAGAACACACACTGTATGAGGCAGATCTTCATTTTCAAAGGAAGCCATGCAAGGCCTCCCGGTGCCCAGAGCTCCTCAGGAGCCAGGCTGGCAGCTCCCAGGCACAGTCTGCGAGGCACTGCCATAGCTCACAGCTGCTCCAGCAAACCCATTACCCAAACTATCACATCTTAGCTTTAATACATTCAATAGCAAGGAACAGTGATGTTTTTCCTCAAACTCTGAACTCAAAAAGTTGGTAAATGTTGTCTCGGGTGTTCATTTTCCAAGTTAGATTCACTTTCAGTCAAAAGCAGAGGGAATAATGTGCTTGCTAATTTTATCCTCGACTTCAGCACTACCTTGATCTAAATTCAAACTATAGCACTTCAGCCTAACAAAATCTTTGTTCCAAAACAAAGGTTTATTGCTTCAAATGAAGGTCATAGCTATTTGCCTGTCTCTAACCTCAATTCAATATTTTCTCCATGTGATTTGAAAAGATCAGAACAAAGGTTCTAGGGTATATCATTAAAAAAAAAAAAAAAGCCAGACATCACAAACAGACATCTGCCCTTTACAAAACCTACCTAATCTTCACTTGCGTACAGTAATATATTAAGGAATTAATACCCTATGATAGCCAAAACATAATCCCACCTTAATTGTTTGACTATAATCTGAAAATATTTGCCCAGAACCAAAAGAAAAGGAAAGAATAAATGAAAATTGGATTCATTCTTTCCCTGAAAGTTTACTTAAATGTCATCAAAACTGCTTAGTGCAGTGAAGATAAAACACCAACTCCTCCCAAATTAGTAAAACAATCAAGAACCACAATTTTGAGTAATTAGCTTCATTAACATTCCTTAGAGACTGATTTGATTCAGTCAAACACACGCTTTCTTCTTGCGAAGCTTGTTTTTTTCACCCCAAAGGAAAACTCTAAACTCTAAACAAGTACCAGAGATAGTGAATACTCCATTTTAGCATCTTAAAGCTAACTTCCAGCCAGAGAGTAAAAGGGTACCATTAATATGCAATAGACTTCAATTAAGCCCAGATTAAAAAACAACATCTGACAAAAACCTTATGCATACTTGATAGACATTGTATTGAACTCAGGAGACTAAAGAAAGGGAAGCTGTCACGGAGCAAGCAATCACATTATATCCAGCCCTGCCAAAAAATAGCAAGTTTTACAGGTTTTTTCCACTCAGACGTAGCCATAATGACAGCATGCAGCAGATCAATACGGCAGTTTATTGAAACTGACTGATTTCAGAGCTGGCCTGCTTGACATCTCTTTCCAACACGTGTGATTCTTCCTTCTCTGTCACGAAGGATGAAGCTCTCTGCTACAGCTGACT
This sequence comes from Meleagris gallopavo, assembly GCF_905368555.1. Taxonomy (NCBI): domain Eukaryota; kingdom Metazoa; phylum Chordata; class Aves; order Galliformes; family Phasianidae; genus Meleagris; species Meleagris gallopavo. Next base: position 5,091,157 of record NC_139405.1, on the reverse strand, counting down.
ACAAGTTTTAGATGCCCGAACGGAATGAGGTGAAGGACAGACTTGAGAAAACTCGATGAGAGCCATGAGCTGGTTTCTGCACATTCACATTGTAAATGTTCCTTCAGTGTGGTGAAAGAGCACATATGGTATAAGGTGATGAAAGCAGTTAAATTCCTTTTCCCACCTGTTTTGGAGCAGCTTGTCCAGGCAGCAGGCTGAGGACTGCCACGAGCTTGTTCTGCTGAAGCTGCTCCAGTCTGTACAGGTGTCGCAAGGTCTGCTTTCTTAGCAAAGAGCACTGGACATAGGCCGCACCGTGGTCTCCCACATGATGAAATTCCCTAATTTTTAGCATCAGCCTTTCCTCTCCGTATCAAATATTCATCCTAGTGAGTCTTCAATTATCCGTAATATCTAAAACAGCGACAGCAAGAGAAGCTGGGGGAGAGGCTGACAGCCAGAGGATGTTGAGAGGAAAGCTGCAGAGCCGGCGGAGCACGCATTTCTCAGGGTAGGAGAGGCTCTCCTACCTGCAGGACCACAGCTTAGCCTCTAACAGAGCTGTCACGTAATGCTTTGCCTGTGGGAAGAGATTCCTTTGTACGGAAAGGGAATTGTTTCACTCCAAAACTGAAACAAAAGGAAGTTCTAACATCAATAAATCCTTTGTAAAACTGGCCTTTTGAGCAGTTCGATTATTAAGATTTCATTATCCAAGTGTTTTAATTAACCAACTTTCAAAATTCAAGAAAAAAAATGAGCAATTTCCCTACTTTAGAGCTAGAAATTGCAGGCAAGGAGGTTCAGACAAATGGTTAAGAGGTTCATCAGTAGGAGCTGAAGAAAATGTAGCAGCTCCTCTATTTAAGAAAGAAAAAGTGAAGAAGCACCAACATTCCCATCTTGATCTCCAAAATCATAAGGACAAGGTTTTGTTCCCTCTTTGGTAGCTCAGCACTAGAAATGCCTTTCAGAAGCACTCAGACACACCAGAGTAAGGTCAGGGATGGAAGGATATCACATCTGATCCTGGGAAGGCAACTCCTAACAGTACCAAAGCCAGGAGAGGGACAACTCAGCTATGACAGCCTGCTTGTACTGTAGTAATAAAAAATTAATCTAAAAAATCCTTCAGGCATTGAAGTATTGAAGGTTGTTGAAGAGTGAAATAAGATTAGGAAGCAGTTAAAGTATGACAGAAAAGATGTAAATGGAATGGGCTGGAACAGTGCCTTACACATCAACCCCAAGACATCTGCAAGTTGTGCTGAGCCTGGGTTTGGGAAGTATCAGAGAAGTAATGCTGTTCTAAAGAGCTGCAAAGCATTTTTAATGCAGGCACTGGAAATGTGCCCTTGTAAGGTCACGTCCATAGATATAAACAACGTGCAGGTTGACTATGGAAGCGCTCAATAATTTCTTGTGGATCTTACAATAATATCTTACAGCAAAGCAATGGCAGAGTGCTGAAACTAGGTAGGTAGTGCGATGCATTCATTCACACGATGGTATGGTAACCTACCAGGCAGCGATGCAGGAGCCTGCAGCTCTCCCTGTAGAAGTACACATCTGCATCAGATCCTCAGCCATGCTTTTTTTCAGCTGTAAATTTCTTGTAGTTGCAGACAGTCCATCTGTAAGTGAGCTGTTTATGACTGCAGAATCCCCAAGAAAATATTTTTGGAGCTACAAACCACATCATGGACAGCAACAGGGTAACAGCACAACTCCTGCTCCTTTAAATTACAGCGTTAGGCAGCGAAGTATATGAGGGAAGAGTGGGTATATCTGTAACAGTGGGGATGAGGGGTATGAGTTTACTCCTGAAGGTAAACACTTCAGGAGTGGAAAGCTCTCCTGAAATCTGGAGGAAAAAGGATTATTTGATTTTTCCAGAGATCAAATAGATTTAGGGTGCAAAATCTATATGCACCAATGATCTTTCAGCTTTTGAGGTGGAGAACCCATTTATACCATCAAAACTTTCTCATTGCACAGTATATAAATTATATTACTGACAGTAAGAAACCATCAGCTACACAAACAGCTGTAAAAAACTAGACAAGCTATACAAGTGCAACCTGTATGGTTCACAGAAATATGGGATCAAAAAGAAATTGGCACTTTCATAGTAGCCCTCAAGCCAACAGAAAACAGCAAGAAGGATTAAAAGCATAAGCTTAAGAGTTTACCCTACGCCGTCTACTGCCTTTATCCATTTATATACATTTAAATTAAAAGAGTTTTATTTAATGTTCGAGTCCCTCATTCAGTAAGTCATTTAGCTTAACATAATCCCTTCACAGATCTACGCTCTTGCTAAATGGGTCTTTACAGATAAATATTATATCAAATTCTCTCAGATTGCTTGCTTACAAGAGAGGGAGGAGCATGCCAGGCAATTGCTTTAAGATAGTCTTAAATGGAAGCGCTGCTTTTTAGACAATTTCTGTTCCTCAATACAGTCTAAAATTTCCACTTATCAGACTGTATCCTAAGCTGATTTCTTCTAGACACTTTGAAGACATGGATTTGGATTTCTGCATAACAGTTAAAACATTTTTCATAAATACAGAATTAAAAAAAATCTTTTTGTTTAAATTCTTCGGTACTGAAACAGCTGGGAATTGAAAGATGACATTTCTGGAAGAATAGCCTTCACTGATAAGTAAATAAAAAGAGTTCACCAGAAATCTGATTTCAGTAAGCTTTTTGAATCTATACATGGATTTTGTACTTCATTTATTTTGCTTGAGTTTATGTGTACTGTATTAGGGAAGAGCACCCTTCCTCTTTACCCTCTCCCAGTGACAGGAGAAATGAATGCAGCTAGGTAGATGCATTAGCCAGGTAAGAATTTACACATTACATTCCCAGATGCATCAGCTATTCTGAAAAACAGCTTCAGGACAGCTGGGCTATGTGGCATTTCCAGCCTTGGTCATCAGCTGCTCAGAGGAGAAAAGTTGGAGGAAGAAAGAGGAAAAGTCATAATACATGCAGAAACTTTTGTGGTTTGGCCCACTCTGAGAAAGAAAGAATTATCTCTGTATTTCCTTTCAATTCTCTCTGCTTCTTCAGGAGTCCTCCCGTGTTCCAGCAACCAGTCATGCTGTCGTACTCCATCATCCACGTCCGTGTGCTGTTGGTATAACTAATGAAGAGAATGATCTATTCCTTCCAACGTGTATCATCAATAACACTACGCCAGTGTAACTCCTATGTTTCTCATACTGTTAAGTGGCCATGAATTATAATTAAAAGTGTAATTTGAAAACTTCCTGTCTATTCTGCAGCTTCACACAAACAATCCTTTGAGCTACACATGAACATTTTGCGTTCGTCCCTTATGTTTTTGAAAGGGTCTGGATAGAAAGATCCATAAAATACTCTTGCTCATGAAATGTTTTATTGTACGTAAAATAACATCATTTTTCCAACTTTCAAAGTCGTCAGAATACTGAAACAACTTGGAGACTGTTCTCCAGCTTTCTGTGGAAAAACTTCTCTGATAACATAACTGTAAAACCACACCTCCAAAATAACACGGCATTTTCTTTTAATGGACAAAATACTGTAATGCTCGTGTGCAAAGCAAGGAAGTTGAGGGACCATCTACTTGATCAATCTCACAGCTTCTTTCCTTCTGTTCATAAAAAAAAGACCATTCCCTTGTAAGGACACTAAAATCTGTACATAAATAGAAGATTAACGCGTCGAATGATTTTTAAAGTTCAGTGGAGCTCAACAATGTTTGCTACCCCTCTATAACAACAAGGATGGCATTTTTGAAAGAGTTCTGCTTTGATAATTCTCACTTAGAGACTCACCTATTGCTCATTTAGAATCTCCTCCTAGGATATATAGGAAGCTGTGACAACGACACCCTTTATTTTTCACATTGCTCTAAATCTTAAGAAAACCTAACTTGATAAATAGCCCTTAGTTTCCAGTTCTACACAGCAGACTTTTGATTACATGTGAACACACTCTGACCTCAATGTATAGGAGAGCCTTTTTCAAACATGCAGGAGAGTACTAAAGGGAGCAACATTCGCCCTTAAAGATGGGTGAGAAAGTAGAGGAATAAACTACCTGAGGAAGTTAGACCACATTAAGCATTCGAATAAAGTTCATGGGCTGACATTAATAAAATTGATTTAACCCAGAGTTAAAGAAAACAAATATCTCATAACAGTTCCTATGTATTTTGATACTGCAAAAATATTAACTAGGATCACTGCTATAAGGAAAGCTCAAGACACCAAAAACATTGTGGCATGCAGCAGACACGTGTCAGCACGGATGATTTGAGAGGTTATGAGCACAGCAAGTACCATCAAAGCATCTGGTAAAACTAGAGAGGCTTCAGAGACTCCTGAACTGTCCAGAAAAGCTCTCATGGAAAACGATCAGGAAGAGTGGAATCATTTACCTTTGGATACATCTACATTGCATGGGGTTTTGTGCAATGAATCACAGCAAGCTGGCCTGAGCAAATGCCCACAGGACACTTCTGCTCTGCTTTTGGTGTCCCAAGGCAGTACACTGTAAACCAACCTAAATATTTGATGTCAGAAAGATGCATAGGAAGAAAGAAGACTGAAGTACAGAGGATGGTTAATAAAAAAAAAAAAAAAAAAGATTTTTTGTTCAGATGGTAGGACCTGTTTTACATAACCCCCCTTCCAAAACCACACAATTATACTGTGGGACTCCCTGCCACTGCAGAGGTCAGAAATAAATTCACAAGACAGTGACAGCTTTCTTGCCAATGGTTTCAATAAAGTTTGAATGTTCCTAATATAAAAAGGGAGACAGCATGTGCACTGGATTTTAAGTTTAGATGGGAGCTGTGAAAATGAGACAGAACAGGGCTCTCTTCGGAAGGCTAAAGAATCAGAAACCTCTAAAGTCATCACAACACAGCAAGAGACAAGATCTATGACATTCCTATGTGGAAACTGAACTGAGTGCTGACTACTTCCCCTTCACATTTCAGTGGGACAGATATACATCCAAGTGGGCCTGCTCATTATTAGTAGAAAAAGATTACTGTGGTACATATTCATGAAACGGTATGAGGCAGCACCTCCATTATTTTGCCTTCTTTACTCTTTACTTGTGACATACTTCCAACTCTCAAAGCTCTCTGCATTACATTAACACCCAAGCCCAGCAAACAGGAGCCTGCAATGCAACATGTCAGGATGGCTCCAACTGTCCTAGTTCCAACGGGTAAGATAATAACAAAGTGTGATTAATAAGGCAGTTAAACTGCTGCATCTTTCTGTGGTCCTTCAAAAGTCATTCAGAAGTAAAGAAATGTTTCTCCCCGCCTGTGAGATCAGATTTTGAGATTTTAATGAATCTTCCAAAATCCAATATTCCTGTCAACTGCTTTGTCGCAACTTGTTTCTACTTCAAAGCCTTCTGTCTATCACTTTCCAACAGTCAGCAAGGATTTACGTACGTCTTCAAAGGCTGCCCAATCCCCAGTTTTGCAAGATTTCGGAGATACAGGCAGATTTAAAACAGTACGTCCTTGACTATGAGCATTACACCAACCTCCCAGTTTTTTCCACATCATTCCAGCACAAATTAAAAGCGATAACATTATGAAATTTGCATTAAACTGTCAAGAAATCTAACTGCTAACGTCTTAAAAATCTTTACTAGAACTTCCCAATAAAAACAAGAAAATTATTAAAACCTTTCTTTAAACCTGACGTTTAAATTGTGTTCTCTGGCAAAAGATTAATTGTCGAAGAACATGAAGCATAATAATTATTGGACAAAATAAGCTGTCCCACAGCAGTCACATAAATGTAAAAAGGACTCAATTTTTCTTCTTCCAAATACAGTCTCCTATATTAAACCTTTCTTTGCATTTTTCTAAACAACTTATGAATGTACAAAATCACATCTGACATCCTGACAACATCTTGAAGCATAACTTAGTCTGGGAGGATTAGGCTTTTTTATTATTATGTTATTCAAAGTCAGTAGTTTAAGAGCAAAACACCACCATCATCAGTTAGGCACAACCCCACATGTCACATCCCTTCTTACTGAGTTCTACGCCCTGCCATCATTCAAACACTTGCTTAAACTCTACTGTACAATGTTCCTTTAGGAGAAAGTTTCTTTCTGAAGTGTTTCTGATGTCTTTGCTTTCAAGAAGTACCCCAGAAGATACACATCCTTTACAACACTCAGTTCAGATATTTCACGTTTGCATTTCATACAGAAGCGTGTTTTCCACTCAACTTGTGAATCTGTCCCAAGAACAGTGTGTCTGCCAAGAACACACTAACCAACTTTTTTGTTTTCTCTTAAATCTCTTTTGCTGTTATCAACATATGCCTGTCCATGCTGCAGCTCCCCACAAGCCCCAGGCTTCTTTCTGCAGCCACCAAGGTTTTCCATCTCCCAGATCACCTGTTTCTTCTGCTCCTTACCCCTCCAGCAAAAGGCAGGGGAGCACACGCATCTCTAAAAGCCCTTCTACCACGGTCTGCTTTATGTCAGCACACAGAAGAGGAAAACACTGTGTGCCCATAGGAAGCTGGCAGCAGTAAAAAGGGGAAAGTGGAATCTGTGAGAGGCATAGCAAGAAACTTTTTCTGCGAGGGCTACATATTTCCAAGGAAAACATGAAAAATCAGTGGGTGGCATCTAGAGAAAAATGAAGTATTCTACTGCATTTTCCACTTTGGTAAACTTTGCTGCAAATAGAAAATAGATGGGAGGAATATCCCAAAGTATTTTTACAATGAAAGACACAGATTACCGCAATTTTCCTTTCTCTGCTGCATGCAGTGAATGAAAAAAGAGCTTAAAACTCAATACGAAGGACCTGCTGACTGGATTACACAGTCCTGCTTCAACTCTTCTTTCTCTGAGAAGGTAAGGAAATTTGGGTACATTGAAAAGAAACAACGAACAAACACCAAAATTACAACTCTATGAATCTATAATTAACAGGGTTAACTTTCAAGTGAACATCAGAGGACAAGGCAGATAAAATAATAAGTACATAAACTCCTGACAGGCCTCACAGGACTAAATGACTTTTCTTTAAGGAAGTACAAGGGCTGCTCCAAAAGTAAGACCTCCTATTTCATGATGCTGGCCCAAAAGTCAGAGACAGATGTTGTTGGGATGGCAGTAGAGTCTGAACCTTCCCATCATATCCCATTACATTTTGTTGCCATGTTACAGATGGCAGCAGAGGGGCACTCTGACATGGAAGCACATATGAAACAAAGATGGGTCACTGAATTAATCCATGCAGAAAAAAATTACATCTATTGACATTCATTGACACTTGCTGAACAATTACAGAGACCAACGAGTGGATGTGAACACACTGAGGTGGTGGATGATGCATTTCATCCATGGTGACAGTGGTCACCTCTACTGGTACACATTTTTATGAGAGTAGCATGCAGGTTCTTGTTCATCACAGGTGAAAATGCACAACTAATGGTGGTGGCTATACTGAAAAACATTTTGAAGCTGGGAGTTCGCTCTATGATGTAGTGTCACTGAGTTCTTCCCATCTGTTATAGTTTCCACAGAAACTATAGGAAGCATTACTTTCATAACAACATATGTAGAAAGAAGTGCCGCTTTTCTCCAGACGCCCAACAGCCACAATATAGCTAGATCTGGGCAGCAGATTTTAATCAATCTCAAAACATTTGAGAGTGAAGTTCTTGAGAACTAATGAAAGACAAATAATTAGATGTTAAACCCAAATCTCTTTATTGTCTCCCCACCATTGAAGTCATTTGTTGGCTTACACTCCCTGCTGGGAGCAGAGCATCCCAATGCACTGCAGCAGCATCCATCTAAGAACGCTGACAGCAGTTCAGCTCAGCTCCCTACTGATGACACTCATAGCATGTTGGTTGGTAGCATCTTACCATGCTGGCTTCAGCAACAGCCACAGAATAAGGCTGTGTAGAGAAACATTTTCTGCAACCCAGTGAGAAGGGAAATGTTTATGGAAGAAGTATGGACAGCAATAGCACTAAAAGCAATAACAAGAGCAGAGAAAACACGCTGATCTTTCTAACAGCACTGCAGTGGGGAATGCATTCCCTGAAAGAAGTGTTAAATTGTGAAGTCTGACAGACCAGGAACACGTCTGTCAAAAGCACAGTCTGAGAGCAGAAGCCATAACTCATAGAGAGCATCTGCAGCATCTGCATGGGTGCAATGTTTCTGATTCTACATATGTTTCTTATAAAAGCCAAAGATGATTCAGCCAGAAGCCAATTCAGATGGGCATGTCACATGAGGACTCCAATACTTTTAATTGAAAGAATTGAAAGCAGGCAGGAAGTTGGAGCAAAGCTCACAAACGCATCTAACAATGGTAGGTGCAATCCAACCTTACTGAAATATATGGGAGCTTTACAGCCCTCAAGACCGACATCTCAGGACAGTCGACACCTTTGCCTTTGGGCTCAGCAAAGCCCACCAGCAGCCACCAAGATGACATCAATAATCCAGTCACAAACCTGTGCTTCTGCAGGGACCAGTGCTGGGAAAAGCTACTCCAGACAGCTATCAACCAAATCCCACTGCAAACAGCTGCAGAAAGACGGCACAGTAATTGACTGCTAAGGTGATGAAATGGCAGATGAAATGCTATGTTGACAAACGTAAATTAATACACATTGAAAAACATTCCTAACTTCACTTACACAACGATAAGCTGTAATTTAGCTATTAGAACTCAGAAACAAGAGCTTGGAGTTACGTGTAACTCTACAAAACCATCAGCTCAGCGCTTAGTGGAGATTAAAAAAGCAAAGAAAGATTAAGTAAATTCATATTGCTGCATGCTTCTCCTTTTCTCTTGCCTCTCCCCAGGCTTTTGCTATTAGCCACTCCGAGAGCAGAGACTGAGGTCTGGTCTGACACACTACAGTCTTTCTGGTGCTCCTGCTATCAGAGCAGAGCAGTTTGACAAAGGGGGTAAGAACTATAGCATTATTAAGTCTACAAGAATTTTAATTTAGTAGCATCAACAGTAGATGGGCTAAAAATGCTTTCCTGATTGTTACATATTTTATTTACAGGACGAGCCAGATGGCTCCGCAAAAACCGATACAAATTTGGAAAGGTTTATTATTGTTTCAGGTCTCAAAAAAGCAAAATATAACGTGCTGAGTTTCAGGGTGCCCCAGCATCCTTACACTGTGCTTATTATTTCTTACCAAAATAAGGAATATACAAAAGCAACATTCCTGCTGCCAACTTGAAACAGAAGGTAATTACACAACAAATATACTGAGCTCTAATTGCAGGAGCTGTAAAACTGTTTTTTTTTCCCCTTTCTGAAGCCACCGTATTGTAAAACCAATGGATGTCCACTGTTGGATGCTAGGCATCAGGGGCACTGCAGGTGAGACACAAGAAATAAACTGGAAGTAAAATAAAAACATGGCAAGTGAGTCAGATACTAAATCATGGTTGTAAATATCCAGTAGAAGAAAACTAAAAGATGGAGAAGGCAGTATTTAAACAACATTAATTTCCTTCAGCTTAAGAAAAGAGTTAAGTCCAACTCTAAGTACCGTGAAAATAACTTTGTCTTCTCCTGGGAGAACTGATATGCAAGTGAATCCTGAAAAGAAGCAACGTTTCAAAAAGAGAAATTTGATCAGAAATAACTAAGCTTTCAGAAAACACCAACTCCATATCCTTAGCAGTATTCTGACTGCAAAAAGATGAAGATGTTAGAGCAATTCTTTGGCTTAATTCTAATACTAAGTGCATTTTCCTTACGCTTACCTGTTCCCCAAATATTTTATAGCAAGATATACAAGAAAATGCTTAGGAACAAGAAAAGTCCTCTTAGAAACATTCAGACAAGCAACTGATCTGATTAAAAACATCTCTTAGGAGTAGATGTTTTGTTGGTTCTTTGAAGAAAAGAAAGCCAGCATTTTAAAGATAACACGGGAAACAGTTTACAGTTATCTTTTTACAGTTGCTGCTACATTATTTGTTTGCTCAGGATTTTTTTTTCTTGCTTTCAATTTTATGGCACACAAATTTCAAATTGCGAATCTGAGATTCCACTCTGTAATGTAATCAGAACAAAGACTCCACCACATCACATGGGTGTTTTGACTGGCTGTCATTTTTCCCTTCACCACATCCAAACAGACATCTCAAGAATGATAACTACAGCATATTAGGAAGCTGCAGCCATCAAAACTGAACAGAAGAGAGAAATACAGAGTTAGTCCTGCAATATTGTTCAGGAAAGGAATGAAATAAAATAAGATCATGGAAATCCTATCGCATTCTTTAACAGCAGAGCTGCTGAAAAGCTATTAGTTTTGATAATCTTCCATGAAACCACACAAAACTGCATTTCTTATAGTATATGAGAAATCAAGCAGAATTGCTAGGCTGAAGTTAGTCGCTCATAGAGTGTGACTAAGCTTGATTAGTTTTCTGCTGAAGTCATTTTGAGATGTACACTTTTCTTGCTAAGCAATACTGCCAGTGGATTATTAAAAATGATCGCTTAGCTGTGTTACTATTTATGAGCTCAGAAACCCCATTAAAACCTTTACTAAGCATGGAATTCGTCTAAAAGTCAAAATAAACTCAAATAATAATAAAAAAAAACATGTGGACCTATGAGTTGGGCCAACTTGTTTTTATTTAACAAGTTCAAACCTTCCCTTTTTTAAATTATTACACTGGCTGGCATATGATAATACTTTGATGTCAAGGAAGGCACAGTCAGGTGCAAGCCCCTTATTTAAGTTTCATATACTACAAGACAAAGGAAACCAGTACTCCACTCAATCACACTAGGGCAGGCTGTAAGATCTTGAGAAGGCTCACAGCTTCCTTTCATTGCTGTTTGTGCACACTTGGACACCTCTGCAAAGCTGAGTGCCCTTCCACGATGCAGACAGACAGCCAAAGCTGCACCCATCAAACAGGGTGTTTTCTAGCAGGATTTTTGGTCTTGCTGTAGACAAAGGCAGCAGAGCTAGAGTAATATAACACAGCATCCCATCAGCCTCAGCAGATGTATCCCAGGTTGGGATTTACAAGAAGACCTGACTGGAACTACTCCTTTTTGAGTGCAGAAAACAGCATTCCTTAAAGAGTTGATCTGGCAAGCATTGCTCATTCAGGCTCATCTGGCAGACACAGCATCTGCAAAATCACTGGGAGTTAATAATGCATTCATCGACACTGAAAATTACTCAAAATTCCCTTTTCACTTATTACCCTACCTCTCTAATATGTTTTAAAATGAACAGTAATTACCACTGTGCACTGTTGTTAGGGAATGGAAAAGAAGATCAAAGCTGCTCGAAAGCAGCCACAAGGTCCCATCTCCCTCTCGCTCTCTGCTAAATAACAAACATGAGCTTTGATGAAATTGTCCTCGCTGCAAGTGAGACACAGGGACAAGTCACAGTGACTTTGGACTGTTTGCTATGGAACTTACCAACACTGCCTCTTCGGCAAGCACAGAAGAGATTTGATGTAATCAAACCAAAGAGTTAAATCCAGGACAAACATCGCCTTCCAGAATTCCTATGGACCCCTAGCAAATACGGCCCCTACCCCCAAGCCTTATCTGGTATGTTCAGCATGGTTATTGGTTGATAAGATTTGCATCTCACCAGGGAGAGGGCAAAAATCTTTCCTCAGGGAACGTTAAGCTCATGTACAATTTCCAAATAAAATAAAACATGTTATACCAAGCACTCAAAGCTCCCTCCTCCCAGGTTCCTGCTACCCAGACTTCACAAGCACAAATCAAACGGGTCAGACACCAAAGCAAACCAACACACCAGCAAAATACACTGCCAGAGAAAGGCTTTAAGAAATGTTAACTGTGCTGCATATTTGCAAAATTGTAACAAAGCTGCTGATGATGAATGGCTGTAAATATAAAAGAGTAATGGGACATTAACAAGCTCAAGAGCCCCAAACAACAACAGAAACACTGCCTGACTAGATGCGTAAATATAGCTTAACATTGGTTTTGATTCACTAGCAATTTATGGGTCTTTTATCTTTATAAACATAATGACTAAGAGGAGCCATAAAGACAATAACTGTTAAATATGTATTACTATAAGATCTGCTACACAAAAGTTGATATATAATAAACGTTAAATGGTCAGAATGCCAAAGACAGTTAAAAAGCTTTGCAGGATCTAGAAATATGACAGAGAAATCTCTCCTCCTCACCACACATAACCTTCTGAGTGAATTAGGGACAGACTAAATCACAGCTTCTTTGCTGAAAAGCACAGGAGAAACAAACCTTTGAAGAATGATCTCTGTGTGTCACTTCAGTAGGAAAAATACATATGCCATTATAATAAAGTTAACAGAATGCAAAGCATGAATAAGGCTACATATGCCACAATTTTTGAATTTCTTCTTATGCCAGTAAGCGGGGGGGCAAAGCAGATCCCATTTTCACTGTTGAATAATAAACTGCCAAAGGACAGCTCAAACAAGACACATGAAGGCAACTTATTTGCTGTCGTTTATCCTTTTAGCAGTCTGCGTGATCTGTTGCTTAACTCAAATTACCAGCACTATGTGAAGCATAGATCACCATTTCACACCATCAGGCCAAAGCTGGCCCCTCCACAGGCAGCTGGGGCAATGACTCACAGGCCACAAGGGGAAAGGTGATGTGTTGAGAGACAGCAATTAAGAGCTTCTAATCAGCCAGCCTGATTACTAACCTGATGATGCCTATCTAACCTTTCTCTGAAGATGAAAAAAACTGTGAATATCACCATATGATACACTTCCAACACCACGCAACTGCACAGCAAACCAACAGAACAAAACCAATTGATTGCCTACATGATAGAGTGTTAGTCCCTTAACCTCACTCTGCTCACCTAGAAAATAAATTAAAAAGCATGGTTTCACTAACAAGTGCATGGCTTACAGGCTGGGCTTTCCTGAAGGAATAAATTGGTGCTGCATATCTGATTCATAGCTCTGCTCCACCTAGCTAAAGCTAGCTTAGTTTGAATTACAAACAGCGAGACTCGGTGTGTTATTCTCCCTGCAGTATTTAGCTGTCAAAGATACTGATCTAGAACATGCATTGTTATTTAGCCTTCTAAAACTTTCTATAGCTGTCCTCCCAGTGAGAAACAAGGCTTACTTTTCAGTGTTATCCCTGCAGCTCCTCACACTTCGCCAGGCACTGCCTGGCCAAGGGCAGCAGCTCTGTGCAGCACAGGGACACGAGGTCATCCCAGCCCTCAGCAGGAGGTGGGCCCAGCCTGCTGCAAGGACACTGCCCCACCACACCAGGAGCCAAGCTCCGGTCCTAGTGGCAGGGCAGGACCCCAAGAAAGACATCTCTCCTGCTGTCACAACCCCGCCAGAGCTCGACTTCAGAGTCATTAAGGTTGGAAAAGATCTCTCAGATCACCGAAGTCCAAGCACCAACCCATCCCCACTAGGATGGAACTGAGGAACAGTGTTCCTTAGTGCCACATCTCCAGGGTTCTCGACCGCCTCCAGGGAGAAGTCCCAGCCTCCCATCTCCGCTGAGCACCACACGCCGGTACTCTCACACATGACCAGTGCAGCCTTCGAGCTCTGAGCCCTCTACTGTCAATGGCACCATGTTATCACACGTTGCTATCGAGTTTCTCACGTCCTAAGGAATGCCAAGATACACCAACAATGCCAGCAGCCCTTTCCTTTCAGCCTTACCTGCCAAAGCACAAGATGTGGCTATAACATTGTGTTGCCTATCAAACTGCAATGAACCCACACAAATATAAAGCAACTACTTTGTTTATATATCTCTGTATCTATTCTAATCCTTCAAAGGCCTGTGAAAGGGAGAATGATTTCACAAAGAAGCAGACCAAAAATAGACAACTTTACACAGTATTCACTGAGTACTAACATCAAGCAACATTTTCTAACTTTCCCCCTCCTCTATATAGATCTTCCATGGAAATTTTTTTATTTCTTTGACACAAAAGCTGCTTCTTCCAAAGAACATAAAAGGGCTGCAACAGAAGTAACCAGGGCTTAGAGCTTCCATTACCGTGAGTGTGAAATAAAACCACTTAAGGGGCTAGGCATTATATGCTTTTTCTCTCCTTCCCTTACGTCCCTCTTGTTGTCCCTTGCTAAAAAACAGCAGATGAATGGAAACACTCCAGTGCCATTACATAGGAAAAGACGTCAGCTAATTTTGTGAGGAAATTCATCAGCCAGCGCTTATTGTAAACTATATTATTCAGACGTCAAGCAACCAAATTTTATATTGCAACCATATAGCCTCTCTTTGAACATTTATTTTACGAATTTCATTGGCAATGTAAGCTTTAAAAGAAATTCTCTCATATGGTCTCCCATCACAAGGCTGAAAATAGCAGCTATAGAAATTTCTAAGGATTTCAGTCTCTCCGATGACTGGAGCTAACAAAACGCATAGCACACAAAATGAAATAGTTGTGTGTTCAATGAAGGCTGCAAGCTCTTTGAACAGCAAACCAACTGGGATTCAATATTATAATTCTCAATCATATAAAATGAGATGATGGACAGCTCCGTCAAGCTCATTAATACTAAAGCAACTGCTGATAATTGCTCCAGGTTTCAACCTCTAATTAAAGCTAAGTGGATAGATTTGCATATAGTAAACAATGGAAGTTCCTTGCAACCACGCTCCCAGAGGTCTTATCAGCTTCACAAATACAATATCATTAAAACTTGAATGCTAATTACAGTTAATTTCTCAATGCAAATAGGAGTAATTCACTGGATATTTAGGTCTTTCTTGTTCAGACTTAGCTCTGTAGTTTATCTAAATGCACCCCAGACACTTACCAAAAATAACACAACGGGAAGAACAAAACATTCCATCGCTCTCCTTTCTCCATCACGTTGAATAAAATGATGTCAAATGTTATCAAAAACATTCAGATAAATTGAGCAAGGTAAATCAATTAGATTTTCTCCATTTGTTCTGTTTATCTGGGTAACAATGTAAAAAGAAAATCAACAACCCTAATTAAAAATCTGTTAGGCTAAGCTACTGCGCTCACATTACCTTGACATGGGTAGCATTAAGACTTCTCAAAACTATCAGAATTTCTAACACTGTCTATATAATGGCAACAACAAAAGCATGTAATCTGCGTCTGTTGAGAAAGCACAGGAGATACACTAAAGCATCTTACAATAAAACACTTCTAATGCATCTGTGATCTCTCCTTCAACCTTCTGTTGGTTATAAGAAAAAGGGCAGCAGGGGAACGAAGCAGTGGGAAACATTTTCCCCATGAAGCTGCAGTGAGCGCTTCGTGAGCCCCAGGAGCAGGCTGAGGAGTGAGCTGAGTGTGCCAGCCCACGGACTGGGCCCAGTACGTCAGGCAGCACTGGGTTTGCACAAGCAGCACTTGGTGAAGTGTTTGTGCTGCAAGGAATAACCTTCCAGCATGCACTCACTAGTTGACCCTCAGTGTGTGCCATCCTACCAGCTCAGGCTTTTCCTGTACAACTCTTTGGAGAACTCTGGGATTTTCTCCTAGCTGCCTCATTTCACATCTCCACCTGGACCAAAGTGCAAGCTTCTAGCAGGGAGCGACAAGCTGCCTAAGAACAACTCATCTGTAGCTACTGTAAAAATACCGGTACAGCACTGACAACGTGACAACATGGCTAATTATTGATGCTGGCCGTACCAGAGAAAAGATACCTTTTTCTTCCCACTGCTATGAAGGCTGCATTAATGAGTCAGGTTATGATTTCCACTGACAGTCCCTACTATTTTTACATGCATCCCTGCAGACTTGCACACTCCTCCAGCCCGCACCAGTTCAGTAACAGCTGGAAAGTGAGTAATCAGGATTCAGCAGTAGCTGTTTCCCAACAGCCACGTGTTACCTGGGGAGGTGTGGAAGTGAATCACAGCCCCCTACACAGCCGCCAGGGCCCCCAAAGGCACCCCACTGCTACAAGGCCTGCAGCCTCCTCTCCTGTTGTCCCAGCCCATTTCTGTCCACACCAGCCCACCTGCTTTTCCAAAGAAAAAAAAAAATTCTTCAAGTAGTAGTGTGATAATCTTCACCTTATCAAGCATAGCTGACTTTTTCCCTTTTCCTTTCAGAGATCCTTCATTTTTCTTCTAGCTAGCTGCTCATCTCACCCTTTCTTCTACTAGCTGCTCATCCCACCCTTCTCATAGAGGCTGCAACCTTGAGCTCACCTCCCAGGGCTTCTCCCAGACTATCCAAGCTTGGGTTTTATCCCGAATGCATTTAAAAAAAAAAAAAAAAAAAAAAGAAAAAAAAAAGAAAAAAAAAAAGAAAAAAAAAAGAAAAAAAAAAAGAAAAAAAAAAGAAAAAAAAAAGAAAAAAAAAAAAGAAAATCCAACACTTGCTATCTAAGGTACTGCGATTCAAACCACCTTCTGCAGTCAGATCATTTAGCTAATCTGATAACCTAATATTTTATTTCTATCACCTTAGCTTTCACTCCTGATGCACCAGTGATCCCATAATCAGAGTCCCTTAAGACATCAGTTCTGGCCCTTTTAGCTTGCCTTTTTCCAAGCTGGACCTGACTACAGGACTGCTCTCCCAAGCTCAGTGTGCTGAGGCTTTTGCATTCGCTCAGTTAGGCAGGACACCAAGAACATGCTTCCTCCATAAAGCTCTCAAACACTGGCATGTCAACCAAATGTATATGCTGTTTCAGTAATGAAAAACATTAAAACCTTAAAGTTAAAAGCTAAGGCAAGCAAAATAAAACAAAGTCAGTCTTGGCTCTCTGTGTGCTCTGTATTACCTGCTGCAGTTTACGGCTGTGGAATCTGAGTCCAACACTTCTCTGCAGACTGAGTATCACGCCAGCTAAAGCAGAGTTATTCCTGCATTTGCCCTCAGTACACATCTAATTATTAGCAAGTCCTTCACTACTGTGGCTTTGTCTATCATTGCCGCTTACGGCAAAAAATGCCTATTAGATTTCAAAGTATACCAGCATTTTTGTCTTTTAAATTATTACTTTCTTTAAGCCTTTAATCATTTTTGTTACATTGAACTGATCGGAAGTGAGGACCCTCAGCTTCAATAAGCACAGTTAAATGGCTTGCAGCAACAGTTGAGCACTTCTGCAGTGAAACCCCAATTACACGATGGCAGCTCCTGTCACATTCAAAATAAAAATGTAGAAAAACACCTCAGAAATCTTTTTGCAGAGACTTCAGATTTTGATGCTTTTTTACCACGAACACTGACTCAGCTCTGATCATTTTCACTGGTGCTGTTTTCTGATGTTAAATTGCTGATGCGTGATGTACCAGAACCTTTACAGAGCTTTTCCTTCTCCGATCTGTGATTTGATTCATTAATTAATTATTGATTGCTGTCATTATGCCAACTGAAGACATTTTGTTGAAAGAGTTTACATTCATACTCAAAGATTTACTCCAGATGCACAAGATGGGAGCTCAGTTTCAATCCCTTTGGCGTAGTCCAAATTTTCATCCACGACGACTAGGAAAAACCACACATACCATCAATCTATTTGGAAGTCAGTCAAGCAATTTCAAATTTTTGTTCCTGAGAAAACAAACATTTCCATTGTGTTCAAGAGCCCTTGAAAGGTTTTACTTCTCCTGATAGTATCTCAGAAGAGGTTAGTGTATAACTGCAAGCCTGCTCTTCCCTTTAATGCAGCAGGCTCTTTTAATGGTGGTTTGATTTATTTATGCAATATATCAGAACAATGTATTCTGAAGGAACTTAACACACTAGAAACATGCTACAAGAAGCTAGGAAATAATAGCAAACCAGCCCACTACGCACATACCTTTTCCCTACGGATTTCATGCATTAGAAATCTTACCAATGAAAATCCATTCTTATTTTAGAGTTAACTATCACTTGACACAAACTTAGCACACCGGCCCGCAATCTAATCTGTGCAGGACAGCGCTTTCCTTGATGCCCACAGAGCCCACAGGATTTACATGAGGATTTCCTGGACCTTCCAAAGAAAAAGTTCAAGAAGCACAGAAGGTTTCCAATGACCAGTTTGGGGAAAAGGCCCGGACACATATTAAAATCTTTTTTTCTTCAATACAAAGCAGTTCCTTCTGCTAACAGCAAGTCCTTAGGATATTAATAGCACCATTAGCGCTTACTAATTATCGGAGAAGCACTTAATCATGGTCAGCAGCCATTTCTCTGTAACCAAATCCATCCTCCTTGTAGACCAGCACACTCTAAGACAAGACATGAAAACATCTCAAGCATGGTGACAACCTCACTACCGACTCACTCCCCCACGGGCCTTGCTCCCAGCACATCCCAAGTTGAAAAACATGAAGCACCCAGCAGCTCTTTCCTAGGGGCAGTTTAATTACACATTACCACCTGCATGCCCATAACAATACATGCAACCATCACACAGCCAATGCATCAAATCAGCTTCTATGAAGTCTCCAGCCTCCCCAGCACAGACCACACACCCCACTGTACCTCTGAAGAGCTGAGCATCTGCTTGCTATCAACCCTCCACAAGCATTCGTACCATTTGAGACTTGCCTTGGATCTTCTAAACTTATCTTTTTAAGCTCTTTCCAAATGAGTCTCATGTTGCATCCGCTCCTGAGTGTTTCTGCCTGCTCGCTATTCTGCTTTGGATGTCACAGCTGAAATATGTACTGTCCACAAGTCAGAATAAGGACGAGGGAGTTATCTTTAACTAGCAAAATCTGCTCAAACTACCCAATGTTTTATTTGGCTGGAAATGCCTTTGTTAAGTCCAGGTTGTTATTTAAGTACTAGTGAGAATTTAACTTTCTATTTTATACTCCACAGCCTTTTTTTAGAGCCTATCATTTAACTAAAAACCTCCCCAACACCTGTGCAGCATTCAATTATTCTCCCCAGACTACCTCATAAAGACATGCGAGGTGCACACATTTCTTTTCTAAACCACCTCAGCTCTCCCTCCTCTGGCAGGGTTCCATACAAGGGATCTAGCAGAATGTCACTGTGTAAAGTGATGCATCGTATATTTATCCAAAGAAGTCCTACACTCAGGAAAAATGCAAGGGCTGGTTTTCTTAACAAGGAGATAATGGAGAAAAATGGTCTCATTTACTTAAAGTACAGCTGCACTGCAATGGAAAGGGAGGATGATAAATCACACTAACACACAGCTCAGGTGGCACGGCCACGACAGAGCTCCTTTTGGTCTGGGTTCTCAAATACGAAGGCTGAACAGGGTGGGTTTCACAGCTGGAATCACCTCTGGGCATCACAACCACCACCACTCTGGAAAGGCTCTGTGAGCTTTCCTATCTAGCTGAAACATGCTATCTCTGGAGTCCCCAGGACATGTGCACCTGAATTTACGGCAGGTGGTAGGAGGAACAGGAGCCCTGCAACCCGTGCAGAAATGCATTCATCTCAGATTGCTTTCTTACACTCAAGTAGTTACCAAAAAAATCAGTCATTCTCAGACCAGGTAGAGAAAATAGTGCCACAAATGATTTCTTTTGTCTCTGGTTGTCTTCAAAATAAGGATGAAAATGCTGCATAGGCCTTCCAAAAAAACAAAAACAAACAAACAAAAAAAAACCCTGCTATTTGGGCCAAATTCATGACGAAAAAGTAAAACAGCCCCCATTCCCTTTCAAAACAACAACACAACTATAAATGAAGGAACCAAATACCAACAGAAGTATGCACAACAAATGGTGATAGAAGCAACAGCAGCTCTTGTTTTTTTAAAACACTGATTGTGAGCAAGGTGTGAATTCAAGTCAGCAGTGCAGCGGGTGATTTGGTTCAGCATCCTTAAATTTACCATGTGCCTCAACCCTAACATCTGCTGCAGTCACCAGCAGCAGCAGCAGTTGTCTTGAACATCAATAGCTTCTAAAGGGGAAGCACTGAAATGAAACAATTGATAATTGAGGGCTGCTCCAAAAGCAGTGCCTCCTATGTCATTACGCTGGCTCTCAACATCAGAGGTGGATGTTGCTGGGATGGCAGTAGTGGTTGGCCCTTCTCACCAATGTCCCATTACATGGTGTGGCTGTGTGGCAGCACAGGGGCACTCTAACAGAACGGCATCTGACATGGAAGTGCATATGAAACAAAGGGGTGTCGTCAACTTCCCCATGTAGAAAAAAATTCACAGCTATTAACATTCATTGATGCTTGCTGAAAAATTATAGAGATTAAACAGTGGATGTGAGCACAGTGAGGGGTGGGTGATGCATTTCAGCAGTGGTGACAGTGGTCACCTCCACTGGAGCAGAATTTTATGAGCCTGGAATGCAGGTTCTTGCTCATCACTAGTGAGAATGCACAGCTAATGGTGGTGACTGTTAAAAACCACTGCAGCTGAGAATTTGCTCTATCAAATAGTGTCACTGTATTCTTTGAATTGTTGTAGTTTCCATGGAAATAAATGAGACATTACAGTTGGAGCAATCTATGTACGTCCTCTCACACTGCAGCTTCAGTTATTTGAATGAACCCACATCAGACAGCACTGCTACCTTGCAGTTTTTTAGTAACATATTTATCACACTGCCAAATTGTTGGTGGGCTAAGGAAACATTTTTATGACTCCTATTTGTTTTTTGGCATTTTTTTTTTTAAGCAGATTTTTTTTTTCTTTTGATACCTAGATACAGTACTATAGGCTTGCTTTCTTTCCTAAGAACAGAGAGAGCTGCATGTTATAAATTGGTGAACTATAAACAGTCAGGTATTAATATTGCATCAAAAATTCAGCTTCTATGCCTCCGTTGGCATCTCCATGCTGGG
Organism: Meleagris gallopavo; assembly: GCF_905368555.1. Classification (NCBI taxonomy): domain Eukaryota; kingdom Metazoa; phylum Chordata; class Aves; order Galliformes; family Phasianidae; genus Meleagris; species Meleagris gallopavo. The sequence goes on along the minus strand of NC_139405.1, from coordinate 5,070,323 downwards.
ATCAAGAAGAAAAGAAAAAAGCAAGAGATAAATAAGAAAATCTTTATGCATCCACTGATTTAGTTAGGATTGGATACCTTAACTTCTATATAATGCAGCACCCTGGTTCAACTCAGCATCTGCGACTGTCAAAGTCCCTTGGTAATTCTGCCAAGGATTAAACAGGGGTAATAATGAGAACATGTAAAAAATACAGAACAAAAGGAAGATGGAGAGAGATTAGTGAAATGGATAAATAAATATCCTACAGAATTTAACATTATAAAACACATTGTGAGGGATCAAAGAAGGGCAGCATGTAAATACTTAAAAGGAACAAAGCTACAGGCAATAACACACACAACGATTCAAGACTGCAGTAAGAAACAATATGATGTTTTGAACAGTCTGTTAAAGAAAGCAAACATGGTACCACAGTAAGTAAACAAGGGAATTAGAAAGCAAGGGAGACATTAATTCAGCAGGAAGAAAGAAAAATTGCCTGTTTGAAGACTTATATTTGTCTTGAGTTTGTCCTTGCTGCCGAACTTTGTCCTGGCGTATTTGAGAATGGAAGAATAGATAAGAAAAGGTCAAACAGGAATGTCTGTGACTAGCAGCTGTATGAAGAAACACTCTGCATCTCCACATCTTTGGTTTCAGGAAAGAAAATAGTGACACACGGTGATCCAGTTGGCAAAGCTGCTCAGCAAGGACAGAAACTACTGAGTGCAAAGAGGCTGCATTAGTACAGCACTGCCTACTTACAAGCTGTGAGGACCAGGCCCATCAGAACTATGGCAGTAAAACCATGTGCACGAAGTACAGCTGTCTCTGCCATACTCAAGAAGGGATTAATTCCTCGAAAAAGTAACAACAGCAAGAGATAGATGTGAAAACTTGTTGGGCTTGGAGTTTTCCTTTTCTTTGCAGGAAATAAAGCCAACAGTGGCTGAAAGATCTGCACTGTATTAATGAAAGCACAGTAGCAAGATAAAATGTCACACTATTGGATAGCTCTGCCCCAACACCATCCACGCTTTTTGTCCAGATCACATTACTTGCCAGGTTATTTGTTTTCACACCATGTCTGCTCCTCTCCTGGAAATGCACAGTTGTGTGCAATAGATGCAGGTAGAGATTTGAATAATAAAGATTTAACCACATAGCATACAGAAGAGAAAGCTCAGAAGGGTGTGATAATGCAATAAAAGCAAACAATCCTGAAACAGCCAGCAAAAAGCTGACTTTTTTTTTCTTAGAAAATGACCTGCAATGTAATATTTTCTATATTACAGTCTGAAAAGAGTATTGGTGCATTATTAAAAATTATTATTCAAAGCTCAAGTGAGCTGTAGTCTGCAGCAGTGTAGACAGACTCTTCATTTAGGTAAATGAACTTTACTCTAACTTCTTAGAAGCAAAAAAGAGAAAAATAATTTCTTTACCTGTAATTACCCCAATTAAAAAAAAAAATCCTCCCTTTCGCAGTGAAGAGGAAAGCCTCAGGAAATGATGTGACAATACCATCTTTTTAGCATAGTTTGCATTGCTATGAATACTGAAATTGCTCCATTTTGTGAGGTAAGCATGAAGCCCTAATTGGCGGGCAGGCATCACCAGGATTTGTTAACTCAGCTTTGAAATAAAAAAATAAGGCTATTTAAACTGTTCACTTCAATATGGACTTCGTGCACTTCATACTTGGGTGACAACAACTATACACATAGATGCTCCATCAGTATATAATATGATGTATCAGGCTTATTAGTTCAGTTAGATTATTCAAATTGCACTGGTTTTACACCATAAAGGCTTTAAAAAGTAACATGACATCACAATTTGTTAAACAACTCTCAGGTAACAGTCTAATTTTTGCAGCCAATTACTGATTATAGTTATTCCTTCATAGGTAGCTAAGAAATCATTTCTGTACAACACACAGTTCCAAGTGAGTATTAGCCATACAGAGAAAACAAATTTGGCAAATAAGGCTGATGAAAGAATGCCCCTTCTGTTTATTTTCTAAGATCTAATTCCCAGTATCTTTATATTTTGATTTCCAACAGATATTTTGCTCCAATACAATATTTTAACCTAGGTAAGGTCCTGTTTAATAGATAAAATCATTTCCACTTTTAATTTTACAGTTCTTTGCTTTATATAAACTATGTAAATATCATAATGTTCCAAATAATCCTTATTTTTTTCTAATATCCATTTGAAAAATGGACCAACTTTGGGGAAAACGGCCGATAGAAATACTAGATTATCATTCTCTTTGTACAGACAAGTGCAAGCAATGTTTAAATAAAACAACACGAGGCCTCTACAGAAGAGTCTCAAAGTTACCAGATGAGAAATGCCAAGCGACAGGAACCTTGTGAGCACCACGCAGTGCTAAAATGCAACATCACACATTCTTTTCCTCGTCATTAAGTTGAGGAGAAAAAAATCTGATCGTGGCAAGTCAAGATCTGCCAGGCAGCCCCTCAGACATCTGTAGGCATCACAGAAGGTACCTGTGAATAAGCAATTTTTATTTCCCCTGCATTGATGCTGGAGTGTCACTGCGGTCCATTTCAAAGAATTTGACCCTGTTGCAACCATAACTTTGTATTACTGCTCTTTCTGTGAATCCCATGAGTCTTAACAGGGATTACACCTTCAGAATGTCCTTTTACAGCAAAGACGAGCCCTGTGAAGAAGCCTACAGACTGCAAACAAGGTGATAGGGAAGGTGTCAGTGGAGAGAAGCGAAATGATGGCTTTGTATGTCTGATGGCCACAGCTTTGAGCTTTGCTAGGACTTCTTATACGCCATCACCTCTGTCTATGAATTTCCATTACAAGAACACATGATTCAAGTGAAGACAAACTTCATGATTCCAAAGAATCATGAAAGAAATATCCCTCTTTACTACTTTTTTTTCTTTTCTCCTTTTCAATCAAAATGAAGATTTTTTCCAGTACAATTTCCTCTGGACAAACATAAATTATCTTCCCTGCACCTTATCATGTATGCTTTCCAGCAATCCCTAAGTTTTATGAGCTGTCTCTGGAATCTAGCATCTTGGTCCATTGCCTAACAGATTTGTGCTTCGTCCTTCCTTAATGAGACAGGTCATTATCAAGCATGTAGCCACATTTCTAGAAAGTTCCAATCTTTTAAGTGCAAGATTTCCACGGGGTGAAGGGTGAATTATCACAGTTTAAACCCATGACAGATGCAAACCTACAAAATATATTCCTTGACAAGCCATTTTCTTTTTATTCCTCAAGTTCAGTTTGAGATGTGTATTCAGTGTTTCATTAAACCAAACCAAAATAACTTTTCTCCCCCTTCTCCACCACAGAATCACCACATTATAGAGCAGCTACATCACAGAACAACAAAATGGACTACCAGGACTTACTCATAACACGGCCTTCTTATTAAAGCAGTGCTGAAACAAAATAAATCTGGAGCCTCTAAGGAAATGTACACTGAATGTATAACCAACTGTACAATGGTAGAAGCAACATTTAAGTGTATTATTTTTCAAAAAAGCGTACACAAGCCTCAATGTTATTACACGCACTATATGCACACCCTAAGCTAGTTATCTTCTTGGTGTCTGTAGAAAAGTCTCCACGGTGAGTAAAAAGGGTAGCCAGATAACAGGAGTTGCATAAATCAAAGGCATTTATCTCAACAGGAAAACCATTCCCAGCAACTCCCTAGCAAGACAGAAGAAGCAAACTGGCAAGGAAACAAACGAACAAAAAAAAATTGTGCAAGTGTTTTAAAGGAATTCTTCATAACATAAACTTACTCTTACTCTGCATTGTACAGTCAGATTCTACAGGGGCTAGGTTATCTGCTGATTTCCACGAGGCTGCAACAGCCTTGCTGTTGGAGCTCATTCTTTTGGTGTTTAACAGTGATTAATACATTAAGAACCTGAGGATAAATAAATAGTAAAAGATCACCAACACACAGACCTTTTATTAAAGCAGCAGACCTTCAGCCCAGCTGCACACACTGCTCTACAAGATGCATGGATGATCACAGATCATTTACATAGGTTGTAAGTAGAACATTTTTGAAGAAACTGGTCTAGGATTCCTTTCTATTTATCAGCAAAGGTAGGATGCAATTAGAGGACACCAGCATGCATCAAGATGCAATCCTTTACTTTGACCCACTTGGAACCCTAGGCATCTAGAACACAACAGGTCACTCTTCAAACCCCAGGGATGGCTTCAAATCATCAGTCCTTTTCCCATTTCAAACCCAAAGACGCTACAGACATTTGCAAGGAATGGCAGCTCCAGCTCTGGTACATGCACTTGGCAAGACTCAGCTTTACTAGAAATCATGCAAGACTGTAAGGAATCTTAGATTCATCCCTTCAAAGTACAGACTTCTTGTGGAATATTTTTATCTAGCTTACTCTCTGTAACAGCCACAGATGAAGCCATAATTTCCTTAAACAACTTTGCCAGTGCTTTACGATTACTCAACTTCCAACCTAAAACTCCATTCCTATAAATTCAGAGTGTTACTTCTTGTCCTACCCGTAGGCAGATAATTTTTAACTTTTAAAATTTCCATAGTGTTTTATGCATGTTTTTTAAGTTGTCTTCCTACCTTTAGACTTCTATTCTCTAGACTAAAGATTCATTCTTTGGCTATTTTTGATGCTTTTTTTCCAGCTTCCTAATAATCTCTGGCTGAAAAACTGGGTGTGCTGGTCTAATTTACTACAGTACAGCATCTAGGGACCCCTACTAATACTCGCTCATTGAAGTCTCACACAAGAGCTGCTCCTCTCTTGGTTTTCCCCACAGCATTACAAGCAACAAACAACGAACCACAAAGCCCAGTTTATTTTCTGAGGAACCTTTGCCTAGGGCTGCACTCATTCCATAACCTTTCTTAGCTGAATAAGTATTTCTGTTTAGGTGTGAGAAATAACACTTGATCTCACTGAACTGAATTCCATCTCAATTAGTGAAATCCTTATTGATCGCAATCCTGTTTCTCGAATCTGCCAAGATCATTTTGGTACATATCTTTGGGAGAACATGGAACAACTGACAGCTGATTCACTTGGGCTTTAACTCAATTATGACCAGCTGTAGCAATTCCTATATTTGAAAGAAAAGATCACGATATCCTAAACTGATGCAGATGTATAAAGCAGAATTGGTTATTATGGCCAGTTAAAAATCAATGCAGCAGCTTCAATTATTAAAGATATTACCTGAAAAAATATCTAAGAGGAGAAAAAAGTAAATAAAAAAATGAAGCGGAGGTCTAAGCTGTTTGAAAATGTAGGGTTAGTCTTATTGTGGCTTACAAGTTAAACAAGTGTTTTAAAAAAAAAAGTGAATTTATGATGCTGCAGAAGTTTTCCACCAAAACAGCTCTTTGTGATTGATGGATATGAATCTGCACAGGCCGCTCTGGAAGTAATGCTTCCTATTAAATTCCATGGAAACTACAACAGATACAAATAAAACAATGTCACTATTTCATATAGAAAATTCTCAGCTAAAAAACACTATTTTCAACATAGTGACCACCATTAGCGATGCATTACTAATAGTAATGACAAAGAGTCCGTATGCCTCGCTTTCGAAAACCTGCACCAGTGGAGGTGACCCACTGTCACTATCAGCACTTCTGAAATGCAACACCCACCATCTCACTGTGCTCACAGCCTCCGCTTGGTCTCCAGAAATGGTCAGCAAGCAGTGGGTGCCATTTTCTCCATGTGGAGGAATTTGATGGCACACCTTCGCTTCTCGTGCACTTCCATGTCAGACATCATTCTATCATCCCATCTGCTGCCATCTGTCACACAGCAACAAAACGGAATGGAATACTGGTTGGAAGATTCAGCCTCTACTGCCATCCCACCAACATCCCCCTCTGAGTTTGTAGGCCAACACAATGACACAGGAGGTACTACTTTTGGAGCAACCCACGTATATCAGAAAAACAGATAGAAATCAACCTGAGGAATTTCAAACTTAACTTATTGCCATGGTAACACACTAAGCAGAAGGCAAGTTCCTTATAATGAAAAAGACAAAACTTGATTTTTCCCTAAAACATAACTCTGCATCATGAGAGAAGGCAGGTACAGACAATGCAGTGAAACAGCCTATTAGACTGATACTTTATAGCACACCATTCCAAGTACCTTCTAACAATTCAGGTACAATTCCTATTTGATTACTTCTATAGTTTACAGAAAGAGAGGCCAAGAATACTGAAGGTTCAAAACTGATATTAAAATTTAAGTCTATGGATTATGACAGAAGATTTTGACATTACAGTGACTACACATCTCCATTGAAAGGAAGCTCAAAGAAACAGTTGCGCCCTTACCAGAAGGACAACTTCCTTGCAGCAGCAAATACAGATACCAAGATTATTACCACATAACTGCAAAGTATTTAAAAATCCTTGATTATAGATGGGGACAAATATGTAAGGCAATTAAAAAGGGAGTTTGGTTATTTTTGCAGCACTATAAACTGACAAGTGGCAGGTACCTTCCTTAATATATTTTTATGCAATCTTCTGAATATTAAGTAGATTGTGCTGTGCTTCTGTACAAACACGTTAGTGCAAGGAGAATGGGGACATTTTGGGGTTTTGTTAGTGTTTTTTGGTTTTTTTTTTTCTTTTGCACAAGAGCACGCTAATCTCGCAAGGCTGAACTCTGGCAATGCTGAGCTCTTCCCAGTTTGACTCTAGGGATCTAATAGGAAAACATCTGTATTTGGTATTTAACCCTGTCAATGTACTTGCTGGTGGCAAGCAAGTCTTGTCTGGCAGCTCATGAAACCGCGTTCTTTGAGGATTTCCTCGCACTCCCACACTAGCCATAACTCTCCCCTTAGGAAGAGGCCAAAGTGTGGTCTAACTCCTTGTTAAAGCTTTACAGTTCACCCCTGCCAACAGGAAGCGATTCTGGAAATTGCACTGCTGGTCCCAGTTGTGTAGAGCTACAGCCTGCAGTGCAGCTCCTCTGTTTTGGCACTGGGGCAGAGGAAGCCTCCTGCCTTCTGGTGAAGACCAGCACTGCCTTTTTCTGCTAACGTGCTGAGCCATTTTGGCTGATCCCGACCTCAAAAATCGACAGCATTATTTTATATTTGATTTTCAGTGAAGCTGAGCAAGTTTCTAACTACAGCTTCCACCAACCTCAAGTGAAGCTTTTCAATAACAAGAAAAGCCTGAATGAAGTACGTGGCAGGGGAGTGCCCCATGTAAAGAGCAGTTCCAGGATACTGAATGGCTTTGAAGCAGCATATGCAAAGCTCAGCAGGTCCTCCAGCAAAGTCAGAACGCATCAGGTAAATAATCTCAAACAATGTGTAAACATCAGGCCAATTTAATCCTTGAGAATAGTGATTACAGCTCCCCTGGTCTGCCCAATAAGCCAGCAGTTAATTGGCCTGCAAGATTCCTACTTCGAAAATAGAAACAAGCAATGGAAAAGTCATCTATTGGAATATTTTTACCTCTGCTCCTTTCAGTGAAGATTTGGTGCCTGTAACATCTTCCCAGTGAATCAGACAGTGGAGATATAACTGATGCAGGACAGCATCTGCTAGTAATGCGTTAGATAGACCAACAATAAGATATTATTCTGGTCATTTAAAAATCAATTTGCGTACATGCCAACTATTTCTAAAATAAACATATCGTATGACCTTAAATAATTTTTTCCACCACTAAATTGTAACAACCTAAGTGGAGCTACACAGAAACAGTGCTGTAAGCATCCCCTTCACCAGGGTGCTGTATACATGGATAGACTCATCCAGCACAAAAGGTTCATCCATTGCCAAAGAGCACATAAACAGTCAGAGAACAGCACAAGTACCCTACAGTGGGCACAGCTACACCAACGGGCACAGATGAAAAAGCAATGCATGTTTTCGGGACAAGCAGATAATGAGTACAAACACTTTGGTAATCAAAAAGCTAGATGTAATAGCTGACCTAATAGAGACGAAAAAAAAAGCTGATGCGACACTAGAAATACCACATGGAACATAAAAGAGGCAGGAGACAAATGTCAGGGGCTGTTTGATTTCTCTCTCAACAATTCCATGGACGATCAAATTTGATCCTGACGCTCTTCTGCCATAATGGCTATGCAAATTCTTGCCCATGGCTGGGCTGCTGGTGAATTATGAACTTTGGCAATCACACTGGCATTTCATTATATTCCCTCATCTCATTTCTGCTTTTACCTATCACAGATTTTTTTTAATGTAGATACCAACATTTTCAGATGAGATTTCAGCACTCCCCCAAGAGTTAACAGAGTTGCTCCGATCCATGCCTGGAAATCTTGGATGCAAACAACACAAATTAGCATCAGCTACACCAGTTAGCTGTCATTTTGTCACACACGCAATGAGATTCCTCTCTCTCCCCTCTTCCATAACAGTGCATTTAACAATTTGCAGAATTTATTGAGATCGTGGTAAGGATCTTCCTCAGATGGAAATACATGCATATACACACATACACACATGTAAGTTAGTTTTGAGCTACTCATAATCTCATTCCTGGTCTCCTAGGCCCGCTTGGAACAAAAACGACCACATCTGTGGCATCCATCATTTCTCTGTAGGCAGCTCAATAATATATAATAGCAAAACAAAGCAATTCACTCTAAGTGTATCTAATTTGAGGCTTATTATTCAAGACCATTTCCTCATTAAGCTAGTTTTCCAGACCTCTTCTCCCTTTGACTGTCTGTGAACTGGGTTATTCTCCCCTCCCATATGCTATCACGACTTTTCCTAATCCGCGCTCCTCTGTAGCTGTCAGCTCTGGTTCTGACCTATCTTCCACTGAAGTGAAGGCAGTTTCCCTCCTGGTGCTGTAGAGGATGTTAGATGAGGTTCTATTCGCGCTCTCTGTAATCAATTGTCATCATATATCTCTGTCCTTTTCTAGTGTTTGCAACGCTGCCTAATGTAGCATCATTTGTAAATGTAATTAATGAGCTGTTTATGTACTCTTCAAAAATCATTAATAAAGATGTTAAATTAAACTGTGCTTAGTGGTGCACCCTGAGTCACCTTGCACACTTCTGTCCAACTTGATACATTGCCATTCATCACACCTTCTCATTCATAATGCCTCCAGCAATTGTAAACCCTATGACATGATTCACATTCAAAACAATTTGAATATATATATTTTTTTAACTATTTTTGCATATCTTTCTAGATTTGCTGTTTTTTTCTGTTTCAAAGGTAAGTAACACATTATCATTTTCTTCTCCCTTCCTTCTCCACTTGCTACGGCTGCAAGGCTTTCAGATTTAGCTAATTCTTTTAGTATACCAGGGCTTAGTATCACCAATACCTATTTATGCCAAAAGCATACTGTTTTTACTCAGTACCTATTTCAAAAATTTTTAGTTTTCTCTTGCTTACTCAAGTGCATTTCATTCTAAGAAGCAACCAATGTTTGCCATCAATGAGCACTGCTGGTCTTCTCTATTTTCTGTGGGCAACCATCTATTCCCCCCCCTCAGTTCCCTATTGCAAATACATCTGTTGCCACAATCCTGTCCACATTTTTATGTTCCTTACTCGAGTCATAAGTACTTCTGCTCTCTCTACAAGCACCAAAAATCTGTAGGGTTTTGTGTTGTTGTTTTTTTTTTTCCCCCTCCATTTCCATTCCCTACCAACTATGTCTACTGTATATTGGATCTTGTAAAACCCAATTGCACTTTGTATTCCTCTCTTCTGACTTGCAGTAATCTACTGCTCCTTAATTGAATGAATTATACATCTTACTTTGCTCCAGGCTTGATTTATTCATTAGGGTAGACCTTCAAGTAGCCTTCACTCCCCAAAGCATTGCTGAAATCACTAGACTTGAGGCTTTTCAGAACAGTTCACAATCAGTCATGTGGACTTTAAAATCTATATTGCTTGCTAAGCTTCTTAATGCTGGTATGAATGAATGGCTCTTGGCTCCTGCTCAGCTTGTGCAGCTGTGTCCTGCCATTCTGGGTGATGGGTTTTTTGTTGTTTGTTTTTATCTTGAACAGGTGCAGAGTCAACAGCTCCTAACCAGCAAGGAAATCATCCATGGATAGTTTCTCTCATGGTCATTTTTTCCTCCTAGAATACCAAGCCATTTTTTGTGAAATGCATAGAACCCACGAGCAGAACACCTCTTTGTTATTTCATTCACATACAAAGCTGCCACCTAGAATGTCCACAAATTACTGAAGCACTACAGATACGAGCAATGCTAGTGATGACCAATGCCTACTGCAAATTTTCCTTTCTTACATTTCAACATTTTCTTTTTTCCACACCACTTATTTTTTTCCTTCACTGATCGGAACGGCCCAGAAGCAGTATGGAATTGCCCAAAGGCAGGAACATGAATGCACATGGGCACAACAGCACCAAAACCTTACTGCCTCCAATGATGGGAATCACAGCAGGACCTTAATGCCTCTGCATGTATAAACAGTCCTGGAGAAGAGTTCAAAACATCCTCAGAGGTTGCTTTCACTTCTAATTTATGTGCATAGTTTTAAAAGTAAAAAAAAAATAATTAACTGCTATTTGGTGTCGCCTCTCTTTAGTGACTGAATAATAACAAAGAAGGTTCATTGGACAAAATTTGGCAAGTACAGAGAGAACATTTTTAGCAGGAAAGGTGCGGAAAGCACAGTTCACTCCAAGAACAAAACTAAGCCATATTCACCCATTTTTGTCTCAGTATGCTACACCTAACTCAGCCTAGAAGTCCTGCATCTCCCATCTCCTTAGAAAGAGGTGCAAAGTCATGCTCATGTGATAGCTTCCTTCTCCTTTACATGCTTAGGGAATGTATGGCTATCCAGAATGAATGTTTCAGCTGCTACAGTTGGAGCTACAGAATCCAAGCTGCAGAGCTGGAGAGTAAATAGATCTGTGGACAGGGAAAAAAAAAAAAAAAAGACTCCATCCTACAGAACACAAGAGTAACGACTGCTGAAAGGAATACTGTCCCAAGTGTCTAAGTGTGTGTCTTCAGCATGCCCATCCATAGACAGCAGCCACCTGCCCTTTGGACAGACGGGGGAATTAATCCAGAACCCCTATAGCAAATGGCTTAAATCATTATAAAGTGAATTAAGCAGTCCTAGATCTGTAACTGCTCAAATCCTCACTGGATTGGTGCAAAAGTGTGATTTATAATCCACTCTCAGCAGCAGATTTGAAAGATATTAGAGTTCATTTAAATTAACCTAATGATGCTTTGCTAGATAATATTCCTTGTGCACAAGTAGTCTGAACTTGAGTGTCTGGTATTTGTGCCACCAGAGAAAAATCAAAACTTCATATCACTAGATCAATATTACATGAAAATAGAGAACGTCAGAATCTTTCTTTCTAGCTAAAATCTGGTCTTTATGAAATAAGCTGTACATTACTCCAATAATTACCTACAGACTGAATACATTATCAACAGCAAAGTCCCCTTAGCTAAAGAGTACTTTTAACCATTCTAAAATCCACCTCATAAAGTTCACATCGCTATAAATTCCCTAACAAATGGAGAATTAGCTGCAGAACTAGGGGAGGAAATTAGGATACGAATAGAAGCATTTATCTGCCTGTGGTACTTCAAAGTTGGATTAAATTGCAGCTAATTTTTTTGCTAAAAAATGTTTTTACCAAGCAACGGTAAACAATTATGCTTTATTTGAAGCAGTTAAAGGAATAATATTTTCTTGTTTTTCTTTCATTTCTTGTCCTTCAGTTTGAATAATGCTGTTTTCACTTCCTCCACCAGATTCTGTCTGTCTTATTCCCAAGTTCTGCCATAATAATCTTTTGCATTCCCTAGCTGGCCTCTTACTGAGAAAAGGCTTCCTTACAACCTTCCTCTTTAGATAAGAACAGAACAATCTATTATCATCACAACAAGACAAAGATAGCTAAAGCCAGATCCCTGGTTGTTCACAATGGCAGAACCATGAGGATTTACATCACATCCAACTCCCATCTGCACAGTGATTTTATTTCACCCAAATAACGGTTGGCCAGAGCTCATGGCCAACTGTGTACCCACAACTGCCATGCCTTTGCACAGACATCCCCTGCACATGGCACGGAGAGGTTGAGGCTACGCACTCTGTGGCATGGGGACCACTCAAGGGCTATACCACTGTCTCCTTCCATCGCCTCTCTGCTAAAGCCATCTCTGCCTTTTTCTTTGTCTAGCAACTTTTTTGGGCAAATACCTATTTTTTCATATTACACGCATAAAGAATTCCTTCTGGAATTCTGTTGTTGTATCAATAATTATCCTAAAGCAAGGAAACAGTGATTCAAATTAGGTTCTCACACACTACTTACAAGTGATCTGATGCTGTTTTCTTTTGCCAGTTTCAGAGAGGATTTATAGCAACTTGCCAAGTTTTCTTCATGAGTATCAGTGACATGCCCTCTTGCTATCGGCCCAACAGTATGGATCACATCTGCAAGAAATGGAAAAAAATTAATAACTGCAGTTCCTAAAGTAGTTCATTACTTATTTCATGAATGCACGAAACTACCACATTGGAAAAATCAATCCATTTTGGCATCGTATCTAGACAAAAAAGTTGGAATGTTATTCTAAGAAAACATTTACAACTGATGAACATGTAATATCTGTGGAAGTTACATGAAAGTGAGAAACCATAAAGGCTAAATTTTGAAGCAGAACTGCTTGTAGGTTAAAGGAAAATTAGAAAAATGTACCAAGCGCTTGTTATGTGCTTACCACAAACCACATGTGGGATGGACTATACATTTGAAACAGTTGCTCTCGCTCTTTCACAGGCTACTCATTGGGAAAGCTCTCTGCAAAAGCTCAGCATGTAGGTGGTGATAAACAAGCTTCATTTTTTGCCTAATACTCAAGGCGTTTTCTCAGCAACTATTTAAAGAGGAGTAAAGTTATGATCTAAGAACGTGTTAGTTATTTCAGGAACGTGCTTTTCTTTCACATCAAACCAGGTGGAGACACTGCACAATAAAACAATAATATCTTATTCTGCCTGAAAAAGTTTAATGAACGAAAGGAGAAAGCAAAATCTGGGAGTAGCTCAGGTACGATGGTACGATGCCTCCAGATACACTGAAACCAGATGCAGCAATCAATCAGCGTCTTCAGAGCGCAAAATGAAAAATGAAGTAAAAAAAAGCCTGGAGTAAAACATGTTAAAGAGAATCCTAGCAAAGTAAAAGATGTCATGAAAAATTAATATTTTCTTCCCCCCACGTTTGATAAGTAGCAAGCACATGTACTTCTCAGACATCATTCTTCGACAGTGTGTGCAAAGGCACTACAGTGAGTTATGGTGGCAGGTACATCCTTTCCTCCCACCCTTTTGTCACCTCCTACAACACAGCAGCAATAAGCAGTGACACCATTTTTGTAACATTTCTACAAAAAGGAAATGCTTCCAGTTCAGGCACCACACTCCCTTTGGTCAGTATTTCTTTGTATTTCTGTCCCTCACGTGACAGGTTTCCATGGACATCTGCTGCTGTTACGGCCCAGAATATTCATTTACTAAAAGGCTTTACAGAATTCAGACTACTAATGTTTGTCCAGGCTGCCTTTGATTATTCCTCTCCAATCTATTCTAAATCATGAGAGAAAGTGGCCAAGCATCAAGATGCAAGCCACCCTCACGTTTATTATCACTGAAGGCAGATAACAGCTGCCATGTTCTAGTCTCTGCAACATTAACAAAGTAAACAAAAGGTTTACCAGTCTTCTTTCCACGTTGATCACAATATTTCTTCCAGTTCTGAGCCCAAGATGGACAGGTTGGATATTACCCACTGAGTATCACAGCGGATGCACAACACCTACAGCAAACTCTCCCCACAACACTTCAGGAGATGGAAACATGCAGTTCACGTTCTGATAGCAGGTGATTGAAACAAGTTGAATGGTTTTACCAGAAACTTAGGAGAAAACATACTTTGCACACACATTTTAGTTACTATAATTAACCGAGAGCTATTAAGACCTAGGAAAAGACCAAAAAAATAGCAAACTAGTTTAAAATTTGCTTCTGCTTACGAAGATGAGGTTTGAGCACTTTCATTAGGAAAGATCATCATTTCATATGTCTACAAACTCTAACTACAGTAGTTTGCTTCAGGTTGAAACTTTCCAGGGCACGTTTTCATTTGGCAGCATTAGTGCTTGGCCCTTCAAAGAAAGAAAAGCATCTCGACACTTTTTCTTGTTATTTGTTTTTGAAAGAGACAAGCTGCAATTACTGAGCAAGGGGAAGGAATGTAACAGTAAAGCTGATCTCAATCAAGGTTATCCTACATTTATAGACAGTAAGATCAGAGGCATTGCAGTGCACTATAAATTCACAACACCCACCAGTCAACAAGCAAGTAAAGTAACGGAACAACTACAAAACAAACTTAAAAACAAATCATAAGTGATAAATAAGCAAAGAATCCTAAAAGAATTCCCTTTTTTTGCCAAAGCCAAATTAACTTGCATTTCAAGGTGCTGCTGCTCAGAAGTGGAAGCCTAATTGTTGAATTTAACCATGAGTTAACCAACAAGATGGGGGGAACGGCCCAAGTGCCAAATTCTCACTCAAGTCTTTCTGTACAAAACTTCCCTTCACAGAGTTTCTACGTATGTTTTGCTCATTAAACATTGTCTCCATCTCTTTCACCTTTTGTTATTAAACACAAACTTCAAAAATTCTTGTTTCAGCAATGCAAAATGCCTCTTTTACCATCCTCTCTTTTTTAATGGAACTTCCCGATTTAGCATTTTCATGGCACTTCATCACCAACTCTTTGCCACTACACCCGATGTATCACTTAAATAGGTAACCTTCAATGCAATTATTGGCTGTTTTTTAAGTGGCGTTTTCTATTTGTTTTTCTTTTTGAACAAGTTCACAATAGGTGCTTCTCCAGACAGAACACTGAAGATAGTTATGAATTGGTTTATCATCCATCAACATTATTGTAATTGTTTAGGAATTTATCACTGTCAGAAACTGTTTGTCTAAGGCACGTTATTATTCAGAAACACATGACCATGACAAAGTAAGATTTTACTACTAGCACTAGCAGCACTAATCACAGGCCAAAGTGTTTCTTGGTCAGCTGATGAACATAGAAGTAGAGATTTTATTGTTGTACACTGTCGGTAAAATCTGTGTATCCATACATTGTCTAAACAATCTATTATTCTGCTCAAACTACTCCCCAGTATGTCAAGGTTTGCAGGCAGGCAAAATCCTTTGAGATTATACAGGCATAAAGCAAACAGATCAGGAAATAAAAACACTTCCCTAGTACTCCCAGCCCAACAAGTTGATATATGAGGATTGGACTCCACAGCCTGAAGAAGAGCCATTTATTTTTAATACAGTTATGAAGACTGGGTCAATCTTCCACCTTGCCTCCCACAAGGAAGATTCATTTCTGCCTTACTCACACCCTCACCACATGCAGCTGGAAAAATTCAGTTGCTGCAGTGCTGGTAGACACAAGTGGAAATGTCTACAGGCAAAACAAACTTCAGCCCTACTACTTCAGCCTCCCGCAACAGCAGCCGGCCCCACATACAGACCTCTGGCATTGCCAGTGGGACACAAATGTGCAAACCCTGTTTGATGCTCTTCCACAGAAGAAGGAGGAAGGGGTAGAACAAGGAGGTCTCACAGAGAATGGCTATATTCACTGAAATTTCTTATGTAAGATAGAGCCACTAGCATTGCTTTGAAACTTCCGCTTTCCACGGTCAGTCTTCAAGCTGAGGACTTGAGTAAGAAAGATGCAGTCCCGACGTTCCTAAATCACTTTCATTCCACGTACACAACAAAGGTGCGTGCTCACATTTTTAAGAGCACACAGAGGTGCAGAGCCCCCGAGGTAGGAATACATTCGTTTGAGATTCAGGCCACAGCAATGGCTTTTAATCTAATAAAGCTGCTTAACATTAAAGACATGCTAATAATAGCGAAGGAGATATTTTTCCTTCAAAAATACTTCCAGAGAGAATGTAAAGGTGGCTGAAAGAAAGCAATGGCACAAATCTACAACATACTACCATAGTTTGTAGCTCCTCTAGGGCAACAGCAATTGAGTTTTGCACTGTTATCTCTAACATTTGTGTTGCAACTTGTGGCTGATATGAGGAGAGCATACTCAATCTGTCTGCTCTTTTTCTAGTCTTCTGACTTTCAGTCACTTGGTTAGAAATTCTGGCAGCCAAATGGAGGAGTGTAGCAACCGCACATCAATTTGCATGTGTGCATGCTCTGCATCATCTCTGCTTGCTTTCATTCCATTTTTCGTCTTGTTTTTCTCTAAAGCTCTATAATGAATGCAGGCATCTTGTGTAAACCACTAACTAATCTTGAGGGATAACAGGCATTTTGGCATTTAAAATATCCCTGTCCCCACTTAGCTATCAGCGAAAATAAATGTAATTTGGGCATTTAATCAACCCTTCAAAAGCACAGTGACTCTTCCCTCAAATTCCTGCTCGGGTCATTGAAAAATGAGACCACGTCTACCTTAACACACAAACCTTACATGTAAAAGGGCAAGCAAAGCTTGCTGTTTTTTTGTTTTTTTTTTTCTCGTCTCCTTCATTAAATTAATCAGTCCATAAATCTTAACACGCTGTTTTCCTCATGATTTGTGTCTACCGTACTTAAAGGGCAGAGCAATGTGGGCCAAGATGCAAAAACAACTTCCAGCTGCAAAAGCATAAAGTGAAAAGTGACTGTGACTCACCGTCACCACGGAGGACTCTGATGTAATTTACTTTTCTCCTGTTCTTTGTAGAAGTGATGTTAGACGGCCAAAATATTAGCATAATGTATTTTCAAACAAATGAAGAAGTAGAAGTTTTCCTCATTTCCTGCCTCGCAGAAGTGAGGGCAGCACACACTCACAGCGTTAACGAAGCAGCAGACCAAAGCTAGAATCAATCACACACTTCCCTCATTCATCCCGTTGGCACTTTCACAGCCCTAATCAGCCCATCTAGCGAGGCATAATGAGGCTGTCCTCCGTCCATCACTGCCTGAGCTGGATGAATTTTAAGAAAGAAGCTACCGTACTGTGTGTCACTGAATAAAAACAAGACATCTGACAATTAACCACAGCATCAAGAGCTCCATTTTTAAGTCTTACCAGCTGACTTCCTCAATAAGCAGTCACAAGATTGGTCCTGAAACTAATAGCCAAGCTTCAACTGATAGGAGATGAAATTACCCCCATATGCTCTTACCTACTCACAGACACTACTCATGAAGTCCACATCGCTTTGGTATACGGATTTGCTCGGCTTATTTTCTATTGCCAGTCGCATGCAGTTGCTCATAAAGTGTGCATTTTCAATGTGTAATAAACAACTGTTAATTCAAGTTCAACCTAAATGATTCCCTCAGGACCACAGCCTAATTTAAGTTATTTACTAATATATGCCTCCAAAACTTGATTAGCCGAGTTGAATATTTTACGTGCAAGAAAACATCTTTTATAGATCACACAATATGTACTTGACATATGACACGGCTCTTCAGTTATGAGTATTTATTTGCTTTATATCTTTTCACTTTTCAAGGTATTGCAATCATCAAATATTTTGTAAAGCACATCATTTATAAGCAGAGAAAAAAAATCTGCATTTACGAGCATTTAAAGCAACTGTCTCAGTTTTTAGGCTTGAATCAATAAGCACAGCTCAATCTGAACTTTGTCCCTTTTCCAGCTTCCTTCTGTGTTTAAATAGCTGTTTTGGATAAACCAAACGATGTTTCATTACACGCAAAAGCCACAGTATCTAAAAGCCATTCGCATAAAACACTTAAGCCATTTTTCACCTAAATGGAATCGTCTACCCAAGAAAGAGTAAAGAATATGTTTGTTATAAATGATTAACCAGTACTCCTCTTTGTGGGTTAGGTATATATTTTAAGTACGAGACAGTAGAGACAGCCAGAAAACGATATTCCCACAGGGAGAGGCCAAGGGTTTGCTGAGCCCACGAGGTCCTCTGGGGACCCGTGCTCAATAGCCAGCATTTAGCAGAGTGCAATCATTCCGAGCCCCAGGATGCTGCAAACACAAGGAGCTTGTTCACAGCAGTCAAACCACCGCCATGACAGCCGGCCAGAGAATTAAGTCCCACAAGTCGAAACCCAAGTATTTTTGGCACTCATGATTGTCATAAAAGACGATGCTGGGATATGCCCATGCAAATCCCAGAGCACCTCTCTCTCACTGATGCTCTCCCAGCATTGCGCTGCCATTGGAGCCTCCCCATTAGCCGTCGAGACAACAGTAGGCTCTGTTCAGGCAAGACGAGTAAATGGTGCAATTAAGAGACACTATCCTATATCCCAAAGTAATAGGTTTTACAGAGCAATTTAGCACTAAGATGACAGATGTCAAAGCAGTGACTAGACAGACGGCCCCACCACTTCTACAGAAGTAATTGCCTACATGTAGAACTAAAACGTGAGGACTCCACTTGGGATATTCATAACATGATGCGATAAGAATGAACTTGAAACGCATACAACATGGCTTAAATTATGAGATTCATGGCTTGCTTTTTCTGTTTTCCCCTTTAATCTGGACTTGAAACCACTGCAGCAGAAATGCTCAATTGTTATCCTTATTCACCCCTGCTAATCATCTATCCAAACAAAAACCTTACATCACCTAGGAAGATAAGACTGAAAAAATGAATTATGCTTCCCCAAGCAATTTTTTTTCCAAGCTCATCACCCCGTGGCAAACACCATTTGGCTGCATCCCAGAGGAGTCCTGCCAAGCCCCCCTTGACCCAAGTCATACTCTCCATTGTTCTGACCATTGTTCTGCAAGTGAACAAGGCAAGAATAAAGCCACCCTAATCTGTCTTGATGATTGTTTCACCTAGGAGAGCATGAGCCACAAAGATTCTCTGCTCCCTTTATTAAGCAGGAAGAGGTGTTGGGGGGTTGTTCTTATTTGTCAAATAATTTAATCAGTCAGCTTTTCAGCACACAAAACTAAACTTATTTGCCCTTAGATCAAGAGGAGTTATTCTTAAGAGACTAAGTTGAAGTGAGTTTGTCTGCTCTTCCACAAAAATTTCAAACCAACATTAGCAGTATGGTGATGGATGTACCACTATTAATTATCGTGTAAATCCAAGGCACGTTGAACCATACTCAATGCTTGATTCAAAAATATTGATTGAAAAATACGACCCTTAAAAAATGTGCAACGCAAATCAAAACAGAAAAAGATGGAAAAGTATTTAAAATCCATTGTGTTTTTCTTTGTTGTTTGTCGTTGTTTAAGTAAACCTCGGTCCTTGTTGTGGAATTGGATTAATTACAGGGGTACAGAATTTTGAGATGGATCAATGCTCTCAGCAACTGAAAATATACCACTTGGGCTGTTTTTAGCATCCAACCCAATCCGAAGAAAGCAGATTTAGTCACCTCTGCTGGTATACTGCACAGGCAGCAAAGCATACACTCATCCTTAAGGGAAAAAAAAAAGAACGAACACAACCGTGCTGCAAAACACAACACCAGGCTAACAATTTGATCCAGAGATTATTTACGTTCACAACTGAAAGTCCTCCTCTATCCTCAAAGCACCAACACCACAGAGCACTCCAATAGTTAATAACAAACTATGGAAAGAGCCCTTATTTCCTATTTTGAGGATTCTCCTGTAATCAAAATAGAGATGGGACATCAATAACATTTATTATTAAGACATTTTATTATTAGGTTGATGTTGCCTCAGCGGTATTGAAATAAAGGAAGATATGCCCAAGGAACTGCAACAAAACGACAAACAAGTTAAGGTAATGACATTCCCAGACAATGGGAAACCTTAAACAGGGTCTCAAATACAAGCAGATTACCTTTCCCTGTGTCATCCAGGCAGGAGGCATCACCAACAACCTTCAAGGAAATTTCTGAAGTCCAGATGTGAGCTGGGTCAGTGGGTGCTGACTGAGGGAGGATAGCCTATCTGCTCAGTTGCACACTTGAAAGATGCCACTTCCCTTCAGGGAAGGCAAAAGAGCTTCATTTTCTCTTTTAATCAGATCACTTCAGGTAAAGAGATATTTTAAAAGTTTAATTGTTTCCATAATAGGTAGTTTTATGGGATTCCTAAAGAGACAATGAAGTATGATTTAAGCTTCCTAGAAAAATTATATTCATAGCTTTATTATGGTTAATCTATTCCTTGACAGCAACACATTATGAAAAGTTACCGTGTTCAAATTTTCATTTACATTTTCTACGTTCTCCATTTTGAGAATAAACTCCTTCCACCTCCTTTTCCACGTGACACTTCTTTAATGTGTAACCTGCAGCATAAAGAATACATGCTTCTCCAAGAACTTTGCTCATTTCTGTTGAGACAAAACAGTGAATAGATTACAGATTCTCTACGCTTCTTGTAGAGGCTACTGGTAGTTATATCAGCCTGGTTACCTTTACAAGTTGGCAAATCCTGCTAGAAAAAAATTAGTTTTTCCCTTGCCGCTAAACCACACTGCTCACGTAACACAGATACGAGATCCTTGCACAGCTCTCTTACCATTCATCATCTCCCAAAGCAGAGTGCATGCAGAGGAAGGAGAAAGTTGGAAACAACAATTTCAATACAATTAAATATTTTTAAATATATACGCCCTCATATTAACAAAGCTGAGCTGAGGAGAAAATGGAAACGGTGCTACAGAACCACGTTTAATACAAGGGATGCAGCATTTCCCCCTTAGGCAATAAATGCAGTGCTTATAGCTCCCAACCTACCAGCTGCTTCCAAGCATGGGAGCAGTCCTCCTCAAGTCAGTGAGACTATCAGGGCACCTAAAGATGAACAAGGACCTAAGCAAAAGAAAATGACAGCACATTTTCTCCAGGATAATAAATACACCTTGATTGCTTCATCTCTTATGGGTTATCATTGCAGATCTCACTTTAACTGTCCTTTTTTTTTTTTTTTTAATGGTGACAAGAAAAATTCCAAATTTACCTCACTGAAATATTTCTCTTCCATGCTTTCAGGAACATTAACAAGCAGCACTTCGTGGACTTTGCTCATGACCAGTTCCTTTAGAAATGTTTTCCCCTACTGCATCTATTGAATCCATCACAAATGATAAAAAGAAAAAATACAAAGCATTTATCAACTTCCCTCTGCACTATCAGCACCTCTCTCCTAATAGCACACAAACCCTGTCAGTGAGAGCTGGCACATACATGGCACCCAGCAAGTTTAACTCATTTTAAAAAATGGACTGGACTTCCAGTTGGCAATGCCACTTCAATTGCTTCACAGAAGCGTGATAAGAGAAATAACCAGACAGCTCTTTGAACTGTAACGTGAGTCTTCATACCTAGAAAAGGGATCTCTCCATCATCAATTATTATTATTATTTTTTTAATTTACTGAATGGCTGAAACCACGTTAACGCTCCCTCTCCTGATATCAGCATATTTCAGATATCAACTCCCAGGAATGCCAATGCAGTAAGTTCCTCTGAGCATTTCCTCCCAGTCTCCTCCCCAGAGATGCTCCAGTATGAAAAACAGTTCCATCAGCTGGAGATGAAACAAACATCAACTCTTGGAATGCATCGCCCTGCAACTCAGCTTAAAAGCAAACCCACCAGATGCTAGTGGCACGAGCGTGCCAGAGCCGAAGTAGGAAATAATGGGAAAAGCGTGATGAAATAAGATGGAAAAAACAGACATATTTACACAAAAAGTATCACAGACAGGGCACATTCACAGAAGAAATTCAGTGCCTTAATTCTGTTACCTATGTGCTTTATTAACCACAGAACAGCTTAGGTGGGAACGGACCTGAAAGATCATTTGGGCAGGACAGTCTAGACCCTGCTCTGCAGATACACAACTGTCTGAGGCCTTTGTCCAGTGCAACAAGTCAACAGCCCCAGACTTTCTGGCTTACATGAAGCACACAAACCACCAGACCAGCAGGGCCACCATGCCCTGCGGCATCTGAGCTCCCACATCCCAGCAGCTGCCCAAGGGGTAAAGCACAAAGAGCTGGGACAAGGACAAAGAGCTCCACTCCTGCTCCCAGCATGGGCAGGTACAGAAGCAAGCAGGGAAATGAGATAGAGACAGCAAGAATATTTAACAGAAATTGTGGTATTTTGTACAATATGTAATGCTTGTGTGGATTCAAGTGAAAAACAAGCTTTGACAAACATCTTGAGAGTGTTTTGCATCAGTGGAAGTTGTAAACAGTTGAATTTGCAGCAGAAGGAAATGTATAAAATAAGAAGCAAGAGAACTGTTACGTTGTTTTTTTTCCATTCCCTTGTTTTTTATGGGTTTCTTATTGTTGTTTTGTGCTTGTGTGCGTGTGGTTGGTTTTTTTGTCAAGACAAAACAAGTGCATTGCAAAACAAACTTAGTAACTCACAGAGGGTTATTGTACTGCTAATGCTCTCCTTCACGTCAAGCACCATCGCTACCAAAAGCCCTGGAAAAACACTGGTGTCATACCTTGTTCAGCTCAATTGAGAACATGTACTTAAACAACCTTTTGGAAAGTCAGGTAATGACCTAAAAGAGCTGCTGAAGGGCAGTCTTGAGTTTAGCATTGCTGGAGAAGAAAAACAGATGTAAATAAGGTTAACTTCTGCTCTAAGTCATGTCACAGCATCCGTGAGCCTGTCACAAGCCTTTTATGATAATCGCAAGAGGGGGATGTCAGACAAGTCTCTTAAATAGCTGATAACTAGACATAGGGTAACACAAATGGTAGCAGTGATTTGGAAACGCAGTAATGACTTTGAAAAAAGCAGTGCAATGGTGAAGCTTGCAAAAGTGATAAAGTGTCAGAGCAACATGCCATTTCCAACTGCAGGGCTGTGACTTACTGAGGAACTGCTCCATGTATGGGAAACCATACTGAGAAAAATATTTCACCTTTATTACGCCCGTTACTGAAGTTAAGCAACTTTTTTCAGCAGTGCCCGCATACTCAAAACATCCTTTTTTTTTTTTTTAACAAAGAAGCAATGCTGGAGACTCCTGTTGCCTGCTTGAATATCAGATTAGATGTAGTTTTTAGAGACCCATGTGCAAAGTCATACTTCACATCATCTCCCCTCACACAGACTGTTGGAAAGACATAGCGCTATTTCCATACTGACAGCGTTTACTTCAAGAATAAGAGTAGTTCCTCTTGTTTAAAAAAAAAAAAAAAAGACAACAAAACAGAACTCAGAGCTCATAAAGCAGCAAGCAATTTGGCTGGCCTTGCCAGGTGAGCAACAACAGAGTGAAACAAGCAAAATTGCAATAGACAAAACAAAACAAGAAAACACACAGATGTGTGCTTTTATACAGAATCATGAAGGTTGGAAAAGACCTCTAAGATCATCTAGTCCCATCATCAGCCCATCACCACCACACATACTAACTAAACCATGGCCCTAAGTGCCACATATCCCCATTGCTTGAACACCTCTGTGGACAGTGACTCCACTACTTTTCTGGATAGCCGTTCTAATGCTTGACTGCTTTCATGAAATCAGTGCAGATTTTCAAGGCAAATCATCCTGCCCTTAGGCACACTAAACATTTTCAATGTAATTCCCCATGTCTGAAGGCAACACGTTGGAAAAAGCTGAGTTCAGTTACTTCAGCAGTGCCACGTGCAAAGTACTTACACAACACTAGGCTGCGATACGTAGATGATCACTGCACTGCAAAAGGTACTTGTACTTTGACAAGTCCATAGATACCCACTGATGCTACAGTAGCAGGATAGAAGAGGCAAAGGATGAGAAATCTAGAAAGCCAATTCAACGTGCTCATGAAATCTTAAAAGGCAAAGCTTTAGTGTAAGAACAAGGGCATCTTCCCATTTCTAAAAACACCCAAGTTTTCCAGAAATAATTTCCTAATGACAGTGCAAAACATTAATGCTTTATAATTTGGGCGTTGCAACTAGATGATTAAGATCCCTTCCAATCCAAGCCTTTCTCTGATAATTTAATTATTAGTAATACTTTGGCTTAGCAGAAAGTTCATCTTTCAATGTAACTAGGGTTTTTCTATAAGAACCATTGAAAAAAAAAAAAAACACCCAATCCATCATGTAGTTCTTAGCTATAAGATTATTATTTCCATCTAAAGTTACTTTCAAGGTAACTGTCCCTAGACTGATAGCCTTTCTTTTGGAGAAGAATGGAAGAGGAAAGACGACAAAACAAAACATGGTTTCCCCTAAAATACAGTTCCACTGTATCCGAATATTCTCTTTTCTCCTTATTCTCAATCAATAATGGTTTCGTTAGGAAGTTGACATCGTTGCAATGTCTTTACCTGCTAGTTAATTTTCAGCAACAGCAAGTGCTTCAAAAAAATCTTCTGATGGAGCTTTTCAATAAATAGTATGAATAGGATTTATGGGGTTGATTATAAAAAGCTTTTTAAAAAAAGAACTATCATCTAGTAGAGAAATAGTATGTATATTCAGAGGAAGACAATATCCCTTTCTTCACTGAGAAGTTTTTGGAAAAGAAAACCTAGATAATAAACTTTTAATTTCAATAGCAACATTAGGTGAGGAAGGAAAATTACAATAGGCCAGGTACCATGTCAGCCCTGATATACTACTACACTTCTTTATGAGCACATTACAATTCAGAGAGCTAATAATAAAAAGAAGTGATGCTGAGATGATGAATTGATGCTATGCAATTAGACCTATTAGAATTCACAAGAGCCGACAGGCAATAATCAAACCACTTTCATGCTGCCCATTGCAATTATCTTTGCACTTAAGAATCAACAAAGCACATAATGACTTGCTCTCGATTAAGAAATTCATGAGAAATGGAATTTTAATTAGTGTGTAGAAAATTTGGGCAATTTATTACTTTACAGGACAACAGATTGTGAAAACTAGTTGAGTGGCTGTATGCGTTCAGTAGAGGCTCAGGCCCAAACAGCCCACACCAACTCTTCCAACAACTTCCTAACTACTTCCCTTGAAACAAGATGGCCAAAGTTGGCATTCACTTCTGCTGAACTCTGAAAAAAAAAAAAGAAAAAAAAAAAACTGATGAAGCATGAGTGAAACACAAACCATTCTGCTGATGTTTTCAATTACCAGCTGATGAACAAATCAGATCGAGTTACATTTGCTCATGGTATGAGCCACAAATGCTAGAGGGTCTAATTCTACATTATCATCACAACATGAGTAGGACAATCAGACAATGAAAAACTAGCACCGGTCAGAACAGTCAAACATGGCCCGAAGAGTAACATGAACATTAATTTTTTTTTTTTTTTTACAAGCCCTTGACGGGAAAACTGTTTAGTTTACTGGAGATCCAAAATAGTTAGTACTGGAGTGTTTGGATTAGTCACAAATGATAAATAATTTGAATTAGTGTGCTGTCTGAAAAAGCTTGCCCTGAGCTTTGAACCTTATGAATTTTCCATTTTGCTATAGACAAGCAACCAGATATCTAGCGCTTAAAGCTGGTCAGAGTGAGATACTTTTCTTCCATTGGCAGGGAAACATGACATTGTTTGTGGTTCTTGGTTCTGCAGGGGGAGTCCTGTCTTTCTAGCGGCCCTGTTAAAATAACATTCAGAATAGCCTAAGTGATTTAATTATAAGCAATGACACTTCAACATAAAAATCAAACAGAAAAATAGAGATTCAGTCTTAAATGCACCTACACGTTGCAGGTGGGGTTGCTGTGGGAAACAGCAGGAAGCCATTCCCCCACCACTGAAACATTGGTGTGACATTGCGGGACACCATCTTGACTGCAAGCAGCATCCACAGGAAAAGGGCACTTGCAAGGATATCCTTCTATGTCCAACGTCTCCAGAGTCACCAGCACAGCCCCTTAGGAGTACAGAGAGCTGGTCACAGGTCAAAGTAGCTCAAAGAACTGTTGTCACGTGTGGTCATGCAAGGGCTGGCGACCAGCTGGCTCCAAGGCGAGGATGCAGAAGGCTGGCACCAAGTCTCTCCCCACCTGCTGGTCTCAGGTCAAGCACAGCACATCTAAACCAGCACATTTCAGCCAGGGAAGTGGCATAACCTGTTTATTTTGCTGGAAACGTTGAACTTGAGTGGTTTCTGTGAAAATAATGGAATTTGACTAGCCTAGGTGTTACAGCAAAGATGCTTTTGGAAAGGCCGTGAGAGCGGTGAACCTCCTTGGAGTCCCAGGGTGGGCACGGGGTGAACAGTTCAGACATACCAGAAGCTTTTGTTTAGAAGTCAAGCAACAGAATCACTACTTGAAAAACACCACAAGTAACTCAAAATATGCTTACAAGTAAAGAACACTGTTAGTACAAAAAGGCCTTCCAGATTAACAGTGTCATAAAAAGTACAGTGCTGCTGAGGATGGCTCCAATTGAAACTAACTAAGCAATTCTCTATGCACCAGGATTTACAAGATCATGGTTCAGCACCTCATTAAAATAAAATTAGGGTTCTGGTAATTAAACCCTCCTTTCAAGTGACAGATGACTACTGTGCATAGAAGCCGTGCATACTGTTTAAACTTCATATCAGGAACCAATAATGCACATGTAGTGGATAGCCCCCAGTGAAAAGAAAGCTGGGGGACTGCTCCTGTGGAAACAAGGACTCACTGTATGGCAATATAGGAAGAGGGGGTCAGCAGGAGGTTCTGTAGATTTCATAAGGACAAACGAGCATTCAGCTGTCCCAAAAAATCTCTCGATTAACATCACCCTTTCTGGAATCTTGCAGTAAGAGTTCCATACAGAGGTCCAACAGCCTCAACAACATCTTTTTTCCCTCCACGCATGCCCTCACCCAAATACATACAACTAAGAATTTAGAAACTACACATTTCATTAAAAAGACAAATTGACAAAGAAAAACAAAAGATAGAAGTGTGATTGACACACCTACAAAGATAAGTTCAAAATATCAAAACTCAGATTACTCATCAATGAAGCATACACAGACTCTAGGTTGTGTTACAACAAAACACAGACGTATCAGTCAGCTCTGAAGATGCTCTTTTGTTCTTCCCATCTCAGAAAAAGCAAAGAACAAACCTTTTGCTAAGCATACTGAGAGTCACAAACAGCTCTGAACCAGGAGAATCTAACCTGCACCTGAGACACTGATCCACGAGTCCCTGCTGCAAACACTGCAGATTGAATGCTCAGCTGCAGTTTCCAGAACACGGTCCAAAGAGGCATTGTCACAACAGTAAGGCCTCAAAAACGTGTCTTCCTCCAGTGTCTGACCCGTAAAGAAAAGTGTAAAGCTGTGTAGGCCTACAACCAGCACGAGACCCATTTTAAGAGCGAGCATGATTTTATTTCTGTGCACTGTTTCTGCAGCTTCCATGAGAGTTAAGATAGCAGGCAAAAGTACAGGAGCAACATATTCTTAGCACTGGCTTGCTTTTGAGCACTGTAAGTGCCAAGGGTGGCTTATGGCAAAACTAACACAGCTATCACAATAACATAGCAAAAAGATAACAAACACACTGATGAAACGGCGTTATCAGGAGAATTTTCTGCCTGTGATACACTGAGCTGTTCCCAGCTAGGACTGAGAAGTTTCTGTACCTTAGCCCGGTATCACAGTGCAGAGAAGCTGCTCCTCCCCTGCTCTTCCCCAAAGGAAAGCAGCTCGGGAGCTAATTCCCTGCCACAGCTCAAGGCTGTGCACAAAGACTCTCAGCAATTAGGCACGGCTAACTGAGCCTTTTCAGAGGGACGATGCTTTCAAAAAAGTAAAGAGGCAATTGGGCCTCGTTGACCAGAAACCGGGACAGTAAAACCCTGGAGAGTTTGCTCTGATTGGCTTTTTATTTTTGCATTTTAGTCCAAGTAAACTAGATAAATGAAATGCAGCCAGACATCTTTTGACTGCACAGCAAATTCATTAAGCCCAACGTTTTACCTTGCATTCAAATCTCTCGTGTAAGGATAGCTCTCCCTTTTAACTCTGCTCCTACCCCTCACTGACATGCATATGCATGGTAATGATTTTCTGGAAGACAGAATTAAAACAAACCATGTTTTAATAGATATAAATGGAGCAGGAGATAAATCAAAATAGATTTTTATAACTTTCATACAAATAAAACAATTAGCACATTAGCAGTGGATGCAGTAATAAATCAGTCAATTAGGATATTTAAGCGATTACTGCATTGAATCAAAAGATTAGCTGAAATCAATAAGGATAGAGTTTGCTGAGATAGCCAGGAGTTAGTCTGCACTGTCTTCTGCATCAAACAGCGTGTTTATGAAACACAGCAGATTTATGGCCATAAATGCTACTTAATCTGATCCATCTCTCTCGCATTGCTGGCGTTTGAAGAAACCTTAAGAGCAAATGAGACTAAAGCTCTGCCCATGTTAATTGCTGCTGTAATACTATCTGCAGCTTTCTCCAACACCAAAATTTACCATAGAGTTAGAATCAGTTTTAAGGAAAGCTACCAACAACAACAACAAAAAAAACACAAAACAAACCACCCAACAGAAAAACACAAAACAAAAAAAAATATGAAAGGTTTAAATGTTAACAGCATTTGAAATGTTTCTCTCCCAGATGGCAATACAGCTGATTGCAGTTCCCTGCTATAACACAGCGCTGCTTATCCTCTGAATGTCCCCAATACAAAACCGTTTTAATCTTTTGTCGCTGTTGTAAAACTTGATCTGCTGTGGGACAACATAATTAAGTGTCAGCTTTTGGATATATTGTACAAGAAGCAGATAGAATAATCCAGCCTGTACGTCACCAATAACTCAGTTTGCAGACGAGTGATAATGGGATTCCAGATTATCAGTGGAAGGGAGCAGTATTTTACCCCTCGCAGGACAGGGCACTGTCCTGAGTGTTTTCTTGCTGCTCCTTTTTCTCCTCCATAGCCTATTAGAAGCTTGATGATCCTCATGCTGGATGGCTGCACCGCGTACCCAACCGGAAAGAAACAGCACTTGGGTTTGCAGGGCCTGATGATCTCCTCCATTAGGCTCCTGTGGGAGTTACAGAGCCCTTACCAAATCAAATATAAGCTGCGTAAGGAGATTAGCAGAGGAATGGGATTCTGTATCAGCATCTCAATGAAGATGAATGAAGGACACAGCAAGTTCTTGCCTGGGGATCAGACACAGGTAGCTGGGTCTGTAACGACGCAGCACACACAGGACGGAGCGCTGCCAACAGGGCAGTGCCTACCCTTGCTATCCCTGTAACAGTGCATGGGAAATACTGCCATATTGCAGACAAGGCAAGTGGGAGATTAAGCAGCAGAATTGAAACTAAACATTAACATAGATTAACAATTGTTAATCTATTTGTTGGCTTGAAGCACACAACGATGTACTTTAGAGTAAGTCCTTCAGAACGCAGGCAGCGCGCTGGGCAGTGAGTGCCTGGCCATCAGAACAGTCACTGCAAGCTGGGCAGGCTGATGTGACAGCAGGAGGAGGAAACTTACCCGAATGCAACCACAGGTGTCCATGGATCCGGGCCCCAACCCCCCACAGCTGATCCAGTGGACCAGGCTCACCCTCAGTCCCTTGTCAGTTTGCCCGATGTTACCAACACAACACAGCTTCTGAGGCACCAAAAAAGCATGAAATGGTTTATGTTTGCCCTCATAACTGCAAAGATGAGCCTGCTTCTGAGGGCTGAGCAGTGATTTAAGGCGGGGGGGAAGGGGAGGAGGGGGGTCATATCATGAGGCCAACCACAAAACACCTTGCATACAGCACAGATGGGCTTACTTCATTGCCATATAACCTCTATCTACAGCAGTTAACCTAATGGGCTGGTTTTATTACATGCAACATGCATCTGTCGAAAGATGTTGAGATGTTGTTTAAACACAAGCCATCATGCCTATTTTCATATGATTCCCTCCAGCGCGTGTTATTTTCATTTTAGCTCAGTAGCTTTCTCAGCGAAGGCTCCTTGGCATAGATCCACATGGGAACATCCACTGCTAAGACTCTAAATCAACCTCCTTGTTAATGGAAGTGCAGAACATCATTATCCAGTGACTTGATATTCCTGGTAAAGAGCAGGAGGTCAAACCTCTTCACTGAGTTAAAACTTGCATGTAGTTGTTCCCCAGCTGG
This sequence comes from Meleagris gallopavo, assembly GCF_905368555.1. Taxonomy (NCBI): domain Eukaryota; kingdom Metazoa; phylum Chordata; class Aves; order Galliformes; family Phasianidae; genus Meleagris; species Meleagris gallopavo. The sequence goes on along the minus strand of NC_139405.1, from coordinate 5,040,120 downwards.
CATGGCAGGAGACAGCCGAGCAGTGCTGCCTGTGCCACCAGGACCAGCAGACCAGCAGCAACTCAGGGCTCCAGCAGCTGGTATCACATCCAGCCCCGGCCCTGTCCTCTGCTGCCTCTGCCCATAGAGAACTGGGGAGCAAACACAGTTCCCTGCTGGGGTAAAAGCTGAGTAACATAACAGAGAATTAAGTACAATAATGGTTTTCTTCGATGCTTTGAAGCCTGCAGGAGTATGCATTTTCAAACGTTATTTCTTTGCATTATTTAATAGCCACAAATTAGACTTCTTCAGTGAGTCTATATACAAAAAAAAAAAAAAAGCATCCTTTACTATTTCTTCTTTCTTTTGCTTGTGTAAGAAAGCCAAAATTTGAGACAGCACACCAGTCTATTCCACAGACTTCATCCACACAAACAGGCATCCAACTCTGAACAGGCATATAATCATAGAAATCCTCAGGTTGGAAACAACCTTAAAAATCATCAAGTCCAACCACAACCTAACCATACTACCCTAACTCTAACAACCTTCTCTAAATCGTGTCCCTGAGCACCACATCCAAATGGTTTTTTAACACATTCAGGGATGGTGACCCAACCACCTCCCTGGGGAGCCTATTCCAGGGCTTAACAACCCTTTCTGCAAAGAAGTTTTTCCTGATGTCCAACCTAAAACTCCCTTGGCACAACTTAAGGCCATTTCCCCTTGTCCTGTCACCAATGAGAAGAGACCAGCCCCGCTCTTGCTGCAATCAGTTTTCAGATATTTGAAGAGGGCAATAAGGTCTCCCCTCGGCCTCCTTTTCCCCACCCTAAACAGCCCCAGTTCCTTCCGTCTCTCCTTGCAGGGCATGTTCTACAAGCCCTGTTGCCCTTCTTTGGACCCGCTCCAGCACCTCAATGTCCTTTCTCTATTGAGGTACCCAAAAGTGAACACAGTACTCGAGGTGAGGCCTCACCAATGCTGAGTACATGGCAGGATGACTTCCCAGGTCCTGCTCACCACAGCATTCCTGATATAAGCCAGGATGCCATCGGCCTTCTTGGCCACCTGGGCACACTGCTGGCTCATATTCAGCTGACTGTCCATCAGTAAAATGCAAGTCCAGGGAAGCACATGGCTGCATCTTTTCATTTAAATTCTACTAGAGGTAACCAGGTGCAAGTAGGAGAATCTGCCAGTGCTAGTGCTCAGTACTGAACTGGCATTGGAACATACATTTTGTTTTGACGTCCACTTCACACAACTCTAAAATTAAGATAAACCACACCACATTCCTTTGGTGAATACACGTAAAATAATAAAACCAAGTTTCTGGAGAGAGGCCTTTTTGTACCACATTTTTGAGAATTACAACAACAATGAAATAAGCGTGAACCATTCAAACCCGTTTAGGATTTCAACACTCAATCTTGAACCCGTTCCTTTTTGAATTGCTAACAAACCTTACATCGAGGCAGCGTCACACTGGCAAGGTAAGGCAGCAAAGCTTAATAAGGTTAACAAAACTGGAGCAGTGGCTCTCACAGTGCAAGCACTGCCATTACCAAGCCCGGTGATGAACGACGCAATTTTCTTCTCAGGCACTACTATCACAGCATTCCCACCACTTACCAAGAATCATACTGTCAATTTTCAGCTGAATGAACTAAAATCAACTTGATAACCATCAACTGATTTGTTAGACAGCATAGAAAGAATGTTTACAACATTTTTTTTTTTTAAAGCCTTATGCATTTATAGTGGCTCTGAAATGATACTGTAGAGTACTATTGTTATAATTACGAGGCAATTTCATAACAAGCAAGGAAACATACAGCTTTCTTACCAGGATAAAAAAAAAAAATCATAGAAGAATACAGTAGGCCACCAGAATTAAACTCACATAAATCTCATAATTGAGTATCCTCCGCTGTATATTAAATCAGAATCAATACTGTACAGTTGAAACAGGGTTTTAAAGAAAGTATTTTGAGCACATTCAGAAAAGTGCACATGGAAATGATGACAAGGTTATAAGGTTGACAAATGCTAGTTTATAAAGTTCAGAAATGAAAGATTGTTTCTGCACAATGAACACAAAGCCATTCAAAAACATCATTGTACAAGATGTTGGGAGACACCAGAAATTTAGTTAAGTTCTTTCCCTTATTTTTAGGGAATATTTGCGATCACGAATTTCAGTGCTGACAAAAAGCCCGAAGCACTTTGCCGAACCACTGAATGAATGACCAGGGATAGAAATACCTTTTGCTTTATAACCGTGCCCACATCCCAGCTGGGCCCACTTGAAGCAGTGAGTCCCAGCTCAGTTCTGTACCAATTGCTCCCTGCCCTTCTGGCAGCATTTCTGCCAGATGCAATTGGCTTTGAGGACGCTGTGTGAGCTCAGGCGTTCACACGATGGGAACGTGTGGCACTTGGAAACCACGCTGAAGAGAGAGGGATGAATCCAGCAAGGCATGCACAAGAAAAACAACTGGCACTAGGGGAGAGCTAAATTCATGTCTGTTGGCTTTCTGTACAGCTCGGTATTTATGCAGAGATACCAGCACGTCTTTGAAGACATCCTCCCTTCGATTTACTCCCCCATCATTTGGTCTTCCCCTTGAACTAATCTGACCAATGTCTCATAAAAAGAAACTGTATTTCCTACTGTGGAAATAATCCAAACAAAACAGTCTTTCACTGCAGAACACTTAGACTGGTAGTTATTGAATGCTTTTATATTATACTGTTAGTGATCCTCTGTGCACAAGCAACAGTTTTTAATAGAATCATTCAGAAACATCCTCACATCCTGTCCATTCTTTTCCAGTAGTAAAGAATATGAATGACAATTACAACACTTAAGGCCAACTACGGTTAATGCTTTTTGAATACTTAATAACATGTTTATTTTCCTGATTTTCTAGACAGCTAGTATCTTCACAGCATGTATATTTTTGAGCCAAACTTTTTATATATATAGATAGATATAAAATATAGATTATATCTCAAGAATAGGCCAGAAAAGCCAATCTTGTTATAAACTGGGGAAAAAAAAAAAAATTATATATATTATATATATATTTCAATATAACAGAGAACCTATTAAACAGAAAACTTGCCAGAATTGGAAAGTTAAAACTGTTTTCAATATTGGTCTATCAATCTCTAACCTCCCAGTATAAACTCTTTCGTTTTATTGTTTTTCTTCCCCCTCCAGCCAACAAGAACAGCACAGTTTCTGAATACAAGGCTCGAGGGGTCTACAGAAATTCAGAGTGGTATTCAGACAATTGGAGGGGAAATCAGGGGACAGCAAACTATGCTCTGCAAACCTACCCTGCTCCACCATGTTATTTCTTTAATTTGTTCTACCTGTCTGCTCAGATTACCTAATGTGACTCTCAGACCGCAATTACACTGCTGGCCAAGCCATTGGATAAATTACTTCTGACGGAATTAGGAAATTTGTACTGTAATTGGGTGTTCCTCAGTGATGGGACACAGAGCTTTGACTGACCCCCAGCGCTGAGCCGGAAAGGAGATTTCAGGCCTGGTGGGTTTTCCATACCAGGAGAAGATTTCTGCAGCCCCTTCAAAGCTAGAAGCAAAACTCCTTCTTCACTCCATTAACTAAACTGCTTAGGGCACTCCTAGAAAATAGGCCTAACGCTGCCTAACAGCCACTGGGGATCTTTGCTGAAGGCTTCTGAAAGGAAAGAAACAATACCTGAGGGTAATGCTTGGTCCAGTTGAGGACAAGCACATCCACAGAGCTTACAGGAGGCAGAGGTTTTCCACAGCCTGGGAAGCCCAGTAGGGGCGAACGAAACCCCAGATGTGTAGGTTGCTCCGTCCAGCCCTACTGCCCAAGCACAGCCTGTCAGCTCAGGATGAGTTCTCCAACCCATTCCCATCAGAGATTATGCTGATGTCAAATTATTACGTGAAGCATACAGATCTATACTACCCATCAGCATACATGCAGGACATACTTTCACATCCAATTAGGCTGGTTTGGGATAGAAGACTGGGGACTAAAAACCCGCTTTCAAGTGCTTAGAGCCTGCAAGTGGACTCGTAAGTTTTTAGGGTGATTTGTAGCTGATCCCCCGAAGGGACAGAAACTAATGAGAAAAACAAAGTCCCTCTAATCTGTCTTTGCTTGCAATTTCTTTCCTATAATCCATGCCTTTGTTCCCTCATGGTAGGCTGTTCACCAAATTTACATTTCAGAGTCTTCCCAAACATTCCTTTCATGCTGCTACTGACACAAGATATAATCACCCTACCTGAGCCTCCCACTTATAAATAAACAAAAGGACCATCAGCTTTTTTTCCGAGGCTTTGAAAAACCTAAGTGATTAAATATTGAGAACGTTCAAATATTTAACAACACGCTCAGCACACACAGAGAAACTTGGGAATTTACTTTTCCAACAGGGAATGTCAACGATTTAAAGTCAATGGGATGGTGAAGCTACAGGTGGATTTTAGTACCTGAAATGATATTTATGAAGTCAGAAGCAGTGGTAGGAGGTGACCAAAACATTAACAGCCATAGAAGTATTAAAAAATAAGGGGGATTGAAAGACCTGCCCTGAACAGACAGTGAGGCCAATTTTAAAAGGAAAGAATCAAGAAGCTAAAATAAAACTAAACTATTTATGTTCTTGCATCTGTTCTGAAATACCAGGTTTATTTTAGGGGAAAGCCATATAAGACAACATAACATGCTCAGATATGCATGGAAGACAGAAGGAAATTCGATGTTTTGATATTAAAGCATTAGCTGCCATCACTTGAGCTAAGTATTGCTATTAACTTCCGTCATCTTATCTCACAAATTAAAAAGCTGAAATTGCAATAGTCCGCAAAAGAGCTATAAATCTGTTAATGAACAAACTTATTTTAATACACATAAATACTTGAAGAAAAAAAATCAGATCTATTCAGCTCCCAAGTACGAAGGGGAAGGACAGCCTTCCTGCTTTGGACTCCTTTCTGGGTTAGTCCCTAAATAAATACAGCCTGAAGTCCCTCAGGGGCTGTCTGAAAAAAAGGAAGATTTCCTCAAAACAAACAGTTTGTCCTTTTGTCTCTCCTGTTGTTCAGCATCACCTTCAAACCGAGAGATGAAAACCACATTTTCCTGCATAGCGGTGGTATTGCAAAGCTGTTTTTGAAATCTTTCCTGAGGTGATCCTAAGAGCAAGGGGCCTGGAGGAGGTCACCGGGACAAACCTGGGGTGAGTTTGTCAAAGACAGGAGAGAGCGTTTATGAATTTCATAACCTGATCCTTGCCAGAAGAGAAGTTCTCCCTTCTCTGCGACCACATTCGCTGCCTCAATTCACTCCTTCCACTGCATTCACTTCCTTCCCCTCAGTGCCTGATTCCCTAGCAGAGTCTGATCCCCACACACGCGGCCCCAGAGAAGTTACGAGCATAGTACAAGTTACTTCTCTTGCCCAACAGATCAGCTGTGCCCACAGGGTCCTTATAGCAGCTGAGCATCACAGCACAATAGCCGTTAGCAACAGCAGGTTACTGATGAGCACGTTTCTTGTTAAAACCAAAGTTATCTTCAAAGACGACTTACCTTACTAACAGGAACTGTTAATTGTAACATGGCAGGAAAACATACTTTCAAGGAAAAGTCTTGCCATGCTTAACATACACTCGAGGTGTATTTTGCTTTGTTTGTGAGCACAGGAAAAAAGCAGCAGGGAATCAGTGTGAGATTTATTTGCCAGGACAAACATTTAGATTCAGGAAGAGCAATAAGGGCTTCTGGGGTTGTGGCACAGCCCCGCATGAAAGCTATTAATTCTTTATAACAACTGGCATTAGTAGAAGCATTTGATTAACGGCCTAATGAATGCAGTGGTAACTTTGTTTTTCAGTCATCAAAAGGGAATTCTTATCCCAATTCCCAAACTTGAGGATACATCTAAGTTTGAATATTAGTGCAGCATCAAACGCTGTCAGACAGTACCATAAGCTTACAGGGAAAACAGAATAATAATGAGGTTTCTGTCAGTATTTCTCACAACGGTTTCAATTAAAAGTATGCAACAGCGATACCATCAAGCTCAAAATTGGTTCTGCATGACTGAAGCCAAGGCCTACTGCACCAGCCATGTTTATTCTACACCACTGAGCAGCGACCCTTGACTTTTTGGAGGCAGCCAGCCAAGAAGTGGCATTTAAACAGAGTTTGCAATCCAGCCAGCTTCCAGAATTCCCTGGAAAGGAATGAACTCTGGGTTCTGCAGAACCAGTTTAATCTCATGAAGCTCTGTTTGATCATATTCAGCATGTGCAGCCCTTTATTCTGCTCAAGACCGTTTTGTGAGTTCCTGATCTAGCAACACACACAGGAAGAAGTCTTGTAACGTTGGCAGCAAGAAGCAAAAACAAAAGAACAGTGTACTCCCATCCAGCATCTCAACAGCTTGCCACCTCTTGTCCTCCTGTCCATCACCAGTTTACTCCTAGGTGCAAACATCGCATGCCCAGGATCCCTTTTTATCACACTAATAGTGTGATTTGGGAACCAAAAGACAGATTTCCAGCCAGCACAAGCCCAGCAAACTTGACGTACAGCCCTTCCACCAGAGAATATCATCGTAACAACTCAGCCCAAATCAGAGGGCTCCAGTCAAGATCTGGCAAGTTGTGTCCCAGGCTTGGAACTTAAGTGCTCCAGTACAGATGAAATTAACACCCAGCACTGAAAACGTCTATAAAAATGCATGCACATCACACATCCTGCCAAGTTTACCAAACCCAAAGAGAAACTGTCACTTCCCAAGGCCACCAGAAACTAAAATGTTTCATCTTGAAACATCTCAGGTTTTTGTTACTATCTGAAATTAGATTTCTGCCAGAAATACACCTGTTCTGGGAGTAGCAAAAATACTTAGTATTTTAAGATCAGAAACAAGAGGAGCCTACGCTTTCTAAAAAACCACTGCAAACCAGCGGAAACGTGCTGATTCTCATACATATAGGGAAAAGAACTTCGCTTCTGGATTGCATGTTTTTTTTTTGTCCTATGCCTATGCAATTCACACACTGAACAAAGAAATCACATGCTTGCGCTTCATTAGAAATCAACAATTGAATTCATTGGGAGCATCTCTAAAAACAAGGCAGTTTCTAATGTCATGACTTCATTTTTTTTAAGCCCTTTTATCTTGAAAATCATCTAGGCTTGGAAAACTCACTAGAATATTCTAGCACATAAAAACTTTGCACATATAGAAATAAGTACCTAACCCTAATTTTAAATTAAGTAGCTACAGTTATCAATATGCTTAAAACCTTCATTAATGTATTAAAGTATTAGGTCCAGATCCATGCAAGCCTGTCTCATCCACAAACATATCATGATGATGTCAGAACATATAAGAATAGACTCATATGCATGTAGGTATGTGCTTGGGTGCCTGCCTGAATACATGTGCTTGTTCTTCATCTCACAAATATATACTTATTATGAAGACACAAAACAGCTACTTCCAAGTAGCCTGGTTGCATATGACTGAGTAAACATAACGCAAGAAGTTCACAGTAAAGAGTTTCCCTTTAAAAATCTGTGGAAACAGCAATAAACATCAGGCTGCCAGGATTTCCAAGACATCAGCTGCCCAGGAGCTAGAAAGATTTAACCATTGCAGGCAAAACCTGCCCTCCCTGGGCTCTGCAGAGAGATGCTACACCTCACTTCAAATGCAAGTCTGCCTGCATTTGGAATCATAATTCCTCACTCTTGATGAGATAAATGACTAAGAAGGCTCCTGGACAGGGAGCTTTTAACGTGGTTGAGAATCCTGTCAAAGCAGGACCATGCAAAGATCTAGAGGTACTACATCCAAAAACGCCAGCAGGACCTTTCTTCCCTCCTTCATAGGACACTCAGTGAAATGTGGGCAGCTGCTGTGCTTTGCCCAAGGCTTGGGGCTGAACAAGCCTGGTGGGACCCAGTTCACAGCTGCAAAAATGCCTTGGGTTCTACTGAGCCTGCAGGGATCTCTCTCAAGAGCACAACTTACCCAAACTTGAATCATCACCACACTCAATGTTTATTACTTTAAATCACTCCACTGTGCTTGGCATGACATCAGAAGAGATCGTGACTACAACTGCTTTCTTATTCGTTCCCATCCCCTGCCCATCCCAAATTGCTATAGCCAGTGGATTGGCAGCTCACTTGGTCTTGCAATATAAGAAGTTTTAGACATTTTTTTCTCAAATTAGAGAAAATCCTTACCACAAAAACATCAGTAGAACTTTCACCACCAGCCCCTGAATTTCACCAGGACTGGTCACAGTACGGCAGCAGAGTTTTGATAGCACTGGGCACAAATGCAGAGCACACAGGCAAAGCAAGCCCAGCAACCAGGCTCATGATGTGGTTGATTGGATGGGTTAATGTTGCTCAAGCATCTGTTGGCAGAAATGACACTCTCCCATCAGCTTTAAAATGGAAATATCCACTTCAGGGATGCTACTGGCAGTATTTTAGTACTTTTTGTGTATTTCAAAACAGATCAATTTATTCTATTACAGTTGATCCAGATTTTTTTCCAAGGTACATAAGCAAAAATAAATCTTTTCCTGTGAACACATCACAGTAGTTCTTAGGCAGTACTAGAACAATTGTTACCACAATACTGACAGTGAGTATAAATCTTTTTTTACATTATAATTCACCTTATTAAAAAAAAATACACAGGTATCTCCAAAGCAGACAGGGCTATTCCTGCTCACCTTGCTGCTGTCTGGTTTATATCGTCATCCCCATCTGCTTTCTGTTTCCATGAAATAAAGCAGCTGTCTCCCACGAAGTTTAAATCTTCTTAGCCAAAATACAGAAGCCAATCAGGTCTACCCCTTCTATCTCCCCTCCCGGGTCCCTTGATGATAATAGTTTCAGATGAAGCCCGTACATATAAAATGCCAGATGCTACTCTCAATTACTTGTGGTTACCTGACAGCAATTGAGTTTGCTCACGTTTATTCTACATCTTGAAGTCATCCATGCCCTCTCCCCCTGGGCACACTTTATTTGAGCAATTTTGTCTAATATTTATCTGCGGAAGGGAGATGGAAAGAAGAAGTGTGCAGGCCTCTTTGGAGATTTCTAGCGCAGGCTTTGAAGATATTATTTCTGATCTTCTCTTATTGTTCTATCTTGTTACGCTCGTCACATCTTATTCAATAAGGTCAGACCGCCTTCATCTAGGAGGCAAAGCCGTGTGCTGCTAAACAATACAGCTGCTCTCATTAGAGGAAAAAAAAGGAAAAGTAGGATTTGCCCAACTTCGGCTCAGAACAGACAGCGAGATCACAGCAGTTCTCCTGCAAAGTGTGGGACATCTGTGACTCCTCTCCAACTGATGCATGACAAATGTTGTACATCAAGGTTACTGCCAAGTCAACCTGCTATTAAAGGTCATGTCTTTCCCACTACAGTTTCTAAATTATTTCAGAAAGTTTTTAAATGGTTTCATACATGATAAAACGTGTAGGAAAAAATGTACACAATCATTTTCAAGGGCTAAATCTAAGTATGAGAGCTCTACATGCCAAATTCCATGTAACACTTGAGATAAATTAAGGAACCAAAAAAAAAATAGCAAATGCCACATTTTCCCCACGCATGTCAACTACAATTGCTCCAATTTGCCCCAGGTGTCTCATAAATTGCCCTATAACATCCTCCTGACCACTGATACACAGTAATTTCATCAAACTAGCATATAAATCCAATAGCCGCCAGAGGTTTCCAGTATTAATGACAAGGCATTTGTTTCCAGGCACACAGGGTATTAACTTTTAGCATTAATGGTGCAACAGGAGTGACAGCTGAGTCTAGGATAAGCTCCCATCCCTAAAAACTCTCCATTCCCTTTACAGCTTTAAAGAAAGCCACCATGCTCCAAGGGATAAGGAAAGCTTTTTGCCTGCGGAGTTAAGTCCTCCACAGACAGCCATCAAGAGCAACCAGCAGACCCAAAATGCTGCCGAGTCCAAGACAGGCTTCTCTTTTACTTTTTGTTCCATTTGGGGTTAAAACTGAACTTTTTCCCACACCCTACCCTCACTGTTAAGCCACTTTTCAGGGAAGTGTGCTGTACAGGTGATGCATTCCCAAATCCCAGGCAGCACAGGCCTGCCAGCTGATCCAACCAAGGTGCCAGCTGCATGCAATGACAAATGCAAGTATCACCATTTGGAGAAGGCAGAAAACAGTGCATTTGTGGGATGCTCTGTATCGACACAGAACCAAAGGGCTGACATACACTTGTGCTGCGAGCAGAAAGGATCCTCCCTGCTATAAATTCAAGAAGATCGGATTGCAGACGTTCTCTCAGTGTGTAGAAAGCAATCAAAAAAAAAAAACAACATTAAACCAAAATAAAAATGAAGTCTCGATAACCATCCCCTACAGTACATGTGAATCTAAGCATTTATGCAGACCCCAGCAATATCTTTCATAATTAATTTAGTGTAGAATGCTCCAGAAGCAGAAAGGCACAATCTGTCTTTCTGCTCGCTCTCTTTGGAGATGTTTCCTGGGTGAAAACATAGGCTGCAAATGCAAACTTGAGCCCACAGGTGATCCAGCCATGCTTAGTAGCGCTCACAGCCCAGCAAACCCATTGAGGTAAGCAGCACATTGCTCGCCTTCCTACCTGCCATCTCCTGTGCTCTACGACTGCTTTTCCACACCCAATTGGCCCCTTTTTTTTGGAATCCCCAACCCAACACCTCCCTCTCCTCACCCCCCAGAGCAGATTGTAGCGGTTAATCTTCTTGCAGAACCGCATCATCTCACCGGTGTAATAGCAACATTTCTTCCAGCCAGAATCATGATGTGATGGCTTCATTTCCTGTTCACTGAAAGCTGGTTTTCACAGGTTCAGAGCACATGATCTAACTGGAAATTTTAATGAAAATACCACATTTTGTTGGAGCTGAAGTACTTCATAGAGATTTTTCTTCTGTCCCTGAACTAGCTTTCAGGGTTAGATTTTAAGTATTTAAGCCAATAGGTCAGTGGCTAAGAAGATGGAAGGGCTGGACTCAATTCTATACATTGTCTCATTTCACAACTTGTGATGAGAAAACTTGCCCTGCTTGACACAGATCAGAGACTTGAATTTATACTTCCATCTCAGTAATGTAACTGTCTGTAGGGCTTATATATCCTTCTGCTCAAAGAGCCTTCCATAGCTGGTTAGACAAAAAAAAAAAAAAAAAAGAGATTGGGAAAGTTGAAGAGCTGCTGTAAGAAATTCCCATCTCACCAGGCTTTGAGGAGCACCCAGGACTGGAGGTGCATTGCTCTGCAGCCAGGAGGGCCGCACTGCTATCACACACGACCTCCCGCATGATGCAGCTCACAGTGCTTCTCCCTACCAAGCTTCTGTCTAGCCCAGCCACTTCAGCTGCAACTGCACATAAGACACTATTTAAACTCTTGCAATGATGGACAGTTTAGCCACAGCCACCAGCAACTTGTTCCAAGGACTAATTACCCTCACTTAAAAATGTCTTGCATTTTGTGTTTGATCTTTGCTGACTTCAACTCAGCCACTGGATCCTGTTTTTTTGCCTGCTACTTTAAAGAGTCCTTCGCTCCAGACATCTTATCCCTCAGTGGGTACTTACAGACCATGATTAAATAGCCACTTAACCTTCTCTTCAGTAAGGTGAGTTCTCGGAGAGCAGATGGTGCTGAGCACCTCTAAAAATTAGCACCACAGCTATTTATGTCTGAATTACCAGCCGAGCTTTTTGGAAGACTGGTTATGAAGAGCTGCTGGCACCTGCCTCCCCATTGAGGGAAATTACAGGTGCTCAGCATGGTCCAGCATTTATTTTGCCTTTAGGAACTGGAGTATGAAAAGAGCACAGTCTCCCACACTAGCTCACCCTAACCAAACACAGCAAGAAACAACTTCTACCATAGGATATACATACTGAATAGGACTAAGTATCTGAGGACTGAGATAGTTTAACCAACACTGCCGACTGCAGAGCTAACATCCACCACATCAATAGCCAACCTGACCTCTACTCACCAGAGACATTTTTACAGCAGCAGATGCTAGGGGAAGGTTCTTCCTGGCCAGAGAAAACCCACAGCTTTCAACCTCTTCAGACTTCTGGGGTCTCTTCAGCCCAACCTGCTCCCTTTGGAGAGCAACCAGAAGAAGCATCCCTCACCAGTGAGGGCCCTTCACCACAAAGGCACTGCTCCCCAGCTCCCCAAAAATGCATGCCAGACCATAGTGGGTACATCACTTTTGTAAGCTCAGTAGCGAGGTGATTATGATACCTATATCTTAAGCCAAGACAGTTTAGCAGCAAGTTTGAACTGCTGTAATTCTTCCATAAAATAGGCTGTCAAGTGTATGTGCATTCTTACAAATCTCCAAGTTCCTCTGCTACCTTTGCTAGCCTTTGTGCACTATGCAACTGGAGGTACTCACAGTCGAGACTTCAAAAGCTCCAGAGTAAGTAGATGGCTCTGAGGAAAACCTTTTCATTTATGCAATATACAGATGGCTTTCTTACTAGGTAGTCAAGAAAATAGCATGAATTCCTAGGCATGCTGCGAACAGTATCTGGAAAGCCAGGTACCAGAATAGGGCCCTATTGTTCTCATAATTAAGAAAGATCTTCAAATAAATTGAATTTCAGTCCGCAGTCATAACCCAAAGGAAGCAATGAAAGGAGAAAGACGGCTGTAGCTTCCACCCCCAATGAGAGACACACAGCATGCATACAAGTGCATATACACAAGGAGGACAAATGAAACCAGGAGACCAAGGCAGAAACTGCAACTGAGAAGGCAGGCTACAAGCTGGTGGAATCTCTCCAGACTGCCTGCCAGTAAACAGCTGAAACCAAAGCAAAGGAGTATAGTTGCCTCCTCGTCAATCCTGACATCAGCGTTTTTCTAACTATGATGACAATTACTTCTTTCAACACTCCTTAATAACAATGCATTTACTGATCCCTTTGTGAACATGTGGGGCTGCCATTAGCTTCACATCCCTAAGGCAAAATTGGTAGGTTGTGGATAAGATGTGACTACTGAATGCAAACTGGATTTCTGAACAACCTGGATTTTTCCAGAGGTCACCTGTCACTTTTTTCAAATGTAGGAACAATTGCAACACAACTGAAAAATTATTAATTCTTTCCTTTCGAGCAGTTTAGGATGTACTTTTCATACATATGAAGATAAAGAATACAAAATAATTCAATTATTGTCCCAGGCATCAGGTTGCACAGTTTGGGCAAGTCCCTTAGCATACTTCTGTTAATTTTCCAACTTCTCCTTTATGTTTTATATTCACCTTCTTTAAAATACCAGCAAGACTTCGGAAAGAGAAGACTCTTCACATGACATCAAGTCCTGTGGATTCACTTTCTGATGCTTTCTACCCATCCTTCTGATCCATATCAAAGTTAAAGGAAGCAAACCACTTTGAATAAAAATTAACATCACCTTCTTAAGGTATGGCCCCAAACCATGATCTGCTTTTTATCCCCCCCACCTTTCCCTTCTAAAATAGAGTTTAGCTCTTGTGAGAAGGTATTTTCTAAATACAAACCCAGAGATTAGACTGCACAGAGGAATAGTTTGCTTTTCCCAAATAACTTCACCCAATGGAAAAGCAAAGTTAGCTTTAGAGACTGTAGAAGCTCCTGCTTCCAAGACCCTGCAAAGGTGTGCAACCAGAGAAGCCACTTGTTCACCAAGGAGCTGCCCCCAGTTGGACACAGAGGTAAAGGATGAGGTGCATGAAGCATCCAAGTGATAAAGAAGAGGAATAAGATGCAGAGAAGACTATATATTGAACTGTTTTTCACAGAATCATACAACCTCAAGATTGGAAAAGACCTATAAAATCATCTAGTCCAAAATCACTGTTTCAATCACTGTTATCTCAGTGAGGAAGACTGCACACAGCAGAATGAAGACTGAATAGGAAAATGTGAATTTCAGCTAAAAAAAAAAAATCATGGAATCCTTAGAGTTGGAAAGGACCTCTGAAGACCATCTAGTCCAACTCCCCAGCAACGAACAGGGACACCACAGCTACATCAGGTTGCCCAGGGCCTGATCCAGCCTTGCCTTGAAAGTCTCCAGGGATGGAGCATCAACCACAACACTGGGCAACCTGTTCCAGTGCCTCATCACCCTCAAAATCCTTTGATATGGACAAATGTTGCAAGTCTGCTTCTCAGACCAGTATAAGTGAGGATCTAGAATGAATTGTGATCTCATTTACAATTATTATGTTCTCTGTTCTATCAAGCCTCAGACCACGTATGTAGATCCTTAGTGAACAACTGCTAGGATAGTTGGAAAAATAATAAAAATGCTAGCTGGCTCAACTTCTCTCTCAATGGATCGTATCTCTGTCACCAGTTTCTCGGAATTAATAAGTACGGTCAAGAAAAGCGCTCAGTCCTTGCAGCCAAACAGTCCCCTGCAGGTCGTACAAGAGAATCCTCAGGGTTAAAAGGTTAAGAAGTTTCTGTGGGATTTCAGGAACAAATCACTGCAAGTCAGCCTGTGCTCATAACCCAAGAAATCTTTAAAACCCCTTCAGAAAGTGATTTCCTGTTCTCTACAAACTCCTGCATAGCTCCAGTGCAGTGTCACCTCCCAGGCATCTGACTGAAATTGTTTGCCATAGAGGTAGGTCTGATAATTAGCAACACCTTGCATCTTTAACAACCAAACTAACATCGCATTGTTTGGAAAAAAGCTTTCAATAAAGCTCACAGTTTCTCTGTATCTCTCATAAGACGTAGAATAATAATGCCAAGTTACAAATCCCTTATGAGAGCAGCCAAGTGATGCTGTGCAGCAGTATCCAATTTCAGCTTTAGTCTCATGATGAACTCCCACAGTGAAGAACACTCTTTCCTGAGTAGGTGGCTGAGAGGGAGAAGTAAATGGTCAAATATTACCCCAAATAAGTAAGAAACGTTGAATTGTTTCTATTAAAGAAAAAGCCAGTTCTCTCACCTTGGACACCTACTCGTGTTGAAGTCAACAGCAAAATTCTCATCGACTTCAGCAAGAACAAAGTCACGGTCCTTCTGTGCCGCTGACAGGGCAGTGGCATGGTCATAGGTCTTGAATTTAAAGAAGAAAGAAATCGATAGAAACAGCCTACAGCTGTCTGGTTACACCTTCCCAGCTACTTACAGACTCGCCTAAGGGACTTCCACTGGCTCTTACTTTTTGGACAACAGGTTGATAAGAGGGTATATGATATATTAGGCTTCAGCTGGATCCCAGAGGGTTCTAGCTGCAGCATCATCAATATAAAAGCAACTTGCCAGTACCTGGTGCCATGCTGATGAGCTTGTTCCTTGTCTATTATATCTGACCTACTGTGAATCCAGCACAACATAAGGCTTTGTTATGGAGCAGCTAATGTCAGTGGTGGAGCTTACACCATGTTTTTACAGATCAGGGAAATCTAACACGAGCGCCTCTCACATTGCACAGTAAAAAGTGCAAGAAAGATGACTACAGTGATTTTGGTATCTGTTTCCATTGTGCAAAACTGAGCACAAAAAAGACCAAGGCCATCTGCAAGTTCAGTCATACCAAAAAAATGCAAGTTTTCTCAATATCTATACATATGAATGCAGCATATGCATATACAGCTTTCAAACAGGTTCTACAGAGGGTAGGTTAAGATCCCCATTCCTACAAATGATATATACATATTACATATATGTGCCCATGCATAATGCAGACACACAGTACCTTGCAAAGAACTGAATTTAATTAATAGGAATTTCTTCCACTTGCAAACAATTCCTGTTTCCTCTCTATGTTAGTGTTACCTTTGACTCGCATTAGAAGGAAATACAAAAATCAACAGCAGAAGAACATTGACTGCGATCTGGAGAAACAAATGAATCTTTTGCATTACCAGCATTGACTATGGCTGGCTTAAATATATATTTTTTTTAAAACTACTTCACAAATGAGCACTTAAGTGGGCTTTCACTGAACTTCAGCATAAAGCACACGTTTGGCAAATGTTGCATGGGGATTTTAATTAAAGCCATGGGTCCAATAAGCTGCATTATTTCTACTACTTTTCCCCTCTGTATTTGTCAGCTCTCTCTCTCCCTGGCTGCAAGTGAAGAGGCAGATTTGTCTGAAGCTTCAGCCAAAGCCAAAAATCAAAGCCAGTTCCATTTCCTGGGATGGCTGTGAACACAGTTTGCAGCGAGGAAATACACCCACACGCATTATGGGTGACCTTGGAGCATCAGTTCATTGACTACGCTTCTGGCAGCTGAACGTTGGATCATCAAAAATCCTCCTGAACATGGAAACACACACAGCGCTGGCAGAGAGACAGAGAGCCAATACACTGAGAAAAGCAAGTTTCAGAGTGAGGGGAAAAAAAAGCCCATGCATACAGTAAAAAAGAAGCCAACGGCCTTCCACTCAGCTTCGGAAACTGTCAGAAGCAGTATAACATTTACCTGCTGAATTTTTCTTGTCTGAGAAAACTTTCAACATAAGCACTGGAAACATAAACACAGTTATACAACACATGGCAGCTGACAGAGGGCAATTTTGTAGAAACATTATCTGATCTGAAGAATTGTTGCCAAAAGGTTTCTTTTTCCTCTTTTAGTGTTAAAATATGACAATACTAAAACATGTTTAGTAACAAACAAAGTGTTTTCAAACATTCAGAAGACATTATCCCCTAGACAACTCATGATGGATTAATAGAGAAGCAAAACTTACATGACTTTGAATAGACTGGCTGGAAAAGCTATCCACGTTAAAAGGAACACTCTGAATTTTAAACAACTTACAAAGGTGACTTGGGAAAATCTGTCATGTTGGGATGCGCTAAACCCAATCTTTTCACTGATTAGAAACAACACACTGCTTTATTTTACAAATCTATTAATTAAATTTTAATCATTCAAGCAGCACTGTTTGCATTTTTGTCAAGAAATTATAACACACTGCCCAAAACTTAAGAAATTCCATTACTTGCAATAACCAACATCCAACTTTCAATCAAACACCGTCTACAGAAGAACGATGAGGCAAATTACGCAATGGCAATTAATGATCAATCCTTGTCATTTCAGGGTACTATTTGAAATAAGCAAAAGGAAAATGGATTAATGCGCTAAAATAAAGACTCTTTGTTCGTCTGAATAAAACGTTTGTAGCTCTGGTCTGAGAGGTTACTTTCATTTGGAGCCAGTTTGACTTGCCACTCATCTTCCTTTGGGAATCATTCAGTTTCAAGTGCATTAAGAGATGATTTATTTGCATAAGCCAACAGAAGGTTATTCTTTTCTCAAAAAGAAAAAAAAAACAACTAGAAAAAAGACTAGAACGACATTGCTGTACAAATTAAAGAAAATGTTGTCAACTTCGGAAAATTCTCATAGGTCATTAGCGGAATCATGCCGTGTATCACAAAGTGATAGTGCCAAAGTGGCATATGTTATATTTTAAGCATAGTTGAGTTTTGCACCATCTCTCCAGCTACTAATAAACTAATTTAAGAAAATTTGATCTTAATAAGTACGGTGTTTCAAAACAAAGCAGAAATTACTATCCTTCAGTTTTTTTTTTTTTTTATAGATATTTAGGAAATGAGTAACATCCCTACAAGTGTATTTTGTCATCTTATACATTCATTTTGTCATCTGCCTTGAAAGAAGAGAAGGGAACCTGCAGGTGCTCTAAGAAATTACCATGTTCTCTACTTCTAGGGCCGGATTGCATCACGGCAAGGCACAAAGGCAGTTGTCACAAATCCACTGTCGCCATACCTCCCGTCTGTGGATGTCACTATTGCACTTTGCAATTACAGATATTAGGGTGGCATTGTGTCCTCTGCAAGGGAGCATCCACAGCAGCAGTCCCACGTGCTCTGCTCCTCCTTTACAGAACCAGGCACTTCCACTAGTGCTGGCTGCAGGAGCATTGTTAAGACAGAATGGAACCATTGGTATTTACTCCATGGTAAAGAAGCTTGCAAATTGATTTAACAAAGAGGCCAGACCACGGCCTTCTACCCTGCTCCTCTCCCTATCCTCCCCATCCCATAACATCGCTTCTTATGAATGTTTTCACGAGTATCAATTCCATTTATCTCATCCCTCCAGCTTACAATCACATGTAGCAGTGTGTCAAGACAAACCGTCTGGCCAGAGCATCACTGACAATTAGCTTCACTGGGTTGCTTTCCATTCCCCTACTGCAATCCCACACAGTTCTCAACAAAAAACAACCAAGAACATACCCCACAGCCAACCCTTACCAAGCAAGCCCTTGACAGCCTCAGAGAAAGGCAGCATCCCAAGCAGCACATCCAACCCAAAGCCTTGGCAGAGCCATGTGCTACAGAGCACTCTCATGTTCAGAGCAAAACCAACAACACTCCTAAATCACCACAAGCACA
Organism: Meleagris gallopavo; assembly: GCF_905368555.1. Taxonomy (NCBI): domain Eukaryota; kingdom Metazoa; phylum Chordata; class Aves; order Galliformes; family Phasianidae; genus Meleagris; species Meleagris gallopavo. The sequence goes on along the minus strand of NC_139405.1, from coordinate 5,021,621 downwards.
CCTTTCCAGCTGACATGCCTCTGCTGAATAGCAGAAATAGTAAATGCAGTTCATTGCAATCCCTCCTTTTCCATCTGAAGAGCTGCCATTATCTTGTTAGATGCTAAGATCAGCTTCCTGAACTCTGCTGGGAAGCTTAAAATGGTAGCGCACACAGCACTGTGCCAGACAGCACTGTAGGGGATCACCTTCAGTAATCTCTCTTATCCCAGTTCTAAAAGTGCTGGCAATCCTTTTTTACTTGGCCTTACCGGCAGACTACCTCTGCTTTCCCAGTAAACTCAAGGGAAGGAGATCCTCCTTTCAGATACGGATTTCTGTACACACAGAGCTAAAAGTAACGCTGCCCACTTTTAGGTCACTGACTAAAGAGGTACCACTGCTGTTGTTTCATAAGACCAGTCACCCACTTACTCACATAGTGCTGTTTTCCATGCTAGAAAACAAAGCTCATCCTCCCCCGCATGCCCCCTTTCTCACCCTGCCACAATACAACTAAAAACCTGGAAGACCACAGGGTGCAGGTAAGAGCTTAGCTTAGAACTTCTTAAAGTACTTAACTCCTTTACATAAAATAAATGAAGGAGTGGGCAAATGAGAGTACTGAAGTTCCATTTCCCACCTCTTAACTCATCCAGTACACAAGCCAAAGCAATTATGGAGAGACATATGCTGATTGCAATAAAACAATTACTTACATTCTGTGCCTATTTTAAATATTAAGCGCTAGCAGCATGTTGTTCAGAAATTTAAGTCCCCAAGTTTTAGTTGCAGAATGTGTGAAAAAAGCACCACATATGGAAGAAAGTCAAAACCAAACATTTCTTTGTTTGTATGCTGAATACCTATAATATTATGTAATTGAAAAGCTATGATTTAGAATGAGTTGAACACTGCAAGCAATTCCCGAGTAAAATTTGGCATCATGAATGACCATTTATAAGCTAAAGTCTGATTGTACACTAAAATATGCAGATCCCTAACAGCTTATCTTTAAAGATAATATACTGCACACAAACACAAGTGCTGGATCTAATTTATCAAGATCTGTGGTTATGAACACATGGTCACCAAGAATCCAGCATGAATGCTAAGTTACAGTCCAATGCAGTTCCAGCTGGCTAAGATATAAACATTTCTTCCCCAAACTGCCATCGCTAGTGAAATCAATACAGAAAATCTGATCATACCTACAGCAAATGCTAGTTGTATATTTTCCTCTTGCCTACAGTAAAACAAGGAAACACAACCAAAAGCACACAGCCCACTAGTCATCTTTCATCTTTACTCTCTCAGCTAGGGGGACAACTTGTGCAATACCAAACAGGTGGTGGACCAAGCACACAGCAAGTCTGAAGATCACATCTGTGGCTGAATTTGGCCTCACTCTGATGTCAGCATCTAGCATAGCACGTCTGCATGGAAATCAGAGATGTGGAAAACTCGTAACAGGAACTCAAGTAAAAGCAGAATGCGGTGCTGTAGCACCAGATTAAAGTTCAGGCAGTAACGAAAGCCTCATTTATGAATACACCTGACTAATACAGCACTGTGTCTCGTGTAAAAAAACCAATTTGCACATTTAGGCCTGCATTAAAGCAAAATTCAAAAGCGGTACAAAGGCATACTACTCAGTAAAAGGAGTCTAACATCAACCTTAGAAACACAGAATGGCTTAGGATGGAAGGGACCTTAAAGATCACCCAGTTCCAACCTTCTGCTGTAGGCTGGCTGCCCCCCACCAGCTCAGGCTGCCCAGGGTGCATCCAACCTGGCCTTGGGCACCTCCAGAGATGGGATACCCACAACTTCTTCAGGCAGCCTGAGCCAGGACTTCGCTGCCCTCTGAGTGAAGCATTCTGCCTAACATCTAACCTAAATCTCCCATTCTAGTTTAAAGCCATTCCCACTTGTCCCTTTCAGCATATGTAAAGAGTCTCTCCCCTTTCTACTTAAAAGCTCCCTTCACATACTGAAAGGCCACAATGAAGTTTCCCTGGAGCCTTCCCTTCTCTGTGCTAAACAAGCCCGACTTCCCTAACCTTTCTTCATAAGCAGCAGTCTTTGTGGTCTTCCTTTGGACCCACTCCAACAACTCCATATCTTTCTTGTGCTGGGGGCCCCAGGCTTAAATGCAGAACCCCAAACGGGGCCTGGCAAGAGCAGAACAGAGGGAGATAATCCCCACCCTCTCCCTGCTGCCACCCCTCTTTTGATGCAGCCCAGGATACAGCTGCCCTTTCAGGCTGCAAGCACACACTGCTGGCTCACATCCAGCTTTTCATTGACCGGGACCCCTATGTCCTCTACAGGGCTACTCTCAAGGATTTTTTCTCTCAGTCTGTACTTGAGTCTGGAATTGCCCTGACATAGGTGCAATACCTTGCACTTGGCCTTGTTGAACCCCCTTAGGTTCACATTTTCAAGATTGTCTCATTGGATGGCGTTCCTTCCTTCTTTGAATGAACTGCACCACTCAGCTTGCTATCATCAGCAAACTTGCTGAAGGTGCACTTGATCCCTCCAATGCAGCAAACTTGCTGAAGGTGCACTTGATCCCTCCAATGTCACTGATAAAGATGCTGAAAGGCATCCCAAGACAGACCCCTGGGGGCACTACTCATTGCCAGCCTCCACCTGGACATAGAGACATTGACCTCAACTCTCTGGCTGAGATCACCCAACTCATTCTTTATCCACCAAATAGTCCAGTCTTCAAATCCATCTCTCTCCAATGTAGAGATAAGACATAGTACGGGACTAATCTTCTATTAAGATAATTCTCTTTAAGAAAAGCAATGACTTACCAGCTTACAGTTAAGGTTTCTCACTTTATTGGTATCATTGTTATTAAGTTCCAGCACACTGGGCATGAAGACAATCACAGCAACACGAGCCTGGTCACCATGTCTGATCTTTAGTAGTAAACTTTCAGCTACTTCAATAGGGTTGGGTTCAGTTACTGTTGTTGTGCTTTATTTATTTTTAGTTGTTTTTCTGAAGAGAATTTCATTTTTAGAAAAGTATCAAGGTACTACTGTAAGGTATCCAAACCAATAACTATCAGCTACTACTAACTCGAGAACCCTTAGTGCCTGTAGAACCAATTAATCTATGCTTCACACTTTTAAAAGAAACACGCATGAAATAGTGTCTAACCCAAATTTAACAAATCAAAGTTAAATATTTATAAACAAGACACATGGGAAGCACAGGAAATCCTTTCAGAAGGTACACTCCAATATGATTGACTATTCACGTACAGAGTATGACATATGATGGAAATGAATAAAAAGTAAACAGCGTACTCCATTACCCCCAACATCTGCAAAGCCTATTTTCAACTTCCTAAATTACACAGATGTAACAGCGTGGAGCTCTTAAGCCTTGAGTGCATACTGATGAGATCACATTTCTGTTTCTGTGATCCTGAAGTGAGCAATTAAAGAACATACATTTCTGCACTGCAACAGAACAAGTCCAGAACATTACTATTTCTGCTTGCAAGGCCATCTGACATGTGCATCTCTGAGAGATAAATTAGCAACTTGACAGCAGTTCCCAAAGAATACATCATCTTATTTTTTAATAAAATTAAGCAGACTGTTTCTCACTTGGGTGTTTAACAGAGGTGTTATAACAAATGCTAAGATTTTCTTTACAAGACATCACCTGACATTAATTAGCAGTAAAAGTAGTCTGTATAAACAACAAAGAATAGCAAAGACTAAAATGCCACCATGCTCAAAGGTGAAAACTTATTCAGCTATAGGGAAAAAAAGATTTTTCATCTTAATTTTTCACCATTCTTCTCTATACTTGGAGTCATTCTGGACAATCTTGTCCACTGACTTCAGATAAAATCTCACATTCCCACCCAAAACTGCATCGTGGCAGAGGTGAACAGGAAGGGATGTCCCTGGTAACTTCAAATACAAACGTATTTGTATAAGTGATGGAGTAAACCTTGCAGTGAAAACGAGAGCAGGTCTACACCAAAAATCAACTATTAAGCAAGAACATGCAAACATATGACCACAATATGCATCTTCTGATTAAGATCATTATAACCTGAGTACTCCAGATATGGAGGTTTGTTCCACTATAACCCTTCTTACCAAGTCTCCGTGACATTAAGAATAAGGCAGTACTGAAAAATATGTTCAGACTCTGAACTTGCTCTCCATTTTCCATTAAGGAAGATGTACTCTCTTTTTCTCACTCTTCCACTAAGACTCAATGACAGAACTATAGATCCACTGTCAGCACCAGGGCTGCTCCTAAGAAACCTGGAACTAGATCTGCTTCACTAGTTGTTCCAAGCAGACTCAGTAGTTATTTTCCCTCAGTTCCTCAACCTCCACATACGATAGAACCATGAAGTCACTTCACTGTATCTTTTGTAATGCAGTCAGAAAAATAGGGCTGTATCACAAGGACGCTACAGAAGAGAATTTACTATTCTTTCTTTAAAGCTGTTGGTCCTAAATGTCCAAAAGAGCAGCAAAATGGGGCTTTCCTCACAACAGCCTCACTCCCCCCACACCTCTGCAACTCTGATGTGATATCTAAAAGAAAAGGGGTTACTGAAAGACAGGGAAATGTGAAAGCAAATCAATAGGTGGAAAAAATATATGGGAAAACACAGACAGCTTGTGTTCCTTTGTAACAGAGTCCAGAGTCAAGCACTGCACGCAGCAGCCCTTTAACTACAGAAGAAGTGATAAGCAAGGTCTGGAGGAAAAGGGGAAAGCCTCAGTGAAAACAGGCATTAAGGAAAGCCCGATGGTCAAGAGCACACAAAGACCACAAAAACTAAATGTGCCTGGAGGCCTCAATGACAAGCTATGGAATGGGCAAAAATTTACAGTTGACAGTGCTTTGAGGCTGCGGAATATTTTATTGTTGTTCTGAGAAAGCAACTGCGTGGCTGATACATTGACATTGTAGCCTTGGAGCCAAGTTAAGTGGCATCAATAACGTCACAAATGAGCAGTATTATCCATTGCAGTTAAAGACCAGTGCAACAGCTTCTTAATTGCTTTGTAACTGTGATCCTACAAAAACTTTGATTGGCAACACAGTGGAATCAATTTTTTTTAATCTAAGTTTTCCCTTTGCCATCAGCATCATTGATTCAGCTCAACATCGCATCAAAGACAGATTATACCAATATTAACAGAGGATGGTACTTTTGGTCATTAAGCATTTACTTCTCTAAGTCTCTCCACTTAAAAATAAGTGAGCAATAAAAAACAAAGACAACTCCTATCATGCAAGAATCTCTCCCAAAACTATAAGTTTAAATTTAAATAAGAAAATTCAATAGTTTTTGATACAAGAAGTAGGAGTATAGGTTAAAATTAATTACTAAAAACGTAGAACACTGATGCTCTTTATCACAAGGGACATTTGGTGCCGCAGAGGCCTTTGTGCCCAGAGAACACTACAGGACTGCAACCAAAGACGAGGGCAGTTAAAAACAAAAATAACAAGAAACTTTGAACATGCTTTAAACCCATGGTTTCTCTTTTCATGCAGTATCTTTGTTCCATGTTTCTATGTGACGCTGGCCTACAAAATATGATGCGACTGTGACACCAATGTTAGTATCAGAGACCTCAAAAGAAACACTGCTTTCAATTTCACCTTGGAAAACATTTAGGGTAATGAGCCCAGCAGGAGGCTCAGATCTAGCAGATCCTGCTAGTTGGCTTTCAGAACAATCCCAAAATCTTTAGCTTAGAGTTACTTGCTTTACACTTTTCACTTTGTCTTGGAATGGCTTTTTGTTTTCCATATCCCATTTCCGTTAAGATGTTTCTCCATGTAGTAAACAAGGAACCTTCCAGGCTAACAAGAAAAATCAACAACTACTAGATGTTGAAACCAACGCAATCCATGTATAGAGATAACACAGAAAATTGTTTTGAAGCATTATCTAAATATTATAGATACTGATTGCAGTCATTATAGGGCATAACAGAAGCATCCCAGGTAGGCTGATGAATCATGCTGAAAATCCTGCACTGCTGGTAGGTCAGGATCCCCCACACGTACATGGAGGAAACAAGCCTTTGGGAAGAGGCATAGCTGTGCCATTACCACCTGTTTGTTTCTTTACACTCAAAGAGGTTAGGGTTAGAAGGGCTCAACCTGAGCATCAACACCTGCACCACACTGCAAACAGGTGAAGATCAGGAACTAAGGATCAATACAAGAAGGCAGAACTTGTGACATAAGCTCAAGTGGTCAAAGTGATAATGAAATATAGCTGTTATTTTTCTATTCTCAGAACTACATAACGAACAAAAGCTAAGTATTTTCTAGGTGAGCTGCTAGCAAGGTACATTGTTTTGATGCCAGTGTCAAGGCCTTGACTCTTTGCTTCAGAAACATTCTTGAACACCACCACACAGCAACATACCCGAGAAAAGGCTTGGACACACTTCCAAGCTCTATAACAAACTGAAGAACAGCAAGTTCACCATTAACTACAGGCAAATGAAAATGCACGAAGAATGATTTTGTGTACAAACCCAGTGTCTGACATCCATGAAGTGTTGTCAGTCCTGCAACGTTACCATCAAAGTAAACTACAAAATGAGAAGATACAAATGGATCTGATAGCTTACAAAGAATTAAAATTCCTGGGCAGAACACAGGAAAAAGAGATGTTCTACTAGTTCCCTTTATGTTTATTTTACACATTTGATCACAGGAAAAGGAGCCTATAATTGAAATAATTTCATGGGTCAATTAGACAATAACATTATACTTAAGTCAAGCATCTCACATTAATGTAGAAATGCCTTTTAAATTTTAATATAATCTGTACTGCAAAAGAAATACTCTTAGAAGGGGCCACTCAGTGCAGCTCTTGGAAAGAGTAGCTTGTTAATCTCCAAAGGCTGATTACATTTGTAAATACTGTTTCAAAAATTTAAAATCTAAAACTTAACTCTGAATGTTCACTGGAAATATCCATCAGGAACAGCAAACAGTGTGAAAGGAGCAGCAGAAAGGAGAAATTGGAGTACCTAAGCATTATGGCACTGATAGCAGACTATTCCACTTTATGATGATGCAGTGTGCCCAAGATACTTTCTTAATGAAGGCACCATATTATTATGGGTTCACAGAGTACATTTCAAGACAGACACCCAAGTATGCTTTCAAAAATGCAATTACAGAACTTCCGCACGTAACATGACAGTATTCCTTCAAAAAAAAAAAAATAATCAAAATCTCTCAATGGTCTGAGTTTATGACAGATTCATCTCTATTACCCCATAAACATGGATTTACAGGGTAAATCCAAGGAGGCCATCTGACACGTCACCGCTGAAGCTCCTCTGTCCCCATCCCATCTGTTTGCTGGGAGCTCTGGAGGCCAGGGACAAAGCTTTCGCAGAGCTAATCCTGGGCCAGGGACCAGGCACAGCCTCCCTCAGCCCAGCCATCGCACTCTGGGCTCCCACCGTTACCTTTCCTGCCAAGCTGCGGTGCAAGCAGAACACTATGGGCTCATTTACAATGCGCCTGTCATCCAACCAAACCTGAAATGCAAGCAACAGCAACTTTATTAGCACTTACTGATCCCAGGGGTGATAAATATGTTTGTTTACTCCTGTGCGAGTAAAGCTGGTGGTGAAAAGGAAACTGATCAGACTGTTAAGTGGCTCAAACTCACATTAAAAATCAAATGATAATATAATCCCAGGAAATTGCCAGGATATAGAAATCCAAAGTGCTGTAGCACCCAGGGCCACGCTGGCATCTTGCCAACAGCCTGAGGGTCAAAGCTATTCTGCATGCATTTACATAAATTTGCATCTATTTTACATAACAAGTAAGCATAACATTAAATGCACTTATATAGAGGGATTGTCCTGAACTAGCACACCTGCTCGCCCAAGAGCACAGGGTTAGTACTTCTTTCTCCTGTTTTTCATTCCCTAGCTCTGTTTTACCATGCCACCAGGCGAGAATTCTGAGTCTTGCCATGGGCAAGTTACTCCCTGGCCAACAAAGCTGCGTGCTCCCATAGCCATGTGTGCAAGAGGAGCAGCTGAGGGAGCAGGGACATGCTACCTGTTCATGCTACCTGTTCAATCGGCTGGCAGAGCAAGGTCCCCTCCTGCTATGCTTGGCAAGGAATTAATGTGTGCTTTTCCACTGCTGCTTCTCTTTGACTCCCATGGCTCTTCTTAAGTTGCAGTTGAGGGATTACACCTTCCTTTCTTGTTTGCATGAGGGCTCAAGATTCTTCCTAGCCAATACTCAGGATATAAACAAAACAATAAAAACCTTTTCTCCAAGGCACAGAAAAATTAATCTTCAGGCAACGGAGCCAATGGTCACATGCAATCACCAATACGTATGTATACACGTGCTGGGGAAACCAGAAAGCATTTCCCCACTAACAGATTAAAGAAAAGCAATCACAAACATTTCCATGGAATAAAAACATTCTCTCAAATTACAGCACTCAAGCACAATCAGTTCCTCTGCAGCTAGAATTTGAGTAATTGTTTTCAACTGTTTTTGTGGGATGTTTTACTCTATAGAACTATCAGCATCCAAGCATCATTCAAATGCTGCAAAAAAAAAAAAAGACAGAAAGCAAGTCATGTTATTGTTTACGAAAGGAAAACAATCTGAACTATACATCTTATTTTCTTTAAAATAGAAAAGAACATTTTCTGTTTCATTGCTAGATTTCTCCAACCGTCTCAATGCATCTCTTGTTTTATACTCAGCCATAGATCCATGATTCAGTGAGATTCATGGTTGATTTCATAAAACCACCCAACTAACCAAATTGGAAATCTCAAACATCAATAAGCTTCATATTCGTTCCTATTTTGCAATGACATAGAAACTGTTTTCTGTAATGACAGAAACACACAAACTGCGAAGAAAACAGTATGGGAAGAACAGCAAATGTGCTTTTGACAATACACACATTAAACATCTGGACTTAAACTATTATCATCTCTGCCTCGTTTACACCTTTAGGGAACATCTCCAAGCTCTGGGATGTTAGATACTTCTAATTGCGATTACTAATCAGAACACTGGACAAGGACCAGACTACCATCACTGTACACAGGTCAGACTTCTTAACGCCAGGTCTCCCCTCTCAGAACACGTCCTGCCTTCTGTCCTGGAAAAGCAGACACCAAATGCCAAACAAGCATTACAGCCTTCAAGATACTAAATCCAGGCTATCATTCCTCCCTTCTTGCTATTCTTGCCTGCAAGTCTGATTTTGTTTAGGAAATCTTTTTTAAAGCTCACGGTTTCACATTGCCTTTCACATCACAACACAGTCCTGCAATGAAGACAAATCTCCTAGGAAATCCTACAATAACAAACCACAAATAGAAGGAAGTTGGGAAGTTTTGCAGAGGGATAGATTTTGCGTTTAAGCTTCCAAGGAATTCAGCTAAACCAATCAGATACTTTTTCTTAATTTTTAACGATACTTTCAGACGTCATCTGCAATAAACTGATTTTCCTTCTCTGAACTGCTAGGGAACGCAGCCAGCGCATCTCCATATAAAAGCACACGCTTTGCCATACTGCAAACGCCATACATCTCCCTCACTCCTCCAGTCATTTTCTTCTTATCTGACCAGCTACACTTCTCATCAGCATCAACTGTCAATTTGTACAATCAAACTCAAGCTGCATTACTTCAAAGTCTATAAATCCCTTATGCTTCCTTTCAATCCTCACAAAGCACTGAAGTGAGATTTGTCTGGCCAAACATGTTCGCCATGTCAGCACAGTTCTGCTCAAGCCAGCAGCTCATCTTTTCGCTGCCAGTCTTACATTTTAAGGAAGATGTCATAACACAACCGGTATAGTCACACAAATGCAGCAGCAGCCACAGCTTTATTTTCTTTTCTGTTGATCTACATAAATAACGTGTAATCTGGGTACTTAGTTCCCTTCTTGACACAACAGCTGAACACAAAAAAGATAAATCCTTGAAGGATGATGGCTTATGATTTTCTTCATACACGTTCACAGGAAGAAACACAAGAGGCAAGATCACTGGGAAGTCCATCTTATTGCAACCAATTTCTATCCATACTTCCCAGGGCAAGATGGAAAACGAGACAGCTGAGCAGTACTGCCCGCACCCCCCCAAGGCAGCCAGGAAGAGGCAGGTCGCGCTGAGAGCCAGGCTGCTGTGCACTTGTCACTGCCATAAATACTGGGTGAACTATAGCAACGTGGCAGGCACCCTTTGTTCTGCTGCATCCCTCCCTGCTCAAGTGCTTGAGATTACCTGAAGTATTTTTATCTCTGTCTGAGGGAGTCATTGTAGAGTTACAGATCACATTTCGAGCATAAAATGTGGCGCAGTCTGATTGGCATAAAAGCCCAATGGACTGTTTGGGGAATAGTTTGTTCTCCTAATGCTGACATTATATCATTTGTTTTTGGCAGCTCAACAACGCCGACAAATTTCTATCTTATTTGAATTGTCACAAAAAGCTTAATAACTCTCTTTATTTGGCATATCTTCCAGAAGAAAAAAGAAATAGGTACATTATTAGCAAAGCAACATATGTCTGGTGACTTTGATCTGTGCTGATGCAATGCCCTGCAAGGATAAAAGCAGAGCTTTTTAAGAGGAGGAGTCATCATATGAATATACACATCATAAACAGCCTCTTGAAAATAACAATTTCTACTCAATTAGCACTTAGTGATATCTAATTTTAGGTAATAAATCACTGAACTTTCTGTTGTTGTGCTTTCATGCTACAATCCTCTCCAATTAGAACCAAATTTATTTTAAATGTTTCCCCAACACGTTTTATCTATTTTCCCTGTTTAAAGCTGTCTGCTTGACTACAATAATACACAACGGAGGCTGAAACCCAGGCTAACTGCTCATCTCTTGAATTCCTCCAGAACAAGAAATTATAGAATGAAATAGAAAATATAGAATGGGTTAAAAATAGGGGTATAACATGATAGGACACAAATTGTCACTGTTTAGTTGTCCTGAGCCAAAAAACTAATTATTCCATTCAATCTGATGTATATTAGTCAGAAGCCCTCATACAGCACTATTCAATCTGAATTCAACTTGGAATTGTTTATTACACGTACGTATTTGTACTAGCTAATGAGAGATTCGGGTTGAGGTTTTGTTTTGGTTTTGTGTCTGTGTGGTTGGGTTTTTCTGTTTTGTTTTTAAAAGCTGTAAAACGACATGATAAATAACACATTCCTGCAGAGGATACAGTGCAGCCACACATGTGCTGGCATCCAAGTTTACACAGATGCTGACCCTTCATCTGGGTTACGCTTTGTATTTCATTTTGATCATGTGGACCATTTTCCCAGACTGTTTATATGAGAGCTGAAAAGCACTTTAAAAAATAAACCCTGACACATTTCTCTACTATCAGTGGCTGTGCAGTTTATACACGGCACAAACGAAGTCCATTGTGAATGCATACAAGACCAAGAAGCGCTTACGAAAAACAGAAGCCAATCACTATTACCAAAACCTAGAGTTCAACAGGGAGTTTTTAACACACAGAAGACTGATGAACTGCAACGCTTCTGAACAGTCCTTTCTTCCCGTTGCAACTAGGTTCTCGTTAAAACTCAAGCTCCTGTCATAAAACAAGTTAAAACCTGCATCACAAATTCGGTAGGTCTCTCTGACCATGCTGGCTTCACAAGACTTGACAGCAACACCCAGATTCTCCTTAACTCAAAAAGAAACAGACTGTGTACCTTCGTGCAACAGTGTGAGTGTGTGCCACGCTAACTGTTCAACAACTGAGTACACATACATCTTTAATTTGTTCTGAGATTTATTTATTTTTTTTGTCATTGCTGTCTGTAATTCTGGGTATCATCTTCCTCATCTCTTTATCTGCATACTTTCTTACCAAGGATATCAAAGTCAGTCTTCTGGGAGACCAGATACACTGTATGAGTGATTGGAGAAACAATGAATACTTTCTTTGCATTTTTATGTTGACAATAAAAACGCTCCCCTGATTGCTCCTTGCATTTAGCCACCTTTTTCTGAAAGGCCACCATACCATCTCCTGTGTGGCATCTCTTACATGACGGACGTCTCCACTGATCAACTTCAATCACCGTTCCCAAAATTATCTTCTGATTGTTCTTGATTGTTCAGTCAAGTTGGCAGGAAATCTCCTCCATCCTTTTGCATATATAGCGAGACTATAAATTCAGAAGTACATCGTCAGGAAAGTGTGCTTAATTCACTCATCAACACAACCAACTTGCCTGAAAGAGTTAGATGCCATGTCAGTTTTCTCCCATATTTCACTCCAGGAGAGTCAATTATATTTCAAAACGGCATCTTCCCCACAGTCAAATGCTTCATGTTCCACAGACCACGTGCTCACAATGCGTAACAAGCATTGTGGAGATTTGCCTCCTCTACGGCTGCCTTCCAGTTATTTCCAAAGTTTCTTTTCAGTTAATGTTGTTTCACTCTACCCAACAATACAATATAATGGATTTTGATTGCATTTGCCTTTCAATATACATTATGATCAAGTGGTACGTTCACATTCAGAACTTCCTTAAGAATACTTTGGAAGTTTTGAACTTCTAGTCATGGCATGCTCGAGACTGATTTTTTGGAGACAAAACATTGGTATTCGGTCACTGTTTTCACAGAGCACTTAGCTTTAGCACTTAGCTTTATTTAACTAACTGCTACCACTTTTTTTTTCCTCAGAAGAAAACCTGTCTAATTTATATTAAATAAGTCACAACACTTGCATTGCTTTCTTCCATCAAAGTTTCCTCCTCTGCATTGCTTGCATTATTAGCATTTCTTTCCCAAGAATGTTCACAGCCAGTCAGTTCATTTGAATCAGTCATGCAGCTTGTCTTTGTGCTCTTACTTTTTCCATCAGCTCTTCCACAGAACTTCTATTTCAAAAAATCAATGGACTCAGTTTACTGCAATGCAAGACTTTCTTACCATCGCAGTGTCATTTCTGTCACCTTTAGTGGCTTACACAATCAATTTTCCTTGATGAAACTCAAATGGGTTATCAGGTAAAAAAAAAAGTATACAAATTTTCCTCTTCGTTATATATTATCAATACAGACCTTAAAAGGGAAGAGCTGGTAGCTACACCCTATAGTAAGAAAATGGATTAAACTCATGCATTACACTAAGCACCCTACACAGTAGTGTTGAGGTTGTTGGGTTGTTTGTTTTAAACCAGACCTAATCATGACTGATGCTACTACCTCAAAAGCAGTGAAATTCAAGTATGAAATGTGAAACCGTTATTATTCTTCTACTTGTAGCACAGACGCTCCCTGCATCGCTAAAACGATAGAGCACAGTCTTCCAAGAAGCCAATCTGATTATATTAAGAACTTTTCTCGAAACACAAACCTAATCATGGAAAGTAATGGCACTGGAGAAAAATCAACACATTAGGAGAATCATCTGTAACTACAGAGTAATAGAAAAAAATTCAGTCCTCACTTGCACCAGGCTTACTTTTTCCCTACCTGCAACTATCAATTGACAGTTAGAAATCTAATCGGCAACCCCTCCTCGCTCACAGTAGGAGAGCAACTAATATACACAATATCTACTAAAAATCAATTGTCTGAAAACTAATAGGGATCCATCCAGATACCCGAATCGTTCTGCATTGATTTCTTCCCTCACCTTTTGTACGCTACGTCTTGAGCAAAAGTACTTCAAAAGACACCACTGCATATTCAAAGTTGTTACTATTTCTGTTACCTAGGAAATGCACCGAACAGTTGCTTTGTTGGTGGCAAAGCAAAGCAAGACTGAATTATAGCTCTGGAGATGCACAGCATTTGGTCATTTAAGGCCAAATTAATTAGTGAGAAGTATGTGGTACATGCACAAAAATATCCTGGCTTCTTTCACAAGGGTTTCACAGAAACACAGAACAGCCACGGTTGGAAGGAATCTCAAGGATCACGAATCTCCAACCCCCCTGCCACAGGCAGGGCCACCAACCTCCACATCTAATACCAGACCAGGCTGCCCAGGGCCCCATCCAACCTGGCCTTGAACACCTCCAGGGACGGGGCATCCACAACCTCTCTGGGCAGCTGTTCCAGCACCTCACAACTCTCTGTGTAAAGAACTTCCCCTTCACATCCAACACAAATCTTCCCTCCCTCAACTTAGCACCATTTCCCCTTGTCCTGCTGTTATCTACTCTTTCAAAGAGTTGATTCCCCTCCTCTTTGTAGGTATTTCTTTAGGTATTGAAAGGCTGCAACAAAGTCACCCCACAGCCTTTTCTTCTCCAGGCTGAACAAACCCAGCTCCCTCAGCCTGTCATCAGGTGCTCCAGTCCCCTGATCATCTTCGTGGCCCTCCTCTGGACCCTCTCCAACAGCTCCCTGTCTTTCTTGTCTTGGGGGCTGCAGACCTGACACAGTACTCTAGATGGGGCCTCACAAGAGCAGAGTAGATGGGGACAATCACCTCCCTGTCCCTGCTGGCCACCCCACTTCTGATGGAGCCCAGGATACCATTTGTTTTCCAAGCTACAAGAGCACACTGCTGGCTCACGTTAAGCTTTTCATCCATCAAGACCCCCAGGTCCTTCTCTGCAGGGCTGCTCTCAAGGACCACTCCTTCCAGTCTGTATGGATGCCTGGGATTCCTCTGGCCCAAGTGCAAAATCTTGCACTTTGCTGTGTTGAACCTCATCAAGTTCACCTGGGCCCACCTTTCAAGCCTGTTGAGGTCCCTCTGAATGGCATCCCTTCCATCCACCGTGTCAACCATTTCCATTAAAGCTGATGCTTGCTGGCCCACAACACCATGCTGCTGTCACACACCATGACTCATCTCACTGGCTGTATCACTAGAACTTCTATGTGAAAAGAAGCTGAACTCTCCACCACATCAAAATTTCTAATGTGGTGGGCTTTTTTTTTTTTTTTTTTTTAATATACACCATCAGGTCTGGCAAATAGGACATATCTGTGCTTTCCCCAGCAGTTCTGTTTTAATAGTGCTCAAGCTCAAGAACTAAACACCAAAAATCTCAACAAAATGTCATGTTCATACTGTTCTTTAATTCATCATGAGGCCAAATGATGTATTTAACCAAAACTGAAAAAAATATTCCCTCAGTGGTGAACAAATGAACCTATCTCACAGTGAGTCACCTTTGTGTGAGAAGGAATAACAAAACTTTGCTATTAAAACAAAAGTTACCAACAAGATATGGCTCAACACCACTCTGATAGCCCAGCAAACTTGTCTTTCAGAATCAAATCCATCATATTGAAAGGAAGGAGCAGAAACTATCAGCTGTGTGGTCCTATAACCCCTTAAGATGCAAAACTACTCTATCCTTACTACCATAAACAGAAGCCATGGCTGAAAAACACGACATGAACCATGACTGAATGAGGCGTGTTGCAGTAAAGCCATCACAAATTACACTGAATTTGATTTGAGCTGAATGTCATGAAAATAGAAATTAAGTATCTGCAGCTCTGAGTGTCTGCAGTCAGATTCACTTCAAATAGTGTCTATAGCTACAGAAAACAGCAAGATCAAAATGTCATCTCATAGAAAATATTTGTCACATTCTTAAAGTTTCAAGCAGCTGCATCTCTCTCTCTATTTTAAAAACCATTTATGCTGAATGGAAAAAAAAACACACCGCAAGCCACTATGTTTGCTGCTCACACTGCATTTGAGACAGAGAAAAATCTACTTCATGCTCCATATAGTAGCGTTGTTAGCATTTTAATCTGGAGCTAAATTAGGGCAGCAAACCACGTTAGGGCTTGATGGAATAAGGCTAAAAGCAATCCAGAACTGAAAGCTTCTCCAGATTCTTCACCAAGCTCCCTCTGGGACAGCTGTGCAGTGATATCATCTTCCAGAGTCCCACACAGCAAGCAGCCCACTGTTGCCCAGACACAATGCTGTTTCCCTAGTTAACACAAGACAGTCATGTTCCCATTTTCATGCCCTCAGACCCACCGACTGCCAGACACCTTCCTGAACTTCTCCCTGAACAGCACCACAATGGTTTCCTCCTGAGCCCATGCAAAATAAAGGCATTTCAGCTGCAGAACAGACCAGCACAAAAAACCCTAACTTGAGTGCAATTCACAGCCACTGTATTTGAGATTTTCAACCGCGTGATTTTAATTCGGCTCATAGGTACAGCAGCACTCCATTTAGTGCTGGTGAGCTCAGCATGGAACCCATTCATTGAGAATTTCACTCTGCCCATTCCACCTTATGTACTGGATCCACCAGGCTGGATGGCCTCTCCTTGCGTTTGAAAAACCTAGAATTCATCCACCTTAACCAAGCATTACACTTCCCAAAGCTTTGAGACACACTAGAGTGGTAAACTGCAAAAACAGTGGTATGAAAAGTAAATTCTGTGCTCTCACCATTAATCCACCAAAGCACTGTATCTTCAAGGAAGCAGCAACTTGGAACTGTGCAGCCTCCTCCCTGTCCGGAGCAGCCCATGTGAGCAGCTGCCCCTAGTGCTTGGGCACAGATGGCCTTCAAAGATCTTCACATATCCCCAACCCTACAGAAAGTGGCTTCATCTAACCTATAACCAGATTACACACAGAAGAGTGCTCACTGTTGGAAATCCTATTGGAATTTAGCATGGTTAGATGCAGGGACAATGGAAGTCGTAGAGCTGGAGAGTTTATATTCTAACTCATCCACATGGGCATAATTCTTAAACGTGGATAAAAAAGATCCATAGCTCTAAATTTTCCCCATTTTCCCTTGGCTCTGACAGGGGCCAACGCTTGAGGCAGTAGCTCATGCATAGAGTGACAAGCAAACAAAAGCTTCTATACCCCAAATGTCCCTTCTGGGTTCACACGCCAGCTGCAAAAACATGTACTGGCCAGCCCCACTGAGTATCCTGCCCTTGGCAAGCCATCAGAAACACATAGAGCGACCGGGGAGCAGGGAATTGCCCAGGGAGATGCAACACAACAAGGAGGGGAGAAAAAAAAAAAAAAAAGAAACAATAGAAA
Organism: Meleagris gallopavo; assembly: GCF_905368555.1. Classification (NCBI taxonomy): domain Eukaryota; kingdom Metazoa; phylum Chordata; class Aves; order Galliformes; family Phasianidae; genus Meleagris; species Meleagris gallopavo. The sequence goes on along the minus strand of NC_139405.1, from coordinate 5,004,551 downwards.
AGGTTGGGAAGGGGAAGATGAGAAGGCCGTTGTAAAGCAAATGAGAAAAAAGGGCAAGAGAGGCTGGGAAAGTGGTGAGGTAAGGGAAGCACATGAGGAAACAGCCTGTGAGGAAGATGCTCCACACTAGCACAAAGCAAGGCTCCTGCTGGAAAACAGCTGGGAACAAATGACCAGCAGGAAAAACAAAAACAACAACTCCGCAAGACAAAGAGCGCTCAGTTGCACATTAGTAAGCAGAAAGCTTTCCCAGTCCACAGCTACTTCTGTGCCGATAACTGGGAAAGCATCACACTAAAAGGTTTGGACATCAGCACTGGCTGAGTAAGTAGGTTAGGCTTGAGGAGAGATGATGCATATCAAATGCAAAATGGATAAAATTAAACATTTATTGACAATGGAAAGTTGGGCTAAGCATCCAAAAATACTGAGCACTACCAAAATGCATGTCAAGTCCTGAGAGTGAGAGGCCAAGTGAGTCTCCTACAGCTTTTAGCTTAAACGACTTGCAAGCTATTCCTTCAGGTCTCTCACAGAGCCCAATTAGAGCTTCAGTTCCTGCTGACTGCTGTTAACTGCTGCACCTATGACTCTTTACACTCACCGCAGCTGGGCTGCTCACTGCATAATGGCAGTCCATCAGGAGGGCTGCACATGCACACGCCAGATATCGCCAGTCTGGCAAGAGAAACACGATGCTGTTCCTCAGGTAGGAGAGCACACGTGTCCACACGCTCCTCTTTGGCAGGGGCAAACCAACAGAAGCTCTTCTCTTGCAGAAAGAGATAACTATCTACCTTCCTAAACCCAGTAAGCTTCACGGCAACAAGGGCAAAGCAACAACAAACACAGAGAAGGCAAGAGAAAAGAAAGAGCCGCTTTTCTCTGCTGGAAAGGGAGATACAATGGTTTGTAGTGAGCTAGAGAACAGGTAAGAAAAGAGGCTCATTCGTAAGCTGTATTCACATGCTATTTGTAGTACATTCTCTTCTGCATTTCTAACAACCTGGGAGTCACAAAGGAACCGTAACCTCAAATCACACACTTCCTGAGTGTAAATGAGAATAGAGAAAGCTTTCTCCAGAGTCCAAAGAGCAGCATCGCTCCTGGCTCCCACGCTGCCCATCACTTACAGACCCAAACCACTCAGGCTAGGGGGAACGTCGCATTTTGGTTTGCTGCTGACTGCTGGGTTTGGGGTATGAGAGATTCTTTTTGTTCGAGAGAGTTGGTTTTATTCCCCCCCCCCCCCCACTAGAGATAATGTCCCTTATACTGGCAGTGTGTCTGCATTGTGAAGATGCATTATACAGACACACATTGCTCCCCTTCCCACTCCCACAGGAACATCTGTGCTTCAAGAGCCCAGAAGGGACACACTTGCCACTACCCTTTCAGTTTAAGTTGCACCTTCTTCACATAGGCAATGCTTTGCTGCTGAATTAAGAGCAGCATGCTTAACCACAAAACCAAATTTACTTCCCATGTGATTTGTAAGATAAGAATTTTCTGTATTTTTTCTTTAAACAGAATTATTTAAGCTTGCTTACAGTTAATCCTTTTTTTCCTAATTACATTGTTTCTCTCACTATAGATCAACAGTCAATTAATCAGACTCTTCAGCGAAGCAGTAAGGTGGCTGACCTCCTTACTTTCTGCATTGTAATGAACTTCATCTCACTCTTCAATGAAATAAAAGTGCAATCCAATTCAAGCTATCTGCGGAATATCTGACTGACTACAGGGAGCCCATCAGGAGCTCATCCATGGGCAAGCATACCACATTTATTCTGTCAGCACTTCACAGGTCATACAGGTTACTATGCTCCCTTGGTCTTAACAGCAATGCACTCCAAAAGCCTTTTTTTTTTTTTTTCCCCCAAAATGATCTGCATTTTAGTGTGACAACTTCCCAGTACTCCAGGACAACTACATACATCCACACAGGTGCTGGTGATTTGGGAAGTTACTTCCCAGCTTTGAAAGATTAGCTAATAAACTTCCTTCTTATTGTCCTTAAAGATTCCCAAAGGTGCAAACCCCATCACCTTCCAGGATGTTATTTTTATAGATACAGTTTCTCCTAGGCTTTACTTCCTTGCTTTTGCTGTTCATCTTGTCCTTCACAAAAAGGCAAGACAGATTATTCCCCTCCTCTTTACTGGAGAACTTTGTAATGAGTTTCTATGTATTTCCTTTGTCCTTCTCTTTTCCAAGGCTTATCATCTCCTTTTCATACCTAGCTGAGTCATATTTTCTAGACCCGCACATAACACGAGCTTCTTTCAGACAGATATGCTCTATCCCAGTGTGCACAGTGTGCAAAGATGAGACTGTACAAAAGCTGAAGAGTTTGGGAGAACTACTTAGTGCCTCTGGCAAGCCTTAGCCCTGGTTATACTTACAAATAGGGGTTTTTTCTGTGCATCAACAGGACCTTGCTGACTTTTCAGCCTGGAATCTGTTCTAACCCCAGTTTCCCTGGCTGCAGCCCTCCCATCTCTCTGCTATTTATACAGCTGATTTCTGCTATTTACAGCTGGTAGCACAACACATTCACACTGAATGTTATCTGACATTTTGGATTTGTTTCTCTAATTTACCATCACTTTGAACTCTGTTCCCGACTTCTGGTGTTCTCACAGTTCAGACTAAGATGTCTGCAGATTTAATAAGCAAAGACTCCATTCCATCTCCCAGGTCATTACAGAAAATATTGAGCGCATGGTAATACGTGCTCAAAGATCAGTAGAGAATGATCCATGCCCAACCCTTGACTCTTACCAGTTACAAAAGCCCATTAAACTACATATTCCTACAGGTGTTATGAGAACTGGAGCTTGTAACCAATATCCCTTCATGCTTATGCTATATAGGCCAATACAGCAATAAGGAAACGCTTTATGGGTCCATTAACTACCCAAAAGATGCTAGATAAACTATAGATACTCAAAAATATATGGAACTCAAGTGCTTCTTTTTCCACCCAACAGTGAAAAACATTCACAGTCGGTAAAATACCCTAAATAAGCCTAAACTCCTGGTGAGCTTCCACATCCAACAGCTGAGGTTATGGACACTAGAACTGAAAAAGCCTGGAGGAAATTACCTCAACTACACTTTAAGAAAGAAGTGAATTAGTTAAAGTTGATCTTGGTTCTGGCTGACTTATCCCCCAAAGTACCGAAGGACTGCTAATTGCATACATTATTAAAAACAGGATAATTGAGATTATTCTTTTCCCAGAAAAGGTAACGCATGTCAAGGAACAAGCACGCTGAAAAAGAAAGAGCCTGTGCTGCAGCCTGCTGCCTCATCTTTAAAAGCTGTTTTATTCTAGAGGTCTGTTCAATCCCTGGGCTCTCTGCTATTGTTTGGTGAGCTGACTCACTGAATGTTCCCTTTAAACTTACATGGTGTCAATTAATGGATTATAGGAGCCATCGATTTGCCTTTAAAGTTCTCGTTTATGATCTCTGGTCCTCTGAGGAGAGAGTGGGTACCTATGTAACAACAGCTCACATCTTCAACAGACTGCAAAGGTTGCCTCTGCACTCAGCAAAAGAGGATCAAGTAGGACAGGGAAAATAGCATACAAGTTTCAAATATCTGGGTTTCTAGCAAGGAGTCTGGCTCTCCTGGATACAATCTGTTCACAGGCTATTTGTTTAGAGATGCCAAAGACCACAACAACAGAGATGGTACACGTTGACAAGAACATTTCCCTCTACTGACTTGAAGTATTTCAAGTTTTAAAAATACAAAGTTGTAGGAACATTCAGCAGGTGAGCTGTACTTCTGCTGAACGCAACACGTGGTGCACTGAAGACGCAGGACTGAGGCACCCAGACCAGAAGGCACACAAGGCTTTGCTATCATATCAAGACTGAACTCTCAGAGTCAGACGAGTTAACCAGAACGAAAGAACAGCTGAGCATCACAGAATCACTGTTTGGTAGTAGGAGCAATACATACACTGAAGTGTAAATCAATGAAGCAGATATCCTAGATGATGTTCTTTATTGCTCCTCTCCACTTGCTAAGTGCCTGATTTCCATATTAATCTCTGATATGACAACCAAATATGTCAAATGACAAGTACATTTCAGTGCCTTTCATCCAACCTTACACCTTCAGCTGGGCTCAGTACTAGCATGCTGAAAGCACAACTTGGAGCCTTGGTTGGGGAAGAACATTAAAACGCATTACATTTTTTGTCACTGCTTAAGTTACTGCTCTGGCTCACGTGCTGGGAGTTCTTCCAGAACTGAGTATTCTTCAACTGGAGGCTCCTGAAAAAACTTTCAACGTTTTTAATTGGACAATTAACATTGTTGAAAGCTCTGAAGCTTAATAGCAAGTTAGAAAACTCAGCCAAGCATCAGAAGCGATGCTACATGGAGAGGAGAGACATCACAGCACTGACAGCACACCAACTGAAGGGGCCATAGTGGACTGTTATTGAAGGCACGCAGTCACATGTAAGCGTCTGAAAGACACAAATGATGGTTACACTTTCCTTCAAAACCCCATCTGCTTTGAATTCTTACAGCTTCAGAATAAGCAACTAGTTCCAATTAATTTTAATGATCCACACTGAATTACTTAGCATCTAAACAAAACTGTTTAATTCATTAGTGTTCCTGAATTTTATTGTTTCGTCTTTGCTAATTTATAAATGCTTTTCATAAACAGAAGATACAGTTCACCTTGAAGGAAATTCTTTCAAGTGTGATATATGGGCACATATGCGTCTTATGTCTGGTAGGACAAAAGTGAATCCAAATGAATACACAACATTTAAATACAGATCATTCAGGACTCTTTATGAAGAGGATCCCAAATGGATGCAGTTCTCAAATTAAGAGCAGGGATATCACAGCTGAAAGAATCAATCCACGTTCAAGTAAATTGAGGGCAAGGAAGGAGAAAATCACCATTTAGCAAACTCGCACATCTTTCTCGGTTGATTTAATCATTTATCATCAAGGAAAGCCTACACAGTAACATCTTTTGTCATGGTTTTGTTTTAAGATGCACCATATCCAACAGCCAGGTCTTCCAAGGTTCTAAAAGGTAAAAGGATAAGAAAAAGTGGTGGGGGAGGAGAGAGAGAAGAAGAAAATCAGACATCACACAACCAAGTTTCCCCTGGTAAAACAAAGCAGCCTTAGCACTTTAAAGACTTGATATATCCCTGATCTTAAAAAGCTTACTGGTAAGCTCTACAGTTCCCCCCCACATCGAGGTTGATACAGTAAATATAAACAAGGCAACCACTAGCAAAACAGTACCTCGTTTCCCTGGATTTTGACCTAAATGTCCATCTCAGCACAGTTCTTTTTAAGTACGTGAAATGTGGGTTGAGAAAAGGCGTATGCTGAGTTACCAAATCAACATTTCTCTCCTCCCCAGCCTCACAACAGGTGTTCACTTTCAATACCATTTTGCATCCACACACAAAAAAGTTGCAGGGCAGAACTCAATTCCAATAATTCATTTAATGTCAAAATACCATAAAACAATGCTTTCTTTTTTTCCCCTACCTCCTTTAAGCTCAGTGTAAATACTGAAACGTTCATCGTCTCTGGCTTTACATTTTTCTATTAGAATCTTGTTTCTCTGGTAGTTGCAGAGTTTCCAGCAATGACAACTGGCATTTAATAATCAGTTTCCCAATTTCCACAAAAGTACTCAGATTTCAGAGTATATGACCCGTGAGTAGTGTGCATACAGACACTTTAGCCTCACTGACACTTTCTGGGAAAGGAATGGTTCATTACAATGCAAATTTAATGAACCCGTGACAGTGGCTCTTACAAATTAAAAGAAAAACAACAATATTCTGATTGGCCCTTAGCAGATCCACTGCAACAGACTTATTACAGCAGAGCCCTGTGTATTACGAGACTGTTTTTACTGGCCCTAAAATCTGAAAGTTTCCAAGCATTATCAGCACTTAACATATTTCCTCCTCTCTGCCCAAATAAAACCTTCTAGACTGTAAAAGTTATTTCTTCCCAAACGAATGTCAGGAATTGATCTCTATACACTACAAAATGTAGACACCCTGCCATAGAAGAGACGAATAAGACTCTCACATGGGTACACGTTTCCCAGGTTGATTTTTTGTATGCTGGGAAAAGGGAAAAGTCATCTCCATATTAAATCACGATCATCAGAACGGCGAGAGAAGAGGTTATGTTTATATAACAACGTATTCCTATGCTTTCACAATTTGCTGTATTAATATTACATTCTTCTATTAATAATGCATTAATGTTCCTCCTCCCACCCTCTCGTGGAATCTTCCATCACTGAAAGCAGGTCGGAACGTGGCAGGAGTTAGCAAACTATTTCCTGTAATTTCAATTGACTGTGCAAAGAACGGTGTAAGTGGGGGTGATCTCTTATTCATATAAGTCATTCCAGCATTAGAAAAGGGAAAAAAAAACTTGCTAAAACATGATGTCTGGGCAGCTACTCCCTGCTACACCGACAGGATTTAGCCTACCTCAGATCAGCTAAAACTGTCAGTAGACATAGACAGCTGATTCAAAAGCTACGGAAAGAAATTGATTATTTGTCTGCAACGCATCTGAGAAAAGCATTGCTGCTCATCTTCTCCCTTGCACGTGCCAAGGCTACGAAGGATTGACAAAAGTGATTTTGGACTTGATGTCCAAGTGTTAGAGATTATAGAATGAGTCTATTATTGGCCTACGCCTTCTATTTTCCAGGGGACTATGAAGTAGCTTTGAAAAGAGATTTGCAGCCAACAAGCAGAAACCTGAAGAGTCAAGAACTGTGTGCTGTATTCAATCAGCCTAACCCACAGAGTGTGCGTTCACTCCATAGCATCTAATACACTGCAAAAACAACTTACCTTTTTCCTTAAATAAAAAAACCTTCTGATGCTGGAACCACAGTCAATTTACTATTATTTCTCTGGTGACTTGCACCGCTCAATTATGACATTTCATTTCAACCTTACTCTCCTAACACCTTGCATTAATCCACCCAAATAACTACTGGAGACATTTTTGAGATGATTGATTTTTCACATCTGAAAGACATTTGTTCTGGTATGCTAACAGTAATAAATGAGAGAGGGGCCTTCACCAGTACAGAAAGAAACTGAATGCCAAGATAAATGTTACATTTCAAAGGATAATGGCTGAAAAGTCCATAAACATTCTGCATTTTGTGAAGATACTTATTTTGCTCACAACACACCTGTTTGTTTGTCATCAAGAATTTGAATACCACATTATCTGCATTATTAGAAGCACAAATTGACTTATTTGTCATACCAACAGCAGCCATAGCCAGAGGATCAAATATCTGAATTTGCCCTAGCACATCAGAGAAACCTCAGGAAAGCAAATTAATATTTCAAAAACTCAGCAGGGAATATTTGGCAAATTAAGTCGCCAAAATAATTATGATGTCCCAAAGGGACAATGCACTTCATTTTTAAATTGCACCTAGACTTTCACATATCTTTTAAAATGCATTGTAAAAGGGCAGTGCTCACATAGTTTAAAATATATTACGTTTTGAGGACCTAAGGGCTCATGCTATGAAGAGTAGAAATGGATCACCACCATAGCACATACTTGGGAGTAAGATCAAACTTCTTTGCTCTGAAAGACCAGGAACCTTCCCAGGAAGGATATTTCCTATGGGTTTTTACTTTAAATGCCATAGTCTTGGATCTTACTCTTTTATACTTGTATTTATATTATAACAATTCACAATACCGGGGATTCAAAATGTGGCTTTTGGAAATGCATACGGTATTGCACACGTGTGCAATTCACACATCACAACAGCAGTCCCCACAGATGGCTATATACTGCAGAACAGGAAAATAGCTGGTACTCAGGAACAGAGGGTAAGAGCACCAAAATAATGGGTAGAATTCCCAGAAGCTATTCCTATTTCAGGTGGTGGCAGAGCCACGTACCCAGCAACCCTACGTGTTCCCTCTTCTCAGCCCTCCTGTGCAACTGAGGCACAAATCTACACTTGGTATTTACTTTTGGGAACTGTATGTGTTTTTTCCACAAGAAAATGATTGATTTCTCTGCAGATCAGGTCAAGAACTATTCTTAATTCTTAAGAATGAATTCGGAATAAACAGAAATACAAAATACCATTGTAGCATCTTTATATACACGTTCAACAACAAACTGTTTCCTCATATTCAAGTCAGCGAGATCTGTTATCTCAACCTGAACCTGAAGTCTGACATGTCATAGTAAGTTTTCAGTCAATCACTTCTCTAGTTTTATTCTTTCTACTTCCATGCAGAAAAGAAAAATCATTTGGCAACGCCAGAGGCACCTTCAAGTCCAAAAATAGTAGAAAAAGATGTTTTCAGATCTAACAAGTCAAGGAAGAAAAGCTAAAGCAAAGCCTCTGTAAATCCCACCGGCAATGTACTAAAAGCAACGACTAGGCTAAAGTACATTAGTTGTTAGCAGGAACGCATGAACAGACAAAAGGTTGCCGTAGCTTTCATATGTTCTTCTATTAAAATATCTTAAACAGTGTTGTGCTAGCTTATAAAAAGCAGTGAAACTGAAATTTTGGAAGCTATAAAAATGAAATACATGAAGCGAAGAAAATGTTACAGCATCTGTCACATTTCTTAACACAAAGAGTTCTGATGATTGCCAGGAGAAGCAAAAAGCTATGTATGTAACTAAAAATATCACTAAAAATCACCACCTTCACATAAACAGAACACACACCATAACCAGTAGGTTTACACAGAGATTGCTTAGGTATCACCGTCGTATAAATGTTTTATGAAGGCCCAAAAAATTCCATTTAGTTTCAGCACAGTAACAAAGTCTTTAAGCAAATCAGAGCAGAGTTCACCATACTCTAGTAATCCTATTTCAGCATTGTAGAGTTCAAATGAGAAAGGCACCCCAAAGTGCATCCCTGCAGTTTGGACAGGGAAGCCCACGGCTCCCCAGCCAGCCACAGGCCTAGGGATTTTCTTTGCTTTCACAACCTGAAAAGTTTCTGCACAATTCAAACCAGGGCACTGCCAGCAAAGCGAGTTTCATATCTACCAATTAAAGCCCACCAACTCCAGAATGAATTTACGAAAGCTGCCACCGCAGGTGCGTTTTCCCAAAGCCACTGCAAACTGAATCAGGATAAACTTTGGCACTCCTTTTAGTATTTTTAAATGCAACAGCACTACAAGACGCAGAAACAAAAATCATGTCTTTTCTGACATCTACTTCCACTCTACCACTTTAATATCCTTTAAAAATTTAGAGCCAAACTTCAGCATATTTTCAATGTTTTCAGTGTGGGAGTGATTTTCTAGCTGCTCTCAAGCTACAATCACAGAAGTTCCTAGCAGCATACATTGTCCTGACTATCCATAGTCCTTTTAAAATAAGATTCCCTCTCAGCCTTCTCCTCCCCAAGCTGCACAGCCCCAGGTCTCTCAGCCTTTCCGCACAAGGGAGATACTCCAGGTCCTTTATCATGTTTGTGGCCCTCTGCTGCACTCCTTCTGGGAAATCCCTGTCCGATTTGAGCTGGGGAGCCCAGAACTGGACACAATACTTCACATGTGGCCTCACCAGAGCAGAGGAGGAGGAGGAGGATCACCTCCCTTTCACCTGCTGGCCAGGCTCTTTGTAACACACCCCAGGATATCACTGGCCTTCTTAGCCACCAGGACACACTGCTGGCTCATGGCCAATCTGCTGTCCATCAGAACACCCACATCCTTCTCTGCAGAGCTCCTTTCCAGCAGGTCTCTAACCTGTACTCATGGATGGGATTATTCCTCCCCATGATCAAGACCGTACATTTATTATTGCTGAACCTCTTCAGGTTCCTCTCTAGCCAACTCTCCAGCCTGTCCAGGTCATGTAGAATAGCATCACAGCCTTCTGATGTATCAGTCACTTCTTCCAGCTTTAAAAGCTGCATCTGCATACAGGCATCACTTCATTTAAACTGAAGTATTTGAGGATGGCAAGACTGAGTTTGCTTGGTACAGTAGTACTTCTACATAAGCTTTTTATTTTTTGGTAGTTATACAGTCAGCAGCGTGCCACAGTCTGATTGAGACATGAGATAAGCACTCAGATATGTGATTTTACTTCATATTTCTTAGACATAACAGTATCAAGCCCCAGGCAGATCAGTTATCCTCTAACTTTGAGTCGATAAACAAATGAAATCAGAAATAATACGCTTCCTAGCTATTCTCTGAGACTCAATGTCCCATTTTTTTCCCTTTACGTCACATCTTTGGGGTCATAAAATTGAGACAAAAGGGCCAGAACTTGCAACTGCTACACTGACTCTGAGCTTATAAACCTATAAACCTCTCAATGCTACTATAAATACTGCTTTCTTTGTCATGATGTGTGCTCTTACCAAACAGTTTAGTCAGCCTGGGAGGAGAAAAGGTATCAACAATGAACATCATTTATTTCATCTGTGAAAGAACTTGTAGTAGGCTCAGAAAGCTGCTCTTTCGTGCTTAATTTCCCATCAGTGTTAGTGAAGTTTAATTCAGATTTTAATGGAGAAAAATGAAGGTTTTGTATTAGTCAAAGGAATCCGGTTGTTTTATCTTTTTGGTCCCTCCTAATGAAAAGTAGCAGTTGCTTTTAAGTGTGCTTTGTAGTTAAACAAGTCTTTGTTGCTGCAGAGAAATGTAAATTTATGGGAGTAACAAAAAAAAAAATTGATTACTGACATGGAAACCACTTAATTCTTGCTACCCATATGGGAGATGGTTAAGCAACCATTCAGCCTGTTCATATTTTGAAAGGAAGATGCTGCAAGCCTTCAGCTGAGATGCTAGAAATTCAAAATAATCATCTTTCATTTTATAATCAGACTGCAAAGCTAGCCTCCGTTCAGCTCTTCACGTGGCTAAGTCATCCAACTAAGATCTTAGAGCTCAAAAAAGTTATGCTAGGAAAGCAGGAAAGAGCACCAAGATTTTAATTTATAACAGCTCCAAACTGTTGCTTTGCATTATCCCCATCATCTCAAGCCAGACAAAATTATCTGATTGAGTAGAGTCCATGCAAGCAGAAACGTGTAGCCATTGAATCTAAAAAGCAGACACATGCAAACCACATATACCTTTAGTTACAGCATTGCACAGTTGTGTAACATAACAAGCAGCTACCAGATTCCTGCTCTTATACGTAATAACAGTGCATAATATCTTGCACACACACTTCAGGTATACGTAGTTCCCATTTGTTCTAACGCAAATGCAATCTGCAGCTATCAAAATGGCTTAATCACATTCAGATATACTTCCAAATATATATATATTTTTTTTATAACACATCTAAACGTGATAAACCCCATCAACCATTTTACTTCTTCTGTTTTGCCATTTCATCATTCAGGTGAATGAAGTAGACTGGATCCACAGACATTTTGGAACAGAACATAAAACTAGAGTTCATAGATAATTTTTTAACATGCCAATATAAAGCTGTCTCTTCCTGACCACACTGGTATAGATTTATCATTTTCCTCCATATTTTAAAACAAATACAATAGCAAAATATTGAATGGACACTTATGATAAAATGCATTTGATTAAGACTTAATAAAGTAGTCTGTACATTACCAGTGAATAATGTGTTATGAGATAAAGCTAGACATAAAGCAAATAGTGTCAAAGCTAATTCCAAAGTGCGTTTTTCAGCCATATTACTTATTTTATTACTGCACTTTAAAATGCACACATTTAATAGCATTTTTTTGCTTTTGCTGCTGTCATCTGTTCTTAAAGCAAATAACGCAATCCCTTGAAGAAATGTACCTGATTTTGGTTGCATCGCTACATTGAAATCAGTGCAAGCTTTCCAGGAAACTAAGATCCTTGTCTTTCTTCCTACTCCCAACTTAGAAGCAGAACACTACTAAAAAGCTTTCTGAAATAAAGGGATGTTTTTTCCCCACCCTACAAAAAAAAAAAAAACCACAACAAAACAATACCAAGAAAACCTCCTAAGATATGACTAATTAGATATTTTAGTTTTGATTAAGTTTTTCTACAATGTTTTCTTCGTATTCAGTATGAGCTGTCCCAAACCTACAAGCCATAAACTCATTTTCTCTTTAAGTGACACTGCACACGTACTGGATGCCTAAGAAGAGAGGCAAACACCTGAGGCATATGTAAATGCATCTTCTATGTAGGTGTCAGGCTGGCCTTAACTGAACCACAACACTCAGTCCAAAGAGTACCTTTATAACAATTAAACATCTGCAAAGGTATCAGTTTATGTGCAAAGCCAACAGAAGGTTGCTTGGAAGCATACAGCTTACACTGAACTTGGAAGATCCAGAAGTGAGGTGCCCAAACCAGCTGTCTCTTGATTTCTGAGCTCTTTTTATAGTTTCTAGCTCAAATTTGCACCAAAACTTTAAGCCAAATCTTACAGTGAAATATAGAAACATAATGGTTATATCAGCAGAGAACTGACACCACAGATGGTTCTCCTACAAGCCAGCCAGACCCAGCAGCCACCTTACAGGGCACCAAGGCAGCTCAGCAGCCCGAAGGACTACAGGGATGGAAATGCCACATACTTGGATACCTTCCTCACACTACTACTGAGAAACAGGAGACATGAATTACAATTAACAATTAGAAGTTTAAAAGTCCCAAAGACATGAAATTTCAGGATAAACAACAAGGCTTATTTATATTTTGACTAAATTGCCTGCAGCTCTATGCACTTATATTTAATATTAAATAATCGCATTTAATACTATGTTAGAAATTTTGGTGCAGCAGTATGCCATTTCTGGATATGTTTATTTATGGATCTTGCTTATAATTCAGCTTCATAAGCACTGCAAGTGTTTAAGTGTTAGTTTAATAGCTTATGTTGTTCAGCAAAGAAGCTGACTTCTTTTGTACACGTATAAGTCTCAAACCTGAAGAGAATAAAGGCAGACTATTGAAAAATACTTATCAGGGTCTCTCCTTCAACATTGTCCCTTCTTTTTGAAAATCCACATGTAATATATGTGTAGACATACAGCAGATGGTTGTTGCTGAAGTCCCTGCAGTAACTACATTTCAGTCCCTACATTCCTGGAAGAAGAACACAAGGCTTCCAGTGAACTAGTTCTTGATAAAGACGAGCACAGCCACTCCTTACCCAATCTTTGTGCATGCCACGTAACACAGATCTGCATCCAATTCCACATAAAATCTCCTATAAAAAGGGCAGGACAAACTTTTAGTGCAACCAACTGTGAGATGACTGCCAGCCCCAAAGTGCTCAGCAAGCTCCCACGAAACTTCAGAAACTCTTTCTGAAGATAAAACTGGATATCAAAGAGCTGCACAGGACATTGCATGGATAATCTAAATTCAGTTACTGCACGCTGAGCTTAGCTTGCACTGTTAGCCCCACAAGCACATGACTGCATTTCCCAAGGCAGCAGTGTGCTCTGCTCTGACCGCTCAGTCCAAGCTATCAAGCAGGCCGCAACTCAGGCCAGGGTCAGCACAGCACTCAGGCTGAGGCCCACCCTCCCACACACAGCCCACATGCAGCTGCTACCCAAGCCACCAGGTCCTGTGAGCTTTTACTTTTCAACAGGCACAGCTCAAAAACCCTCCTCAGAAACCACCTCCCCCCTCTAAATTTCAGAATTAATAAAATCACTTTTCAATCATCAAGAACATCTGGTTAAACATCTCAGCCTTACAAACCATAAATCCAAGAAGCTTTCGAAGTGTCACAACCCTGCTGCCTCATAAGATCTGCATCCTAAGCAATGTGCTTTCCAATTGGGAGGGCGAGAAACTTTTTGCTAATAAAACACAGAGCTCTAAACAACTGGCGTGAAAAGTTACAGGCTGAGGCAGAAATCACAATGCAAGATGCAGGGATGCTCACACTGTTTTTTGTTGGGGTTGTGAGAGTGTTTGCATAGATGTGAGCTCGCTGCTTCCACTGAGCTGCACACTCACACTGCCAGAGCTCTCCAGGCATGCTTGCAGATGATCTTAGACCTAGTCCCTCAGCAAGACACTTTCCCTTCAACTCTTTGAAAGGGTAGATAACAGCAGGACAAGGGGAAGTGGTTTGAAGTTGAGGGAGGGAAGATTTAGGTTGGATGTCAGGGGGAAGTTCTTTACTGTGAGAGTGGTGAGGTGCTGGAACAGGCTGCCCAGAGAGGTTGTGGATGCCCTGTCCATGGAGGTGTTCAAGGCCAGGTTGGATGGGGCCCTGGATATTCTGGTGTAGTATTAAATGGGGAGGTTGGTGGCCCTGCCTGTGGCAGGGGGGGGTTGGAGATTCATGATCCTTGAGGTTCCTTCCAACCCAGGCCATTCTGTGAAAACAGACCCTGCACTGCTCTGTCCTGATGGCAGCACTGGGAGGAGCTGCAGAGAACATGGATGGCCCAACTCCATGTGCAGCACAGCTGACTGCAGCTCAATCCAGAACGATCCAACCAAATATGCTGAATTAGCATTATGCTCATCGTTGCCAAGGCCTCTGTGAGTTATCAAATTCCTCCTAATTTGTTAGACAACTGAAATGGTTCAAAGTGGTTCTCCTTCCATTTCTAGTCCCAGATTTATATAGTGACACAAGAACTGTATAACTAGAAGTTAATAACTTACCAAAGGAGAAAACAAAATTGCCAGGAAAAGGAAAAGGATACCTGATTCGAAAATGTGGCACACGGGAGCCAAGGCAAACATATGATAAATGCTTACAGCAATGCTTGCTTCCACTGTAGAGAAGACACTGTCAGCATTTCTGTTATTTAGAATTTTAAAGTTTCATTATTTACTCAGACAACCCCAGCCAATTTGAAGACTAGAAAGCAAATTCAGGAGTAAATGTGTTGAAAGAGGATGCATTTGCATCCTGGTAATTTGCAAACTGGTCTATCCAAAAGTCTGTTTAACCAGTGCTTTACTATACCACGGCAAAAATTACAACAGGCTTACAAGTTGCAATATCTTCAGCTTAAAAATGAATTTCAGTGTATTTTTTTCATCAATTTACTACAAAAAAAAAAAAAAAAAAAAACTATTAATGCACATTTAAGTAGCTCTCTTTGTCAAAGTTAAAAAAATATAATAAAATCAAAGGACCATACAAGTATGAAGCTGGAATAAGTACATAGTCCCAAGCCTTTTAGGAAAGCACATTTCCATATAACTTATACAAAAACAAATTTACATATTTACCAAACTGCTTTGGATAGATAAGTATATATGAATTATTTCCCTATAAAGGAAATTCCACAAAAACAAATTTCAACCCTATGACTTCACACCAAAGTAACCAGCTAAGAGTTAACTGGACACTTCTGTGTTTTCTATCCTTGTTGCTTTTGTCCTCATTTCAGCTGCTGTGCACTTCAGCAGCTCAGACAAAATTACTTCTTAATAAAATTTGATTTTATGTTTGCAACAAATTCACAGAGGAGATCATATTTTGCTCCCATGTCTGTCCTCAGCCATATTTTTGGTGTCTCAAAGGAAACAGCTTTGATGTGTTTTGAGTTTTAGCTTATTTATATGTAAGCTCTTCATATAGAGGTCTGAGCACAGCATATTACTTGCTGCACAAGATAGATTGTAATCAATAGATAACTCTGTCCACCTAGAAATTTAATGCCCAAAAGTCAACTTTGTAACTTGTCGCTACCATACAAGAAGACTAACAGCCATCATCACTTAACTGTCTCACCTCAGAAAGCCAAGAAAGAGAAGTTAGCCTAGTAGATATATATAAGCATTTGAACTCCACAAAGAGAGATTGTACTGTTTGGTCCACTTAACATCTGGAGTGCTTTCCAATATCTTTCCAATCTGTCTGGCAGAAGCCTAATAGAAAAATACACCGTGTTTCCCCACCAACCTTACACAAGTAAAGAAAAACTAGAATTGGCACTTCCAGCCTCACCCACAAATAAGTAATTTCTCAACGCTGGATCATTAATCTCTCTAGCCAAATGCTATGGTGCTGTCCTTGAAATACATGCTACAGTTCCCACTGGTTTAGAATAGAGTTGAACCTGCAGGTGCCTGCGGCCCCTTAAGTTCTTCAAGAGACATGAGGCAAAAGGGAAGTAAAGCCTCCCATCGATTTGAAATCACATAGCGTAATTTAAACTTAATATTTTAAACCTTCACTAGTGTAATCAGATAAATAGCATATTTAATTAATCCCATTTCTAATAATTTATTCTGGATGGTCGGGAGTAATCGGCAAATGACAAGTTCCACATCATTAGTCTTTCTTACAATTGTTTTCAAAAGAACTCAGTCATGATCATGAGAAGCCTAAAATATTGCTGCTCTTATTGATTATTGCTATGCAAAGACACTTGGCTTTTCTGCGTTCTCTTTCCAGCTTTGCACACTCACAATTAAGCAGCACAGCAGAGCAGCCTGGGTGAAGCACCTTCAAACTGCAGCAGTGCACAGCCATCAGATCACACAGCACATTTCCTATTGGATTGCAATGGGTGCTCTATGACAAGGAAGCAAAACCATATTCCTGCGCTGAAGCAATCCACTGGAATGCATACAGCCAGAACATCCTATACTTCCAAAGCGTTCCAAAAACGTTAATAATAACCTAATTGAGGACCTGACAAATTATGATTTAATTCTATTTTATAAAAATTATTTAAAACCATAATTAAAAACTGGTCTTCAATACTCTCGGAGCTTCCATTTTTATTCCTGATACACAACTTCCATCTAGACGCAGCCACATTCCCCCACTGTTCACCAAAACTTTTAAGAGGGAAAAAAAAACATTGATTAACCTCACAGGAACGTCACGGAAAAACTCCTTATGCACAACAAATAGAAATAAAAGAATGTCAGTGCAACAAAAAGGCTTTCTACAGGCTGAGAAGAATTTTCAGAATGAAGAATAGTTTCCTCTAGGCAACATTTTGGCACTTTGATCTGGTTTTTCACTTGTACATTGATAATGATTTGTTGCTACATTCATTCAACTTTGTTTTCCACTGCAAACTCATCGGGAAACTGCTGTACTGCCCTGCAGCTGCCCCATTGGTACTCTTGCGTTTAGCAGCAGCTGTAGGTTCACCCACAGGTATGTCTTCTGAAGGGCAAACTGCTCATTTTTCCACAGTTGGAGTTAACTAGGAGGGATGCCAACAAGATGCCCAAGAAGGGCTCTTGTCCAAACCTTACATAATACAAACCATTAATAGGTCTCATATGTTGTGTGAAATGCATAAAAAACAATGCTTTAAACAATTCCATTTGTCTTTACAAAGCAGACCCAGAACAGATGGGAAAGCTCTCATCCAGTTCAATGCATGCCGGATCAGGACCTTAACAGCTCACAGATCTGCTAGAGGGGGCATTTCTTAAGTGTACATCAAATAACTGTGTGACACATATCTATACTTTAGCTAGCAATTTATCTAACATCTATTTCTGTTGGCAATGCTAATTTTTTAGTAAATACATATGCTTAAGCTATTAAGAGTGTATTCAACTTACCAGAATTATTCTCTGAACACAGAATGTGACTTAGTGTAGAAATATGAGCAAAAGCAGCCAAAAAAAAAAAAAGGCAGCTACTCAGACCTGGTTTGCAATTTCACAACTGTTGTAACTAAACATGTATCTGTTAAATAAAAGAATACAAATTGTAGTTCCATAATAACTTTATAAAGTTAATAGCACAGGTGTTCTCCACAAGACAAGGCACCAAAAAAACCTGTCTCTCTCAAATTGCTGAAAGCATCTTTAAATGCAGCCCCTCCCAATACATTTCATGTTTCAGTCATGATACTATTGCTTAAAGTTTCAAACTAGGGTAAGCATCAGTAAAAGCATCTGACCTTATCTTTTAAGGACAGCAACTTGTTAATATCATACGGAATTAAAAATTAACCAAACACACATTTCCCAAAACTCTCATCTCTAAGGTATGCCCAAAAAACTAATGCATCTTGGCAACGGGTGAGAACAAGGGCAAGCAAGGCAGTGAAGGAGGAAACTGAGTTCTCTTTGGTAATTACGCAAGCACACAGGCACTGAATCTCCACAGACTGCTTTCTACCATACACTTTTGAAATCCTCTTCAGTCATCTGGATTGGTTAACAAAGCAAGCTGTAGGAGAAACAAGAAAACTCTGAGGAGACACTGATCTTCAGTTTTGGCTCAGATGTGCAAAAGAATTCACGAAGCCCACTGCAATACCAGCAGTCACAAAAAAGCGCTATACAGCTTTTGCCATATTCCATTCAAAAGTATTCAGAGTATTTTCCACTCTCTGCCATGAAGTTTGGTCATTTAACTCCTGAAATGGTACCACCTAAGAGTAATAAAACAGTCCACCTTTTCTCAATTATTAACTTGTGAAATCCTTTCTCATGGAAACTGTGACACAATCAACTCAGTTCCCTGCGCAGGAAGTCAGGAGGCCTTTTCCCCATGCAGCCCCTACTCTCTTGCAGCACTGTCATCAGTAACATTCATGGGCACCGTGCACTTCAGTTACCATGCCTACCCACAGAAGCACAAGAGGAGAAAGAAGGAAGAGGCAGCAAGGAGACAAAAAGAGGTAAGATTTGTTTTCTATCGGTAAGCCTCGATACCAAGCAGCTTGTTTTAAGAAGTGCATTTGGAAGCAGTATAAATGGTATCACCTGTTCTTCATTTTCTTTCTTTCTTCACAACCACAGAATATAAAGACATTAAAACAAAACATATTAACTTTATTTTCCTATGATATAAAATACAAAGCGAGAAACAAAACACTCAGACTTGGAAAAAAAACAGTAATCAACAACTTAAGGCTCCTTACTTCAAGGTTAATGTGAATAAAATTTACTCAAGCTGAACATCACACCAATTACAAAAGCCAAAAAACTGTAAGCTCTGCTCTCTAACAGTAGCAGTAGGCACCTTGCATCCAGAACGCTCATTATTTATAGATTTAAGATGCTCCAGGGACTGATTAAGGCTAGAGAAGTTCTATCAATACCATTAAAGTTCACTAAAACGCTCTTCTCCACTCTCAAAGCATTTATACACCTTTGAAAATAAGGACCCAACTGCAAATGTTTTAAAATATCAAATTATGTCATCGTTGCTGTTGTTTCCTTAACTATAACAGGGTAAATTGTTGTAAATAGTCAACAACTGCAAGAACAAAGCCATTTAACCTAGATAGCAGAAGAAACAACAAAATCTAGAAAGCAAGCCTTTCAAAAATTTTTTCCATGTGGCTTGTTAACTTTTTTTTTTTAATTGTTAGGCCATAAATTGAGATGAATACACCAAATGGAACAGCATGTTAACATGGGATGCCCAGAAGTTTGTTTTGATTTGTGCTGGTTTTTTTATTATTATTTTATTCTGCACCAAGAGACTTTTACACCTGACTTGACTACTACAAGACCAGCCTATGAAGAGGTGCTTCCAATTACAGCTAATGCTATCAAAATTGTACACTTATGCAACCTGGAATTGTCACATGCAAAAAATTTTTTCTTTACAATAAAAAATTAACTTAAAAAAAAATTAGTCTCCCCTTCCAAGGATAACCATAATCATTTTGTTGATGACCAAGAATTTAACTTCAGGGAAAGAAAAAGCATTGTTTTATTTAGCAGCGACATTCATGACAAGTCAGCATGTGATCCCAATAAGACTCCCAGTAAGAGGCTGGATTGAGAAACTGCAAAAGCCCATCAGTTCGGAGCAATCATTTACTCAGGATTGCTTTGCTTGTTTGTTAATTTTTTTTTAATGGTAGAAAGTTATCCACAGAACCAGAAACAAAGCTTTCTTGATAGAAAAGTCTAGTCTTTTCCCATTAATACATCTCTTCAAAAGAGTCTTCAGACCTGTAATTGCACACATTCAAAAGTCACTTAAGTTACTTTTGATGTTAACTGGATGATATTATTAGGACCACCAAATTTGGACTGACTTCTTCACACCCCAATGCAAAGATGCTGCTAATAATGCAGGAGTAACTGGAAAAAAAGTACTTGCACTCAGCTCCTCTGAGACACGACCTCTCCAGAGCATTCACTTCAGGTGACAAAGCAGGCAACAGAAAAACAAATCATGCATTCATTTGTTCATCAACCACGAACTCACTACTCTCCACTTTCCAAACTCCCAGAAACATCCTGGAGAGATGCAGTAAGGATTGTTTGAAATAAAAATCTTTACCCAAGACCTGGCTACATCTGTAGCTCTGACCTGATACATATATTTCAAGCACTGCATGCACAGACTGCCAGAAACCAACTTCTATTATCATTGCATCAACATATTGGAAACTCTCAGAAGAAACCAGACACTGGAAGGAATCCTCCTTACTTTCTAATAAGACTTCACTTCAGTCCTACAAGTTATGCTGTTTTTGCAGTGGTGAGGATCTACTAGTAGCTTCTATCTCTCCTAAAGCCTTTATGGAGCAAACAGCTACCTGTAATCTGGAAACAATGTTCAAATACCTCACTGCAATCCAGGCAAAAAGATGACATCAGGAAGCCACCATGTTGTTTCACAGAATCATTTAAGTTGGAAGGGACCCTTATAGGCCATCCAGTCCAACTGCCCTGCAATGAACAGGGACACCCTACATCTAAATCATATGCAAGTCTGAAAGCATATTCAGTGTTTAAGCTTATTCTGACCCGGCAAAAGGACTGCAGCAATTCCAGCAGTTTTATTTACCCTTATTAGGTACAGGTTGTTTTTTAATTATTTACAACATCACTCATTTCTCCAAACAATGGCATTTGAATCTTATAACACTCATACAAGGGAATTAGTGGGCTGCAATACACTAACAGCAGGAACACAGTCTTGGCATCCATTTCAAGGCAAAGCACATGAATGTGTGGGGGGGGGAAAAAAAAAGGAAAATTATTAAAGAAAATAAAAATATTTTAAGCCAGTGAAATTCAGTCTCCCAGTTTCAGTAAATTGTGTCCACTACAGAAAACAAGCTGGAGTGAGCTGCTTCCAATTATCCTGGAGGAAAAAAAAAAATAAAAAATCTAACAGGATCACCTTTTAACTCCTGATATTACTACTATCTTCTTGGGAATGTTTAGTTGCTTTAGTGAAATCAGATGTCTTCCTGAATCCCAAATCACCTTAAAGACATACAGATGGTCTAAATGCTTGCTTTGTTTTTCATCTTATTGTCCACTAAAAACTTTGGCCCTGAGTTGGCCAGGCCATTATTGATGGTATAAAGCACTTAATTCCCCTGCATACTCCTGGTCTTTCCTGGCTACCAGATTTTTTTTTTTTTTGAGCCAGAGGATTTAGATAGTCATTTGCTAAACGATTTGTTCGCAAATTACAGACAGGTGAACAGAGGAGAGAAAGCAGTTATTTAAACAGCAGTACATTTGGAGAGCACTGTGACTACCCACAGGAAAAAAGGTAGCATCTATAAGAAAGAGTCCTGTATCACCAGCTCCCTACCTTTCTGTCAGGTTTCTACTATGCAAAGAAAGGCAGAAGTGGGAAATTGGCATAATTTAAAATTCTTGTCAGTTTTATTTCAATATATTGAGTTGGATACAGAACATGTACTCATTTTCTTAGGAATGATGTGTTCTCCCAACTAGAAGATGGCCATGCAGCACATCAGAAAGGCGGCTCCCATTTGGAATAAAAAAAAAGCTGGCCCATTGTAACTGCTTGGGTAAGCAACCAAAGATTTTCTAACAAGCATGGAAAACAAGCAAAAACATACATTCTGAGCAGTACTCAATGCAACAGACACTACAAACACAGTGCAGCTAAGAGCATTTTTTCCCCAGTCCACAGCTTTCCCTACTGAAAGAAAAAAGTCTATTCTTCTGCAAGAGATAGCCATTAGTAAGAAAACTTTCCTGCAAAATGCTGATGTAGTCAAATGAATTATACACTTACTATTTTCTTATTAAGAAACAAATACATTCCTCCTGTTGGCCTTTTACCAAAAAAAAAAAATCTAATCAACGCGGATACTACATTTTATTTGCATGAGGAAAACTGGAGAGGCAGCTGAGCCTTGCTGAGAGTCTAAGAGCTGCTCAGGCTGGATGAGGAGCCGAATTAACTGCTTCTAGATATTTTCACATCCATATCTGCTGACTAACATGGAGACATTAGTCATCCAACAGCTAGTCCAAGCCACATGCTAAATGAATACACATTGGGCATTTACATGCAGTTACCTTAATTTAATATATCACTGGCTTCACTTCTGCACTTTTTAAACAGCGAAATGATGCTCTTACATTTTCAACTTGCCAGTCATCCAGCTCTCATAACGTACATATAATCAAGGCAACCATTCTTTCATAGCAGTAAAACAGCAAAAGCGCAACCAATGGTGCATAACTGAAAATGCAGGGTCTACAATTTCAACTTGCATTCTGCATTTATTTCAAATCTGAATGCCTGAAACAGGCATAGACATACAGCCATTACACTTCAGCACTGAAATCCTTCCGAATTTCCACAGCCTTCAGTAAAGGGTGAGGAAACGAATGCCTTCATCTCCAACCTGTGCTCCACTTACTGTACTGTAATCACAGTTAAAATGAACAAGCAGCTGCAGCTGACAAACTGATTTCTCTCAAGCTAGTATGTTAAATCCAATAGAAGAGAATGCTGAATTCTGCAATAAAGTATTTGCGAGCTGATCTTACTAAAAAATAAAATAAAACAAAATAAATGCTGTTTTCACATACTAAAAGCAGTCTGGTCCATTATTCACACAAACATTTTATGAAATCAGGGAGCTTTGACAAAAAGCACGATAGCTTCTTGGAAACATTTTATGTGGTTGTTAAATATTTCCATCCTTTTCATTTTTAGAGGAACGTAGAATGTAATTAGTTTGACAGTTGGAGTTGTACATTACTCTATCTGAATTATTGCTATCATGGACAGATTAAAAAAAGAATGAAAACCAGAAAAAGGAATAGTGGTCCAAAGTCTCATTTCAGAAAGACATCAGTATTCAGGTATTAGCCTTCAGCAGCTGTTAAGAGATGCCCTTGGACTTGGACCACTGGTCTTGATAACCAATACACCCCAAGGTTTTCTTATGATAGGATCTCAGAAATTCTTCCTATGTAAGACAGAAGTTACAGGTGACAGCACCTCAAGGCATTTCTCCTGAGTTCAGGGAAGTGCAACAACAAAAAACTGCATGAAGCTAAAGCTATGGTCTCACGCTCTTCCTCTCCCCTGTTTTGTACAGGACAGCTGAATTTCACTACAGAGAAATTCCTCAATATTGTCATTTTGAGATAACAAGTTCCTGAGCTCTAAAGGGTTTTTAGTTTGTTATGTTTTGGCATTTTTTAAATAAAAAAAAAAACAAGAAGCTGAAACCTTAACATATCATCATAGGAGATGCACAAACTCCTTGGAAAAGAAACAGATGGAGATGATAGCTGGCAGAGCAAACCTAGCAGAAACTGCAGAGTAGTTTATGGGGGGGAACGATTGCTTTGGCTCAAAAAGAAGTCCCTGCTCTGAGTTGTCTCCTACCTTCTTTGTAGTGCTTCATCTTGATGTTACTCTGCCACTCCATGTGTATTCCTTCAGCTTCCCTCCTCCTGTTTTTAAACCTTCCTTCCTCTTTTACTTGCCCCAAACAACAGTAATCAAACACCCATGAAATCACCCGCCCCACTTTCAGGTCAAATGTGCTCTTGGGGAGAGTTCAGCTCTTATTTTGTAGCAGAACACATCTCAACACACTTCTCATTTGTTGGCTTACATCGATCACCACTAAAACAGCCAGCAAACATACACAGCTGTGCATTTATAAAACGAAACATCACCTGGCTCTCCGTAAACTTCTAGGTGAAAAACTTAAGCTGTGTTTTGAGCCAATATTGCTTTTAAAGTCAGTAATTCAGTTTGGAATTGGCCAGAACATGCAAAAATCTCACTCAGTCTCACAAGGCAAAGCATGTTGTCCAACACCCCCTATTCTTTTCTGCTTTTTGTTTAAAAAACAATCTGATTTATTAAAAGAAAAAAAAAAAAAGATAACTAGCTTACATTCAGCTTCAGGATAATATTTTCCATAAGACCCCTGGGGATTCCCACTCCATATTTTAAATAGCTCAAATTATTTAACCTACTGGAAGAAGCAGAACACAATACAGAAGTAACATCCTATGAGCCATACTTCTGGAGTTCTAAAAATACCTATTTCAGAAAGGGCAACTGAGGAGTTTACATTTCTATAGAATTTTTCCTTGGATAAACATTGAAAATGCACTATTAAGCTGTTAGCACGTCCACAAAGTAATAACAGCATTAAATGTTACGTGCAAACTTCTCCGAAAGAAACGAGCAGCATGACAGAACCGGACGACATCCCTGCATAAAGTCACTGAGAATAATTCAAGATGGAACAGCCTCTGCCAGCTGCCTGGGAGGAGAGAGGGAGCAGCCTGGGTTCTCCCCCACTATAAATATATAAGCTTTCCTCCCCAATCCCACCAACTCCTGGATTTTAAATAAATAAGCTTTTAGTTTGCTTGGTTTTTTTTTTCCCCCCGCTGTAGGAAAGAGCCTTTTCCTTTACTTTAAGAAATTCTGGCTAGCCTCACTTCTTTGATTTATCACAATAAAAAAAAAGCATTTCTTTTTTCCCATGAGAGCTCCTCTCTCTACTTAATTTCAAGAACAGAAATGCTAAAGTATTTTGACTTATACCCTAACAACTCTTGAAAGCTCTATCTGCTCTTAGTCCTTCATCTCTTCTCATATACCTAATGAGGACCTTTGTGGCCCCAAATCCTGAACCATCTGTGCTGACCCTCCATCCATCCTCTGAACACATAAAAAAAAAAAATGGAGAAAAAGAAAATTAAGATTAAAAAGTTGTGGAAGAAGCAAAAAAAATGAACCAAGTCAACATGCCACAATTCCTCCAGCTCCCCACAAAAGCCAAATCACCCACAGGAGCCTCCTTGCCAGCTTACTGAGCTGCAGCTGACTCTGTTTTCACATACAGGTGGCCCAAGTAACAGCATTACAAAAAAAGCTTAGCTTTTTCTTAAAAAAGAAAAAAACAAAAAAAAAACCCTTAAGGTTTGGGGTGTTTTTCCTCAAGTCTCAAATACCAGTAGTACCTTGAGCTTGAAGAACACACTCAATTTGCATGATAATGACCATAATTATTACGAGCCATCACTTACTGTCAGAAACTAACATCTCCAACCAGCTATATTAAATTCAATATATTTTCATTAGTTACAATAGACAGAGACTTGGCTTTTAACTGACATTCCCGTATATCCATTGTTATTACAAGCAGCATACACAATAATGGAAAAGTGGGTGGGGAGAAATAGAAGAATTAAAATAACACTATGAAAGGAAAGCCTCAGTTTTTTATGTAGAAAGCTGCCCAAAAGCTGTGTAAATCTCCTCTTGCACTCTGACAATCACTCTGCATTTTTAATCAGGCCTCCTATTAGCTACTACAGAGCGTAGAAGGAACTTGAATATACTGTAAGCCAGAAGACTTATGTTTTAATGAAAAAGTGTTACATCCAGCAGCTTGCTGAAGACTTACTTCAAAGAATTCTCATGTACTGTGATTTCAAAGTGAGCCGAAAATAATAAGAAGCCAAATTCTTTTGTTACTCAGACCATGGAAGCTGCAAAAACATAAATAAAAGTATAACTTGACCCAAATCACGCATTCTTTGGCACTCCTGATAGAGACCTGCAGGAAGAAACTCTTCACTGTTGGTTCAAATAGGATGCAATATTTCAGCTGCAACATTCCCCCCACAAGAAGCCATCACTGTATGGACATGTTTTTGATATGGAGCTGAAGAACTAGCCACTACCATTCAAAGTACTTATCTTCTTTGTGATATGATATTATAGAGTAATTCAGTTATTAGAAATTAATGATATGAAATGGTTCCCCTGAGAATTACTCAATTCATCATACATTTAATTACGAATACATTTGTTGTACCACTTAACAGGGAAGATACTCTGTGTATGCTGGTGTGCTTTAGATAATAACCCACCACAATTCATTTCCTTCTAAAAATCTCTCTATGAGCACAATTCTGTGCTTTGAGTGTTTCAGCTTACTTCCATTACACCACATAATGATAGCAAAATAATAGAAGTGACTGCACGCAGAAAGAAAAAGACAAAATTAAGGGCATAACACACTTTCCTGGAGTGCTTCTTTGAAAAAAAAAATATATATATACTTGCTGTATTCCATAACTTGTTGAGGACTGTAAACATAACATCAAGAACTAGATGAACTTGCATAACTACACTGAACTAAATAAGGTACAATTTACTCTCACCACAATATCAGAGAAGAATGAAGTAAACAGCACCTACCAAAAATAACTATATCACCAGTCATTATTTTTAGTACATACTCTTCCTTGTCTTTTGCCTGCTAAGCTCAACTCATTTACTAGAGCATCCAAACCAAGTCAAGGTCAAACTTCTCCAGTAAAACAACAGCAGGAAAGAAAAATATGAAGAACGAATTCACGCTTACCATTTGACACAGGTTTCTCATGTGACTTCCTTGATTAATTGCTCTCCCTTAACAAGATGTTAACTGGCAGCAGCAGCCCATACTAGCATCCAGTTAGCATATGGGAGCACAGTGAAGAGGGGCCTTTCCTACTTGCTGCTCAAGGCCAAGATCAAGGAAACCCTTTCATACAGCTTTCAAGCTCCCACTTTCCTCCCTCTCCAGTAAACTCGAGGATCTGATATTCCAAATTCTTCTCCAGGTTGAGGTGGGCAGGACCAGCTCCTCCTGGCATCAGCATATTCCTCCCCTACCTCCCTCCCACACCAACAGAGAGCTCCTCCTCATCCCAGAAAACAACCCTCTTCTCCAACAGCTCCTAACCTGATCTAAAGAAATCCTTTTTCAAAGGCAGAGAATCCAACTCATACACCACAGATCAGACAGCCACCTTCTCCAACACTTGCTGGCTGTTCCCCGAAGCACCGCGGCCTACATATATCCCTTTTGCACAGCTGCACCCTATCAGCTGTTGATCACCACCCTCTGCTCAATCAACATCACCTGCGCAGCTACAACACCTCTGCCAGCAGCTCCACCCACAAGCGGCACAGCTTTGAGTATTCCTCCATTCCACACAAGACCCATTTCTCCCCTTTTCCTCTCCTTCCTTCTACAGCCTGTAATAGGCACTGATGACTCTCCCCATATTTAGCTTGCCTTTTGTGTGTCGTGGTGCTCCCAGCATGCCTTCCAAAGCTTCCTTCTGTTGGATCAGCCCCCCACGCCCAACGAAAACTCACCCAAATGTGAAGTTGAGCAGAGAGACACTTACATGCGATTGCTGACTGAAAGCCATTGCTCAATTTAGCAGTGCAATTAAATACATGATTATTCAGAAGTGAACTTATATTCAAACCATCTGAACCTCCCTTCTGTTTATCATTAAGTAGATTCTAAAGAGGTTGTCTGAAAGAAGTCATATGGATCTGATTTTTTAAGTTATTTGTGAGCAAATGTGAAGGGCTAGCTGTCAAGAGAGAGGAAACAAAAATGTCACATAAATAAATTTAAACAGGCAGTGGTTTGCAAAATCTTTGCAATTTTTTGCATTTATGAACACATAAAATTTAAATCACAAGCCAGGATGATGATGCTTTGTTTGAACATCAAGATCATCTTCTGTCATTCACAAAGCTGTCATCTAGATAGGATTTTATTTTTGGATGTTGCCACAGACCGAACGGTACATTCAACGTGCACTAACACCAGGTGGCAATTTGAAGCACTAAGGTTTGGGTCTTCTTCAGGTTCATGTTATGGTCAAGCTAAACTGACAATGCCTGGCATTAGAAACAAATCAGCTAGTTACTGCTAGAAGGAATAACTGATCAAAATGTGTATTTCTATTTTAGACAACATTCTCTATGCAAGGCCTTTTGTTATTACCATTTGTGAAAGCTCCTTGGTAATACACCAGAATGGGGTGCAAAACAAACAAACAAAAAAAAAAAAAAAAAAAAAAAAACACCATCTTTTATACATGGAGAGTTAGAAGGATGAAGAACACAATTTGAATCTAATCTAGCAGAAAATGAATTTTGTAACTAGATATTATTTAAATTTGAAGTCTTCCTATCAGAAGCAGGATAAGGAAAGTACTGTAGAAAATCTGTTTACGATCCCATGCACAGGTGCTGGATTTTTTTTGTTTGTTTTCAATTAAGCAGAAATTATGAGAATTGCAAAGAAGCAGTGGGAAGTAGAAGCAGTATCACTGTATGAGTGAGGTAGGAAAGGGGCATTTGGTGGGAATATGGACACAGGAGAAAGTGTTGCTGGTTTAAGAGGTTTAGCTATGGGCATAAAGTACTGTTAGCAAAGAGGAAGGAGCAGGGTAATTTTGCAGATTTTTTTGGCTGTAAATTGAATGTGTATTTTCTCTGAACGTTTATTTGTTGAAAACCTTCTGTTCTCATTGCACAGACACAGATACCAGGCCCACATTCTGTGTTACCTGGTAATTTTGCAGTCTTAATGGCAGGATTAATAGTGGGATCTGTGGTAACTAACTACACTGAGACAAAATGGCACTGTAACCGCTGGTTCCTCCTCGCTGTACTGCTATCCTTCATTTCGAAAGGAGAGACGAACTTCTCTCATGGGAAATTCCACTGTATCAGACAATAGACACACGGTATTTCTGCCACATGCCTCCTGAAATTAAAGACAGCTCTAGGGAGAGGTCAGATTAAACAGAACTAAAAAAAAAGAGAAGTTCCAAAACTTTATTTCCCCCTATCAAAATCCTTTGTGAAGGTTCAAACAGGAGAGTTAGAGAGTTATCTCGTAAGACATTTAAGTGGCAGAAACTGCCAGAAGATACTGAAGTCCAAGGCCTGGCCATCGTAGTTGGGAGAAAGTATGAAAAGTTAAAAGACAAAGTCGCTTACAAATTTAAAAGCCCCAATAAATGTTAGAAATCAAACAGAGTCAAGCGCAACAAAGAGGATTTGGCCACCACCCAGTAATGCAGCACTCTTCAAAAGCTTCTCGAGTTCATTTATCGCCCTCTGTACTGTTGGAACAGCCTGTGCTGAGCAAAGGGTACTTCACGCTCCCTCCTTCCTCATCCTCACTCCACGTAGAGTGACCTTGAGGTGCTCCAAGCACTTGCACGTGCAACACGTGGCTGGAATGCAACATCTTGAAACCAAAACTAAAACCAGACAACCTTCCAGGGATTCCTAGAGAGCAGGCAAGGACAGGAGAGCCCCTTGGCTGATAAAATATATGTTGGTTTGGGGACATCTGTTGCAGATCGTCCCAGCTCTCACTTAAAGTTTTAAAACAGCCTTAAGTGTGTACACATGAACAGCATGAAAGGCTTTTGTTGTGCCAGCCCATGTCAATCTCTCGAAAACCACCTGTTGTCACTTTGCTTTTAGAAAAGGCTTTCCATCTCCAACCAGAGCAGCTCTGTGGCTGCTGGTCCCTCCTCTCCAGGTTCTCCTGCCTGCTTGCCAGAGCTGACCACCAGCCGTGCTGCCCACCTGTGACAGTGACACCCAGCACAGTGCTGAGCATGGGCATGGTGCTGCCCACTGCAGTATTTACACGCTGCTCTGGGTACACTGCTTCTACAGCAGTTTTCAAAGGCACAGTGGATGCAGGGAATCTAAATCTTAGGGAGAAAAAAACACAATAAATAGTCACCTGAAATCCTGAGAAGGCTGAGCAAACAAAGCTCAGAAAGTGTTGAGCTAAAAAAGAAAAGATAATGGAATGCGCAAGAATGTTAAGAGGTGAGGAGAACTGCCCGAAATGACATGCTGTCACATGGCAAAGTAGTGCAAGAAGGGAGGACATTAATAAAAGAACTTCTCAGGGACAGAAACACAGGGTTATCTTTAATCTAGATTTCGGTAATACAGAAATTTGGAATTCTCCAGACTGAACGATGCATAAGAGGGAAAAAGTTCCCTTCGTGACTTTGCATCTGATGGAGGTTACAAACACACCAAAAAAAAGAGCAGAATGTTAAATGCTTATATTTAGGAG
Organism: Meleagris gallopavo; assembly: GCF_905368555.1. NCBI lineage: Eukaryota > Metazoa > Chordata > Aves > Galliformes > Phasianidae > Meleagris > Meleagris gallopavo. The sequence continues at coordinate 4,974,416 of NC_139405.1, read as the reverse complement.
GGGTAATCCAAAGACAAGTACCTTGTACTGACACTGAAACAACAGCCTACCTCCCCCCAGCCATTCAACCTCTCTTGCAAGGAAACATGAGATATATGTAAGCCTTTAGCCACTAGATTTCGTGACAAACAACTCTGATCTTTTCAGGGATTATCTTCAAGTACTTATATTTGCAAGGAAAATTTCTGTATTAGCCTCCGAGGTCTTTGAACTTTAGATTCTTTCATTTTGTTCGTTTTTATTAAAAAGATTTCTACAGGACCTTTACAACACTTCAAATTGTATTGCAGATGTTATGTGACTCAGGAAGCCATACAGAGAACTTTTGTATGGAGCCACAGAGACAGCTGCTGAACGCTATCTGAATAGTGGCAACATTTTGAGCCGTTTTCATCTAGCTTACCTTAAGGCAGCAACGGTGCACTTTACCCTCTGAATTCTGGCCTACTTGGGATGCCTACAGACCTCACCCAGGTAACCAACACTTAGCACAGCCTGCTGTACTGCACACTTCAGTTTATAGATATGGAGGCCAACGCATTGGGATATTCAAGATATCTGCCACAAGGCATGTATGTCACAGAAACACGGTGTCACATAAAAGGAGCTCAGCCTGATCTTCCTTTTGTCTCACAGATTACAAGTGATTCCACAGTCTAAAAGAAGATGTGTAAATCCTGATTATTCAGGACTGCTGGGAGTATCAGTTTCCTCCAAAAAGGAATACCTGGCAGAAAATAAACCTGAATGAGCCCGTGAATATTTCTACAGAGGACTTCCTGAGGAAGTAGTGTCCTCCCATTTCAGCTAGCACCTCCCCATCTTCCCTTTACAGCTTCCTCACCTTAGTTTTCAGCATGATGGGAAGCTCAGAATCATGCTTTAGTCATAATTTAATAAGGATGATTAGCCAAAATAATTACCTACAGAAAGCCATTCTCCAGCTTGCACATGGCTTAAAACTTGATCCTTTATTCACAGATAGTGTCCTCTCAGCGCTGATTCAGACAGTCACTATACTGACTATCACTATACTACACTATCCCCCTGCCACATGAAGATACATCTGTACCTAGAAGCAATGGGGAGGTTGAAGCTTGTGCAAAATGCGGCTGCTCAGAAACATTTAATAGCATTGCTGTAACTAGAAGGGATTCATTTGCTTCACAGTTCCTCGTGGATATTATTTAAGGTCCTAGTAGATTCTAGCCCACATCTCTAAGTGTTGAAAACCTTGAACCTGAGCTACAGAGCTATTCAATAGAACAAGTCCCAGCTACATCAATCAGGGATAATGTATCCCTTTTTGCATGCCAGGCTCCTGCACTCCCTGGGACTGTGCAATCTGTAAAGCCCGGGATGGCTGCTTGTGCTGTTCTTGCTTGGAAGGATTTGTGAAATGAACTCTGTGAGTTTGAACGCCTTCACATCTTTCCTATCTGAAAGAACAAAAAATTACTGTCTCCTAGTCTTGGATTTCCTTACACAGGGGACAGACAACCCCCCTCAAATGCTAATGGCAAGTGTGAAAAGAAAATGAAAGAAAAAGAAAAGAAAAAGAAAAGTCAGATGAAAAATAACCAACTTATGCACAAATTTACTTTAGAGAAAAAGCTTGTAACTTACGTGGCTCTTTTTCATGTGCATGGAGATGCAAATCTCAAAGACCTTGAAATAAGTAGTTGATTTCCAGCAAAATGTTATTTACCAAGCAATAAATGCAGATACACTCAAAGGGAACATTGACTACGTGATCAGTTTAAGTACATCATGCAATTTTCCTCCTTAAATTTTGTTTTGAATGCTATTTGACATATTTCCAGCAAAAAAAACCCACCACCATTAATTCTCCACTTGCACACTGTATAAGCCATGTGATTTGCTTAGAAGAAAGTTTGCACAAAGTGTTTGATAATGGGCCGCCTTCATCAATCACTGTGCCATTCCTCTCCAGCTACTTCCTGTGAAGGCTCTGAGTGATCCTGCCTGCTCCCCATCCAAAAGGCAGCGTGATCTTGGTTTAACTCCCTTAACCATAAAACACAGCTCTCCTGTTAGACTGTCATCTACTAATCAAGACTCTCTCCGGAAGGGCCCTGAATATCCATTAGCAGTTGGAATGTTGCATTCAAATATCAGTTTCTAGCAGGAAAATGACAGATTTCGGAACTAATACTGCTTAAGGATAATTCTTCCACAGATGCAGACGTTTGTGTGAGTCATTTTAACAGCTGTAGTGCAAAATATACTACAAATCATACAAGTGCTAATGTAGAACCATCCCATCCACTACCCTGATAGAAGAAAATCTCCAAAGTCATCTTTCTATTAAAGCCAAAATTGCTGAATAATGATGTTATATATGATATAGATATGTTTATAACAGTGTAGGCTGTGGCATAACTACTGAAAACACTGTACCCCCTGGTTATCAACACAATGAAAATATTCCCTTTGACAAACACCTAGTTTACTGATAGTCACTGATGAGGTCCTGATGAAAGCATGCTGCTTTTCCTACGTTAGGCAATAGATACACCTCCGAATCAGTATGGTAAATTATAGCTCAGCATGTACCTAAACAAGAAAATTAGAAGATTGGTAAAATATATTTTGCAGCAGAACAGTGCCATTTCATAGGGTGGCTAGGAAACTACTCAGTAGTCTGAAAAATTCTGCTTTTTCAGAAGTTTCTGAAAGCTAGAACGAGTTAATATCTATTCTCTGATCTTTATTACTAGCATTTTGTTCACAATGAACTAATTCTGCTCTATTCATACAACCAATATGCAAGGTAGGTAGCGGGACAAGCTTTGCTCAGTTCAGACTATTGTTATCAGCTGCGAATTGAATTCAGGGCTTCTCTGCTCTACATATTTTAAGAAAGAGCAATGAAATTCTGCATAGGACAATCTCAAAAGAGGCTGTGCTTTCCATACGCATTTTAAACACAGTTTTTGACAGTATTCATCTATTCCCCACCAGTTTCACATAGCTATCCTAGTAGTTCGTGCTACCTTACAAGGGGGAAGTTGTTAGGAACGAACATTTTCTACTACTTGTCATGAATTATGAAATTACAGTATATACTATAGTGCATTAAATATCTTCCAACTTAAAGAAAACAGACACAAAGTCTCAGAGAAACAAACAAACAAACACCAAATCAAACCAAAAAAAAACACCCCCGTCCCCGTAATGCCCTGCAATTGCAGCAGCAAATAACAGGCTGAAATATAGAATACCTACTTAAGAACATGTGGTGGCTACATTTCAGGAACTACCCATATTGAAGTATCTGGCTGTTGCTTTACCCTGAAATTCTCCAGCATCAGAGTGGTGTTGAAGCAAGTGAAAACCAAGACAACTAGTGTATGGGTAATACGTGGTCTCTGTAGAACGTATCCTCTGCATGTAAAGAGGATACATCCAAGGGATGTTACTTTCACATTAAGGTGTTCCAGATGAGCGTAGTTCATCAATACATCCTAATCCCTGCCTTCAGATGGCTGATTTGCTAAACAGTGGCTGTTAACAGAAGAAAATAATTTAGAGGCTGATGGGGTGGAGGTGAGGAATCTAAGCTTGCCTTTAGTGACATTGTGAAGGTTAAATATTGGGAACAGCTTCTGTCAGAAGTTCCTGCTCATTGGAATTCCACACATCAAAACTGGGAGCTTTCTGGAGCTATGGAAACTTACCCCGAATTCAGAGACAAGCACACAATATCGCAGATGAAAGACTGCTGACTGCTGTGCAGTAAAACTACTAATTTACTTAGCATATTCTCTCTTTCTGAGATCTCCTTGCAGCTGTTCATTGCAAATGATCCACGGCAACATTCACATGCTGGAGACAAGCATAGCAAATTCTAACTGCGGAAACATTTTTAGGAAAAGGTGAAAAAGGATCTGAACTCAACAGAAAAATATCAACGCTTCCTGGTTCTTAAACATTTAGAATGTATGTGCTGATTTTGTCACTTTCCACTACAGTGAAAAGTACTAAACTTAAAGAGAGAAATATGAAAGGGTAAAGAAATTAAGCTCTTGTCTTAGATGTAAGAGCAAATGTCATTCAGTGAACTGACATTATTTTGTGCTCACTGCATTTATATTATTACACCGCTCAGATTCCCAGTTTACTTTGGGAGACAATGTTAGGTATAGGTGAGTGCAATTATAAAACAAATATGGAATTTAGACTAGAGAAGGTGGTTTAACAGCACTTTCATAAAAAGCCCCAAACAAAAGAGTATGAGAAAGGAAAGAGCAGGGGCACTAGGAAGCCAGTCTGGAACGGAGTCCTTCCTTGCAGCTCCAGGCAGAGACTTTCCCAGAACACCCAGAGAAACAGCACTGAGGTCCACCTGAGCCCAGGCCACTCACTCTGTGTAAAGGCACTGGAAGTGCTCCGGGCATGGAGCATGCTTACTGAACTACCCACCCCTGCAACCTGTGGTCTTCCCCAATCCACAACGGGCTGCACAGTGCTGTTTTCTGGCACTCTCCTGACCTCTGCACTTCTTTTCATTTTGCTTTGTCTGTAACAGCTCAGAGACTCAGGAGGCAAAGTAATTAATAATTGAGATTCTAAGGCTTGAAGCCGCTTGGAATTTTGCTCATTTCATACTGTATAATTTACCTTCTTTCCTCAGCTTGTGCTTTCTTGCATCCGTCTAATTCCATTTGCCTGCTAACAGGAATGAAATGTGAAATGAAACAGAGAGGTGAATATTAGATTTTGAAAATCGAGTGTGCTCAGGTACAGATTGATACTGATCATTTTATTGAAATATATCTCCTAGAACCTTTATTAAAAAAAACCGTTGTTATTGTTAATGACGCCTCACAAGACATAAATATGCCACCATATGTGTATACATGCTCCATAGCCTTCACGCACGTCTCATGGTGAAGACTTACTGACATCAAGGCACTGATGCAATCAGCCATGCAGTTCTTTGTACAAGATTTCTTTCCACTTTTTTCATAAGTCTCCCACTGTTATTTCAACCTGTCAAGTTTTCTGGGAAACAGTGTCAGCTGCAGCTCTTATGTTATAACTAGACATGCTTTGCACCCACATGCTCTCAGATTTCCTTTGGTCTAACTAAGTATCAACTCAGTCTCCTCTGGCAAAAGCAGCAGACAGCGATAACCCCCAGCCTCCTCATTCCTTCACAAGACCTCTCCTAAGAAATTAGCAAGCTGATGTTTAATCCTACCTTTTCTCACAGCTCTCTCCTACTGGGCACACTGGGTTCAGTCCCTCTCCTTTCAGGTACCCGCGTGGTATCTCACGTGTAACACATAGCTTTCAAAAGAGGTTCTAGCAATCTCTATCTTAGACAGACAAAAATAAAATCCTCCCACCCCATAGGATAACTTTCCTCACTCTTTAAGGTCCACTGGAACTCAGCAGAACCCCCTGCAATGTCTTTCTACGTACTGCTGTCCCCTTCCCAGCCAGCTCCCTCCATGAACTTCAGAACTATTTGATTCCACAGCTAGCCCTGGATTCTTTACTCCTGTCTAAACCCCACTTCTTCTCAAGACTTCCCAAACAGGAGAACCTCGGGTTTTCAGCAGAGCCCGTGTTTTCTTAAATTAAACTATTATCAGTCACTGAGAAGACATCTGATAACAGTAAACAGAGCGGCAGCCAGCAGCTCAGCCCCGCTCTCTGAATCAGCAGCTAACACTGAGCTCAGCTAAAAAGCAGTCACTGAGCCCGAATTAATGATATACGTGGCAAGGACCAAGCAGGAGAATGATATAGCGAGAGCTCCCGAAGGAAGTTTTGCTGACCTGAAAAGTAAATTTCCCCCTGCATATGTCCTTTCTTTGTACCCAGGCCACAGCTGCCGAGGTAGCAATGCGAGTAAACAGCAGCAGATCACTGCCATCGCAAAGACAGAGGAAGGCACGAGTTTCTATGCTTTTCCCCACGTTCACGTGCCCTGCTCCCTTTTTTAAAAATCACTCCATGAAAATAAAATTCCATTCTCGAAATAAAGAAGGAAACAAATAAATAAATAAAATCGTATGCATGACCAACATGGCCTCAGAGAGCCCAGCAGAACAAAGTGGAATCAATTCTTTTATATCTTCTTCTTGATACTCTGCTGATACATCCTTTGTGTATGGTCTTTACATTCCCTCCCTGGCCCTGCTCTACAATTCAGTTACACTCTCCCTAGTCAGCATCAGGTTTACTTCCAGTTATCTCTTAACTTATAAACAATTTTTCTGCTCCTTTTCTCGTCTCCTTCCAACAAACAAACTGGATCTGGTCTGACACATTCTGACAGCAACCATTCAGGATTTTACCACAAACTTCTACTGCAATCGCTTACTCTTGCCTGCTTAGATTATAAAAGCATCTCCGTGTTTCTACTTGACCAAGCAAAGCTGGTCTTCAGGCATTACCAAAGCCAACAGTATCAACAATAATTAAAAACAGCTTGGTTCCAATCCCAGTGTGTACGGTTATACATGGATTTGTTTGAATCATATGTTCAGAAGAGCGTACACATTTTCACCGCTTTTATTGACTTAAAACCTCATATTTTTAAAAATGCAATCATGAGGGGGAAAAAAGAAAAAGAAAAAAAAACCAACAACCCACAAACAGACTTCTGAAGCTAAATACTGCAGTTAAAATAAATCAGCCTTACAATAAAAAGCTTGTGTTTTAAAGGCCTGTAAATAGGATTAGCTCTACCCATGTCTGGATAAACATTAATAAGTGGACCTCCATTCAGATCCAGCGTAAGACGTGTGCATCTGAAGTCATGTGAGTGCAAACATGAACTCTTTCATTTGCAACCAGGAGGTCTAGGGGCTGAATGTAAAAAAATAAGTCATTAGACAGCTTCTCTAGGACAGAGTTTGGGATCTGACACTTTCAAATCTCTGTTTCTGTTGGCTGCAACTCCTCCTGATCACTGCTGAGCTTGAGCATTTGCCCACTTCAGCACTCTGAAGACATAAAAAATGTAATTCTCTATTCATTCTGCTTCTCAGCCGAGCACATTCTGTGTAGCAGGTTTCCAGGCCAGGTAATTTCTCTCCCCACCACCACCAGTGCTAGAAAATGACATTACAGTAATGAATTAAATGATCCTCTTGTTCAATCATTCCTATTTCTCACGACTGCAGTTCTACTTCCAAGTAGCCCTGGCTAATGTTTTTTCTAACTCCCCACTGACATTCCATGGAGCGTTATTGTGCTGTGGGCTACTTTAAAAAGGAGCCTTGCTCCTGTGCAGAAGCTGCTGGTACAACAGGTCAGTGTGAGCTGGCAAGAGAGCGGTTCCGGTGCAGAGCTTTTCCGTTCCCATCTCACACAAGGGCACAACAGAGTAGATGTACTTCAGGCACATCCCTGCCCCTGAGCACAGCAAAGCAGAGACGAAAAACAACAACCAGAGAAAGAAATCTTTTTGATCTTAGGTTTGCTTGTCTGGGACTTTGGCTTTTTTCATGTTAACCAAAAAGAAAAGCTGCAGTCAGGATCAAGTTTGCATCTCTCAGCTCCAGTCTGGTTCCTCTGCTGCCCCTGGGCAACCTAAGAATGGTATGTTTCACACATGGGGCAAGCGGCAAGGCCGCAATGCAGCCTTAGAGCAAGGCCATCACATCCCCAAAGTGCAGGAGGCTGAAATAAACAGGCTACAAAATCTAAAAAATAAAACCCAGCATTTGCTCGGTTGCCTGTACAGTCACACATAAGGTACAACTGAGAACTTTCCCTGTGTATAATCATGATTCAGATGAGCCTACCATAAAGTGGGGGTTTTAAAAGAGCAGCAGAAGCTTAGGAGTTAATGATTCTGTGGAGAATGTTTAAAAAAGAAAAGTCTGAGTGTAGCCTGCAATACATAAAGTGAAAACTGACAAAGAGATGGTAGCAATATACCATCAAATTCTTTGCCAAAGCAAATGAAAAAGTCACCCGGGCAGATAACATCTGGAAACGTGCAATCTCAATTTAGTCAAAATCCCAATGTAAACAAGTCCACTGATAGCAGAAGGGTAGTTAAACATTCTGCTAGCTTTGGGTAATTGAAACCATCTTCCTTTTTTTTTTTAAAAAAAAAAAAAAACAACCCAAACCTTTCAATTATCAAACTCAGAGGAAGAAACTGACAGCTATTGGAAGGAATCCATTAAAATTCCAGTTTCTTACTTTGCAGGCCAACATCTTTGTAAACAATATCTTTGTTTACCAAGGCTAGGAATTGGGCAATGTCAGAGCTCTCAAATGGCTTAACAGTAGTAAACGTCAGTAATGGAAGGATATGTATTATTTATAATATAAACACCATATACTTGGATGTGATTTATTAGACAGAGATATATGTACCGCTAATTCTATAATGAGATTATTATTTCCAGTAACATGAATATTACATGGAAATCTGGAAGAAAACGTATTTCTACTGTATAATGTGGAGCTCCCTTAAAGCATTCACATCACCGAACAGGAATCCTGCAAAAATGGCAGCAGCCACTCTGGGAATGGGAACAACGCAGCAAATAAATTCAGTCTTAGGAAAATTTCACGTAAAGGCTGTGTAGGATCACTGGCAACGTATCGCATGGCACCAGCCTAATTACATATTGCAATAGTCGCTCGGTCGATCCATATGTCAACTTACTGCATTTGTACATTAGCACTGATAATGAAGTTCTGCCAGTAATCTGAAACATCTGCAACAAGTACCAGCAAGGCACTCAGTACGGAGTAACATTAACAAAATATTTCTTTTTTTTTTTTTTTTTTCCCCAGTGCTAACAACTCAACATGGGTCTGGGGTAAATGTCACATTAGAAATAATTGTAGTCCTGCATAAATTAATTTCTGTCCCTTCTGCCCGAATGCACGTGAAGTGGAATAGTCTGTATGTTCTACCGGTACACATGTAATTTGTATGCAACAAAGCTGAGGCCTGTTCAGCTCCAAGTCAAGTGCTGGAGAGCACTAACAAGGTTAGGAAGCACTAGGGGCTACGAGAGGAAGAAATTCCTGTAAAGTCCACTGTGCATTTTCCTGTTAAAAGGAAAATATCATTCACATGTGCCCCAACAAACCCTAATGGCAACTAATTGAAAAGTAAACTCCAAAAATTCTAAAATTCTCTTTTCCCCTCACTCACGATGCTAAAAAGCTCGTTTTTATGAATAGGGCAAGACTCTCATTTCCATGCAGCTATGGCAGGAACAAGTATTAAACGGGCTGATTTAAAAAGAAAAGGATTACCAGAATACTTATTTGCACACAGTTATACAGAAAAATCACCTCAAATGAAATTCAGTTGAGCCATTTTATGTTGAGTATGACATGCAAGTAAATCTAATAAACAACACAAGCAAAATAAATTACTAAGCTTCCAAAAAAAAAAAAAAAAAAAGAGCAAAAGCAAATACATTTAAAAAGTAAAACCATGAAAAAAGCTTGCTCAGAAGAAAACTGTCTAGCTTACATGAAGTTAGAAACATTGCATGGTCATTGATAACTTCAATGCTACCTGGAGCTGAATTTCAAACTTTGGACCTCTGATCTCATTTGCACAGTAAGAATCACACCACAGTGCCATTCATTAATGGAGGAATCTTACAACAGCGCATCATGCCCAAGTATTTAGAGACAATCTTAGCCTGAGTCAAAGATAAAAATGTTTAACTTTCAAGACAGTCCATGGGGCAGGCACAGGATTAACCATTTTCAAAGTGTTACTCTACTGCCTTCACTTTGTATAAACCCATCCTGGACACACTCAGTATTAACGTATCAATGAGATCTGGGTATTTTAATAGTGCCACATCACACATGACTGGCACAGTTCTACCACTCAAAGTCTTTATGCTTAGATTCCATTTTTCTATTGTTCTCTAATGTTGGGCTGCTTAAATATTATCATTCAAACCACAAATGTATTCGTGGAAATAGGTCTCAAAGAGTACGTTTCAATCATTCATAATCTCACTGCTGTTTTTCAAGGTATGACTCACCAGCAGCCATGTGTCTTGGCTATAATTAGGGAATGCTTTGTTAATGTTGTAAGCCTTTTCTTCCACAGCAGAAAAAAAATGACCATTCTGAAGGTATTTGATTGTCCAAAATTGTACTGTCTATTAAAAATGGAATGGCTTGCTTCTGCTTCAGGTTTCCAAAGAGAAAAACAAACTGAAAACAGTAGCTCAGGATTATCTGATTATCAAAACTATCAATCTCCTGAATCACATTTTGAGAAGAAGAACACGGAGAGATATTCTTTTTCATTTGTTTGTTGTTCTTGTTGTTTTTAAGATACTGCAAATCAAATCTTAAAATTACACTAGTGTGTAGTCATTATCAGTTCCATGTTAACACAAAGGCATGTTGGGATAGTTAACCTGCTTCATCATACTGTGTGCAATTCAGCCAGCTGACAAAGTCTCTCATTTAAGTACCATCTACAAAATTGCGTTGCATACAGTGGGAATTTTGCTGACAACAATTTTATCCCACCAAACATTGTGCCCCTCTGGGGACTTAACCCTTGGAAAGCACTTGGTGTCCCCCTTGTGAATGTATAGTGTGAAAAAATACATCAAAATTGGACTGAAACCATGCGCCTGCAGCTTAGAGATGCAGTGCTCCTGAACAAGAACTTCAGTTCCCAGCAGTGAATACTCCTCTCTCCCTGAATATTTCCAGAGAAAAATAGAACACGAAACACACTTCATATCTGAGATGCAGTGGTCAGGAGGATATTCACTAACCGTTCAGTGAGATTCTTCAATAGCTGTACTATTCCACTTCAGAAATAACATTTCAGGAATGTATTTATACTGTGTCAAACGTGGATCCCCCGAGCAATGCACTGAAGGTAATCACCGGTACATCTGTTTCTGTCATATTTGAATTCATAGCCTAATTCAATTGCAAATAATTAGCTATTTATCACCATGAAGTTCACATTACAAAATCAGAAAGGGCCAACACGATCCTAGCCATTTAGCAAAAGACTTGGGCCCTGGAAGGAGGAAAGGGGAGAAAAACAAAATAAACCCTAGCAATCAATCCCGCAGTAAACCAAACACAATCAGTTCTGCCTGCCCATCATACTCCTGCAAGACCCAGATCCTTTTGTTTTTTCACAGACTTACAGAATATATTGCCATACACATCAGTTAAGCCCATCTTTCATTTTTATAGCCTGAAGAGAATTATGTAGACAAAACAACGTGAGCACACAGCCCCTGCAATACTGGTGTGACCTCGGTTTCTAACACCTACTTTGGAACGCTACTATAACTCAAGAACTTTTTTTCCCTTGCAAGGACATCTTAATTATCCCACCCGTGACATGAATGTTTTTGGAAGATAAAGTCTGTAATTAACTTGTTGCCAAACAATATGTTTACTGTCCCTGAAGGTCAGTTCTCATATAAAGACATAAGGACACTTAACTTTGGGAGATGTGCATTTTAACCGCCGTCAAACATTAACTAAGTAATCATCCATTATCCATAGTAGCAGCAATCCAAAGTATGAACATATTCCAAGCGTTATAAAATGGTTGTGCTAAAATAAATCCCTACCAAAGTTTCCAAAAAATAAGCACAACCACAGACGTGGTGCTTGACCCATTGTAACAGGATTTGTTAGAAATTCCACTTCATCTCAGTAGTCAATTGGTAGTGGAAGAATTTGCTCAGACAGTCAAACACGATTGTTCCTTTATTACAGAAATCTGTCTCTGCTGACTGCCCTGGTCTGGGGAAATGAAATTTGAAAAGATTTCAACAAAACAGCTGTAAAGACTCCTTGCCTCATCTCGTACTGAGTTTATGCTAGAAATTTACACAGGCCCATTGCACTCAGAAATCTGTGATGTGCAAAGGGTGGTGGGAGGGAACAAGAGGTTCCATTAGCCCTGCTAAGCCCTGAAAGGCAGCTCTGCACTCCTACTCAGGTCAGGCCCTCTGTTTTTTTCCAGTTTCTTTTTGTCCTGGACGTAGCGTGGCACCTTCAAATCTACAAAGCAGCTTCCAGCTACGCTTAAGAGAAGTGTTTGGTGTGGATAAGGGTACAATTCACATTCCTAAGCAGCGTCCTGTTTCAGGCAGATGAGAAAGCAGCTATGCTTAGTTAAAGATTACCTAGAATATGTATGTCAGTTAATTGTATATATGAGTTAGGAGAGGTACAAAGAAGATGAGAAAAAGGACAAGCAATGGAAGAAGTAAAAGGAAAATTATTATAAAGATACATTCTTTCTTTGCTGTTGTGCCAAGTGTTACTCAGTTTGTGACTCACATCTCCATCATTATTCTGTATTTCAACAGGAAACCCAGCACACACTTGGCCCTAACTCTGACTTACACTGCACTTACAGTCAGAGACAAATGGAGAGAACAGAGGACAGAGAAAAAAAAGCTACCAAAATTAAGGAAGAATAACACAGACTTTGCCCAGTAAGGAGCATCCTTCTCCTCAGCTCACATGCAGAGGAAATTCTGGACACCACAGGAACTGCTTATGAAGAAAGCCAGAAGAACCAGCAACATAGGCAAGAGTGAATATACATTTAGAGGGGAGAAAAATGAATGCCAGAAATAATCAACATTGAAATAAAGGATGGAAAAGTTCAACTATACTAAGGAAAGTAAGAATTCAGGAAGGGAAAGACATGAGAAATTAGGATGCCAAAGACAATGAACACAAGAACTGGAGAAGGAAGAATCTGGAGACATTCACATACAAGCATGGCTATTAGCACTGCAGTGAACTAGTAAATAAGAAAGCTCTTTTGGCACATCACAGTCTATTATAGAAGATATTTTGTACTTGTACCATTCACGCAAAATTAGTTGATTCCTAGCATCTGTCATTTGCAAAACTCACGTATGTCAGCACTTCAGATACTAGAATAGCTTGTAAGTGTTGAAACATGGACTATTTGCTGTTTTTCCACTGAGAATAGATTAGATTTCAAATTCTTCCACTTTGTTACCAAAAGCATTTCCATCAGCTGGAAACACTTTTCAATCCATCTTGCCAACATTTGACCTATGCTAGTTTCTTTTGGAAGGTGAAACCAGTCAGGATCGGGCATGGATAAGCAATTCTCCACTGAGAACACGTCAAGCAGACACACGGCCTTCCACAAGCCAGAATGCAGTCAGTATGCATTTCTTAGGGACACTTGCTCTGAGCTGTTCATATGGAAGCAAATAACAAGAACCTATGTCACTCGGCAGTTTCTCTTGTAGATTAGCAGAGGGAACACACATGCTATTCATTTTCTGAAATAATATTGGAGAGTGCTGTTTATATACTGCCTATAGACCATCTAATTTAAAGAATGTAGCATATTAATGTAATTGAAAAAGGCATTTGTTTCTGCAGCACAAAATGTAGAGTCTGATCGCTAGACAAAATAATTGACATACTGTTAGACAATACACATTTGCCTGAATACTATCATGTAATAAGCTATTGCATGATAAGAGAAGACTTCAGCTAATCTCAGCCCAGAAACCTTCAGTCTTACTCCTTCACTACTGCCAGTGACCCCCCTGAAGTGCCAGCCATCTGCAAACTGACTTTAGTACATGAAATGGATGCAAAGATATGATGTTACTGCTGGCTGGCAGCTTGTGGCACCTGATACCACAGCAGTATTACCTTTACCGTACTGCAGATGGAAGTATACCTAAGTTCTTCCTCGTGTTCTTCCCACCATTCCCCTTCCCCATCCTTCCACACTCTTTTTTCTTTGAAAACAGGTTCTCACAAGTCCAGCCCTGCTGCCTCTTCAATTTCCCAAATGATTTGTTGACTTCCTCGTGGTTTCCAGGAACAAAAGCTTCCCGCAGGCCGGCTGCACCCTGCAGAGAATACAGATGCCTTGTTGCAATGGAAGGAAGAAAATCAGAGTTGAAGTTATTATCCTGAGCAGTACCACCACTCTCCATCCTCTGTGTAAAGTTGTTCAAGTCCTTCCCTCTTTCACATACCCATTCCTTTTCTTACTCAAATGGAGGATATTTGGAACAGAGAGCAGCCAGGAGTGCAGGTGTACCGTTGTGAAATCCACTAAGATGCTGGATGCGAGTCAGACGCACTGGGATCACAGGCTCCTACTGAATTTCACTCATAACAGGAGCCATAGATAAACCTTCACATGAAAGAAAAGCGTTACTAAATACTCAGCTTCCAGCACTACGCGCTAGCAAATAATGTCCCCTGGATGATGGATTGTCCTGTACACTCCTTTTGCATGCAGTCACCCAGGGTGCACTAGTGACTTGTTACCCCAGGCTGAATCCTGCTGAATGAGGCAACTTGTAGAGCAATGCCACCATTCTGCAAAACAGCAGCTTTTAGGCTTTCAGTCCAACTAATCCGGAGGTCAAAATATGTGAGACTTAGTTTTGCATTAACACTATAAACGATCAAAATAAATCATTAGCTGTGATTCATCTATTTGTGCAGAAACAAGTAAATGTCAGTACTGTCAGGAAAGGGAAAAGTTTATGATTAAGCTCCAGCTATATTCGTTCCTCATAATCACTACTTGAGAAAAGCATTCGCATGCATTTTTAAAAGATTCAGCTCTTCATTTTCCTTCCACCCCAATGAGATAACATCGCGAGGAATTCACACGCAAGAACAGCTATGCAGAAACACATACCTTTACATTCAATATTATTACATGAAATGGTTTTGCAATTAGGCTCATTTTAGAGCAGAAAAACACTTCAACAGAAAATGACAGGATAACTCAAATAAGCATAGAAAGTAATTGTGCTTAAACAGATGCAGACATCAAGTCATGGGTTGTCTACAATTCACTGGAAAGCTCACATGCAATTCTGCTGTCGAAACTGAGTGTTTCAATTACTGGCAGTCTTAACCTTTCTGCTGCATGAATTTTTGATCTCCACTCAAAGAGGAACAGGGAAACCACCCAGTTTTCCAGCATGTACAGAATAACTAAGCAATCCGTATCATGTTCCTACTGAGAAAAACCCCCCATCCATCCTGTCTATCAGTAAAGATCGCTGGAGGAATGCCAAGCGAGGAACGCCAAGTGAGGCACTTGTGTCTGACTTACATGGAGGGGTTATGTTCAACTTTATTTGTTCGAGTCACAAATGAGGAAAAAACAGTAAACTAGGTAGGGCACAGCACACAGACCATCCTCCTGTCTCATGAGAAAAGGCTCTCAAACGAGGAAAAAGCTTGTGAACTGCTGCCATCTGAGTTAACAACAATACGATATTATACCTTTGGGTATTTTGAACATGGAATTAAGTCATTTATTTAAAGTATCGTTTAACAGCTCTAGAACCACTAGGAAAAAAAAAAAAAAAAGCTTTTATTTGTCTGATGTACCAACAAGTTTTACATGGAGACTCCGAGTGCCTCACCACATTACGACTGCAGAACTCTTAATTAATTTACTCCCAAATGAGTACCACATTTAGAAGGAAAGAAATTGTAACTTTATCCTGGGAGGCAACTTCACACAAATGGGACAAACTGTTATCTTATCTGATTCATATCTGTTCTCTAATGGTGCAGAGGCTTACTGTAAAAAAAGTCATTCTAAAAACACCCAGCTGCTATTGCACATAAATAATGCCTTCTTTTCTCTGGGTAAAACCCTTTGGAGGGAAATTGCTAACTTGCTTAAGGCTTGTTTTTCTCACATCTCACATGGACATGCCTCAAACACTCCTATTAAATTTTAATCACCTATGTGGAAACATCTACAAGTTCAACAAAGTTCCGCTGCTTCTGTTCTGCTATTTTGGTGTTTTAATTGTGTTACTTCATGCAGCAGAACGAAGTTTGACATCAGTACAAAATCTCACAAAACATCAGTTTAACTGTAGTTTCCCCCTTAGGAAATGCATTCCCTTGAGGATAACTAATGCAAACCATCTGAAAGCCCCATTTCAGCTTAAAACCTTCTCAAAGAATGCCGTCAGTGGCAGCATTATGATTTGTCTGAGCCACAGAAGTGTGGGAATTTTTTTTTGTTGTTTTTCAATTGTGTTAAAAAAAATACATTCAAAAATTGAAAAAAAAAATCATTAAATGAAAACTTGATCCAAATTCAATAGCACTGACTCTGGAACAAAAGTGTGACAGCATCATGCTGGAGACAGACAATTAACATTCTGCTGGAGATGGACGATCCATATCATTTGCCTTCATTGCTTCAAAAACTTTTCATTAAGGCAATGGCCAGTGCTGTAATACAAAGGCAGGAGTCCAGCATGCAAACATCTAAAAAAGGATTTCACAATAAGATTCAGTGATTCAGTGTATCAGAAGCTGATGCTGACTTTACAAATATCAAAGCCTCTCGTGTTGCAATAAATTCCCCCAAACTAATTTGTTAGAATGCTTATTGTTGTTTTTTATAGCAGCAGAAGGAAGTCACTTTATGTATCACTCTTTGAAGAGAATCTTGGAGTCTTACCTATGTGTTCCAATTGTTAATTGAGTAATGACAGTTAATTTTGGACTTAGGGGAACAAAATTTTTGCAGAAGCAAGACATAATTTCTAGAGTCACGCAGTCAGACACACTCGATCTCATAGGGGCACACATGGATGCAGACTGATAGCAACCACGAGGAAAGCAGCAGAACAGGTAGAGATCAGCAAAGCAGCAGTCATTTCCTACAACAGCATTTTAAGAAAGCTGCAGAGGAAGTGGCAGTGTACGGTTCCATCAATAGTCAGCCCATGCCTTCCCATGGCTCTTGCCTGCTCTTTCAATGTGTCTATCAGGAACATCCCCCCCAGGGATGAGCAATCCCCCAGCACCTGAAGGGCAGCTACACCAATGCATGTTCTGCAGACGTATTCCCATGCATTATCTCAACCTTTGTGTTCTCACCTCCACATTTTCAGCCTTTTTACAAAGGGACAACTCAGCTATTGCTAACCTCTCTGCTTCCCCGCCCAAAGCAATGAAGACACTTCTCGCACGCTGGCCAGTGTCATGGCTTTATGTAGCCTGTTGGGCCTTGAGCTGCCCTTTCCTCACCTGGGTTAATGTAACTCTTACTATATTAGTGTTCTCAGAGATCCCGTGACAAACAAAACCTTCCATGCCAGTAGACGCCATATATTACAATAACCTGTAAGCAGAGTAGCACACATAGTAATAAGGTGGCATTATGCTGCACTGGGTTTCTATCTTGCAGATGTTACTTTTTCATTCTAGGTAGAATTTTTTAAAAACAAAATATTGTGTCTTCCCTCAAATAGCAACATTAAGAAGTCACAATTAATTAGCATTGTGATTTTTTTTCCGAATCATCAGCTTTACCTAATATGTCCTAATTTAAATACGGAGGCCATAAGTATTGACAAGGGTATCACCAACCAACTCAAGGGATAGAAAATGTGGGGATTTTATGGAAATAATTGTTTTTATTTTCCTTCATTGCAATTAATTCGATATCCAACCCACCACCAAAAATGTCACAGCAAATCAACTTCACTATATGGTCTATTTATTAACCATGGCAGGTCAAATAATTTAAAACTGAAAGGTGGCCAGGTAATGAGACTTAAGTGGGGGAGCTGATTTACAGTGACACGGGTACCTCCTCTCTGGGTTATCTCACATATCCAGTAAGAAATCCACAGAGGGTCAAATTCTTATGTCACCCAGAAAGGATCGCCATCACTCCCCATCTGAGCTGCACTCATTTTACTTCTAATACAACTTCCAATTTTCACCCTGTCACTTTCACTTGTCATTTAGTGGCTTGATTCTGTTTCAAAAGATGTTATAAAGCCCGCTTGTCATCACCTGCTGCATTACATAGACCTCAGCAGTAACTATGTCACAGGCCAAACAGAAACAGCTCGTGTTAGCCACCCACTGATTCCTGCATGCAGGAACAGTTCTGGACCTGCAGTTTATAACAGGGCATAAAATGGCATAAGCTGGTACTTAATCAATCAGAAATGTTGGAGTTAACACCAACTCTCCATTGCTTTCCACACTTCTCAGAGTAAGTTTTAAACACTTGTGGCAGCACTGTTTCCTCAAAGGTATCCATCATGTCTACTCCTTTCCAATGGCCTATAACGTAACCCCATATTGCACGGTGATGCAGTATGCTTCTTTGGGATTTTGGAGCTTTTACCAATTGTTCTTTTTTCTTTTATTTTTTCCTCAGAAAAACAGCACCTGAAAGAGTGGTCAGTGAAGACCAGCAGCAATGATGATGCAGCAACTCGCGCCTCAACGGGGATGAGATTGAGCGTAGGCTCACTGCATCCTCTCAGTACAAAGGCATGCCCAGTCTGGAAGATATAATCTCATGTGCCAAAGTTGGACACCACAAAATAGTTATTAATACGGACTGAGAAGACAGTGAACGCAAAGCTGAAACGCAGCCAGAAGTGGCTTTTTGTTTGTTTGTTTTTTAACAGAAAATTTACTGAGGTTAGGGGAAACCCCTGAGCTGAAAATAAGCAGAGATTAAGAGAAAACTTTAGAGCAGCGTAATCTATGCTTGCTCTGTTCCTGCTCTTCCCTTCACACTCATTTATGGTCATTTGGGGACTTGTTAATTTTTTTCTTTTTTTTTCACAGCGTTCTGGAAACACAGCAATAGCCAGCTTCACGCATGGAGAGGATGGTGTAAGCTCCTAGTACATTTCCCAGTCCCCAAACTCATTTAATATAAAATCCTCAAGTTGAGGACATAACAGATATTAAACTGATAAAAACATATGCTCCACTTGATCTTTGCCAAAAGGTCAAGAAGCAAACACAAGTCAGCAGACTCGATGGTTCCTGGGTCTGACTCAGAGAACACACCGAGACTGAATCATCGTAAGCTTTTAACACCACTGCAGCAACAATTATTCAGCTTTATCACTCAGATTTATTTCAAGAAACTCAAGACAGGCTACAGACCCCAAATAACTCACTCCAAGGTTTTAATTAGCTCGTGCCTTTGCACACGCAGTAACTGCAGGAGCCATTCTGTGCATTTGTTTATACTGCTGTGGGTAACATCTCCAGCACAGCAACTTGGAGAAGCTACCAATGCCATGTCCAGCCTCCCCAAACACTCCTGGCCTGTTTGATCATTTCTTTTACTGTCAACTGAAAAAAAGAGAAACAACAACGTTCCCCAAACACTATAGCTACCTTCTCGTTCTGGAATCACCATGGCGCTAGTTTAGAATTTTCTCCCTATGGATTAAAGAACAACAAATCTCTACTCTCAGGCGCACATGGAAGCTTTACAAATGTCATACATAAATGCAAGAATTACTTTTGGGGAGGGAAGAAACAAAGTGTATCACTAAATTCAGGAAAATTAAGAGAATTTTTAATAAATAACATACAGAGGACAGAACTACATATTGCATTGTATTTTCTTAATAGTTCCTGGATTCATTGCAGTATCTCCCATGGTTATTCGAAAATCACATCTCTATCTTGCCATGGTGTGATTTTTACTCACTCGAACTCTACGATAAATTAACACCAACACTAAGATAATACTGCTAAAATGGCTGCGTGCTTTTATTATAAAAACACGTTTCAAAAAATCATTCCTGAGCATGCAGGCTAAAAGTGTCCTTTGATGTTAATGAGTAATAACAAAAGATGTTTGAGCAACCTGCAACAAGACAGCAATTTCTTCAAAAATGACTTCAGTTTTCAAGAGCACTTTGTAAACAAGCATGTCAAACCTTATATTTTGATAATGAGTTTGCATTCTCAAACAGGAATTATAATCACTAATTATTTATAAGAGTAGAACAGTAGGTCAAAAGCAAAAGGAAATGTACTGCCTCAACAGAAATACCTAGCTGGTACTCCGATGTTGGTATTCCAAGCTCACAAGAGAACCAAGCTAACTAAAAGGTAATTGTTTTAAAATAGAGCACTTAGTGAGTCAGTATCAGCAAATCTACTGGATTTTAATGAGTTAAAATATTGTAATAGCATAGCTTTGTTCTTTAGGTTAATCACCTTTCCCTCAGGCTCCACGCAACATTTAAACATATGCTTAATTTGCTACTGAAGTCAACAGAACTTGCAGTGAATGGTGGAAGTTAAACATGCTTAATGAGATTTACTGTATCAGAACGCGTAAAAACTGATGTGAGCGGATTCGAAACCCAAAGGCATTAGCCAAGTCCACCCCAAGTCCCCCTAAAGACACAGAGTCTTCAAAATGATACGGAAAAGAAAATTATGGCACATCTACTGTACATTTATACTTCTGAAACATGTATATAGCAAAACAAATAACAGCAGAAACAACTGAATGTGCCCTAATACTAATGGAAAGCCTTTATGAAACTCTGTTTGGCACCACTGCTCAAGCAAAGCCCTCTGACGTGAGACAACTGTTGATTTGTCTCATGTTTCCAAAAGAAAACGTCACACAACTAAACTATTTCTATCGGGGGAACGGAGGGCATGGAGGGATGGATTTTACATATACACTTAGCTACCTGGAAAAGAAGCAATGTAATCCAGTATTTGTACCTTGTTTCATCGATCATTAAAACAAACTGCATAATCCTCTCCAACCTGCAGAGGGACACCCGCCTTACACCAGACGATGCTCCTTCTCAGATTAAAGGAAATTACCCGCGTGCCTCCAAAGCCTCTTTTCACTACCAAAGACCACAGCAGTTTTGTATCACAGATAATAACTTATGCGCAACATAAAATTGTTTTTTAGTATTTTCTTATTTAACTAAGTGAAAAATTAATTGAATTATAACTAATTAATGATTTCCTTGACATTAAGTATTAAAAAGAAAGGACTTGAGTCCAAGAGAAAATTCTTCAGATTTCTCACTTACTATAAATGTTCAAATTTGACTTTTCCTTTTAATTCTTTCCCTCCTAGCTTATATGGAGGATCCGGTTCTGGCACTAACCCTCGAAGATACTTTTATTTTTCCTGATGACAGGAGAAGCAGCAGTGTATCAGAGCTACTTTTACCAATTTCTCTAACAATTGCTATCACCAACACTTTTACTAAGATGCTGTCAAAACCAAACATCAGTTGAAGACAAAATACTGCAAATTTTAAATCTGAAGAAAGCAACTGTTACTTCAATGTGGCAATCAATCATCAGCACGGAAGGAGTTAATCTTCCCCTTCTCTTTAAAGATTAAAAAAAAAAAAAAAAGGAAGGTACAGCTGTCACTCAGGTGATGAATACAAGCTGCTAGCCTTTCAAACAGCAGGTACAGCACTGGAGCTCTGAATTAATTAGCATTCAGAAAGCCTAAACACCACTTGATAACTCTGCAAGATAATTTTTGTCCCTTCCTGCAAATTAATACTGCCATTAAGATGAGCAAGGACACAATGCAGATTATAATTGTGCCCATTAAACAAAGTTTCACAAATAACGAACCAGAGGTTCCAGCCAAGAATGCAGCAAGTCAGCAAAGCACTGCTGCAAATAACGTACAGGAATTCATCTTCACTTTTTCACTGCGTTCACAGAAACACATCCGAGATGAATTCCTGTGTAAATGCATTGAATGTTCTCTGCAGACGAGCGCAGGCTTTTCAGAAGTTCAAGTTTCTAAATGTTTAAGTAGCGGCTTTGTCTCAAAAGCATTCAGGCTGAGAGCCCCCATTCATACAGGCACGTACACTGAAATTACAAGTTAGCAGTGCCCCTGAAATTACACTTACAGCATCTTAAAAAACAAGCCCTCTGCTAAATGCTGCTTCAGCACTGCATCAAAGTCTAAACAACCCGGTCTGAAAAACCTTCCTCCCGTGTATATAATGTGATTTAAATGACGAGCATACTTTAAAAAGCACAAAAATGATTGATGTCAGAATTTAATGATGTTTAATAAGTGGCCATCTGTCAACAGTCAAGGGCTAAAAAAGAAGCACATTATTATTCCCCAAAAGATTAGAAATATTGATGCTAATTAAAAGGCACATTATCATTATCTCAAAGTGATGTCTAAACACTAATCAGACTTCAAGTCTGGCAAAGAGGGAGGGCAAGACCTGTGGATAGCAGCGCTCCCCAAATGGCTTCTTTGGGCTGATAATCTCTCCGCTGGTGCTGTGATAGCATACACATCTGAACTTGGCAAGGGCTAGGTAAGTCCTGGCTGGGTGGGCAAGAAATTAAACCCTGACCTGAAGCAAGGAAAGATTATTTATTTTTAGCTCACGTCCTTAGAGGAAAGCCTTGGTACATTTTTACAAGATATTGCAAAAGAGAAATATGCTAACAGTGGCATTTGACTATTTATTTTTTCCAATTTGCCATACACGATATTTCAAAGGAAAATAAAACTTGGCATCGTGGTGTCCAAACATACAATCAATTGCACCATACTAAATTGTGAAGTACTGGATAGTTTTATTTGAGAAATGGATTAGCGTCACGCGTAAGGGACCTGTGTGGAAAAGTAGGACTGAATCCCACATAACAAAAGTGTGAACATGGGTTTTGTGAAGCACTGTTGACTATTTGGGCCTTTGAGAATTCCCTCCTTAGGTGCAGGGCTGCTTCAGATCCTCATGCTCACACTACAGAGGAAGAAGGTACACACAGGTAGGTGGTTCAGGCTGCTGTTAATGTTTGCCTGGAGCTCTGCCTTTGACATTAATAGTCATTTTATTACCTTCTAAAATGTGGCATTTATTGACATTTTCATAATTCATTGTGATCAGAATTTCTTTTAAGCAAACAGACCTCTGCTAACCTCAAAATCCATGCTTCATGTTTGAACAGAAGCAGCCAGCAGCCCATAACATGCTTTTCATCTTAGTATGCAAAAACCTGACAGAATCCAGGCTTTCATAGCTTGCAGAGAAGCAAAGTTGTAGGGCGTTGGCAAATGTTTCCCTACCCCTGGGATACAAGAGATGTGTAAGCAAGATCTGACTGATCCCACCTCCCACGTTGTGGGAGCCATACGTACAGACCCAGCTATAGCTATACTGGCTCTATAAGCCCTGCACATCATCTTACCAACTTTATGGGGCTGGTCAAACAGTGCCGTAGTGCCAGAGGAAAGGGGCACCTGAGCAGAGAAGAATATTCAGCGCTCAAGGTAAGCAAAGCACAAGCAAACACAAAGTAAAGTCTAGACAAGGACAGCTGGGAAGAAAGTGAATAGGAGAAATCATATTCAAAGTATGGGAAAATGGCAAGCTGAAAGCATCACAGCTGGTGCAGCTGAAAAGCAGAGCTGCCTGGGCAATGGAGGCCTGGGGCACGAGTGCCCATACATAATTAAGACCAGTCTTTTTGTTGTTTTTTTTTTTCTGTACTTGTAACAGCAAGCTTTTTCACCTGTTAAGTGCCACTATCAAATTACCATCTCCACAGTGCAAAGCCACCTCTGGTCTTCCTCCTCACGTCAAGGAACCCATTAATCACTGCCAAGCAGAGCATTTTTCTATTTTTACTTGTCATTTTCAAGCCATCGCTTCACACAGGTGTGACCTCTGATCCTGATTTTCTTTCCAACGCTCCCCTGCCGTACTCTCAGAGTTCTGTGTTATCTCCTCCCTAAGAAATATTTAAAAACTTAAGAAAGATGTCCCTGGGTTTGATTACCCCATTCCCATCTTATTCCTTGATCCTCAGCATAAACACTTCAATCATTCTGGCATTTTCATTGACTCAAATTAAATGCAGAGAGAGTAATTATTTCACAGTCCCCTTGCCCTTTCCTACGCAGGCCTTCTGCCTTACACAATGACAAAGGATTACCTCCCAGTTCCTTAAAAGGCTCAGACACTTCAGATATGCTGTAGGTATGAATTTGACATGAGGGGACTGAAGTAAACCTTGTGAATCTTACCGAGGACTAATTATTAGCAATGACAGTGCTTTTCCAACGTTGAGCTCCAATGCTCAAACACGATGCAAGCCATATAACCGTGCAATTGTTCCACTGATTAACAGGTTCCTTGGGGTGAGCATGAGCACTGGGTACAGATCTCTTGTACTTTGCAGCCTGCTCCATGTAAATGCTGGAGAAGTGATACCCAAAGGGAAATTCACAGCACTAAGTCAATTTGAGACAGCAGGTTTAGACAGAGACAAAGAGAAATGGAAAAAACACCATTAGTATCTAGCTTAAGTTATTTCATTCCACGTTCTCTGCATTTGTTTTAAACTATCACCAAATTCTCGATTCTTTGTGCTTCACAGATTTGCCTTCTGACTCTACGCAACTGTTGTACATTGTATAGCTGTCAGAGCAGAAGTGGAATGCATTAAAAGCTGGATAATTGTGAGCTGGGGCATATGGCACTGCCGAGAGTGTAGGAGTTGGTGGGAAGAAGGGGGTTTTGTTGTGATTTTTTCAAGACTCCGGATATGACTAAAGCTTTTTCCGGTGGGCAAAGAAAATATCCCTTGTTTCTCTGTTTCTCCACAATTTCAAAACTTGCTTGCTTTCCCCCCCCCCCCCCCCCCTTTTTCTTTTTCGAATTTACATGAATAATTATAACAAACCTTCATTCTAGTTCTCTTCTTCTCTCCCAAGAACACACATTCTTAAATGGCATACTGAGGCTTAAACAACACTGAGGCTTTTGCAAAAAGGAACAGAAAGGAGCTCGCTGCTGTGAAACACGTCAGACTTCATAGCTCACATGCATTGAAATGACCAGCACAGTTCGCTCTTCTCAAAGGTATTGCTTCAAGCTGATTGCTGACTCAAGACAAGAACACAGCTCTGGTCACAGTGAGTTTCTGAGTATTTTCTCTGCAGCTGCAGGGTATAGAGGCTTTTCTGTTTGTTTTGCTTTTTTTCTCCTTCTTCATATTCTGAAGTACAGTTTGGCAGCACCAGGCTGAATTCACTGCCAGTTTCCTAAGGCACTGAATCTCTAATAACACAAAGCCCCGACTATCTCCTTGCCCAATAAATAATCAAAATTTTGCACCACAATCTTCCTTAAAATATGACTTTTTGTTTCTCTCTCTCGGTTGCAGCTAATCCTTTCTGTCAGCTGCATTTCATCCGTAACAAGGCTGCCTGTGACACGTTGGGTTCCAATGCAACTCTTAACAAATCCCCCATGCACAGCGCGGTTCACAGAGTGCACAGACAGCAAAAAGGACCGCGGAGACAGAGCCTCTCTTCTCTAATGGGATCAGAAAGGCTGCGCTTTCACAGGGTGGACGCTCACCAAATGAGCGGATGGGAGAGACGGGAGGCACGCTGTCAGGGAGGTCCAGGCTGACGTATTGCATTCTGGGTGCATGAGCAGAACGTTATCTGTATTCTTGAACGTCTGTCGGGTTGAATTATTGGTCACGTGTTTATGGCTGTCATGCTGGAAAGCTGACCCAGGCGATGTCTGCTTCACACTCAGCAATTTTAAACGGCTTTTTCCAAATCTTTAGAGGCTGGTGTCATTTAACTCTCTCTCAAGAACCTGTCCCTCCTTTTGTCATCTTCTTTTCTTGTCATCTACTTCAATATTTCACTCATTCACTTTGCGCAGCATGTCAAAAAACAGCCCATCAGGCAACGAAAATGGGACAAGCATTCATTGAGTGTGAAGCATCAGAGGCTTCCTTTGGTTTCACCAAGGAAATAAAGGGAATAAATAGTGACAGCTGTTTGCTCTCCCATTTACTTGTTTTTAAAACACCCTAAGAGTCTCCTGCCTGCCCCATCTTATATGCAAGGTGCAGTTCTGGAAGAGAAGAAGGGAACAGAACGCAGTGTGCTCCCCTCTTCCTAAAGCATCCTCACTAAGCTCTCTTGAAACCTGCTATTACACTATGCAGCCGTTTTCTTCTGCTTTCCCAGGGAAAGCTTCCTTTTCACTGCATTTTCATTCATTTCTGCAAAGTCAAGAGGCTCCATTCAGCCAGTGACCCGAAGTGC
The DNA here is from genome assembly GCF_905368555.1 of Meleagris gallopavo. NCBI lineage: Eukaryota > Metazoa > Chordata > Aves > Galliformes > Phasianidae > Meleagris > Meleagris gallopavo. The sequence continues at coordinate 4,948,501 of NC_139405.1, read as the reverse complement.
TGTGCAGGCTGCTCTTGGTGGGAGCCAAACTGCTGACAACTGAGAGATTACAATGGCCACGAAATCAAACGTGACAGTACCCAGCTTCATCTTCTGAGATGTCTGCGACAAAGGGTACGCCTGGCTGCCTGTGTGCCTCATTCTTCAGTGGAGAGAGCAGGATCACGTAGCGGAGGGGACTTGGAAAAAGCCTACTGTATAGATTCTGTTCTTGGATCACTTGGTGCAGCAGGACACACCTAGGCACTGTGGCAATGGTAGCTCATACCAGACCATTTTAAATCTTTTCAGATGTAGCAACGTGTGTCATCTCAACAAATTTGCATTAAGGTCAGTTGAGGCACCATAGGTGTACTCCTGATTTTACCTAGGGCTTCCTGCTGCAATGCTGGTATTGCATCTCCATGGGATGCCTACGCTTCAGAAAACATTGTTGCAGGCATTTTAAAAAAGTCACGTGCAAGTCTATTAACTGTTCTTATACACAAAAATCCTACATGAACAGGAGGCACTCATTAACAACATACATTAATGGGCACAGATTTTTCTTCATGGACTCCATAAACTCTCAAATTATTGCAAGACAAATACTTAACCTTTGTGAGATCAGAAATGACAACATTTTGTTCATTCCTCTTTTATGATGAAACACTTGGGCCTATATTTTTGTGCATACATCAGTGTTTTTTCAAAGTCCACATGGGAAGTACACATTTATTTTCTGCTCCCTTTCTTATGCTCATAGCAATACACATTTAGATTTATTGTATAATTGCTAACTAAACTCATCCGGGGAGAGTTTTGCTGAGGAACACCCAGATTCCTGAATGAATGTTACTTGTTTGGGTGGAAGGAATTATGCCACAGGCACTCTACACACCTTGTAATTAGGTGAGATCCTCAGGACTTAAAGAAAAAAAGAAAGAAAGAAAAAAAAAAAAGGGCACCTGAACAGATTTTTCCCAGACCACTGCCCTCTGCCAGCTAACAACCTAGCAAAGAAAAGTAAAGAAATGCACTCACATAACGTACTTATTGTCCAAAATGAGCAAAGTGCAATTTTTTCTCTTGGCCGAACAAAGAAGCCAGCATGTGTTATTGTTTCGGGGACACATCTCTCAGACAGTAACTCTGCTTCACCAAATTATGTGGATCTATGTGCTTTATGTTTTCACATGCCTGTAACTTCAGCTGAACTGAGACACCTGATTGAATTTGTCCTTTTTTTTTTTTTTTTTTTAAATTAAGTATGAAACTAAACTTCCCTCCTTAGAGACACCTTACAAGTAATCCACATCTCCTGAAGGAAGACATTAGTGAGAGGAAAAACACAAAAATAGCACAAATTCCATGCAGTGATCAAAGGAATCAGCTTTACAAGGCCTCTGGTGATGTCAAGAAGTCCTCCAGGACTACACCATATGTAAATAAATTAACATTTTGTTTAAATGTCAATCAAAGATCTTTCAATTCCAACCCAGGTCAACTGCATTGGCAGCTGTTGAAGTGGTGACAGTCCTTACACACGGGCTAAGGGGCGGAAATGCCTTTCAACCTTCAAAACATCTCCTAAAAATCTTAAATTTTTCTCCTTTTAAAATTTATACAAAGTGTTACATTCCAGTGACCGGGCATAACATTCCCAGTTCTTTTCTCCACCTTTTTCCATTTCAAAACATTGGAGATTAAGATCCCAAAGCGTTCACTCTGGACAGCAATTAGTGCAACTTCCTCCTATTACTCTGTATTGCTCATCATCACCTCCATATTATACTTCAGATATAGCTTTACAGGATAATGGCATAATGCAAATTGTTCAAGAAGAGCAGGGAAGGAAAAACGCTGGCATATAACCTCCACCATCAGATTACAGTGAGCCCACAAAGCCTGCTGTTGGATTACCCTCTTCATCTCACGAAGCCTGCAGAAGGGGAGCATCTCGCCTCTCCAGCAGCACCGTGTGAGCCTGGAAGCCTGATAAAACCACATGACTTCCATGGCACAGCACTGCTCCTCAGTGTGAAACTTTCTTTGTTGAAAAAGGCCTAAAGAAATAGGGGCTGAAGCATTCTGTGACGGCTCACTTGGAATAAAGGTGGGAAAATTGAGGGAAGAAATGCACAAAAGCATTGTTTCCCTTTGCCATGTAAAAAACACAATCGAGTAGCAGGTGATAAAACAACAAAATAAGAAAATCCAGTATTCACTGTAACTGAACAAATTCTGCACATAATCCCCTTCCCAGCACACTGGACATGTGTTTTAAACTGTCGCACATGAGGGTTCTTCTAATGCTTTTAATTAAAGCACTACCAGAAGTCATAATGAAAAGGGATTACTTTTTTCAAATACACTAAAACCTCAAGCTCTTGTTATTTTGCATTCTGGTAAAAGGAAATGAACAACGAAGCCGCATTTTGGGATTTAAGATAATCATAAGATTTTAAGTTGAAGGGCAGGAAAGGGACTTCATTTTAAAATTTGCTTTTAGCAGATACAAGCCTTATGTTCCTTTATCATTATAACAACTGTCATGTAAAATGTTATCCATTTAAACTCTCCCAACATTTGTTCACAAGCTGCATCTTCCCTCTGCCCAATATAAATGACAAATACAGGCTCCCGCTGACTGAAAGGAAGCCAGTTAGTAATTGGCTTTATTGTCATTATTGGCTGCCTTGTAACACGCTCTGGATTTTGCTCTGAATGCAAAACTCTCAGTATCATCCCAGTTTTCACAGCATGCTGCCATGTGATCACTTGAAGAAAAGAAGAAAAAAAAGAAGAAAATACTTGCTCTTTGCAAACACTCCCACTCCCATCTGACAAAGGCATTTTCTCTTCTCCACTTAAATCTGGGGCATGGGGGCACAGCAAATCGAAGATCAACTGCCTCTGCATGTGCAAAGTTGGTGGGTCCCCCTCTACGGCTATTTGGCACTTTCCAAGATGGTGTGGAGTTCAGTGCATTGCTCCCAATTTCAGTGGCGGCTCTGACAACTGCAAGATGCCCAGGCCTCTGTTCACATTAAAATCAGAAACAGGGACAAGGGCAGGTGCTGTCTGCTTGACACAAGGGTGGCAGCAGTGGTGCCATGCTGCGAGACAAGAACAGCCTTCTCCTTTCTCTGCAGAGCCCCCACAGTTCCAGCACCAAAACCAAGCAGGAAGCTCCCTACCAGCACAAGGCTAAAGCTGTGTCACCTTCTGCAAACAAAATCTCTGGGGCTCCATGATCATACCATATATATCCTATCAGATACATCCTATCAGATATATCCTATCAGAAAACTGAATTATAATGTTCATATACAAAGTGCAAAAATGCACAAATAAGCTTAAGTCTGACATTAATTTGATGCATAGATTCTGTATGTCATTTCTGGGTTTTGTGGGCTGGGAAAGAAGACTGAAGTTCTTTTGCTGGGATTATTATTTATATTTTTTATAACGTATACTGGCTGCTCAACTTATTATTTTTAATATAACCTAGAAAGCTGAACTGAAATCCCACAGCGGAGCAGCACACTGATGCCAACAAGCATAGCAACAATTCCAGAAGATCTATTTATGAAAAATCTGGTACCTAAGCAGCTGAAAGACAGGGGTAGCAGACTGTTTTCTGTGACAATGGGATGATATGTATGTGTTCTGATACCGTGTTTCATAAAGTATTTTCTAACAGTAGAGAAAAATCCCAAGCTCAATTCCAGGTTCTTGATCTGGGTGCTGCATGTACTGCAGACCCTTTTGATCCAGCTCCATTTCTCTTGCAACACACAGCTCTAAAACTTTAATGCCTCTGAGGAGCGTGAGACAGCACTGGCTTCCAGTGCCACGTACCTTTGAAAACCTTAAGTAGATGTTTTACAAGAAAAAAACAAAAAGCTAGCCACCTCAAGAATTTTCAAATCCTTACTCAAAGCACTAGAGCTCTGCTTCATGATAAAAAAAGAAACTTTCGGGAGGTTTTTCACACAGACAAACAGCATTACTCTGTACTCATAATGGTCCGCTTTCAAATGAACTTTTCTGGGGGGGAAAAAAAAAAAAACACAACGGGCATTAGGCATGTCTCAACCCAAACAGGTGAAATATGAAGAAGTTAAAAGCAATTGACGAAAAGAATTCGAAATGAAGTCACAAACAGTGTTACCTCCTCCGCCCTCAATTATTTATGTAAAAAGTTTACTTGGAGACCCACACTAATACACTGTTCCTCACCAGGAGCTGTGAGACAGAAAAGTCCCTGTTCTGAAAGGAAGTTGTGAATGTTAACCTTAAAATCACACTCCAATAACACAGTAGGTCAAATCCAATGAGAGCTTGAGTATAACTGTGCCATACAAAGAACTATGTCCCACTACAGAAACAAACCTGATTTATTGAATAGATTGGAATAAATTTGGGATCTAACCATAGTACAATATAAGACAGAATGTACACTGATCACTCTGCCAGGTCATGCCATCCTGAAAAAGGAAGCCTGCAAGTCCAAGCAGGCTATCCATGCACCTCTGTGAGAACAAACACGCTATGTGGGATTGAAGGCTACGGACAGTATTTCTAATGGCCTTTTTAATTGGCACTAGGATGATTAATCGATGCCTTCACAGAACTCCAGGAGCTCTCATTACCAAGCAGCATGGTATCCCAGCTCGCTGTGTGGGTGACCGTTATTACTAAATAGTCACCAGATCATAAGATGTAGATAAGATAAATTTTATACAAGCTTAGGAACCCTAGAAATTGAAGCTTACTACTGAGCCAGCAAGAAAATTCTGTTCCTTTCTTAATATATTATTCCAGCAGTGCCCATATGCTCAGAAGAATGGAAAAGGCCAGTGAAAGATATCCCAAACAAGCGAGGTAAGTGCTAAAGACTAAATGCTGTGCGAGTGTGTGGTGCCAGCAGCAGGCCTGGGCCGAGGGGAAGGGATGGCCCAACATGGCGGATGGGGCACTGGGGCAGCCGAGCCGTCTGCTGAGGGCTGGGTGCACTTCCCTCAATACACACTCGTCTGTTTTTAGTGCTCAGTACCAGAATGGGTGATAAAAAGCATGTCAATTGACCATAAATTGAAGTGAGGGAAAATTCCTTGGCTCAGCTGTTCCTAGCCCGTGATGACACCACCACAAGAATTTTAAAGTTGACCATTTTGCTGCGTTGCCAGATAGTTACCTTTCTGGGGACTGTACCCAGCTTGTTCACACACATGTAACGAGGCCTTTGGTTATAGTCACCATTTTAATTGGCAAGACCACATCCAATGCATCAATTACGCTCTGAAGATATATTTAGCCATTGCCCTCTATAAACAATCTTGGATAACATTAGCACCATCTTAAATTCTGTGAATGATGCAGGATTTTGTTGCACACTGACAAAGGACTCACATTCTCATTAGAATTGTGAAAAATCTTCTTCCACAAATCTCCTGTCAGCCTCAATCCACTAAAAATGATAAAGGTATGTTCAAAATTAGGGACTAAAGAAAATTTTGTTTAGACTTACCAGCTTTAGTTTACTATGTTGGTAATGGGGTAGCACCAGCACACTTCTCACTTGTCCTGATGCTGCTGTCTAGCATGGCTGTTTACAGCACATCACCCTTCTGTAAATGCTGGCCACAGCTTAACACAGATAGCCACCAATAAGCTGGTGACCAAAGCATTGCCCTGACCCTGCGTGCTGAGCATGCTGTCTCTGTAGCTTTGCTCTGCAACAAGCCCTCCACAGACCAATGCAGCAATACAGACCACCCGCGAGCCAGCGCAGGAGAAGGTGTTACTCCCTTCCTCAAGATCTTTTTCCCAACCTACTGGCTTTTCATTTGGTTTCTTCCTTCCTTCCACTCCAGAAAAATGGAGGCATCGCTCCCTCTGAAAAGGATCTCAGCCTAACTAGAAGAAGGCAGGGACTAGATGTGACAACCAGCACAAGGACACCTTGTCCAAGTGCATCTCACAGAAAATATATATTGCAGTAATGTATTTTTCCATCTCATTTAGCAAGCTATGTAAAAGCAATACCAAGGAAAAACAAGCCAACCAGTCAGGTTGCTGCCAGGAAAACATGCTTTTTAGCCATGACAGTAAAGCTCGAGTAAACTGGCTCTTTGTTTCTGACGGTTTTATGAACCAGTTTTCAATGCATTTGTATCATTAAGAATTAGTTTAAGTTGAACTTCTCTGGGAAAGAAACTAGTGTGTATCAGTTTTATTTTAAATACAAATGAAAAGCTTAAAGTGCATCATGCAACATCAGTACATACATTAGCTTCCAGCTCCAAAGTAGGCTTAAGTTTCACTACTGAGCTGAAGGTATCATTCAGAAACAGATGCTGAAGTGTCATGAACAGCAACTATTTTACAGAATAAATGAACTTCTGCACAGCATTAACAAAAATTTGGACAGGTTAGATAATTGATGCGTGGTTCAGCATTTTTAGACACCGTAAATAGCCATGTCTACAAATCACAAATCATGAGAAATTGCCATCTTTCTGGAAATGAGTATTAATCTCCTTGGAACACATCTCTGCACTCATGACACACTACAGGCTTGCCCGTAAGAGGTTCATGCATTGGAAAAAAAAAAAGGGAAGAAAAGAATTGACACACATGGCACGTTCATAAGAATAACTGAGCTGGTGAATCATTAATCCTGTTGTTTTCTGTTGTTGTTTTTTTTTTTTTCCTGAAAGTACTGTTTTCACAAAAAAAGAAAAAAGAGAAAAAAAGCAACAACCAGTGTGTCTACTTAAAAGTGATCTAGATTTTTAAATGATTCCTAATTTTGATAGCTACTCAGTTTAGCCATTCTTTAAAAAAAAGTAATAGCACACTAACTTGTTTAATGAACCTTTGCTTCAAATTTGATTTAATAAGGAGTTTGTAAAAAATACTATGATACAAATGAACTCAATATGTTCTCTTCCCCAGCCTCCAGTAGACAGAAAATTATATTTTCAAAATCCATTGACTTGAGTCAAATTGTCTTGCCTCTAGAATTTTTATGGTTTCAGACATTCCTGACATATGATTTTTGCTACCCTCTTATTAACTCTCTGGAATCATTAGCAGCATTTCAGCGTATAGGTGGAGAACACTAAATTAAAGCGTAGATTTCAGTTTTTAGGCCCCAGGGCAGAAAAGGGTGAGCACATAACAGAGAAAATACGTTTTACTTCCAACTCAGATTGCCTGCGCTCTCATTACATTACCTCAGCACCCTTTCAGCTTCTGTGTGAAGCGAAGGTATATTAAGCTCTGAAGGGAGCTCATTCTTCTGTCCTATAAGCTAAAGAAAGACATTTCTGGAGTGATGAGAACTGCTCGAGCTGGATGGAGAAGATACTTGAAAATGCCTCCTGGGGTTCCCGCTGTACAAGCCCAAGCATAATAGCAGTGAATTGGGGGTGTGGCACACCAGAAATTTATAACTGCTGGTGGACAAAGCTTTGTTATTGCCTTCAGAAACACCAAGATGAAAGGGAAAAACAAGTCCGCACCGAGAAAGGAAAAAAAGGGTGAATGTGCACAATGGTTTTTTTATATATTAACCAGACAGGCTTCTATTGCTGTGGGACTTCTCATTCACGGAGCTAAGAGGATAATACTGTGGTGTGTCAGCAGAGCAAAGAAAGGACTTAGCTGCAGTGAGGAGGCTGGTCGGCTCCTGCACACCTTGACAAATGGCTAATTGCATCTGTGGGCTGTTTTGAAATGGTGAGCACTCACATGTCAGCTAAAGAAAACCACAATAAAACCTGAGAGAAAAGGAGAAGGGAATAACACCAGTTCAGAGGAGGAGAAGGGGACGGGAAGGGAAAGGGAAAGGGGAACGAGAAGAGGAAGGGAAAACAATAATAACAAAGAACAACCACCTTCCTACCTCAACTCTCCTTTTCACAAGCATGGAAACTCTAGAATGAAAGATGAAAGAATCAATTATCTGAAGTCACGATACAGAGAATAAAGCTTTGAATACACTCAAAATCAGGGATAAGAAGATTGCATGGAAAGCAAAAGAGAGCTGTACCAGTATACTAAAAAACATAGCTAAGTGTAAGAAACCTGCCTGTTACATGTTAGAAGCAGGAGCTCAACATTATATTATAATACTGTTCATTAATAATTAAAATTGTTAGTAAAATTCCCTTTCCAAAAAGGCACTCAAAAATAAATAGCAAATGCCAGTTTGACAATATTCTAGTCTTTTTGCTGTATTCCTTCTATTCTTCAAGTCTCAGGGAATCATTCACAGACAGCTCAGTGCTGCCTCAGTTGTGAAGGACATCCTCTTGGAGGACCTATGCTACCACCACCGCATGGGAACTTGAATGCCTGCCCTACAAAAAGATAATTCATCTTCACAACACCTTCATCAGTTCACTTCCAGCCCGCAGATAATTACTGCTAATTCTGAAACAGCTGAAAATGCACAGTACAATTTCTATTGGGACCAGCAAGCTACGAGTGGTGGCTGTGAAAGCAGGGTGCCCAAAATATTTCAAATTAGTTTCAAAAAATGACTCAATACATTCTGCTTTTCAAAATACTGGCTTTTCATGCATTTTACAGTCTAACTCCTCTGAAGAAATAAATTCAATTAAAGAGGAAAAAAAGTACAATTTTCTAAAATAGGAAAAAGCAAATCAATACTTCATAAAATATAGTATGCTCTAAGATAATTAATTTTCCACAATATGCTCAACTCTCAACAGTGAAAACAGTGTAAGACCAAATTAATGACTAAATAGTCTACATACCAAGAGCAAGGAAACATTCTTTTAATCCAGTTAAATAGATTAAATGGGAAATGGTTTCTATGGCTGTCAAACTGCAGCCAGTTGGAACACCTTGGATTCGGAAGCCTATGGATGGCTCCGTAACTGTCTTTTCTTAAGGGTTTGTTAGAGGTTTCATATTGTATTAAAAAACCTTTGTGAGAAGAAAGGCAACCTTTAAAGGTCCCATTCATTTGGACTGTGCCTCATTTCCATTATTCCCAAAGCTCACTTAGCTTTTAGCCGTCTCACTCTTTGCAAGGTCATATTCTTCTGTCACTTTACTCATTACATCCCAAGCTTCAAGATCAGCAAACACAGCCTTAAATGCACTCCATCTTCACGCTAAAAAAATCCTTTAGAAAAGGCGATTTTGACATTGGATGCCTGCAGTTTGACTCCCTCCTGCTTCGCAGTGAAATCAAGAATAATACTTCACTTTATAATGCTCACCTCGAGATTGCGTCAGTAATAAAACACTCCAAGCAGGGATCAGTTAGAACAGCAAATGGCTTTAACATTTCCAGTGAGCAAAGGAATTGAACCGTACTGCACACCACATTGTCAGAACAAAGAGCAGACCAAAAGACAGAGATTAAAAACATAGATATATACTTCATGGTGGAATGTCTTGAAAAAGTGCACGTGTAAAGCTAAACTAGCTGCTACGTAGCATAAGGCACTATGGTTTTGTTGGCTACATCTTTAATTCGACAAGAAGCGCAAGATAATTTCACCAGCTTTTTTTTTTTTTTTTTGTAAGTACTTCAGATCAGCTGTAAATTTATTCCCAAATCCCTACCATCATGCACGGATATACATGGGAAGTTCAAAAATACACAGAGCAAAGGAACGAGCAGAAAAAATAAAATCGAGTCATGAGTGCAATTTTATCCTGAAGACTGACAAGTTAAAGATAGCTCCTCCTATCTTTAGCTCTCCTCCACGTGCCTTCAGTGCTCAGTTAGAACCTACAGAGGGAGGTGATAGCTGGTGAGAAAGCATGAAGGCCGGCTCCCAAGCTCTTGGCAAAACAGCCGGTTACATCCAAGCAATTCATTTTATTTGTATGCGTGACTTTTAATCTGAGTCACCGGGACAAAAGAAATGCAAAAAATGTCACGTCTGCAATTACATTCCCTACAGTCACTTTTCAGAGCACAGGTATGTCCCTCAAAGAAAAAGGCTCAGAAGTGTGCTTTCAGAGGCAACGGACTGTTACTAAGCTGAAATGGGGCTGCAAGCATCATAGGCTGTATGAAACAAGCGGTGTTGGGATTGGGCCTAAGAAGATGAAAAAAACCTGCTGGTGATGCCTCTAATGAAGTCACTCCCTGAGCTCCAGGCCTCTGCTATTGCTAGCTCTATGCTTAGTCCTTGCTGAAAATACATCTCTGTGTGTTTAGACCTTCCAGCTTCCATGTGCATTTTAAACTTACATGAGGAGAAATCTGCAATATTATGTTTTTGATGCAGCAGCAGCAGTGTTGAAAAAACAAAACCAACAACCCATTTTCTGAAAAAGAGAGTTCAAAATAATTCAGAACGATGCACTGAAAATGAAGAATCTGTATCTCAATTTGGGTATCTGCAAACCTGAGCTATCGCAAGCACTGCTAATACTGCCAGCCACTCTGACTTGAATGTATTCATAAAAGGCATAGAAATATTTCAAATTACAGCATAGTGATGTAATATAGATATATTTTCTCTCTATTCCGTATATCTGTTTCGTAGTTACAGTGAATGTTTTGCTGTATTTTATTCTTCAGATAAGCCTGGATATATACCAGCGTGAGGGAAAGTCTTCCTTTAAAGAACATAATACTGGAAAATGTAATAAAAAAAGAAACTTCAGGAAGTCCACAAGGATTTTAGTTCAGGCCTTTCTTATTATACTATTAAATGATTTAATGCTCACTCTGCGTATGAAGCAATGTTATTTATTGCGTACCTCCTTCCAGAAGAGCACTTGAATATTTGTGGAGAAGTACAAATAAACCATAAATTTCCCTGTAACTAACATTAAAAAAGAAAACAACTGCTTTGTATTAAAGAATTACACACTGCCAAAAAATGAATATGGAAGAAAAACATCAGAATTGCTTATACTGCACCTGGACTGCTACACCTCAACTACATTTTGTCCCAGGGTTACTGTCAACCAACTTAAGTCACTGAGAAGTGAAAAGCTACATTAGTTTTTCCA